>NC_134270.1:51780056-52501723 GCF_031893055.1 Leptodactylus fuscus | reverse complement strand
TTAAAAAAAAAAAATTCTAAAAATCATGTAGTTCTGACTCTGGCCACTAGGCTGAATAATATTCTGTTTCTGTAGTAGATTTCTTTGCAGCAGTCCTCTCACTTATCAGCACAATGATGATCACAGCTATCATGTATATTTAGATAGGACACTGAATCCACCAGTCACAATAGGTAATATCACAGAATATCTCCTTTCCTCTCTACACAATGACCTTTGCAGAGGTCAAGAAGCATGCCTAGACTTAATCCTCCCTAGAAATAGGATCAATAGGATCTGCTACAGACCATTGCATTTATGGAAGCAGGAAGTCACAAAATATTAGACTCAGTGAAACGCGTTGGAGTTGCAAGATTTTTTAGGATTGTTAAAGAATGTAGATAAAAACATGAAAAATTCGTAAAAAATATATTTAGCATGAAAGTCTGATTTAAGCAATAGGTCATTTCTTGGCAACACATTCCCTTTCAATGTCTGGCCTTGCAAATGTTTGCAAGCATAACAAATTTTCTTCCTTTATTGTCTTTACAGCAGAGAGTGTGCTTTGTGGCAGTTGTAATAGATGGGAGGAGACTAATACAGACAGGATATAAAATCCTTTTTCCAGAGACCAGACATAGACTAAGGCTGGCCATACACTTTAGATTTCATATGGCCGTCATGTTTTTCATACAGTAGATCCCACCACCAACAGATCAATTGACTGACGCTGGGCCAAAAGTAGATGATCTTGCCACACACTGGTATTTTTGGCCGACAGTGGGTTGGAAATATCCAGCATAGCAGATCTGTTTTTGGCAGAGTAGTCTGCCATTGGCCAGTTGCAAATGACTGTTCTCAGCATCTACTTGTCAGCTAGCTGGCCATTTGTTGACCAAAGTGCCAAGTAAGGACAGAGCTGCATGTACTGAGGCAATGTCATAGTATGAGGAAGAAACTGCAGACTAGTTAGAGGCAGTGGTGTAACTAAAGTCTTGTGGGTCCCAGTACAATCTTTTGTCCGGGGCCCCCTACCTCATCCCTACAGTGAATTCTTGATAATGATGGTTATGGGTGCTAAGCAGTTTAATCCACCTTAGTCTGGTCAGGGTAATCTGTGGGTCTCCTTGGTTTATGGGCCAGATGGAAGCTGCAATCTCTATACTGATGCCAGTGCTTATGGGCCACCTAAGGCTCCTGGGCCCTGGTGCACCTTTTGCACCCTCTCAAGTTACGCCCCTGGTGGGAGGTCAGACATGCATTGATAGCAGGTCATAGTGCTCAGGGGCACATAGCAGTTATTTTAGTCCCATGTATATTTGTCATTTTCCCTTCCACCACCATTGTCTTCAGTGCATACACACCATGTACTTGTATGTGCCTATTAGTATAGAACAGGTCAGCACTGCAAATATTCTGCCTTGATAAAGACAAGCAATGAATGAGTCGGCTACACAATTATGGAAAATCAATGCATGTGTAACTGATAAACTGACAGAGAAAATGCGCATATTAAATAGCTGGGAGTGGCCATGTTAAGACTGACCGGACCAGTGTTGATGTATTGCAATTCTTTGTGTGAGTCTTGCTATCTGCATTGACTTTGCACTTGGATATTGATTGTTTTGTTCCATTTATATCGACAGGCTGTGTATACCCTTGAAGTACTCTGTAAGAACAGGATGATTACCGACTCAGCCACACAATCTTTTTCCTATATGTTGCAAATTGTATATGTGTTTTATATCACCAATAATAAGAATTGTATTACAAGCTAGCTAGTGACATGAGCAGGTAGGTCACTGCCTCCCATAACATCAGCACACTTGTTTCAGTTTGTTAAAATTCTCTGACTTGCTTACAAAATTACAAACCTACTCTTTGCCTAGGATTTTGTTTTCATTATTTGCCTCACATTATCTCCTATTCTCTGTCACATATAGTGCTGTCCTTACTAATACAATGACATGAGTAAACAGGTCACTGTATCCTACATAATCAACACACTCATACCCTAAGATACTCAGCACTACTGGAGAAAGCTGCTCCATTTACTAAGTTTGTGACCACCATTGTCTCCACTCTGCTGCTCACATCTGCCTTTGACATCTAGATCTTTGTCAATGCAATCCTACGTAGTGAGGTGTGGTCATTGCCTCCTGCAAAATCAACACCTTCCTGTGCTGTTTTATTTCCTTTTCAGACTCCAGAGTATAATAATTGGAGACCGAGGGGGAATACCAACATAAAAAAACACTGTTACTTATCTCTCCCTGGCTCCGCTGCACTCCTTGGTGGTGTCGGCCATCTTGAATGATGTCCGGGACCTAGGCCCCGGACCCAAGCCCCGGTCGAGTGACTTCAGGGACATCACACAAATTGGCCCAAAGCCTGCCTGGATCCCGGAGAGGTAAGTAATAGTGTTTTTTATGTTCCCTTACCTCTCCTGGGCCTCCGATCATTATACTCGGGGGTCTGACCCCCGAGTATAATAATAGTGTTTGTGGGGCCCACAGTATCACTTACTGATCCCAGCCCCTGCCAGGATCGGTAAGTAAATAGGGCCCGTTGTCGGCTATAGTAACTCCAGCCGGTAACGACCTAGTAAAAAAAAAAAAACACAAAAAAAAAAACACGCATTGGTAGCGGCTGTCGCTGGGCCCCTAATGTCCTGGGCCCTGTGGCAACCACTACCACTGCTACCCCAGTATTATGCACCTGTGTCTATAGGATCTCAGTGTTCTGTAATATCTGAATATCTGTAATCTATAAGGAACCACAAAAGCAAGGGTTCAATATCCCACAGCGCCATCGCAGGGGAAATAAAGTATTACACAATTAATGATCTATCACAGACATGCCGATTCTCTAGAGCGAGATACTATATTTGCAGTCAGATGTAATGGGGTTGTGGGGGCTGAATCCCTCTTTATTAACTCTTAATTTCCTGGCACAGCTAAACTAAGCAGCTGCTACTTTTTTATTTTCCCTAGTACATCATGTAGCATAAAAGTGATTTGCTATTGAATATGATATCACTAGCTCCCCTCGTTGGTGACAACATATATCACACCTTAATATTCTTTCTGCTTTGAGTTAAATATCTCTGTGAATTTTTTTTTATACTGATCAAAGACCCATTACAATAATTGCAGTGAATTCCCTTTACTTTAATTTCATGAAGCCTGTTACCTGTCTATTGCCTGCTTGATCTCCTTCTGAAGAAATTGATGGCAATAATTAAGAGTTCATTTCTCTTAGATTGTGGAAGTTTTGTGAAGTCATTGAAATATTTCATCAGAACTGTACAAGCCTCAAGGTACACCTTTTGTGTTTCCGTCCTTACAAACATTATTCAAAGAACGGAGCATTTTGGGTTCTTTACATTTTTACATTTACTGATGTGTTCTAAAAGAAAAGAAAATCTATATAGACTTTGATCAACGCATTCTTCCCAAGGTTAATGAATGCACTCAGGAAAAAAAGGCAAAGAGTGTAATCCTGCTTCTAGATAAACTGTTGGGCAAATGAATGAATTTTATAAATGAGCCAGGGAGAATTAGCGAATCAAAGCCTTGTTTTAGAGAGCGATCGCTATTTCCCTTCTTTGTACAGAAGACAGATATTGGTGCAGCTACAGTAAAGCGCTCTGCAATTAGCAGCGGTAATAAAATATCCAGATACAATAACATTCTGCTGCTTTTCAAAAGTTGCTGCTGGTCATGGAACAGTCACAATTGTGTAATGCTCTTATTCTTTTTCTACCTTCCATGTAAAGGAAAGAACAGGATTTATATTCTCTTCTATGCTTAATGCTATTCCATTGTGGCAGTGTCTAGAGAATGGAGTTGGTGGATCTAATATTAAAGGGCATGAATCACTAACTACACATAACTAATATCATGTGTACAAGAATATAACCCTTATAAACTGTCTCCTTGTACAAGAATATAATCTATATAATACTGCCACCTATGTACATGAATATAACCATTATACAACTTATTCTATGTACATAAATAGAGCTACTATAATACTGCTCCCTATGTACAAGAATATTACTACTATAATACTGCTCCCCATGTACAATAAAATAAACATTACAAAACTGTCCCTAGGTACAGAAATATAAGTACTATAATACTACTCCTACGTACAAGACTATAAAGTGTTATAACACTGTCCCCATGTACAAGAATATAACTACTATAATACTGTTCCTACATATAAGAAAATCACTACTATAATACTGCCCCTATGTACAAGAATATCACTACTATACTACTGTCCCTATGTGAAAGAATATAACTACTATAATGCTGCTCCTACGTCCAAGAATATAGCCATTATAAAACTGCCACAGGTAAAATAATATAACTGCTATACTGTCCCTTTGTACAAGAATACAACTATTTTAATACTGTCATCTATGTACAAAAATATAACTTTTAGGCTACTTCCTATATACAGAAATATAACTACTATAATACTGCTCACATATACCAAAATATAACTTCTATAATTCTGTCCTTTATATATATAGGAATATAACTATTATAATATTGTTTCTTAGTACAAGAATATTACCTATGGTACTATAATACTGCCACCTATATAGAGGAATATAACTACTACAAACCTACCCCTACATATAAGAATATACTATTTTCGTAATTATTTACTATAAGGACTTACGGTATAGACACGCAGGTCACAAGACATTGTGACTACGGCATAGATGTGAATATTTTCTAGCCATTGTACTGTACATGGGCAGCTCAGTCTGCAGCTCCGCCACTTTGCATAAACTCGTCTCTTATAATACCAGCTTGTTTTCCATCGCCGAGCTACTGTACAATTTAGAATTTGCTTGAAGTGTTCTCTTCATTAAAATAAATAATACTCCAGGACCCTATTTTTAGCTCTCCTAACGATGAAATACAGCACAATAATCCTGCATATATGGATACCAGAGCATGCTGGGAAAAGCAGCAAGGAGGCATTTCCCCAGTAAAAATAGCATTCCTTAGTGTTTCTTTTAACGTACATTTTATTGAAATTTCACTCGGAGATCTGTAAACAGTAATGCATACGTTGGCAAATATAAAGAAGAGCCAAACATTACAGGAAGCATAAATATACATACCACAGCGAAAAGAATGAAGAAAGAAAGAATTTCACATCATGTCATGGTCAATTCATTTCCAATAAACTGATTTCATTTTCTGAAGATGTCACATTTAAGAAGAAGAAGAAGAAGAAGTAGCTCTCTTGACATGTCTACACTGTGCCATTCCTCTGTTATTCCTCATGGAAATATATGACTTAAATAATAACTAGTGTTGAGCGAATAGTATTCGATTGAATACCTCACTCCCATAGGAATGCATGTAAGCGGCCGAACACCAAGGGGTTAAACGCATCAAATATTCACTGCACTTAACCCCTTGGTGTTCGGCCACTTACACGCATTCCTATGGGAGCGAGGTATTCAACGAATACTATTCACTCATCTCTAATAACCATTCTCTCTGTCAACAAGATATGTCCCTATACCCTTTGACATTGTTAAATCAGTGGTACAATGGAGGGACATATCCTATTTAGAAATGTTTGATTTATTTTTACATTTCCAAGAGGAACAAAAGATGTATGGGGCAACGCAGACATGTACGAAATGGTGCTCTAGAATTAAAGTAAAATGTACAACTCCACTGGTTTACATTGAATGAAAAAATTACATGAAATCACAAAAAATCTTATGATGGTAGTAGATATCGCCAATTCTTGCAAATTTGAGTGCAACTTTCATTACCATAGGGATTAAAAATGATGGAATACCTCTGGGGTGCGATGAAGTCCTAGTCACATTTCATAAACCTCCTAACTATCCAGTTTGTTTCACTATACCAACCTATAAGGGAACAGGGATTAAAATGTCCTTTAAAGTTGTTAGATCTGGACTGTTTTGTTTGCATTGAGGGAATCCATGATGGTGTTCCTTAATCTCCTGTATGGAGATTTAGAGACTGGGAAGATTCAATATGGTATTAACACTAGGCAATTGACACATACTGGTTAGTTTGGTCATACTGCTTGACAAAATCATATTTAAAGGAGACCTTTCACCACCCCCTCCAGCTCCAACTAACTGTATCCTTCGATAGGTGCCAATTTACTGATTCTGGTGCAGTTGGAATTTTTTCTCTAACCTTCACCATTCCTGAGTAATCAATTCTGTTACTTTTAGCACAATTATATTCTCTACTTTCAGGTGGGTGGTCCTTGGCTGGGGCAGACAGATAGGGACCGCCCACCTGCAGCCTAGAGCATAATTGTGTTCCTAGTAAAAGGAATGATTGCTCTGGAATGGTGAGGGCTAGAGAAAAAATTCCAACTGCACTGAGATGAGTAGGGTGGGGCCTATTGAAGGATATGAAGCGTTAGTGAAGAAGGTGGTGGTGTTAAAAGATTCTCTTTAAGGCTGTAGAATCCTTAGTAACCAGTCTGTCTCAGGAACTAGGCTGGTATGCTTATTACTGAATAGACAGAGGAGCAAAGAAGACTGGCAGTAGATATACCACATAAGTTGGGTTTAGTGATAAGATTTTTCTAAAAATAAATTTTGGTGGAAAACCCCTTTAAATAGCTTTAAAGACGCCCTTCAGTCATTATTCCTACCGGGTTCACAACTAAAATCTAACAAAAGTTAATTATGAAATTTCTGCCAAAGTGATAACAAGCTCTGCAGCAATGTATGTAAGCAAAAAAAATGAAAGCTAATTACATTTCAGATGAAAAGCATAAATAAACTGGATGCAATAAAATTGGATTTAAAAACTGGAGATCAAAAAAACGAAATTGGGTGGCAGCTGAGCAGAATGAGAAACGTATTGTTTTATGGCTGCAGGCAGTGATGCCAAGAATAGGAAAGTTTTTTTTCATGAAGGTTCCATTTACCAGTTCTAATTCAGAGCTTGTAATAAAGACAGAACCTGCACTGGAAGATGAAAACAAAAAATACATTCATACATCATAGCACCGAGTAGTGGGATACATGAGAGCTGGTTACGGGATGGAGGGGTCAGCTCAGAATACGCCTGGTCTAAGCCATGGCAGTCGTGTATATATTGCTATATTAACCCCATGTGTGCTGCATATCTGTAATTTTCAGTATTTGCGTCATTACATGTTATTGCATACTGCTTCAATATAACAGAACATTGCAATTGATAGAGAATCTGTCCTATGAAAATCTCACTTATCGATGGCAATAGAAGCACAGAAGTTCTGAAGTTCATGACAGACACCATGCAAAACCTGACAAATACCATTATAAGTGAATGGGGTCCCCTGATAGCCCCAAATGCTTCATTATTGCATTGTGTTTTCCGTTTACGATGGAAATGGGTGCAAAGCATCGAAGAGAACTATGTTACAGCTACCTGGCACAGAAGCAGTTAAAATTTACAAAGCCCCTAAAAAGTTCAGCGACCATATAACAACATAAGATTCTTGCATTTGTCAAGTACTTTACAGCTATAGACAAACACATACGCGCATATAGCTCTGCTACCCCCTCCAGTCTGCACAGTGACCTCATTATTATTGGAGGTTTATGTTACTGCAGAGATATTGTCATTCTTAAGAACAACTTAAAGAACGGCTTGGAATCCAATGAATACAAATATGTCTTGTTGTAACCTGTAAATCAAAGGACAAGATAGAAAACTGAGAAGGATAAATCTCTGTGTAAACACGTCTGGAATCACATATAGCATAGAAGCTACGAGTCCAAGCCTGGAGTGTCCATACTTATGGTTTTATTTGGCATTGTAACCATTATGGCCGCCATTATTGTCCCTTAAAGGAGTTGTTTTTTATAGGGACAACATATGTTATCTTTATGAGCTTTAAGGGCTTGTACCCCAGAATCTGACTAGTTCGGCTCTGCCATTCATTTAGCTTTCTTGGTAGATGAAATTTAAACTTTAAAATCAAAATTTTAGCAACTTTATTGATGAGGACAATTTCTTATTTTTAGAATTTTTTTTTTCTTTAAGATTTACAGCTGTATTCTCACATAGCAGTTAATGAACATCCGTCCTATATCTCAGGATACAGCTCTGCCAATGGAAACAGTCAGGAATGAATATACCAAATGGACTTGTTGTAAAACTTTAGCTAATTTCTATGATTAATCTGGAAAGTCAGCTTTGCCAAACTCCGTAGTGTTGGTGTTTATCTTCTCTTGCCAAGAGTCCTTTTGTTTCAACCTAAAGCATACCTGTTAATCTTATTGATGTGTGATAATCCTCAGACAATACAATAGCCCTAGGGCATGGCCTAGTGACAGACGATTTATATGACATCATTGGCACAGATATCGGGCACCTGGACAAGGCTATAGAAGACTGACAGAGAGCAGACAAAGGAGTAGAAAAGAGCCTCAAATCCTGCACAGGGGGATAACATGAAACTCTGTCTGACATATTTCTCCTCTAGGCTTACTAAATTAAAAACTTAATATTGATGTTAGTGTCCCTTTAAAAGTGGCTATATACTATTCTATTCACTCATTTATCTGTTATCTTGATGCTTGGTGCCAACCACTAATGACAGTCTTTATATTGCAGGTTATGTAGGTTGTCATTCAGCTTTAAACAGATTGCGAATGATATACAGTATGTACATAGGGAGGTAGCAATAGATACTAGGCCCTGGACCCTGAAGAGGCCCAACTTCTCTACAATATAAGAAGATACCAGTATTATAGGCAGCACATGGTCGTGGGGGTTCCATTATAGATTTTATATTGGGGACCAGAAACGAAGTTATGCTTCTATAGTTCGTTTCTGGTTCGTTTAGTTACACCTATCTATTGCAGCCCACAAGACTTTAGTTACACCTCTGTATCCATCCATCCATCATATCTATCTATCTATCTATCTATCTATCTATCTATCTATCTATCTATCTATCCATCTATCTATCTATCTATCTATCTAACGGAAAACATAAAAATAGCTTGAGAAAGGTCTATGTTTAGACTTAAACCTATTGCATGGACTAGTAAATGTCCACTTTTTTCATCTATAAGAGAACTGGAGTACTAGCCTCTTCTTTGATCTATCTATCTATCTATCTATCTATCTATCTATCTATCTATCTATCTATCTATCTATCTATCTATCTATCTATCATCTATCTATCTCGCTCTCTCTCTCACCTATCTATCTATCTATCTATCTATCTATCTATCTATCTATCTATCTATCTATCTATCTATCTATCTATCTATCTATCTATCCATCCTACGGCAATGATTCCGTTTGCCCCAGTCCTGTATCTATAACCCTGGCCAAGGCAAAGTAGTTTATATGCTATCCATTGGTATCCAATGCCTGATGAAGTGCACAGTTAGTGACCCCTTCTTTAGAATATGCCCCTATGTATATATTTTAGAGTTATGAAGAGTTGAAAGGTGTGTACAGGATGACGCTAGGTTCACACCTGCATTTGGGTTTCTGTTCTTTGGGTCTGCTTGGGGACCCGAAGAATGTAAACCCACTCTGCTTAAAAAGCGGTTACCCGCGCAAACCCATGGACCTCATAGACTATAATGGGGTCCGTCCAGTTTCCACCAATAACTGCAGAGAGAAAGGTCCTGCTTGCAGGACTTTTCTCTCCAAATTTTTTAAGCGATTTCAGGGACGTAAACCCAGAACGTAAAGCAGGCACAAGTGTGTACCTAGCCTTAGAAAAACATGGCTGCTTTCTTGCAAACACAGTGCCACATTTATCTACAGGTTGCAAGTAGTATTGCAACTCTGTCCATTCACTTTAATGGCGCTGAGCTTCAGTACCAGCCCATGGCTAAATATAGAGATGCATGTAGAAGAAACATTTCATTTCTTTTACTGCTCTGCCTGTGTAAATGTCAGTTTTTATCTTCCTTCTAGTATTCTATTCATGAGACAGGAGGCTCAGGATGAACAATCCCCATAGCAGTGTGTAGATAGGAGAATTTACTTTTACATAAAATGTGATTATCATCATTAGGAATTCTGTAGTTACGGTTACAATCTGTGAAGTTTCTCGGCGTTCTCCTTTAAGGTACTAAGTGAACAGAATTTTTTATTTTTTTTTCTAAATCATCCCGAATTTTCTTTTTATTTCCATATAATGAATGGCCGCTGTCATATTTATTAATGTGGCACCTACAGTACAGAAAAAAATAGGGTTGATGGATGGTAAAATGTATTTAATTACTATTCAGTACCATGTCCCTGTCTGTTCCAGTCTCTGTGCTCCAGCTGTTGCCATATACTTTATTTTAAAGTCAATGCGCTTATCTAGGGAAGAGCATGATCTCCGGGTAAATTGACTTGTGGCGAAAAAAGCAAAATATATTTTTTTTAAAAAAGAGAAAAATAACACAACAAATGCAGATTAATATTGTATTCGCATGTTAACCCTTTAATCCGCATTGGCTCCGAGAGAGAGGTTTGCCTTATGTGGAGATGGAATTGTCATATCTTAAAAAGGGAGAAATCCATTTACCGAGAAGGAAGGTGGCGGAGCGGAATACAGGAGGGGAGCTCCCCCGGCACTTTAAAAGTTACAATTTGCATTTATACAATGGCTTGTGTGCACCTAGAGACGCTCTGCACTCAATACGGCGACTTAGGATGATAGCAGCGTCTCGTATGCTGATATTATCTAACATTACTCATCTTTTCCAGTCTTCCTAGAGGGTACCATTTCCAAATAGAAAGGGGATCAGATTTTAAACGATTCTTCACGTAAATCTATTTTACTGGATAAATCTGATTATTAATGCTACCTGTGTCTGCTGCCAATATAGTACATGCGTCGGCTGGATCTGCCCTGCCCGGGACACCCACAAAGCAACCCAGAAACATCACATTTGTATCGGTCCATGCACTTCAGATATATTTCAGGGCACAATCCTGCAACTTGCAACTGTTTCTAATAAGGCTTATGGTCACAATTTGCTTACACCCCCATTACTCTACATTCAATAGCATCCGGGTCAACTTTGTTCAGGTCCGCAAGGTGACCTAAAAGACGGAGAGCCTGTCTGCTTAAAAAGTGTTCTATGCATTAGCTATGAGTGAGAGATTGACAGTGTATCAAAATATTCTCAAATGGGAGAGAGGATGCAAATTTGGATCTCTGTGTTTTTCGCTGTTTTTTTCACTGTCTTTTTTATTTTTACCTTTCCCACTCCTTATACATCTACGAGCAAAATGCAGCATCTCCGCGAGTAAAATTAATAAACTGTGTTTTTCAATAATGTTCATGCTTTTAAAAATATGGCGTGCCTCCACGCTTTTTTTTCCGCTGCCCAGATAAGATTACATAAAATCTTTTCACTGAGTTGATGCTGTAAAACACAATGTTTTTTCAGCTACATTTACACAATATTTGGCCTTAGTTTGAGGGTCAAATATTTAAAGCCAAGAACAGGACTATACATATAGTATATGCCAGGTGACTTTACTCTCTAGCAACTGGTATCACATCTCACTAGAGATGAGCGAGTAGTACTCGATCGAGTAGGTATTCGATCAAATATTACGGTATTCAAAACACTCGTACTCGATCGAGTACCACTCGCTGTTCGAATGTAAAAGTTTGATGCAGAACCAGCATTGATTGGCCGAATGCTATACAGTCGGCCAATCAACGCTGGTTCTTCTCCTACCTTTAGAAGTCTTCTCCGTGCAGCTTCTCCGCGGCATCTTCCGGCTCTTCATTCACTCTGCCAGGCATTGGGCCTGGGCAGAGCTGATTGCGCATGTCCGCTTGTAGTGTGGGCATGCGCAGTCAGCTTTGCCCAGGCCCGATGCCTGGCAGAGTGAATGAAGAGCCGGAAGACGCCGTGGGGATGCTGCACGGAGAAGACTTCTCAGAGGATCCAGCCCGACCCTCACTCGTGGACTTGGAAAGTATAATTTGATCGAACTTTGCCTACCCCTGAAACGAGCATTTTCCCCCCATAGACTATAATAGGGTTCGATATTCGATTCGAGTAGTCGAATATTGAGGGGTTACTCGAAACGAATATCAAACCTCGAACATTTTACTGTTCGCTCATCTGTACATCTCACTGTTCCTAGTCAAGGTCAAACTGGCATTGAGACAAAGTCACCAAAGTGACAATGAGGGACAATGAGGCGTAACAGTTTTTAAATACATAGGGGCAAATCATCTTCATAGTATAACATAAGGCACTATGGTGGCCAATTTAAGGAGGGCTGTGGCTGTTGGGGTATTGTGTCAATATTTTGTGATGTTATTGCTTGTACATTTGTCACTGTTATAGGCGTATTGTCACTATTACTCTTAAGGAGGTACTGTGGCCATCATTATTACTTACTGTATGTGTTAGGTGCATTGGGTTTTGAGGGTTGACCCAAATTTTAAGTAGAATACGTTCCTATATACAATTGTTTCTGTAAGGGGTCTTTGGTAAATGATTTACCATGCCAATCACTCCCCGCCTTTCCCGAATCTATGACGCCATCATATGACCACTCTGCTACTGTCACCGACTATACTGGAACATATAGAGTTAACTTAAAGCAGACCTAATAAGCTAAATAATAGAATAATATTCTAATCCATCTTACTCTATAATACAGATCAATATCACACAACCCTCATACAATATTTTCTGCTATTTCCATTACGAAGAGAACAATCTTAAGGGCAAATCTGTAGGGATCTTCCTTGACTGTGGGGATAACACAACTGTTTCCATAGCAAGCGAGATCAAACGCATCAAGTTGTAAAGGTTACAACAATTATTATTAATTCTCTCTCTGATCTATTTTACTCATTAGCGCTAATTATTATGACTAAAACCCTTTTTATAGAACATAATTGGTCTCATAAGAGCAGTGAACACAATGAAATATTTCTTAAAATCACTTGTAAGTGTAGCCATTTGAATTCAGGAGACGCTGTCATGAATAATACAAGTGATAGAAGGTGGATCTGTGTATCCCGAATCTAATAGAAATGTCTGTTTCATTTTACAGTGTAGGCAATATGCAGCTTGTGAATACACTGCCGTGACTGAGGCGTGAGGCACAGAAGACAGTCCACCTCCCTAGGCATGGTTCATCCATGTCATTGCTTTCACTCAAATTTATTTGGAAGGAGATATTTTTAGCTATGGTCCTAGTCTGCAGTAAGCACCTGACTAACAGAACTGACGAACACTCTTCTTGTCATTTATTAGTTGACCACTAGAGGCGCTGTTTGCAAATGTTATAGCTCACGTTTAATGTTCCCCCAGATTACATAGTACTCAAAACCAATCTATAGCTGATAAACATTAGATCCGTATCTTATAGTTTGACCCCTAGCACCACAGTTCAGTAAAATCACAAACACCATGCTTATATTGAAAGGGAAGCCAAATTATGGAGCCCCCATTGTACATGTATCTTTTGTAATATGTGGTCGCTTAATAGCATGGGAGAGAATAACATTCTGATGTTTATTATAAGATTTACTGTAGTTACCACTGGGGGCACTCTTTAAGTACTATGGAAGTTCAATGAAAAGGATAGTAAAGCTATGGGATCCAAATACCTGTAGAAGTGGTAACAGTAACAGGATGGATGTGGCCACCTCTTTGCAAAAAAAAAACTGTAAGGGCCCCTTCACACGGCGTAAGCGCTCGGCTCATTCCAAGCCGTACATGTGAGTGCTTCTAAACACTTCCCATTCACTTCAATGGGAGAGGTCGTAAAGCGGGCTTTACGCGCGCTCCCATTGAAGTGAATGGGAAGTGTTTAGAAGCGCTCGCGTGTACGGCTCGGAATGAGCCGAGCGCTTACGCCATGTGAAGGGGCCCTAATGGTCTGTTTTGCCTCTTCATTCTCCGGAAGGCCTATAGTCAGAGAGGTTGGACCCTGCCAGTCCTGAAGTCCAAACAATATGCCATCACTTCTTAAGAATACATTTTAAAAGTGTAAACCGTTATAAACTGGGGTTTAAAAAAGTTGCCTGTCTGGGTTCTTTTGTCCTCCTATAACCTAGATTAGGCCACTGCTTCTGGCAACTGGTACCAATGGTGGTCTCCTACTCCTCTTTCCTCTTTGTGCCATAACTTCTGACCTGGATTATTCCTGACCAGCTTTCTCCCTGGTTGCCTGGTACTGTGCTTCCCAATAGTTCAAAGTTTTGGCCTTCTCCAACATGTCATTGACTACTCTTGATGAGAACCCCTGAAAATTAGGATTTATGGTGCAGTGGGTCTTAAACTTACAATCTCTCTATATCTCCTCTCCTTAATGCTCTCCTGTGCTGTAGTGGAGTAACAGTCTATGGGGTGGCACTTGACATCTGGTCATGTAGGTAGCCAAGCCTACAGCATAGTCGTGGCCATGAGGAGGGACCCAGGAGTCAGCACTCAGAAGGTAGACTTGTGAGACAGGAGGCAGAACACTGGAGGAGGACTTGGGAGCAGGTGAGTGGATTTTGCCCTGTCGTGGTGCGAGGTAGTGAGGCACTTGTCCTGGCCTGTTGGGAACTATGGTATGATTATTCTCCATCTCCGTGATAATGTAGAGCTGGAGGTGTTGACTATAACTAGGGCTTATGGATTAGGGGTTATACTTCAAGCCTGCTCCAAAAACCCTGCAAAATCAAGCTAGGGCTTATATTAGGAGAAACAGGGTATATAGACAGGAGCACCATTTATCCTTAATGGTTTTAGTGAGATCCCTACATGGCAATGTTTTACTGACCAGCTACCTATAAACCACTTTTATAATAAATATCAAGACTAATGTTATGGAAAATCCTGTACAATTGTGCGGCGATCTATCATTTAGCTGATAAATCAGGTTTTAGTATTTTTTTACTGGCAGATTTAATTTAGAAAGGCAACATTTTTTTACGTCACATCTAAAAATAATATTTGATATATAGAAATAATATATTAATGCATTGTGCTTACAGCAAAAAGCAATTTGTCTTTGTCTGGTGTCTCTCGTATATGAAAAAGAAAATCTAAAGATGGAAAAATATTACAGCGTGTCCTAAAATAGCATTTAATAAGTCTGCAAAAGGCAGAGGACTGGTTATAAATCCTGACTATTCTTGCCAGAGTTTCCAGGTACAGTCTAGCGACATTTTGGTGCATGTCCCATAGACATTACTTGGGTTGTCCTACATGCACTTCTGATCAGACCAAAGACTGGCAGATTTGAATTTCAGCCAACACCTCTACTCTACATGGCCTGAACCTGTAGTGGTAGGAACACTTATACAACCCATTGCTCAAAAGCAAACTTGGCAACTTTCCATATTAGAATATTCTACCCTTGCATAAAGCTCCTTTGCTGGTCTATGTGTCTTTATAGTAATAGACTACATTGTGTCTGATCCTACTACTACTATCTACTCTTCAACTCTTCTACCTATGGGTTACCAGTCTGACAAAATAGTTCCTCTATATGGTCAAGAAGTCAAAGGATTATTTTAACCCCTTTGACCTTGTTATTTTGTTAATCCAGTAAGGGGACTCATTGGTGTGAAGACTGGAAAACATCTCCCCGTGTCTCAGTTTCCTCGATTTCGGAAGTACAATATTGAAGGAAAGGGACAGATAACCCTGCATTTCCACATAGTGATAAAGGTTTAGTGGTTGTCCTATTAGGTCACCTTCTGTTCAAATATTCATTAGGGCACATAAACACCATGGATGGTCATCCTTCCCTCCGAGCTTCCATCTGTTAACCAGAGCATATAGCTTTTGGAATGAGTGGCTCCATTCAGAGCAGAGGTTTCCAGCTTGTGTCTCTCCAGCTGTCAAAACTGCAACTTTTATCCACAGTACGGACGCACATGCCAGTAATTGTATTTTGTAACACCTGTAGACCCACTGTGCTATAGTGATCATGTGTTGGTGACCTGTGGATTGTGGCTCTCCTAGCCATACACATTAGATTTTCATTGGCTGAAATGGTGAATTTGTCTACTTTGGCCAATGTCTTGAGATCTGAAATGTGGTTCTGGCACAGTTGGAGTATTTTCTCTAGCCCCCACCATTCCTGAGCAATCAATGCTGTTTTCGTTTCTGATATGCAATTTAGGCTCTGTACTGTCAGGAGGGCAGTGTGGGGCAGGAACAGGCAAGGTGTATGACTGAGCTCTGATACTGGCTGCCTCTGATTGGAGCTCTGAATCACACCCCCTATCTGACACCGCCTTTCTGACACTACAGAGCTTAAATAGTTAAATAATTGACTGCACTTGTTACTTGTGAATGGTGTGGGGTAAGGAGAAAACTCTAACTGTTCTGGAATCAATGGAGCAGTGACTATTAAAAGATGCTAAGAACGTGAATTGGTAGAGGTGGCGGAAGGTCCTCTTTAATGTTGATGGTGGAATCAATTGATGTCCATCTTGACAGCCATCCAAAATCTAATGTGTATTACCTGCTTTGCTAAGAGACCTACCCAAAATAAGTAACAATATAAATTGTCACCCTACCACAAAACATCATAGTCATAGAATTCATATAATGAAAAGTATTAAATGTAAATTATGTTTGTTAATCTGCGTATACAGCAAATCCGGGTAAAGAGTAGGGAAGATTTTCTATCACCTCCAGACGTGTAGCTTTCTTAGGGGGCGTTCTTGCATGTCCGACTTTGTGTCCGGCTGCAAAAAATGGTTTCCCCGCGGAGAGGCTGCAAGCGGACACCGGCGGTCACCTTTAAAAACCCATTTATTTGAATTTAAAGCTGATTGCCGGGTTTCCGTCCCCTGTCCAGTTTTTCAGGGCTGAGGACAGAAACCCATGGAGTAGCACAGGGCGGACTCCGGCACAAGTCTGAATGCTCCCTAACTAAAGCTAAGATTAAAAACAAATGCAGTTCACTGACAACTTAGAAATAAAATAAATCTGCAGAAGGTACAAACTGGATACAACATGCTGATCCATAAAGCAGTGTGCACATCATGAGCTGCAATTGCCCCTCCTCCTCAATTTCAGGATTCGTATGGAAATCTGCAGGCAAGCCATGGCTGCTACACGGAGCTGTTTGCAAACACCGCCAAACAGCACAATAGCATTCCTTTGTATTTCAGCATGGACTTGTTGATCAGAAACTCTTCCCAGGCTCCAATGAAATTTCTAATGAGCCACTCAGCATCTGTTCAAAATGTCAGCTGCCACAGGAAGTACCAATTTATTTGAAGGCTATTGATTATGTGTTTGACAGGAAGCCGCACAGGCAGCCATGCAAAACATGGCTGGAACAAACAGATGCATTGCACAATGTATTCATGGGCTCCGGCTTGTTTTCATGTGTTTTTCTCCATTTGAGTCAGTAAATCTTATAGCAAGGAGAATCTAATCAGAGCAAGATGTACGAAGAGCATAAAATGGTCTGTTATGGTAATAAATTATTTGAGAGGAATCGCTTTCTGGGGTGATGAAAAAAGATTAGACTGGATTTACAATATGTCTATATGTGACTATGTGATAAGAAAATAGCAACGGGAAATAATTATTCAGATGATCAGGGCTTCCTACTTAAAGGGGACCTGTCGCCATGAAAATGCCGAGTAATCTGCAGGCAGCATGTTATAGAGCAGGAGGAGCTGAACAAGTTCATATATAGTTTTATGGGAAAAGATTCAGTATAACTTGCCGTTTATTGAGTTTTTTCTTCTGTTTTTCCACGTTTAGTAGGAATAATTGTGTCCAGTGGGCGGTCCTAACAGTGACAGTCATAGAGCAGAGCCTGTCAGGACCACCCACTGGACTCTATGACTCCTTCTATGCCTGGAAAGAACAGATACATAAATGGATAAGTGACATATTATACAGATTTTTTCCCACAAAGCTATACACCAATTTGCTCAGCTCCTCCTGCTGTGTAACTTCATGCATGCAGACTACACTTCATTTTCATAGCACCAGGATCCATTTAAAGGGGTTGTACAAGATTACAAATACATGGTAACTTTTCATTTCAAAAACAGCGCCAAACCTGGCCAAAGATCGTGTATAATATTGCAGCTCGGCCTTATACAGTTCAAGGCAGTAAGCTGCAAAATCAGAAAAGTTGCAATATGTCTTTCTGTGCTATGACTGTATAAGGGTTCACACATGAAGTCCTATCAGTTATCCTACTTCTGATACCCCCATTATGGCTGAAACACAGTTTACATTTCTGTTTGAAGCTGTAGCTTGTACAATAAGCAGCAGTCCTCCTTCCCTTATCCATTGCTGATAATGTTCTCCCATTCTTCTAGGAGTAACTATAAAATACCTAAGAAAAGCCCAAATCACCATAATATAGGAGATAAGAGAACACTGGACAAATACATGCAACCAGGCAAATAAAACAGTAGAAAAGTAACAATCTATGGGCACAGTCAGAAAAGCTACTCACTGTCTGTGAATAATACCCCATCTATAATCAGAAGTAGATACAAGTACATAGCAGACTTTTCTTACATTGTAAAGTGTGAGATTTGCAGAATCCATAGACTTTTGCACACAACAACAGTTTGCAGACATATCTGTGCAGGCTGTGATCAGAATCGACCCCTCCATTCAATATGTGAAGAGAGAAAAAGATGGGCCTCTACACTCACTGAGATAAGCAAGACAGAACGGATTGTATCTAGAGACGGACTTCCTTAGTAACAAAAGGAGTGAACAGTAAATTAGCTAGAAGGGAAAAACCTAGTGTCAGGAACTTTAGAGAGACTTCTTAGGTAGAAAGCAGCCACATTTTTAATTAAAAAGTATTACATTTTGCTCCAGAATCACATGTTCTATGAAATGAGACTAAGCCTGAAAAGTTAGTGACTATTTAAAGGAATACTTCAGGGTTTCAATTAATCTAGCAGTCAAGTGTCCTATACAGCTATAGTCATATCTATAAGGTAGAAAGCAGCAATGGCTTTTCTCCTTACATGGATTTTCCACTTTTATTCATGTAAAGCTTTATCATAGCATGAAACAAGTTCTAAAGCCTTCTATTGTTCGTTCTTTAGTTCCCCCCCATTGCAATGTATCTTCTTGATAGTGTTCTGCTGTTCTGTTAGGAGTAACTAGCATGTATCTTCTTATTTTTAGTGAATTATAAAATTCTTGTTTGTATCCGTGGGCTGGAAATCTCTTCAGTTCTAATACTGCGAGTTTGCTACAACGGTATCCAGTCTAAACCTTCCTCTGTAAGCTAAATACAATGGCAGTACAGAGTGCCCCTCTTGCTCTGACAGTTTGCTAGAATGTATCTGTACAGGTATTAAGTACTAGCCTGGAATTCAGATTGTTTCGAACACATACTGTAGGATTGTCTAGACTGGATACAATGGTAACGTACTCACCTGGGCAAATAATTAGGTCTGTCTGTAAGACGTCTTAGGTCTGTCTGTAAGAAGTCTTAGGTCTGTCTATCTCGCCGCCTCTGAACAGAGAGCTTAAACATGTCGACGGATTGAAACCCAAATTATATGGGCACACATGATGTTACTGTCATACATTTTGTATTGCATCTAAAAAAAGAAAATAAATTGAAATTTTGATCATCTTGATTAAAATGATCCCTTTGGTTTGTGTCTAGAGCTACAATGTAAACCTATGTGTTGCAGGCTATAAGTAGTAGGATACTGCAGTCACACTCTCTTCTGCTATCTCCTCCTGCCGGCTAAGCTGCTGACTACAAAAAAACCAAAAGCTAGTTTACGGTTTAGGAAGTAACATACAATTCCCAGATCAGACTACAGAGAACTTGTTTGTAGTCTGGAACCATGGAGACGACACAGGTCTGTATAGGAGCTGCATAAACAAAATCAAAGCCATTTGTAAAGTTGCTATTTTTTACATGTACTGGGCCATAAAATGGCTACAAATGCATATACCTCCTCATTGCTTCATTTACATAAGACAAAAAAAATATTAATCTATTTAAGGGAAATCAGATGACAAAAAGATGCAAATACCCTGAAAATGGCCCCTTAATCATTCCCATATCCCTAGCCTTGGTGGAAATGAAATCTGTCCACTCCGTCTTCCAATTTTTCTTTACTCAGTCTCTCATTATTCCTTGTTTGAATTTCTCTCTCCCTGTTAATGAAGACGATATATCTCAATCTGGTAGATTTCTAGGAAAGAGACTGAACTGCTTCCTCCCTGGCGTTGAGTTGATAGCTGACCTGCCTGGATGTTCCCGTACATTTATATCCAGCCGTGAATTCGTCTCCGTAAATGGGGCTCATGGAGAAGCTGCTTATACTTAAAGAACAGAATCTTTTTTGTTGTTGCTACTCGGCCAGTAAAGACTTTTTTTTCTCTTCTAGTTTATATTATTGTGTTATTAAACTTTGTCTTTATGTCCTACCACTATAGTTTTATGTTCTCTTTATGTTTCTAAGTAAATTACTGCATTTACTGCAAAATATAATTTAGTAAATTACTAGTGTGGTGCCAGGGAACTGATAGAAAACTACTTTAAGCATCTTCCTTAGGGAAATGTGTTGCATTTGGCTCTAATCGTCATGTTGTTATAAGCATTCTGCTAAATTTAGAGAAAAAGATTTGGATTGCAGCCTAGTAGGTACCTGATTTGTTAGCTGAAAACAAGAAGATGCGAGTTTGTGGACAATGAGGATCTTGAGTAGAGACATCTGAGTGGGGGTCACATTGCAAATTCGAGATCTACATCCTCAATTGGCTGCACTTTCTTCATGGGCACACTCAGATGGAAGGCCATTTTTCAACGGCATACTCCAAGCTTCGGAAACTCTTTATTTTATAGTTCCCCTTACAGATCATGAACAAGCTAAGAAGGAGGGATCCAGAATGGAATTGTTCCATCCCAAGTGACTTTAACTTTTGTCACGCTAGGATCACACCTTCATTCAGGCCCCCCAATCCACTTAAAAAAGCAGTTACCCATTATAGTCCATGGGGTCTGTTGGGATTCCGCCCGGATTCCACCTGAAAAGGACAAAAAATGTGGAGAGAGAAGTTCTGCTTGCAGGATTTAAAACAAAATGGTGAACAGAATCCCCCTGTGCAGGTGTATATTTTATGGGTTGGTTCTGTTATGTTCTATTGGAACTTTCTATTTCCAAGTATAGTTACTTTGTTACATTTAATTTACAGTAATTTAGGACGTCACTGAAATACTAGTTTGGCTTCCACAATGTTGCACATGGTATATGTACAAAATGTTCTCTTTCTTCAAGTGAGTCTTATCCAAAGCTTATGGGATACCCTCAAACTTCCTTGAAGTGGTGAGGAATAGCATTTGTGCAACACGTACATGCACTACAATGGCCAACCCTGTTGACTTTTTTATGGGTCACAATTCGGGGAGTAAAAAGAGGGATCCTATTCTTCCATGTCTTTGCGAGGGGCGCTTGCAACCTATTCAGATAATTGGTAGGGCAAACAAATCCTCATCTTTTTAAGGTGTGACCCACAGGAAGTAAAGGCACGTCGTTTTGAGCTCGTTTATGTATGACCTGACAGCACCCATTGAAATCCAGTGCCGATGAAGTGTTTTTACAGATAACATGTATCATTTGACACAATGACATATGCTGTATCTGTATACAGCGGTTGTAGATTGTCTGAGAACAGAAGACACGCGTTTCCAAAATCACAGTCTTATTTGCTTATAATCTTTAACAAGGGTCTCATATCAGTGTCAGTGATATACACGCAGCAGCATATTCCCTCTAAAGACTGTTTATCTTAACGTAATGCCATTTACTGATTTCATATGCGCGCTCCTGCTTCGCTTCCATATTCCTCTTTGAAGATGACATAAAGAGAGAAATTAACTCAAAAGTAAGCTGTCTTCAGTGTTGACATCAATGGCTTGTATGAATACTAATGAATGACAGATTCAACTAAGTGTATCCCAAAGACGGAGAAGCGAAGTGCGGCGGGCCTAATGCACATTTTATAGGCAAAAATAAACACTTTCTAGGAACTTAAGAGCAATTAGAGCGTGGAAAGAAAATATGAGATGTTCCAAAAACAAATGTGACAGTAAATTATTGTCAACTTTCCAACTGACTTCTATATGTGGTGGATCCATTGGGTTGAAACGAGGCCGAGACATTGTGGCCTGTTCTCTCTGGCTATGAATAGTATATATCGATGGCTCATGGAATTATAAATATCAGGTGAGAGGAAGCGGGAGATGTTTTGGCACATAGATCTACTAGGCTTGTGAGCCATTGATTTTCCTGTCCCTTGTTCGAGAACTCCAGATAAGGTCACTCCTATAAACAGAAAAAATAGCATTTGTAGAATATGCAACACTCCAAAAAAAAGAGCAAACCATCATTACAATTTTATATTTTTAACCATTTTCTATTGTGACTACAAGTTCAGGACATTTATACCTTCTACTACGGTAAGGTCAGTGTCAGGCGGCTGTAATACAGCAGCATTACATGTCTTAGAATCTATAGAGTTCTACTGAACAAGTGCAACCCTAAAGTTCACTTTAGTAGATCTGATGGGACAGGGCATGGGTCAAGTGTAATATAGAGATTAGAGATGAGCGAACAGTAAAATGTTCGAGGTTCGATATTCGTTTCGATTAGCCCCCCCAATATTCGACTACTCGAATCGAATATCGAAGTCTATTATAGTCTATGGGGGGAAAATGCTCGTATCGGGGTAGGCAACATTCGATCAAATTATACTTACCAAGTCCACGAGTGAGGGTCGGGCTGGATTCTCCGAGAAGTCTTCTCTGTGCAGCGTCCCCGCGGCATCTTCCGGCTCTTCATTCACTCTGCCAGGCATCGGGCCTGGGCAGAGCCGACTGTGCATGCCCGCACTACAAGTGGACATGTGCAGTCGGCTCTGCCCAGGCCCGATGCCTGGCAGAGTGAATGAAGAGCCGGAAGACGCCGCGGGGAAGCTGCACGGAGAAGACTTCTAAAGGTAGGAGAAGAACCAGCGTTGATTGGCCGACTGTATAGCATTCGGCCAATCAATGCTGGTTCTGCATCAAACTTTTCCATTCAAATAGCGAGTGGTACTCGATCGAGTACGAGTATTTCGAATACCCTTGTATTCGATCAAATACCTACTCGATCGAGTACTACTCGCTCATCTCTAATAGCGATTAATATCTCTATATTAATAACCAACATTTTGTTTGATCGTTGGTAACAACTTTTTTTTTAATTAATAAAGCCTTGCTCCTGTTACTAATATTTCCATATGATAATCTTATTTGAAGCATATCTACGAATGATGTATCACTATATGAACTCTTGGCAGAGAGTAGGGGAATGACACTGAGCACAAGAGAAAACTCTAAGGACTTAGAGTTACACTTGTACGGTCTCCTGAAGAATCTTTATGGCTAATAAATATATTACTATATTTTATTTTATTTTAATTAATTTATATCATATAAATATATAAAACTAATAACAAACCATTATGGAAACAGTGGTCAATTTATTAACACGGATGCTGCACAATTATACAGAGGCATTGTAATATTGGTGGCATAACGTGGTGCCATACTGAAATCTAAGACAGCAGAGTTAGCTTGGATTTTAGCTATAATTATTCCAATTTTCTGCTATAAATTGTAATAAATTAGCTGCCCGTTTTTCTCTTAACTGGTAAGAGCAGCAAAAAAAAAAAAAAATCCAAAAAGTGGTGCAATTTCTAGTGCACGGCCACTAGTATATCTGCCCCGGTGTTGTCAGGACCTTTCCTTTCCCCGCACGGACTACTAGTATCAGCTAATTGTCACTTATTAAACTTAACACAGTCCGTTGTTGATTTCGCCTTATTAGGAGAGAGATTTGCTTCCCAGACGATACGCGGTACGGTAATGTGCAGTGGGATTTAGGTGTAATAGGAGTGGAAAGGAGCGATGATGTAAATGAACATTAGGAATTGTTCAGATGTGCTGCGCTCTGCTATGCATACACATAAGCACTAAGGTTAATGGCATTTCTTCTCTGTACCCAAATGCAATTTTGAAACAGAGAGGAACTAAGAAGAATCTACAACAGGAGCTAGGCAAGGTTAAGAAGGATGATGAAAACCACTTCATAGCCTGAATTGACTGCCACAGCACAAATAGAGTATCGTCTGAGCCAGTCAGCTCAAGAAATCTACATTGTTTCAGCAACACTGTCAAAATGAGATGGAGACATAAAACCTAATTAGATACCTTTGGCGGTCAGGCGGATATTGTGGTAGACAACTAGTGCCACTCTATCTGTATCTATTCCATAGTTTTTAAGTTTGTCGTTCTGCAAGATCTGGGAAGTTCTATCTGAAATACCTTTGTTAGAATCTGCCTAAGTGATGCCGTACAGGTAATATATAATATCTGCATCGTCTCTGTGCCTACTAGACACCTAGATGTCCAGGAACATGCATATCATATATAGGATTCCTCTGCGTGTAATATTTTAACCCTTTTTTTTTGGCAGCCCCCCAATGTGGGATTCCTTAGTCTTCCAGGGGAGTCCTTCATTTGTAGATTCCTGAATAATCTGCAATGAATGACAAATAAGAAAAGCTTGCAGCAGAGCATGTATAGTTGTACAATCTGGGTCGCCAATTGGTATGGTACCTATACTAGTGTCTAGCAGCAGAATTGTCAAGATTAGGAATGTGTCAGTATTTGGAGGCCAATGTAAAACTGGGTGAAATAATAAGAAGATCCAGCTAGGAAGTCAAAACTAAAAGTTCAGAGCGCCTACTCATGAGAAAAGTTAAAAAACAGTAGACTCAGTAGTAAACATGAACAACGTTAAGCATTACTACCATAGTGATACTAGAAGTTGTCTCTATCTGTTGGTTTGAGTCTGACGGCTACACCACACGGTATGTTTGTGCACTCTACACTAGATACAGAGAGGAGGCTATGGTTGGATTTATAGAATTCGAAAGGAATGCCATCCAACCAGATTGAGGATACAGATATGTTATGCATATGCAGCCCTGGTTGAAGTCAAACCAATAGCTCCACTTGAAGTCGGCCATAACAGCAAAGTCTGTTGATCCTGAAATCAATCTCTGAATCCCACTACAACTTACTACGTACGTAACCTAAATCCCACCCAACCAGAAGGCCAGAGACAGATAAGCCACTACAGGATTTCCCAGACAGCTTTCAATATTATTTCACTAGGGAAAGCTTACCACAGCAGGATTTGCTAAAAATACCCCTACCCTACATACTGAAGAAGCATATACCTTGAGGAGAACAAACAGTAAAGAGTCATAGACAGAGGAACAACCAGTGTTCCTTGCGTGATTGTCCATAAAGTCATCAAGCTATTGAGCTGCTGGGCTTGTTGTTTAATTAACCTTATAATTGAATGAATCAGCTGCATGCAAAGTTCTTGAGTGGAACGAAATCCAAAGTTTTAGCTGTGACACTAGTTTCTTTAAGTTTGGCTTAGTTAGAATAAAAAATAGTACAGGAAGAATCTCAAGTCCATCAAACATCTCTAAATTGAAGTTCACATTCTCAAGGAGCCATATTTTTTTTAGTCCAGATGGTGGCTCTGTCGTCTTTCGAGAAGTACTCTACGTGGTCAGCTTAGGTTGCCCTGGATAGAGTAAACCTAAACTTGACTTTTGGCGGCAGCCCAACATTTTCAAACAATGGGTAGCAAGGGGCAACTATCTTGAGGTGTTGAGGGAGAACCCCCGTCAGAATACGGGTCACTTACAGTGGTCAGTCACCTGCTCCAAATTAATCATGCATGTGCGCGCTGACAAAGATAAACACTGACATTGATGCAGTTTCAATCTCAGTCCATGCAATGAGCGTGATGCCTGTTCACACAGAACTGAGGTTTATTGAGGAAGTTACAGTTTTTATACAGGAATGCAAGAAAGATAAGAAAAAGGCAGGCTGTAAGCATATACGTCTTGTATCCGAATACACTGGCGATCAGTCATTGGCTGTTAAATTTCAACATCTCTTAGCTTTCGAGTTCCCAGGAAATGATACTGTCTTTCTTGTAAACCACATGACGATCATGTGCGTCAGCATCTGGGTGCGGTACTGGATACAGGCGCCATCTTAATGTATAAACGTTGCACAAAGAAAAATATAATTTCTTAAGCAGTATAAAGCATGTATAAAAATAAGAATGGACATGGTCTACCTTCACATTCCCCCCTAAATTATATTTTTCTTTCCCTACACAGTGTTATCTGGAATGTGAGTACAACATTCTTCACCAATCATGGAGCAGACTCCACCTCTTTCTGCTGTGATCATATCTATAGCTAGTCGGGTTTGGAGAGAGGAGGAGGGTGTGCTAGAGTTTTCCATGCAGAAGTCAGAGCCAAATATGCCTAGTTTGACTCCAGATGTTTCATTGGCAGTAAAACAGGTATAGTTACCAGCATGTATATACACATGACCTTAATAGTCCCCCCTTGAAACAGCTCCAGACAAAGGGAATGCAGGGTGGGATGTCTGTCCCTATCTCTCACTACTGGACTGTACGGAAATACTCTTCAGATCTTATAGAAAGCATATACATTGACTATTGTCAGACCTATAAACAATATGAATATAATAACTATATAAACATAACAGGAATATAAGTTCAGATGGATCCAACAGTCTTCAAATTTTCTCTTCTCAAAGTCCATATCCTCTAACAGTTTATTGTCCCATTTATTTTCAAGAACATCATCAAGTGGGCAAAGGTTTAAGGTTTTCCTTATACTCTCACAGCTGTACTGGCGATCAACAGGAACCGGAAGTGACCATTGAATCTCATATATCTCCTTATCACCATCCAATCTTTGGGTTTTAGTTTAGAAGTTCCTTCCACTGACTTAGAATCTGGAGGGAAAAAGGGAAAAACTCGAGAATATACATTAATCATATGTCTTTGATGATTCGTCACATAGTCAGTCAGCACAACATATTACATCTGGAACATTTATAAGAAATACAATCCAAAGACAGGGCTAAATATCAATTTTCCTCTTTTCAACTTAGTGTGAAACACACCGCATACTTATGGACAATAGATTCAGGTAACCAATAATGACACGCGTAGACACGTCTGCCCCAGAACTAGTGGACTTTGTACACGGACTGTTTGTGGTGGTTTTTTCCTCACCAGATATGCCCCAAGCCATCCTGAAGGGAGACAACTACACCCAAGCACGTACTTATACCGTCTCACTGTATATACTCAACCTGCAATCTCTGGAACAGGTACAAGGGCTTCAGGCCTGGCTCTCCGGCCTAGCACATGCCATGCAGGCTCACATATATATCTATATATCTGACTATAGTGATGCTAAATCCTGCAGCTGCCCATCCTCCGCTTACCAGGTCACACATGGCTACTACTAAACAGTACACTTAATAATAATCTGCTTATGCCATCAGTGGGAACAATGTTCTCAGTACATACTCTCTTACCACCAGACACCAGGACTTGTACATCCTCTTTCCAAGTCTCCTTTCCTCCTGGACCATCTTCGGTGCATCAGTGTCATAAAACCTGAAAAGAGAGCTAAAAGGTTTGGGTCTTACCAGTAAAACATGTCCCCTAGGCCTATGCAGCTGGGCTAATGGCAGTGTCTGCCCACATGCTACCTCTACTTTCTTTCGTATCAGCCTTGGTGTGTGCCATGACTTCTGACTATACCTATGAGCAGCTGCAGGGTCTCCATCACACAAAAGTCCTTGCCCTCCAGATCGGACCATAATTCTACTATATCAACCACCTACCCTCACACATTGTACCATGTTCAAGCGATGGCTTCAAGTCCAGCTGAGACCCGTGGAGTCCCATAATAGGTCTCCTTACGCTTGGTTTACCTCATATACGGTGACTGTGGCATATCTGATGCAGGATTCACCATCTTTCCCAAATATAAGACCATCTATAATAGAGCTCAATCAAAAAGTTATCAACAGATTCATATCAGCAAAATTTCCTTAAGTTATCAGTTATCTTAGTCTTCTTCACCCCCCCCCCCTTGAAGATATTGATAACATGACGGTTCGGTTGTGTCAATGCCCAAACAACCATATACTGAATGCTGCATGCACCTCTATGGGAATGGGGTAGGAAAACTCTCCCTGGCGCTACTGGCTGACTAGGCCCTGCCTGCGGGTGTTGGTCAGCTGTTCCCAAGCTAAACTTGGCCCCGACAACTTCTGACTCTCTAAACACGAAGACCTAACAGACAGGTGGGCTGAGAGCTGAAAGAGGCTAGGGACTGGGATACTAAAGATGGTCACCCCTAATGAAAGAATAGGTGCAGCTGCCAACGGTAACAAATAGGATGGGGCGTGCTGGAAAACAAACAACAATTTCCCAAACAACTCAGATCCTGACAGTTAACCAGTTAAAAAGAACTTTTAGTGCAGAGTGGAAAGGCTACATTAGGAGACATAAACACGACACACTTCAACAAGACTCATTCCCATCTTTACTTCCAATGTGAGATTTAATCAGTGTCTTCTTGTGCAAGCAGCTACACATCCCACACATGACTGTGCTGTCTTTCCCCCCTGGAAAAAAAACAAAAAACAAAAAACAAACAAACAAAAACAAAACAAAAACCTTCTAATGCAGCAAGCAAATGTGACTTGTCAGAAAAATGAACTTTAACACAATCTTAATGTTACGTGGACTGGACCCTTTTTTTTTTTTTTTCCAAAAGTACTTCATGTTCTGTGAGAGAGATACATGTCTGACGGGGCGCAGGAGTCTCTGCAAGGTCAAAGCTAGACAATACAAGAAGAGCCAGTACTATCTTATCATGCTGCAGCTCACATAGCTGCTCATCCCACTCATAGCTGCGGCTGGGTATCCCCCCCTGTATCTCATAGCTGTGTCTTGTGTAGGACTACAGACTTCAGCAATCTCTCTTAAAGAAACAGAAACACATTTGTACAATCTCATAATATCAATACAATAAGGTTAGGCACATATTCAGAACATATATAGAACATATATATATATATATATATATATATATATATATATATATATATATATATATCAGCAGAGAAAGCAGAAACATTAACTGAGGGATCAAATCAATCTCCTGGTCACACAACAAAATCATACACACAGAATACTATACAACAGGTAAGAGAGTGACTTCTAATTCTTTTTTTTTTTTTTTTTTTTTTTTTTTTAGACACAAAGGAATTTTTCTCTCTCTTTCCTTTTTCCTAAAACCAAAACATCATTACAAAGATAATCTGTTCTACGTCTTTTTTTTTATCAACATACACACACACGTTTTCAAATTCGGACACCTTACTGAGTTTCTAAGTTTTAATAACAGTTTTCCTACAATGGGGACAATCCTGGTTTCAATCAGCTTATCTCAACCTATGTTCACTTTCTTGCGCAATCTCTTCACTTGCTGGAGCAATCTTTCCACTTGCTTCACCCTAAAATCCGATACCCATCCTATTATGTGCATATTGTCACATCACTTTATGGTTCAACATTCCAAGTTCCATCTCTTTGACATCCTAAACTTAGGCAACATACTTAAACCTCCTGTTTCATGCCACTTTCTGGCACCTCTTCATTACATCAACATTTTTCAACCATTCATTTCACGATTCACATAATCTAACACATTGTGACCACTCATTGACTAAGATACATGTTTAACACAATTTCACACTATATTCCGGATTATTGGATGGACGTCTCAAAATTCCAGATTATCAGAATTTACCTAAAATTTTACTTTTAAGATCAAAATGTTGCTAACAACACAGTCCTAACAAGAAAAACCTTCTACCGTACCCCTCTTATAGCACTATATGTTTTTCCAACTATCTTAAGGGGTCGGGTACGGCTTTAAAGAAGGCAACACCAAATGCTTTACTAAGACAATTCTATGTCGGATCAGTGACTACATAAGAAGAGAACGGAAGCTAGTGTGATATTGTGCACACTTCTGTATGATACAAATTATAAAGATTAATATACAAAGATTAAAATACAGCACAGACCAGATGAGTTACCTTCCCTCATAACCGCGATCTGAGTCAGCTCAGGAAAAGGATTCTGGTCTCTTATGGTAAATTTTTAGACAAGAAGAAGACACATTAGAATAATTAGCATAATGGGATATAAAATTCCAACATAAATTTCAACACATAACTATGGGATAAGACACAAAGAAGAAGTTTCATCTCATTATTTCCCACTCCCATAAATAAGACATAAACACATAGAAATATAACCAAACAAGTAAAAATCAGAATATTCTCTGTAATACATAGATGATACCAGTAATCCAAGCTCTGTGTGCCTTGAACCTTTGCACAAAGATTTTAACTTGGGGTAAAACCCCAACTTGTAGGTTGGCGAGGCGACAGAGGGTGAGTGGCCGTCTCCCCCTCCGTGACCTCCCATACCCACGCTGTGAAGATTCAAAACTTCTCACTATCACCTTTTTGCTCTTTTGTGGACACAACAGTTTAAAAGACAATAACAGACAAACAATAATTCAAAAAATAACCATTACATCATATGCTTGAATATCCCTGTATACACATTGTCATTATACGTTACTCAGGTTAACCCCTTTTTTTTTTTTTTTTTTTTTTTTCCTTTTTTTGTACCAAATCACTTCTTTGGATATAATGCATAGACTGTGGACTGTGGTGCTGGCACAAAGCCAAGTTTCATCTTCTTTGCTCTTCCTCCAGCATCTGGCAGTCTATGAGATAAACGACCTTGAAGCTCTTGGCAGTCAATTAAAATGCTTTGATTGCCCTCTACAGAAATAAAAATAGGAATAAAACTCAAACAGCAGTTAATATACTGACACCAAAATTACACAATATTTTTGTGCAATTTTTTATTTTCATAGGAAACCTCACTCTAGTAATTACCACAAGTGTTCAGAATCTCTTAAACTATACTTGAAGTTAAGAGAAATTTACCAGACCTTCCCAATTTTCCTTTTCTTTACTAGATCCCAACCAAAGTTTTGAACGTATAATCCTCTAAACATCATAATAGTGGTATACAGTGAGGTCCTTTATAGCTGAACTGGGCATAGACACTCAGAAAGGGGGCTACCGGGGGTTTGACCTCTTCCGGGCTTGAGGGTTTGTGATAGGAACTGGATGTGGCTATCACTGGAATCACCGGATAAAGGGGACGTGATCTGAGGGGCGGTGAGGGCCGGAGATGTTGGTCTGGGTGTACTAACATGGCTGCCAGTGGGAACAGCCATAACCTCACTTCCGCCATCCCTGGGCGTGGGTCCGGAAGATGTGACAACAGGGGATGGGCGGGGAGCTCCACAGGCTACACAGACATCTTGCAAATCAGGATTCAGCTGCCTACAGACGTCACAGGTCCACCCATCTCCACTACTCTCGGCGCCATTTTGGGGCAGTGGCGCACAAGCAATTATACTCGGCATAATTATACTCGGATAACCAAACAAAGAAACAAAGGTTCAGCATTTTCATATCCCTCACGTTCTAGAGTCCTTGCGACCCTGTAATGAGCTTGGGCAGCTTCCAGCAAACCTTTATCTTCTAACACTCCCCGTGACTCTTCTAACATTTTTCTCCACATACTAGGTTGCAATCGGCCCGTAGGAGGCACCTCAGCCAGTTTATACATTCTCAAAGCTTCTTTCACGTATTTCTTGCCCTCCCCAACTCGAACCAAATCAACAGCAGTCTGTGCCCCGTCAGGCAAAACATGTTTCCTTTTGAACAACCGCAACATTCTCACGGTCCCAAATATTGCTTATCCGCCTGTGCACTGACGGATATGTGACCCCACAACCTCACCACCAACAAAGTCACCTTTACCGGTTTCAGACTCTTGTTGTCAGGTCCCTGACCACAGGTTGCAGTCACTGGGCAATATCAAAAGCCTAAAACAATCCAACAGCACCCGTCCTCCTCCCTGACGGCCTCATGCAGTGGATCAACAGTCAAATCACACCCACCACCGCACCCGTCCTCCTCCCTGACGGCCTCATGCAGTGGATCAACAGTCAAATCACACCACTGCACCCGTCCTCCTCCCTGACGGCCTCATGCAGTGGATCAACAGTCAAATCACACAACAGCAAGGCTTAGTGCCAGGGACCACTAGTTGCGACCGTCCAAAAAGATCACATATACTACTCTATATCAAGGAGGGCAAGAAATTCACTTCCTGGAATCTGCAGCACCACAGGTGACTGAACACTCGGTGATATATATATACCGTGAGGAAAAACAAGTTCAGACTACGGCTCTAGGACCCACCTATCTGTATCACTCAGACCGGACAATCGATCCAACTGGATCACCTGTCAGCCAGACAACGACACACCGACAGTCACAGGCAAATGACACATATTCATATGAATATGCATACACTTACCGTGACTCTAATGAGGGTGATCAGGCCTCGGGTCGGTGAGACGTCGTCCGGCGTCCAGGGTCCTGCGCGGGTCGGTCATCCGCGGTGGTCCCATGGCCGTGATCCCGGGTTTCGGCACCACTTGTTGAGGGAGAACCCCCGTCAGAATACGGGTCACTTACAGTGGTCAGTCACCTGCTCCAAATTAATCATGCATGTGCGCGCTGACAAAGATAAACACTGACATTGATGCAGTTTCAATCTCAGTCCATGCAATGAGCGTGATGCCTGTTCACACAGAACTGAGGTTTATTGAGGAAGTTACAGTTTTTATACAGGAATGCAAGAAAGATAAGAAAAAGGCAGGCTGTAAGCATATACGTCTTGTATCCGAATACACTGGCGATCAGTCATTGGCTGTTAAATTTCAACATCTCTTAGCTTTCGAGTTCCCAGGAAATGATACTGTCTTTCTTGTAAACCACATGACGATCATGTGCGTCAGCATCTGGGTGCGGTACTGGATACAGGCGCCATCTTAATGTATAAACGTTGCACAAAGAAAAATATAATTTCTTAAGCAGTATAAAGCATGTATAAAAATAAGAATGGACATGGTCTACCTTCACAGAGGATCTCGTCTAAGGGCCCCTTCACACGGAGTAAACGCGCCGCGCATTGTGGCGCGTTTACGGCGCGTGTACGCCGCGTTTTTTTACGGTGCGCGATTACGCCGCGTTAGCGCCACAATGCGCGGCGCGTTTACTCCGTGTGAAGGGGCCCTTAAGGTTCTTTTACAAAATTGGATAAGGACTGGGGTGTAGGGCAGAAGAAAGGGAACAAGCCAATAACTCGGTGACCAGTTACTAACATATGAGAGGGAGGTCGGCTCTCCAGGGGGAAAATTGTCTTTCTGTTCTAGGTTAGCTCATGTTTTTGTAAACCAACACTAATATAAAGGGAATATAGGGGTCCTTTCTATGTGGACCCCTATATATACTTCATATAGTGACACGGTGCAGATAAGAGACTTCCTTACATCTTAGTAAAGTATTTTGCAATGACTGACAGTAAAACAATTAATTCATGTATATATTTCATTTGGCATCTATCGGCTTGAAGCTTCTTTTTCCTGTGGATCCTAAATGAGCAGTGACCACAATGGCTGGAGAAATTATTTGATGGATACCAGTGAGCGCCAACAGAAGAAGAAAAAACCCGCCTTCCTGGTTCAAATCTCATTAAGATATCAGCATGATTCAATAGTGTCTCCATAAAGAGACACCTTTATTGCCCTTAAACATCTGCTAGTGAATTTTAGTTTATGTGTCCTCTATTCCCTTCACAACCTAATTCCGAGAGCTTTTTCTCTTCAGTTATCTGCAATACATTGTCTTTTAGCAGCCGCTTGTTTTTAAGGCCATCATGGCTTCAGCTCATCTTTATGAATTCTGAGAGCTACAGATTTTGCATTAAGGCCTAGGAGCTACATGTAATAGCTCTGTGCAACCTGCGGCTCTGAAATGGACCTGAATATACAACTGTGAACATTCTTCGTAAACCAAAAGAATTGCTTATTGTGCTTGTCTCATGGCAGTGAAGTAGAGGTATCAATGCTCATGGATGCGACTAGAGCTGGAGTTAGACTTTCTTGTATCCGGGACATTGACGCCCTCCTTGCCATTCAGCACCTGAGGAATATGCCACTATTATTGCCCCCCAAGCTATACCACTGACATGCAGTTGTGTAACTAAAGTCCAGTGGGCCCCGGTGCAATCTTGTGTCCGGGGCCCCTACCTCATCTCTACAGTAAATTTTTGATAGTGATGGTTACGGAAGCTAAGGAGTTTAAGCAACCTTAGTGTGGTTTGGGTAATCTGTGGGTCTCCTTGGCTTATGGGCCAGATGGAAGCTGCAGTCTCAATACTGATGGCAGTGCTTATGGGCCTTCTAAGGTCTGACTGCACCCTCTGCACCCCCTCAAGTTACACCCCTGCTGACATGAGACTGGCCCTGATGTGTTATGCTGGCACAAGATATCTTATAAAATAGGCAATGGTACTTGTACAGTATAACTAGCTTGACCTGTATCAGACATTTTAAGCCAATTTCATAGAACTCTATATGAAGGAACTCTTCGGCAAATCTGATACACTATATTATGTCTAGTGCAGGGTTGTTGGAGTATTTTACATTACTGTGCCATGCAACTCCTTCCTCAGCCCCTATACTAGGCATAACAAGGAGAAGTTTTGGCCAGAGTGTTCCTTTAACCTGTAAATGGAATGTAAAATGGAATATAGATTTTTTATAACTATTACCATGGTCGGGGCTCATGTGCTGTTATGTAGTGATGAAACCCCACCAAGCCGTCATGCTATCCACCATGATCTGTCGTGCTATCCACTCTGATCTGTTGTGCTATCCACTCTGATCTGTCGTGCTATCCACTCTGATCTGTCGTGCTAGCCATTCTGATCTGTCAGGCTATCCACTCTGATCTGTCGTGCTATCCACTCTGATTTGTCATGCTATCCAGTCTGATCTGTCGTGCTATCCACTCTGATCTGTCGTGCTATCCACTCTGATCTGTCGTGCTACCCACCATGATCTGTCGTGCTATACACTCTGATCTGTCATGCTATCCACTCTGATCTGTTGTGCTATACACTCTGATCTGTCGTGCAATCCACTCTGATCTGTCATGCTATCCACTCTGATCTGTCGCATACTACCCACTCTGATCTGTCATGCTATCCACTCTGATCTGTTGTGCTATACTCTCTGATCTGTCGTGCCATACACTCTGATCTGTCGTGCCATCCACTCTGATCTGTCATGCTATCCACTCTGATCTGTCGCGTACTACCCACTCTGATCTGTCATGCTATCCACTCTGATCTGTCGTGCCATCCACTCTGATCTGTCATGCTATCCACTCTGATCTGTCGTGCCATCCACTCTGATCTGTCATGCTATCCACTCTGATCTGTCGTGCTATCCACCATGATCTGTCGTGCTATCCACCATGATCTGTCGTGCTATCCACCATGATCTGTCGTGCTATCCACTCTGATCTGTCGTGCTATCCACTCTGATCTGTCATGCTATCCACTCTGATCTGTCGTGCTATCCACCATGATCTGTCATGCTATCCACTCTGATCTGTCGTGCCATCCACTCTGATCTGTCATGCTATCCACTCTGATCTGTCGTGCTATCCACCATGATCTGTCGTGCTATCCACCATGATCTGTCGTGCTATCCACCATGATCTGTCGTGCTATCCACTCTGATCTGTCGTGCTATCCACCATGATCTGTCGAGCTATCCACTCTGATCTGTCGTGCTATCCATATTTTATAAGCCAACAGAAAGATAAAACCCTCATAAGGATAATGCACTTTTTACAATCCTGTTTTACTAGAGGGGCCTCTCAAAAATAAGATTATAGCAAGTTGCCTTGCTGATGGGACCCTTAGAAATCAGCTATATCCTATAGGGGAGTCTAGCAACAAGTGTTTCATTTTCCTTCAGTGCTCACACAGGGATAATGAAGTATTACGTCTATTGGAATTAATGTCCTGTCCATGTAATGGCCACTCTAGGTCCTCCATTGAAAGAGACATACTATTTCCTGTCTAGTAACTCAAATTTCCCTAATATGATCTTTAGAAATTAATTTTTATTCCTTTAATACTAAGCAAGGTTAAGAAAGATAAATTTTCGATTAAAATCTAGAACATCAAAAAAAAAGAAAACCCCACTTCCAAAACCCCCCCAATACACATAATATCCTATTCCAAGTATCATAAAAGTATTTTAACGTTCAGCAAGGATTACATGATATAAAGAATTAGGCCCCTAAGAACACATAAGCTTTCTGAATCCAGGGCTGAGACAGACATTGCCGAAATGAAATATCGAAAGCAACCGCGTTGATGGGACGGAAGAGGGAAAGGAAATTAATGTCAATGTCAGACTATGATGCATGTCACAGACTTGTCTGTATTATCACCTAATCCTTGACCTTCTCTCCGAGCGAACATCTCAGAGCATCGATAGCAAATGTAGATACGATTCCGATGGGAGACGGAGCGCATGAGGTCTGTCTTCCGACTGATATTTTTCATGCACTCAATAATTATTCCATACTTTGCATGACTGGGTTTTTGTTGGTTGGATGTTATCGTTTAAGATTAAGTTTTAATGTCATTAAATTAAATTCCCACATCCCCTTAAATTGTGATAGAGTTATGTAACTCGCAGCCGAGAATGACAGCCTATCTACAGGATGAAGATCCAGCACATTTATTTTATCTTCCAAGGCCTGAGCTGCCACATTTTCTTTCATGCTTGAGAACTCCAGCTAATCTTGGAAATCATGGGTTAAAAATTAAAGGGACAGTAAAGCGACATGCAGTTAGATTGTACTGTACTTTCTTCAAAGGAATGATAAGCATAGCAAATGCATACAAATAAAAATATTGCAGCAATTTCTATATGAAAGTCTTGTTTTCCTATTTTGTTTCATATTCCACTACGTGTCCTGGAGGTTCAGTCATCGGCCTCTTCTCCTCCTCACTGTCCTGTGTCTGTCTGCAAGATAACCAGCTTGACTAGTAGTCTCCTTGCTGTGCCTTGTATTCATTAGACCCCTCCCCTTTGGCTAAGCCCCTCCTGCTCTGACAGTCTCCTGCAGAAGGGGAGCACATCAGCAGGAGATTTGCAGGATTTCATGCAATTCCATGCTAAAAATGCTCCATCCTGTGTACTTTTAGCATTTTTCCGAAGGCTAACATCCCTTTAATGAAATAATTGAGGGTGTCTCCATAATTAGAAACAAAATTACATTTTTTTTTTTTTGATGGCTCTGCCCAGTGGTGCAACTGTTCTACATCAACAATGGGCATGAACTGATACCGGACACAAACAATAGAAATTGTACAGCCCCTATGGCCAACTTTTATCATATTCATGACCACTTACCTCTAAAAGATTGTTTCCTTCAAGACTCTTCTGCCTTATTTGTTTCATCAACTCCTTAGTTTCTATAGTAACTTCAGGATCGTAGATGTTTTGCTACAATGTTGTTACTTTGTTTCTATTACTGATACTTAGTAGCAATTACAGATTGTCACTTTACATTGTTTTTCTACCCTTGATCAGCAAATTTTCCTCCTATTCTCGTAAATATCCTGGACACTGATCCGTCCAAGATATCCATCATTACTTAGCTTGTGTCAGGAAGAAGGCTGAAGAATTTGGCTCTTGTGTCTGCTGTCCATTGACTGATCTCTGAGAGAATTTAACAGACTTTTAAGCCAGCCATATACTTTAGATACCAGACTGCTGAATTCTTGTTTGACCGATAGCTACTTCACCCAACTCCTACAAAAGGATTGTGCAGTTGAAATCAAGATATCACGGGATATGCTAGAGGTTCCCTTACCATTAGATCGTCCACTGAACTTATCAAGTTTGTCCAATACACATCTGCACTGTCTACCAAATAGTATTTGGACACCTGTGGTAGAATAGAAAAACATAATTTATTCATATCCAATAGTTAGTAGAGCCTCCATGAGCGGCAATTACAGCTTCAACCCTCTGGGGCATGCTCTCCACAAGTCGTTGTATGACGGCTAGTGGTATTTTATTCCATTCATCTTGGAGAAGACAGGTAAGTTGTTTCACCAATTTCGGACGGCTGCTGCACCCCTTAGTTTGGCGATCCTATTCGATAGGGTTCAAGTCTGGGCTCTGGGCAGGCCAGTCCAGTCGGTTAACCTGATTGTCACTGTACTAAGCCATGGTAAACCTCGCTACATGACAGCTGGCATTGTCATCCTGGAAGTAACATTGGTCCGACCCATAGAACCGCCATAATGTAGGAAGCACACTGTTATCTAAAATAGTGCAATAGGCGTCGGCGTTGAGTCTACCATGCACTGGGACCAAGGCATGACGTACATCACAACCACAGATATCTTCATTTGCATGGGTGCCCAAATACTTATTGGTAGACAGTGTAATTTATAGGGTCAGCTAAAAATTTCAGCAGTTCATATTGCTCCTTGTGGTCCTCTAGCTGTTATTAAAGGGATTCTACCATTACAACCTTGTTTTTTGTCGATACGACATCGGAATAGCCTTTAGAAAGGCTATTCGTCTCTTACCTTTAGACGTGGTTTCCGCTGCGCCATTCCTTAGAAATACCGGTTTTTACCGGTAAGCAAATGAGTTATCCCGCAGCGATGGGGGCAAGCCCCAGCACTCAAACAGTAATGGAGGCGTCCCTACCGCTGCCAGAGAAGTGTCTCCAAGCGCCGCCTCCTTCTTCGTCCGCCGCATCAACTTCAATGTCTTCTACCGGCGCAGGCTCATAACTTTTAGCAGAGCAGAGCAGACTGTGCAGGTGCACAGGTCACGGGAAAATGGCCGCTAACAATACTGTGCAAGTGGCCATTTTCCTGTGACCTGTGCGCCTGCGCAGTCTGCTCTGCCCAACGCCCGAGACCTACAAGTTAAGAACCTGCGCCGGAAGAAGACATTGAAGTTGACGCGGCCGACGAAGAAGGAGGCGGCGCTTGGAGACACTTCTCTGGCAGCGGTGAGGATGCCTCCATTGCTGTTTGAGCGCTGGGGCCCGCCCCCCATCACGCGGGTGAACTCATTTGCATACTGGTAAAAACTGATATTTCTAAGGAACGGCGCAGCGGAGACCACGTCTAAAGGTAAGAGACGAATAGCTTTTCTAAAGACTATTCCAACATCTTATCCACAAAAGAAAAAAGGTTTTAATGGTAGAATCCCTTTAAACTACAACTCCCAGCCTATGGCTATCAGGGCATGATGGGGGTTTTAGTTTGACAACAATTACAAGGCTACAGGTTGCACATCATATTGGAAACGTGTTCCCCAGGCTTTGTCTATCATTAATATCTCCTGAACAAGAATATATTCTTTAATGCCTCCCATCAAATAAACACGCTTGTCTCAAGGTGAACGCTTGAATCGCTGACTTCGGCTCTATTCATCATTGTTTTTATTGGCTAATAATGAATGCATAGTTAATTTAAATAGATACAAGGGGAAACACAGTCGTTAACAGGTAAGTTTTAATTAAAGAAAAATGGTCGCTTGAAATAGATTAGGCTTATTTGTGAAGGGATTGTTGTTTCCCATCTCATTATTGGGAAGTCTTAAAGGGTAAGTTTATCTGAGTGTTACAGGAGGATATCGGGAAGGGGTCTGGGGATGTGAGATGGTGGAAGACACATTATAGTATTATAAACAAAGCTTCTGGCTGCCATATTGATTTAAGAAATCATTGACCCCGTGATGCTTTGTCTACACATCACACAGGAAAGTGCTGCCAAAATGGCAAGTTTTGGAAACTAGAGATATTGAGAGCATACTGCATTTTGGGCAAGAAGCTCAAGATATGCAGATGTAGGTCTAAGATACAGGAGACGTTGTGCCCTGTGCAGCAGCTTTTATGTCACAGACAGTAAGTAAACTCCAACCACTGCATGGTCAGGTCTGCGTTCTGTATTCCATTCGGAGAATCCACTTGGGGACCCCCGAACAGAATACCGAACGCATTAAAAAAGCAGTGAGCAGTGAAAGCACACGCACCCCATAGACTATAATGGGGTGAACGTTTTTTTCTTTGCAGTGTCTGCACGAATGATGCGGAGAGAAAACTACTTTTCTCTCTGCATGACTCTTGTGAACGCCGCACAAAAAACACACGAACCCCATTATAGTCTATGGGGTGCTCACCGCTTTTTTAATGCGTTTGGCATTCTGTTCGGGGGGTCCCCAAGCAAGACTCCCCAAACAGAATACCGAATGCAGTTGTGAACCAGGCCCCAGGCAAAGGGGAATTGTAGACAATAGCCTAACATCATGTACACGAAACAGGAAGCAACGTGAAGGAGATTCAGTGAGAACAGCAAAAATAAAAGGGCTACAGAGCTTTGTAGTTGTCACCTAGTACATTCATGGATTGCTGCTATGCAATGGCCCTGGCTTATTCTCCATTAAGAATCTGTATTGGAAACAAGAGATTTCACCAAAGCTTCCATTAAATTCTGCAGTTTCAAGGCAACAAGCTGTTTACATAGCTGGCCACAAAATTTCGGACAGTTTAGCACCTTTCATGCCCATGACCCACATGAGATTATCCAGGAACACTCACAAACTGTCCATTGGGAATTCATTTTAGACAAATCTTCCCCCTTTCTAGTTGGTCCCACCCAATTCACACCCATTTCCTACTACTCCTGGTAACTATGTATTTAGTCAGTTATAAGTGGTCAAATCTTACTTAAAATTGATATGATTCCCATTACAATCTTACATAAGAGGACTGCTGATCACTATTTCCACCTAGTTACACCTATATATATATATATATATATATATATATATATATATATATATATATATATATTTCAATATTATGCTATTGCATTATGTGTTGGCTGCAATGGCGACCGTAGAGGTTGTCCCAGAGTAAATAAGACATGGCTGAATAGAACTTGAGATGTAGATGCAGTTAAATTGACTGGAGTTTTTTCTTTACATAGGCATACAAAATATTTCACAACAAATGACCATTGACAGCTTGGAACTGGAATATTCCCAGACTATCAATTAAATATAAGTATAGCTGTGCATATAAATGAACATATGTAATTAATTGGTATATTGTGTTAATTACATTACCAGGAAGTATATGCAAACTAGTTCTCATATAGCGTTGGAAATTCAGATCAAGGTCATTGAAGGTACTTTGCTATTTCCAAAAAGGCCCACATTGTACAGGTCCTGCAGGATTCAAGGGACAGCTTTACATTTCTGGATCAAACCAATCCTTCATCAGTCCTGGAGGATTCAAGAAGTAAAACTTGTTTAATCAATATTTTGATTGGGGGCATACAGCAAAGAAAGGGGGCATTGGAAATGAAAAATGAGTCCTTTTGAATTACCCCTTTTACTATTGCCCAAGTGCTCGCAACTCAGGAAAATCACGGCCGCAAACTAGCGCGGCGCATACGATCCCCGCTCCCATTGAAATCAATGGGAGCGTGTACGGCCCGCAAAGGCTCCCGTGGCGTAGACGTGCCACATCACGCGGCATGTTACACCGTGTGAACCCTCCCTTACATGTCTAAAATAGAAATTTCCAATCCTATTCTGGCATCTCATTAATATCTTGAGAATTGCTTTTGCAGAACTGTACATCCCTCACCAAGTAATTGAGCCTGAGTTATCATGCAAATGACCCATACAACATAGTACATACATAATCTATGTGAACAAATTGTGGCATGTTCCATTAGTTGAATACCATATTGCAGAAATTTTTTGTCCTAGAAACTGTCAAACAGAGGAGAATATAATGCCATAGGGGGCGTTCACACTAGCGACACTGTCCGTTTTTTTGTGACTCCGCCGAAAAGTCTGGAAAAACTGCTTGGGGACGGTCAGTTTAAGAACCCATTCATTTTAATGAGCTTTTAAAGCAAACCGCTGGAGTCGGTATGCAGCCACTCCACCGTTTTTTTGTACGGACACAAAGTCGGACATTCAGAACTTTGTGTCCGGCCAAAAAAAATGGTTTCACGGTGGAGAGGCTGCATATAGACACCAGCAGTTTGCTTTAAAAACCCATTGAAATCAAAATATGGAACAATCCTGTCTGATTTTGCGGCTGCACTTCCACGGCCTCTATTCATTGAATGAAATGGGCTGCGGAAGTATGGCTGGTGCGCAGGCGGCACAAGAATGATATCCGTGTGTCACCCAGGAACCGCCCATGCCATTCATTCGGGGCCGACGGTTAGCACACTGTGTAGGATTGTGTGTAACTGGTGTTAATCTGTGCATGTCAGCTAGGGAATGCCGATGGATGACATCCGACGCCATTCCATGATGCATTCATGTCTATGAGGGTTCCAGATCCAGTCTGATAGAATAGGTCCTACTCTGCTCCATCTTATTAGAACACAATGGATCCGTAAGCCCCATAGACATCAATGTATCACAGAATGCACTTTGATCAACCCCAAACAAATATTAAAAATCAATAAAATTAAAGATAAAATGTAAATCACATAAAACAAATCAATAATTACGTACTTGATCATTAATATTATTCATAGTAATATAATCCTATAAACATATTTAAGAATTGATTTAAAAATAAATGTAACGACAATATAAATTTACTATTTCAAAATTGTATTTTTTTTATTTAAAATTAATTTTTATTTCATTTCATTCACTATTGATTTTCCAAACAATGACAATAAAAAAAAAAAAAGTTTTTGCAAAAAGTCTAGAAGTCTACTAAAGTCATATCCTTCACCTGTAGTCAGCGCCGCATTAAGATGATGTATCACTTGCCTGCACTATCTACACCTGACAATAGGGGTTTAAATTTCCATGCCGAGGCCTTGCCGTCTCCCTCTGCAAACATTGAGATAAAAAGTGACTGGCCAAGACATAGCTCTGATTCATTATTGGTTCGTGTGCTATTCGGCTCCGTCGTATTTGCTTTTATGTTTACTATTCGCTGTTAACAAGTGTAATTATAGTACAGTTGTGAGATGAAAACATGACTAAATTATGACAGTGCTTGTGTAGCAATCTCTTAAAACTGACTCACAAGGCAACAGCTGCACAATTAGGCCATAAATTCTCTTAAATGAACTTGTCGGAGGAAATGGTACCTGTGTGCCAGTGTTTTGTAGGAGATAACTAGACTTAATGGGCTTGGTGAGGGAACACCAGGAATCGTCTCATATAAAAAGGAAACTTTTGTTCTTTGTCATAAACCACTTGTTCTTTATAAAAACAAAAAGCTCAGCCTTGGCCCATTAACTTTGCCTTTTGTTATAGGACAACGGAACAAAGCATCGATTTGACAGACGTCGGGGATTCTTTCCCACTCAGATGCAATTTTGTCTTGGACACAAGGACCTTTTCACGGAAAAAAAAAAAAAAATTTACATGACAAAGGGCCAGGACGGGAATGGAAAGAATTTATGGTGATTCAAAATATAACATTTGTATTTGGGGATGAAAAAGTGAAAATATTTCTAGGGAAATGCTTAATAATTCATTTGATAGAAAGTGCTACAGAAAAACACATTACTGTATCCCCTCTAAATCTCCTTCAGCGAGTACGGTGGATATACATAGCCGTGTGGGATTTTTTCTTTTCTTTTCCAAGATATGTAGTCTGTTTTTGGATAATTAACACTTAAGAGACCCTGCTACCGGTTTAATGCTGCCCTATCTGGGGGCAGCATAAGGGTACATTCACACGGAGTAATGTGCCGCGTGATGTGGCACGTATACGGTGTGTGAGACTTTGTGCGCCATATACGCTCCCATTGATTTCAATGGGAGTTAGGGTCGTATACGCCGCGTTATTTTGCAGCCGTGATTTTGTGGCGTATACAATCCAGGCTCCCATTGAAATCAATGGGAGCGTATATGGCGCGCAAAGTCTCACACGCCGTATACGTGCCACATCACGCAGCACGTTACTCCATGTGAATGGACCCTAAAGTAGAAATTTTTTAAATTCATCTGCTTACTTTTTTCCTTGCTGTACGTTTTGTAAAGTCACTGTTTATCTGGTGTCGAAGGGATGGAAGTGATGAGTTCTAGTACTCATGAGTGACAGACTCTCTCTGCCTTCTCACTCTTGAATGGCAGCTTTTTCCCTATATTATGCATAGGGAGAAGACTGTCAATCAGTGGCTGGGGGTAGGGAGCAAGCAACTAATGTACATGGAGGATTCCACTGCAGGTACCCAATATTGTGAGGACTAAAGCCCCAGTTCCTGTAGCAGGTAAACAATGATTTCATAAAAAATATGTCAAGAATGGAATTAAATGGGATGTCCAAGATAAAATGATCTTTCTACACTAAGCTAAACACCCTCCCCATTTTTGGAAGCATCACATCACTAATCACCTCCACCCCATCATACTTACCTGCCTTCCTGTCCGGATCTTCTCAATGGAACATCACTTCCTTCTGGCAGACGTCAAGAGGAGGAGGAACCAGCCCCACAGAAGGAAGTGATCTCCCATGCCAAGAAGAGCCGGACAGGAAGACAGGTAAGTATGATTGGGTGGTGGGTGCAGATCCACATTCTACAGTTGGGTATATGGGGTCTTATCCACATACATTAGATCCTATAGACGTATAGATCCCACCGGTGGCTACCAGAGTTCAATTCCTGATGTTAGAGAAAATAATTCAGACTTAATTTTTTTCCCGATCCTGATGGGTTCCCTAGATATCATTGAGACCACAGAGGTTTATCTTCACTGCAGAATTAACATGAATAATTAACTGTATATATAACTGTATGTAATAGCAGGTAAATGATAAAGAGAGAATATAAAATCTCACTGTGATTTTCCGATGTGATTTACAAATTTAATATGTGATATTTTACATATTATATTATATGGGCTGTGAGTCAATGTGATGGGCACTGAATATGTGAAAAAAAATGTAAAATATTTCACAAAATAAAATTATAACAAGTAAGCAATTAAAATGTTTACATAAATAAAAAAATATATTATAAATAGTAGAGATAATAAATATTAATATGTAATAAATAATAGAATTTAACATTTTAAAAAGTGATTAAATAAATAAATATTTATTTTTAAAAATAAAAATATTTGCTGTACCCAAAATTCTGCTTCCTTAGGCTTTGGCCTAAATGGCCTTTCCATTTTCATTCATATATTACAGCTTGTAAGAGACTCTTAGCTTCAGGAGTTTTATATCTCTCTGCTCCGAGCTGATAATTTCTTTCAAATTGTAAGTTGACATGATAAATAGATTTTACACAAATAGAGATTAGATTTAATTTTCTGATTTTGGAGTATTCAACATACTGTTTTGCATCTCTATTCAGGCTCGGTGGATTGTATCTCGGTGGATTGTATCATATCATTTTTTTCCCTTCACATTTCTTCTGTGAGATTCTCTGGGGTCATATCATATTTTTGCGTCTAGCTGAAGGCTTCCAGGCACATCAGATCTGGAACACACGCAATAAATCAACCCCAACTATGTATTAGATCAGGTAATCTCTATAATTACATAGATTATCTGATCTGTGTAATTGCTAGCACAGGCAAAAAGCAAAGCGGAAATACATTTTTTTTTGTTGTCAATTGACTCTAATCTTATGAAAATGATTTTTACACTTTATCTTTTGATTTAAAATGTTTGGAGAGATGTCTGCGCTGATGGATTTTTATAAGAGGGATTTCCATAATTATGAACATAGTTTGGCCTTGATTAGTACAATGTAGTGGAGCCAAGAAATTCTATGTACTTTAAACCAATCTGATATGTATGGCTGTACAACTATTTTATTGCCCCAACACATTTTACAAAAAATGTAAAAAAAAAAATTCCAAAAAGATTTGATTAAAAATCTCCTTTTAAAATTTTGTGTATACAGTTCCCATGCAGGAATATGTGTCTCTAAGGTTATTGACTACAAATAAGCTTATCTAGTCATGTACCTGCCCCCTCTTACTGTTAACCTACTGCAGTAGAGGGGCAATAGGAAGGGACATGACTATAGGATAAACTCAAAATAGAGCTTGTGTATGAGCTGTACACACTGTGGGGAAGTCAGCTTGGTAGAAGTAGTGGTGCTTCTACAGTCAAGACAGGGACACAAAATATGCAGCAAACTAGTTTATTTAGAAAAAACAGGAAATAAATAAACCTTGATTTCAGGCACAAAATGAGCAAAATCAAATACAGCCTTAACTTCAGGCAAAAACAAAATTAAAAAAACCTGCTCGTCTGAGCCACTAACTAAACAGAACTGATAACCTAACTATACATGTGGCTTACTTCCAGCCACACGAACAAAACAAGAGCAATATAGTCTCACCGAACTCAGCGTTACAGGACAGAACCACACACCTCCTTCACCTCATGGAACTGCATTGCAATACAGGATCTGCAGCTTTTTTCTGGCCCATTAATGAGCCCAGGATCTACACCTGGGCTGAGGCCTACTTCAGATCCGCCCTGGACCACACATATGTCAGAAACCTGCTGATATATCTGGACTCCAGCACTCTGCCTGTCACCTTCTCACAACATTTTTTTTCAGCTATTTGCAAAGTTGTTTTATTTTCATAATTATAATGAAATAGAAAATGTTGATAGACTTGAATAAATAGATCATTGGTACCATTCTAGAGTTGGCGGAGTCATTATAAGTTTGAGACATTGCCACATTGGAAACAAAACAGCATGCATGTCACAAAATATATCAAGGTCTTCTGATCATCAGGAGAGATGTTGACATCTCCATCTACTTCATCAAGGTCTCATATCGAGGCAGAAAAGTGGGTTATTTGTGGTCAATTTTATAGACTCTACAATGGGAATAGGTCAAACCAGGAGTTTTGGATGATGAGACATTTACATCCATGGACAACCCTTAGATCTCACTCATTGCCCAGATTTACATAACTGAAATGTCTGGATAGTAAGATTTGGTGTTAGGGGGTATGGTGTATTGTCAACTTTAACTTGCGGCCCGGCAATCTGTATTTGAACCTAGCACCAATTGTGTAAAGGACGTTCTGGAATTTTTTAGGGTGCATGGAGCCGGAAGCAAAGAGCTCCGTACTCTGTCTAGTGGCTGGTCGGTGTTACTGCAGCTCTATTTCCATTGACATCAGATATTTATGGCCTAAATATCCAAAGGAGAGTCCATAAAAAGACCTTGACAACCATATTAATTTCCCTGCAGGGCCACCAGAGGAGAAATACTGTATAGTGACCAGTGAAATCAATGGCTGTCCATGTAATACAGAGAAGTCCCGGGTCCTCCTAACATAGTGATGGTCCTTGCACCCACTCTCCACTAATAAGTGATGTTCATGTATGATAAATCCATCCACTAATAGCTATGACTAATATCCTAAAAGGGTATATGAAAAGGTTTCTAAACGTACTATTCTTTCTACCCTATGTACAATTATGTTCCTAATACATACACACTTTTTATATTTTTATATTGCAATTTGTTTTATTTACTGACTATTTCATTGCAGACTATTTTTATCATTTGTTTTCCACCAATTAATTTACAATATCCATGACTCAAAAACACCAACACGACAGCCAAAATGAACAAATACGGACAAGGTATAATCCTCGCCTCAAAATTGGAGCATTGTCATTGTTTATGATGTTTTTTAGTGTAACAGAAGGGCTCATGTAAATAGGAGAGCGGCTTGTCAAATGAAAAGAGGCCAAAAGTAGAACAATTAAGCAAATTTTGTCTGTTTTGGGAGAACTACTGTTACTTTGGGCAAACAGCAATCGCTCTCTGCCGAGGTAATAGAGACGGACTTATATGCAAATAGGGTTAATGGCGGTTTTAGTCTCTGTTTAAGTGCCAGAAAACATGCAATCGAAGCTAATACACAACTGTAATTGTCAAGTTTCTTATTATAGTTATGTAGTAGTAGATGATAATTTATAGTAAATATACTATGGAGTCTGAAAGCACATGAAAAAACATAGTTTAACTACTCCGCAAATTAGTCAGGCCACACATGTAGCAATTAGGGTTGAGCCGATCTTGACTTTTCAGGATCGATTTTAAAATCCGATTTCCGATCATTTTTCATTCGAACCCGATCTCGATCCCAATTCCGATCCCAATGCAAATCAATGGGATTTTTTTTATTATTGGAGATCGGATTTTAAAAGCAATCCTATTCACTATACAACATGGAATCTAACAATTGAACACTTTAATTGTTAGAATCCACGCTGTGTAGTGAATCACTAAGTAGCCAGAGGATTTTTTTTAATCCTCTGGCTACTTAGTCCCCCCTGGTGTCCACTTACCTCCAGAGATGGCTGCTCCGCTGCTTCTCCTTCTTCTTCGCCTCGCTGCCGCTGCTCTTCTTGCTTCACTGCCCCCTGCCTCCCAGGTTAGGAGAGTGTGGGTGGGTTAGGAGAGTGTGGGCGGGTACTGGGAGGGGAGACGTCACGTCTCCCCGCCCTGTACCCGCCCACACTCTCCTAAGCCACAATCCCCGCCTTCCTAGCTAACCTGCACACTAAACACTAACCTGGGAGGTGGGGCAGTGAGACGAGAAGAGCAGCGTGGAACGGCAGCGAAGAAGAACAGCAGAGCAGCCATCTCTGGAGGTAAGCAGCTACTAGAGATGTCATGTTAGTTTAGTCTCCCATTAGAATGAATGGAGGCAGCCAGTGCGCAGGGGGTTAAGGCTGTGTGCTGGTTGCTTCCATTCATTCCTATGGAACCGCAGCGGAGCCTTCACACTGAGTATACACTATATACTCAGTGTGAAGGCTAAGCAAAGCATTGTGGAAAATAGTACCAATCTCGATCTCACCTAAAAAGATCATGTTTGGAATTCCGATTGCTATCGTGAAATTTTCGCCGATCGGAATCCGATTTTTTCCGAACACGATCGCTCAACCCTAGTATCAATCGTGTGTACAGTTTTGGGCACCCATGCACTGGAAATACATAGCTTCATTGGGTCCAAAGGTGGGCAACAAAAATAGTAAAGAGAATGGGTGTTCTCCGGTATCCAGAGAGATTGTCAAAATAAAAAATAGCTGGAAGAAGCGAGACCTAATCCCCCATCCTCTCCCATGATATATTGATACCCAGTCATATTAAATGGGGGAATCTTCAGCTATATGACTACAGGAAAGATGGTTTCCACACAAATGTAGGAGGGGATTCTTCACTGTAAGAGCAGTGACACTATCGATAACAATATGAAAATAATGGACACTAGATTTCTAAAAATGGGTCATTGAATCTGGGATTCACAATGACATTCACCTCTATAAGGTTAGTTAGGTGAACATTATTAACTGCCTGGATGATGCAGCCTGAATTGAAGGGTTCTTCAGGGAGTGCTTACTTTCTCCATGTTCTTCTTGGATGAATCACAAGTTTTCTGCACTGGTTCCGACCCTGGATCATGTCATTAGAACCTGTCAAGCACCTGGGCTCTAGTCACTGTCCCCTCACTGCTAAATACCTATATTATGGGGCTATTTGGATGATTCATTGTAATAATACAGTCAGGCCCCCATAGTATAGGTAACTAGCAGTGAATACAGCAAAGGCGGGACTAGACCGGCAACTAGGGAGCTGAGTGTTAGGGGGCGTTCACACTTCTGCCCTGTCCGCCCTGTATCATTCAAATGAATGGGTTTTAAAACTGACTGCCGGGACGCCGTCCCCTATCCAGTTTTGCTGGGGCTTAGGACGGAAATCGTCATATGCAGCCGCTGTGGGAAAACCGTTTTTTTTTTGACGGACACAAAGTCCTGCATGTCCGACTTTGTGACCAGCCAAAAAAACCCTGTTTCCCTGCGGAGCGGCTCCATATGGACATTGGCAGTTTGCTTTAGAACCCATTCAAATGAAAGGGTTTAAAAACTGACCACCAGGAAGCCATCCTCTGTCCAGTTTCGCTGGGGCTTAGGACAGAAACAAGGCACAATGACACAAGGCCGACATGAGCACTAGTGTGAACGCCCCCTGGGTGTAGCAACCCAGAGCCCCGTGGTTTATCCAAAAAAGAACCACAGAGAAAACTCCTTGGAGTACCCCTGTAAGGTTCCCAAAAATGAGCCAATGATTTGTAGTTCCTAAAAAATAGAGATGAGCGAGTAGTGTTCGATCGAGTAGGTGTTCGATCGAATACTACGGTATTCAAAATACTCGTACTCGATCGAACACTACTAGCTGCTCGAAGTTTAAGGTTCGATGCAGAACCAGCGTTGATTGGCAGAATGCTATACATTCTGCCAATCAACGCTGGTTCTTCTCTTACCTTTAGAAGTCTTCTCTGTGCAGCGTCCCCGCGGCGTCTTCCGGCTGGAATTCACTCTGCCTAGGCCCCGATGCCTAGGCAGAGTGAATTCCAGCCGGAAGACGCCGCTGGGGCGCTGCGCTGGGAGAAGACTTCAAGGGGAATCCAGCCCGACCGTCACTCGTGGACTTGGTAAGTATAATTTTATCGAATTTTGCTTATCCCTGAAACGAGCATTTCCCCCCATAGACTATAATGGGGTTCGAAATCCGTTCGAACAGCCGAACAGTGTTCGGCTGTTCGAATCGGATTTCGAACCTTGGACATTTTAGTGTTCGCTCATCTCTACTAAAAAAAACCCCTCAAAAATCTATCACAAGTCATATTTGTCAAACGCTAGACAATACTGATGTGATTAATAGTAAAGATGGATTATATGAAATGGTATAAATATATTATTAGAGTATGAATATTTAACATGATATTAAGCATTAGAAATGCATACATTAAAACCAGAAATCAATAATAATACCTTTTATAATGGGCATTGTTGGATTTATTTGTATCTTTTGGTAATATCTAGTGATTTGTGATTGAAATTCGACCCACTGAAGCTTAATGTTATTAACGGCTACAAAATATACTAATTAATACAGTCCCCGTGGACAGGCAGCGCTTGTTTTATGCAGGCAGCATTATTAGATGATTACGTGCACTGTGCATAGGAAGTGTTAGTCACAATCTGTCTCACCTCTGCGAAGAGCAATCAAGAGGCAAACAGTTTGCCAGCGGCAGGAAAAGTAGTTACAGGTTGATGGGCCACTGATGAAATTGGCAAACTAACTGCTAATAAAAAACTAAATGGTCCTCAGTCCAAACCGGTAATCTTTTTAGCTTTGTAAGCAATAGCACTGCCAACTTACCATGGAAACAAAGGCCACAGGGTCATAATTAATATTCAGTGTGTACAGCACTTGTGGGCATCATATTAGAGATTGGCAATCTGTTCTGTTTACCAGTATTTTATTTCAAAAACTGAATTACCAAAGACCTTCAACTTCTGCTTCTTTTACAGATACATAAATGGTGGTAATGGCAGGCAATGCGGAGATAAAATGGCTGGATGTCGGGAAAAAATAAGACTCTTGTGACATCTATCTATCTAGCTTTCAATCTATCAGTTCATCATCTTTTGTCTCCTTGGGAATAGGCTGTGTCATATGTCACCGACAGTTACATGTGTGCAGGATTTGCTGGAATGTATCTTTTATAGTTCTTTGTTGATCTGCTTCTTTGACAGTCTTATCTAAGTTATCTATGAAATAATTTTAGACAGAATATTTGGTAACTGGAATGTTCAGGTGCTTTAGATATGAAATATTACCTTAGCTGTGCTAAAGGACTTCATGTGAACCTTCTAGAAGGAGAACATTAAAGGAATTCTAGCATTAGAATCCCTTTTTTAACTAAGTACACGTCGGAATAACCTTAAGAAAGGCTATTCTTCTCTTACCTTTCTTTTTCTGATGCGCGGCGCCGTTCCTGAGAAATTTCTTATTTCTTCCATATGTAAATGAGTCTTCAGGAAGCACAAGGGGCATCCCCTGTACTGTCCAAAAACTCTCCAGCGATGCCTCTTCCTTCTTCTGTCAGCTGCCTCTTTGCGGCGTCACCAGCCACATCTTCATCCAAAAGTGCCAACTGCGTATGTCCATTGGCGATTTTCCTGTGGCCGAATGGGTGCTTGTGCAAGAGCCTACAGGAAAATGGCCAGTGGACATGCACAATTGGCACTTTTGGATGAAGATGCGACCAGTGGCACGGCAAAGCGGCGATCCAGAGAAAAAGACAGAGGTGTCGCTGGAAAGTTTTCAGACAGTACAGGGAACACCTCCTGTGCTTTTTGAAAACTCATTTACATATGGAAGAAATAAGAAATTTCTCTGGAACGGCGGCACGGATCAGAATAATAAAGGTAAGAGAAGAATAGTCTTTCTTAAGGCTATTCCAATGTGTACCTAGTTAAAAAAAAGGATCCTAATGATAGAATCCCTTTAAAAAAGTACTCCAGCAAAACACTATTTCCTATCCTTCCATCCACCATGTGTCTGTCAGACTTCTTTCACGTATACTTCATTCTTATCCATACAATCCAGCTCCTGATCAGGCACCATCTTAGCTTTTATATTTCCCTTTGCTGTGCTACCAATCCAATAATACATCAGCACAGGCAGCTAGAGACTGTGCCGTATTTACCTGCTGGTGGACAGTTCGATTATCCTTCTCTATACATTGTCCTAAATAATCCAAGAGACTATAAATGCCGTCCTACCTATAGGATGGCAGGGATTATGATCTAGTACTGTACATTATAGGTCAGAATGAGAGTCACATGAACTAGCAGAAGAGAAAGATTCAGACAAGAAGGAATAACTATATTAGGTAAAATTAGCTCCTTGGAATTTTAGGGTATGTTCACACGGAGGAAAAGGTCACGGGAACTACGCGACTAGCTGTGATGGGATGCCAATGCAGCATTCCGTCGTGGCATACCGCTTCTGATAAGGCCCGAATGAATGGGCCTGAACAGGAGCATGTCTCGAGTGGCGGAATCCACTTCAAGATAGGTCATCTCGCTTCTTTTTTCCACTACTAGCTAGTGGGAAAAAAAAAAGCGAGCAGCTCCCGTTGAAGTCAATGGGAGCCATTTTTGCAGGCGGATTTTGAGGTGGATTTCACATCAAAATTCATCTGCAAAAAACTGTGTGAACTAGCCCTTACATGGAACTAGGTAGCGGAGCAGAAAGCCTTTGCCAGAGAGTGTTAATGCATACCTCTAACTTCATAAGAAAAGTGATTATATTGCAGGACTTGTCACTAGAATCATTTTCTAAATCATTATATCAGGTTATTCTGCTGTTAACCTGCAACATGGACCCGCCAAAGTCCGTACTACCAGCTGCTAGCACCATAAAATCCCTGTCTCTCTCACTGAAGATGGAGCCTAACAACCAGACCCGTATGCTCTCTACTTTAGTACAACTGGCAGCATAAACTTCTGACTCAATAGGGCTTGCAGAGGTACGATATGGGGACAATACAAGGTAGCAAAACATTTTTTATTTAATTTTATTTTGTGAAATGCTCGGTATTATATGTGTCAATATCAATTTCAAGTGGAGCTGCCCTTTAAATATAATGTATTCAAAAGAAAATATTGTTTTAATGATCCTTTATCACATTAGCCCAGTGCACAATTTGGGGACAGAGCTGAAGAGATTTGTAAACAGTACAGTTTATGCTCATGGCCCTGGTGTGTGTGTGTGAGCGCGGATTAAGTGGTAAAGCAGTTTCTGTTTATCTGATCTTACAATTGATTGGATTATCCCTTCTTAATGGATGCACAAAAGAAAATAGTTTAATTAGACGACCAGGCCGCTCAAGGGATTAAATCAGCCAGTAAATCGTATATTTTTTGCTATGAAGAGCATAAAGTTTCATCGGCTCTTGACTCATTGAATTAAAGAAGAAGCGTAATAGCTATCTTTTATCCCTCCAATTATATAAATAAATATATTATTAATTCCCTATATAGGCTTAAAGGGGATTTCTAGACTTTATAATTGATGACCTATCTTTGGGATAGACCATCCTTAAAATTTTTACAGGGGAGGGGCCACACGGTGGCTCAGTGGTTAGCACTGCAGCCCTGCAGCGCTGGGTCCTGGTGCTCAAATCCCGCCAAGGGCAAAAAAACATCTGCAAGGAGTTTGTATGTTCTCCCCGTGTTTGCATGGATTTCCATCCCATATTCCAAAAAAAAGACATACTGATAAGGAAAAATGTACATTGTGAGCTCTATGTGGGGCTCACAATCTACATAAAAAAAAAAAAAAAAAAAAAATTTTTACAGGGGTTCAACACCTGGACCCCCAACCAATCAGCTACTTGAAGAGGCTATGACTTAAGATATGGCGGCACTGTTGCTTTTAATGGAAGATATAAAATCACTGTTTTAAGCCCAGAAAATACCACATTTCATTATCTAATTAAATATTAAAAAATATTCTTGCCTTGACTAATTTTCCCACCAACAATTATTTGGACTCGATACTTAATCGCCCCTCAAAATAATATAAAAATAAAATAACATTTTTATTTTGACACATTACCACCTTAAAAAAATAAAAACATAAAATAAATTATCTTGACTCCTCCCCAAAAATGAATAATTCATTAATAATCTCTCCAACAACAAACATGACTAGGGTTGAGCCGATCTTGAGATTTCAGGATCGTTTTTAAAATCCAATTTCTGATCATTTTCCATCTGAAACCAATCCCAATCCTAATGCAAGTCAATGGGATTTTTTAATGATTGAAAAATCAGATTTTAGAAACGATCCTATTCTCTACACAGCGTGGAGTCCAAAAATTGAACGCTTCAATTTTTGGACTCCATGCTTTGTAGTGATTAAAAAATTTGCCGGCTACATAGTCCCCCCAGCTGTCCGCTTACCTGCATAGAATCACTGCCTCTGCCACTCCCCGTTGTTCTTGGTCCTCTCCTCTATCATTCACATGCCTGCAAAGCACTGTGCACGCCCCCTCCTCACTAGGCTAGTGTTACTGATGCTGGGAGTAGGCAGGGCTTGTGGCTTAGCAGAGTGTTGGCGGGTACAGGGCGGGGAGACGTGAATGCATCACTCACGTCTCCCCTTCCAGTACCCGCCCACACTCTCCTAAGCCACAAGCCCCGCCTTCTCCAAGAATCTCTAACACTAGCCTAGTGAGGCGGGGCATGTACGGCACTCTGCAGGCATGTGAATGAGAGAGGAAAGGACCAAGAACAACGGGGAGCGGAAGTGGTTCTGAGCAGGTAAGTTGAGTGATCGGGTTCGGAACTCTGTTCCCGATCTTTTTTAGGTGGGATTGGAACCCGATCACAATCATGAAATTTACTCGATCACCGATCGGGATCCGATATTTTCTGATCCTAATCGCTCAACCCTAAACATGACTTATTGCCTCCCCAAGAAAATGTAAAAAAAAAAAAAAAAATTTGCATAGGCTCAAAGAATTAAAAAAAAATTAATTTTTTAAATACTTCACCCTCAACAAAATAGAAAAAAACTTAATTGAATTATTAATATTTTTTGTATTGAGTGACATCTTTAAAAAATATAAATAAAATATTAAATAAAAAATGAAAGTGTTGTCTTTCTTCATCTCCCCCTTAAAAAATTTTTTATAAAAAAAAAATCGTTATTAAAATCTTAATTTTTATTTTGAACTAAAGCCCTTGTAAATAAATCAAGGTGAAAATCTACACGCTGTAAAACGTTATTGATCTCTAAACTGTACAGCACTACATGACTACAAAAACCCTTGCATTGTAATTTTATTTTTTTCCATTTTAATTACTTGCTGTCTTTATGGCACGGACATTATTTTAATAGCCTCCTTGGTGTTTGTGCCTATTGCTGTAATCTAGTCTTTCCATTTTCGCCAATTACTTTGTCTGATGAAGAGAACTCTATATAACGACATTTATATGATTCCTTTGTTAGCATATAAAACCACATCTTACATTTCAAAAAGGAATAGCTTTGCTCAAAATGTTAATTTACACATAAAAAATAATTACATACCATTTCCAAGATTGGTCAGAATACCTTCCGAAGATGCTTGGCAAGAAGGGAAAACTGTAAGTTAGATGTCTTTTAAGCATTTCATAAATTTTTATACTTTTAGAACATTTTTGGCTGTTTATACTCATTATTTTTTTATGGATTTATTTACTCATAAATTCTAAACTCCAAACCAAATGTAATGCAATTATACTGCTGAGATTATTAATATTATTCATTTTATTGCCGAGGAAACTCTCAATTACATTGTTAGATTATTTAGTGATATTTCAAAGGATTTTTTTTTCTTAATGGTCAGTGAACAGTAAAATAATCCATTTCATAAAAAAGGAAGTAGACCACAAAAGGTAAAAAAAAAAAAAAATTAAAATAGTCAAGATTTAATTAAAGAATTAAAAGTCAAGATCTCTGCTAGATGCATAGAATTGGAACATTGTGATTTATATTGGGAGAGTTTGCTACAAAAGAAATCAATGTAGACCCTATACGGTGGGCGAAATAGCTTGGACTGCACTGATGCATATCATGATCAGTGGCATAGCTAGGAATGGAGGGGCCCCAAGGAGAACACTTCACATGGACCCCCCCTTTCCGACCCTGAGTATAATGATAGTGTTTGTGGGGTTTGCAGGCCCGTGGCCTTACTTGCTGATCCTGGCTCCTGCTCACAGCCACCTCTGTAGAAGGGGAAGCACCAGTGGTCGTGAGCAGGAGCCAGGATCAGTAAGTATATAGGGTTACCTGCTGGAGTAACTCCTATTACAAAATAAATACACAGTAGTAGCGGCTGCCGCCGGGCCCCCTGATGTCCCAAGCTCCGTGGCAGCTGCTACCGCTGCTACCCTGGTAGTTACACCCTTGATTATCATGGCACCATGATTTGTGCTTCTTGCTGAGGATTATGTATATTGAAAATAATGGGACAGCCTGGATAAGGGAATGATTGGTTTCTAAAGAGACTATGGCCTCTTCATAATTCAGGCACAAACCAGTGTTCCTGAATGGAGATTTCCATTATAACTCAAGCCAAAAAACTGGCATGAGTTGTAATGAATATCTCAGGTTAAGGCTTCCCCACCCCACCCAACCCACATTCGCACAATGTGAGCAAGGCACATATAACAGGAGTTGTTATGCACATTTGGAGCAAGACATATCAACTCTCTATTCCAAAAAATGTCATAAAACGGGTTGATAAATCCCCCCCTCCCCCGTGAGTATCAAACTCAGGAAAGGTAAGCTGAAAGCGATAGAGAGCAGAGTAATTTAGCTATGTTCAGGTCAGCGACTGGGTGACTGGAAGACTAAGCTCCATCATTCCAAAATAGCTGACTAAGACTGCAACTTCCTGTTCCTGTTTACAGTAGGAAGAGAGGCTCTGTAGCATAAACTGCTGCTCTACTTGGACAAGAATAGGCAATGTCACTGTAGTGCACAATAATTTACCTCTGGAAGTTGTGCATAGCAGTGTATGGGCATTGTATTAATAATAATAATACATTTTATTTATATAGCGCCAACATATTCCGCAGCACTGTACAATTTATAGGGTTCAGATACAGACAGACATACATAACAAAGAACGTCATTTCACACAATGGGACTGAGGGCCCTGCTCAAAAGAGCTTACAATCTATGAGGTAGAGGGGGTGATACAAGAGGTAGCAGGGGCGGCACTGCTTATACAGTGGTCAGACAATTTTGTGCATTAGGAATTGTGATAGGCTTGTCTGAAAAGATGCGTCTTTAGTTTGCGTTTGAAACTGTAGAAGTTGGGAGTTACTCTTATTGTCCGGGGTAGAGCATTCCAGAGAAGTGGTGCAGCTCGGGAGAAGTCTTGTATACGAGCGTGGGAGGTTCTGATAATAGAGGATGTAAGTGTTAGATCATTGAGTGAGCGGAGAACACGGGTTGGGCGGTAGACAGAGATGAGGGAAGAAATGTAGGGAGGTGCGGCTTTATGGAGAGCCTTGTGGATGAGAGTAATAACTTTATATTTTATTCTATAATGAATAGGCAGCCAGTGTAGTGACTGGCACAGACCAGAGGCATCGCTGTAGCGTCTAGCCTGATAGATGAGCCTGGCCGCTGCATTCAGAATAGATTGTAGAGGGGAGAGTTTAGTGAGGGGAAGACCGATTAGTAAGGAGTTACAGTAGTCAAGGCGAGAATGAATCAGAGAGACAGTAAGTGTCTTTAGTGTATCTCTGGTAAGGAAAGGGCGTATTCTGGAGATGTTTTTGAGGTGGAGGTGACATGAACGTGCGAGTGATTCAATATGAGGGCTGAAGGAAAGGTCTGCGTCAAATATGACCCCGAGGCAGCGGGCATGCTGCCTAGGAGTTATAGTAAGGCCTGAGACTGCAATGGATATATCAGGGACAGATCTGTTAGATGGTGGAAACAGTAGTAGTTCAGTCTTAGAGAGATTTAGTTTCAGATAGAGCGAGGACATGATATTAGAGACAGCAGAGAGACAGTTGCTGGTGTTCTGTATGAGTGCAGGGGTGATGTCACGGGAAGATGTGTATAATTGGGTGTCATCAGCATAAAGATGGTACCTGAAGCCAAATCTGGCGATGGTTTGTCCAATGGGGGCTGTGTAGAGAGAAAAGAGCAGGGGGCTGAGGACCGAGCCCTGAGGAACCCCAACAGCAAGGGAAAGAGGGGAGGAAACAGAGCCCGAGAATGATACACTGAAAGTGCGGTCTGAGAGATAAGAGGAGAACCAGGAGAGCGCAGTGTCATTGAGGCCGACTGAGCGGAGCATAGTGAGGATAAGTTGATGGTCTACAGTGTCAAAAGCTGCAGAGAGGTCCAGAAGAATAAGAAGAGAGAAGTCACCATTGGATTTAGCCTTTAGTAGATCATTAGAGACTTTATTATAGATTTATTATAGATTTATACATACGTTTGTGATATGGCTATGTCATGGAGTCTAGGAGCTCATTCACACAGCAGAGCCACATGTACAGCAGTGCATGAATCTCTAGAACAGAATATTAGGCTAACGTCACAGGTTATAGAAAAAAAATGTAAAAAACACTGCATTTTACAGTAACGTCCAAGTGAATGACATCTCATTTCAACTCATTTACATATTGTTAAAAAAATGCAGTAAAGTTGCGTTTTACAAAAACACAGGTTTTGAGATTTTTTTTAAATTATAGAATGTTAATTAATAATTATAGCTGTAGAATCCTAAATATTTAATTGGGAAAGGGAGAAAACTCAGAAAGAAACACAGCAAAACTTTCTACCTCAGACGTTTTAGTGTTCGCTCATCTCTAATTACGACTAGTGATGGGAAAACTGGTTTACAATGATTCAAGATCCCCAAAAAGTTCATTTTTCCACAAAACTGAAACTTTTGTGATTTATATCAGGTGATCTGACTCTACGTGGTACTGGGTAGCCAAAAGGCCTCCGACATCTCCCTAAGTATGTTCCTTCGTGCAGCCAGTAGTAGAGAGCCACCCTACGGATCTTACATTAGGGCTGCTATACAGATATAGAGCACTGCAGCCTTAAAGAACATATTCTACGAATAAACCATAACAAAAATTCCTGGACATTCCCTTTAAGTCTCAAAACAACACTAATCTGTTGAAACTGGCATACCTGGAATCCGTCTGAGTACTTTCCATAATGTACAACTCTATCTTACACCCCAATAACACCCCTGCTAGAACACAATTATATATTATTGGATGACAGCCTGCTCAATTTAAGAAATAATTAAATAGCATTATGTGTAGTTCACAGATTACAGGGAAATGTGACAGTTTCAATTATCTGTCATTATGACAATGTAAAAAAAAAAAGCTAATTTTTTTCCGAATTTTTTTGCAATTTTACTCAGTTTCGCTCTTGCACCTGTTGTAATTAAATTGTTACTGAATTAATTGTTGAAATAAGTCAACGCCTTTAGATATCGGTTCCAACACAATACACATGTACGGGGAAGTCTCGCCTTTTTTTCAATTACTCGCTTCTGCGTATCAAGTCTTGGGAATAACGTGTTACTTTTTTTGAGTATATTAAAAACATAAAATAATAGAGTCAGCTATTACTGATCGCTTTGCTGTATAATTCAAATGTTGAAGCAAGTCCTCTAGGACTGAGTGGGGAGGGGAGTCTCTTAAATAAAGGCTGATTTCTGAAGGAAAATTTAAGTACCCATTTTTACAGAAACTATTTAAAAAGTGACTTTTTATTATTTGAGAGATGAAAATATGAAGTTTTATATGGAGCAAGCAAAGTGGAACCATTCAATCCACAGACTGAGAGAGATTAGCATTTTAATATCGGATGATTATGCCGCACATGATTTCTTGTACTTTTATCGCCTTGATCTGTTTTTTTTCTTCCCGTCATCTAATAGATAAATACTAGACTTGTTTACTTCAATGAGCGCTGTATGAATATATGAATATACTCTTATTTGTATTATAGCAGTGTTTTGGATACATTCAATTTACCAATGTACATAGAGATGTTTTTAGAGACGGGTTACCAAGGGTGTAAGGGTCAGATAGCCCATTCCTTGGGGCCTGTTTGAGAAGGGTAATTCAACTGAAATGGACCCCATCCAATGTACTCTATAGGGAGAACATATAGAGCACTTTGGGAACTCCAACATCGATCCTCCATGACAGCCATTCTTTGATCTGATCCAGTTGAGAAGAGGTGTAGAACTTTCTACATAAGTTAAACATTTTTGGCCAACTTGTTCCATAAGTTCCATAGACTCCAAGAGGTGACACACAGGATTGGGAATAAGTGACTGATGGATAGGGGCCCAACTACTGGGACCCCCAACAATCACAAAAAATGAAGGTGTCTAGTGCCCAATGAATGGAGAAGTAGATTGAGTTTGGGATTGACAAAGAGAAGACAATTGCAACATTTAGCTGTCTCCACCAGTCCTATAGAATTAAATGGACCAACAGGGCACATATGCAAGCAGTCACTTCATGTATACTGGACACATTCTATGGTTAGGGGGTAACTTGCAATTATCAGAACACATCTTTAAGTGAAGACGTCCATACATGGAGAACTACCTTTTCTATATGTGGCTTCAATAATGGGATCCAGCTACCAAAATTGGAATGGTGGCTATAATTTTTTCCCACTAAGTTGAAACTGACTCCGACTCCCTGTCCCAATTGCTGATAACAAGTAAGAGACACAAGATGAGAAAGTAAGAATTTTCTGTGATTAATTTAATTAAACTCTATGGTGGATCCAGATTTGTGCTCAAACCTCTGGTTGAGATACGTCATGTAATCATATGTAAAATGGCAATGGATGTAGAAACCCCAAATCGGCCTTGGTGCTGAAGCCCAAAACCCATTACAGTTATAATCTTTGACTATGGGAGATGGAAAGAAGGGAGGAATAGTTTTCGACTGACAGTTTTTGAAGCTATATGGGCACCTAAACAATAATTTCCTTTTGAAGACCTAGGGTCCTATTTACGAAGGGGCTTAGAAATTCAGACAATCTTCAGTCTAGCTTATGCGAAGATAATACAATTTTTTTTGCACCTTATGACCTCTCGTGCATAAAAAATACAAGGACAAATCAGAGTATTTTAATAAATACAAGAATTTTAACATACTTCATTTAAGCAGATAGATACCACATTATCCGCCAGCCAACCAGTAGGCATAAGAAGAAGCAAAATTTATTGTGAAAGGCGAGAGTTATCAATTTTAAGCAGTTTGTCTCATCTCCCTCTTTAGGCTGCTTGAATTTTATGCCCGTAATAAAAACTAAAAATCAGAATACCTTTGTATGTAAATTGTGTTGTAACCTATAGATGTAATTTGTCTAAAGTCATTACCCAGTAATGGAGATTGTGTCAGATCGCGGTCAACGGCTCCTTACAACAATAAACCTGACCTTTAAATACAATTTACCTGCCCTAAAATTCTAGAACTTCAAATTATTTAAGTTTCAGGTGCTGAATCATAAAAATGCCTGGCGATGTCTCTTAGCCGATGTCCATTTTTTAAAAAGTGCTTCCTTAACCTTTCTGCTCGATAGATATATTGCATTTCATAAGCGAGATAGATTTCTGTTAAAAAAAAACACAAAAAAATCCAACGGGACTGATACAATTAATATAAAGGATGCGTTTACGGATCAGGAAACTCATATATGGCTTCTAACAGGTTTCCCTGGCTTTAGTGGTCCAGAAAATATAAGCGGAAAGGATAAAGGGATAATAGCTGTAAGACATGGTATCTGCTCTGAACATGGAGGCAAAAGGGCAAATCCCTTTGTTCAAAAGTATAAGGAGCTTAAGGTTCTCTCCCAAATGATATTCAACAGACTGGAATGTACGGGAATATAAGAATAAGGTGAAACTGGGATATTGTTGAAGATGGAAAAACGAGGGCTTAATAAGGGTTTTATTTTTGACTTTAGCCTCAAATTTTGGAGATGAGTCGATGGAAGAAGAGACCTACAGCCCCATCCATGTTCAACTCTGGTCGGGCTAATGGGGAAAAGTGAATAGGCAAGGAGTTTTCTGTCAATTGAAACACTACTTAAGGGAAGCCTTCAGGCAAAATTCATACACTATGTTATGGTTAGTTCATGGCCTGAGGGGTAATTCATTCTATAAAGGTTCTCTGATACAATGTGTAATGCCTAGTACAGGATCTGAGCAGGCTGGGTATGGCACCGAAATTTAAAGAACATTAAAGACCATATTCATGTGTCCTGCAACATCATTCAAGGTCCTGCAGTAGGCCATTTTTGGGTAGCCGCTCTTGCAGTTCAATACAGGAGCTGGTGGCCATTTTGGGGTGGCCTCTTTATACTCCTGTATAGAACTACAAGAGCAAGAGAAGTCAGAAGAGGCGGAGTTGCTTCAGAAGAAGGAGGCGGCGCAGGAAAGAGCTCTCGGGCAGCAATGGGGATGCGTTCATCGGCCTTTCAGCGCTGGGGCCCGCCCTCATTGCTGCGGAGAGCTCATTTGCATACTGGTTAAAACCGGTATTTCTACGGAACGACGTGGTGGAGACCACGTCTAAAGGTAGGAGATGAATAGCCTTTCTTAAGGCATTCCGACGTGGTAATTAGAAAAAAAAGTAGTTTAATGGTAGAATCCCTTTAAGGTTACAGTAGCTACTAGAGTTGAGCGAGTACTGTTCGGATCAGCTGATCCGAACAGCACGCACGCATTGAAATCAATGCACGCAGCCGGGACGCGGAGGGTTAAGCGGCTGGCTGCCGTCAAACCGGAAGCACCAGGTGCTTCCATTCATTTCAATGCGTGCGTGCTGTTCAGATCGGCTGATCCAAACAGTACTCGCTCAACTCTAGTGGCTACTAGATGGGTGCCATTGGGATTTTAAACTAGGTGACAGGTGACAGAATTTAAACATGGTTACGTCTACTAGTTTCTGGAAACCTACGTTGTTGGCATTTTGGAATAGGTTTTAGTTTTTGGTGCACAATTCTTCCTAGATATATCAGAGGCCTCTACTTCTCAATAATTGCGCTACATCTGATGCCAGCAGAGTACAGATAGACATCAGTCTTAATGGATGAGCCCACTAGTAGCCAATTAGATCAAAAGAATTATAACATTAGCAGAAGAAGATTCCATCCTATGCAAGGCATTAATCGGTAAGATCAGTTCTCAATAATCCAGCAAAAATGGATGTAGCCTATCACAATGAGACATACAGATCATTATATAGACATTAAAAGTCTATCCCCAAAACAAGGTATTTGCTATAAATCCCTCCTGCCTCTGCTATAAAAGAACCCATTTTACTGTGTATTTTGTGAAAAAGTACTTTTTCTTACAAAAGTTACTGATAAACTCGCCATATGATCTGTTTCCTTAATATTACAAACCTTAAGTAAAGCAATTATTTCTATTTTCTTTATACCGTAATTGAAATCATTTGCATATATTACCAGTGCGCTGGTCAGTGAGATATTAAATGTTTACACTGAGGGGCTTGAGATATAATAATCTTTTTAACTTTATTTCCATTAGTAATAATCATCTTAACTTTTATAATTATTGGCTTTATTATTATTTTTTTTCAAAGGTTTTCTAAGATGTAATTATTCTGAAGTATGAGATTCTGTGCAGCATTATTACCAAATAAGAGTCAATGAGTTGAGGTCTATAAAAGTTTTAATATTGTCTTTACCAGATTGTAAGGGAATTGCAATAGAAGTAGCAATTCCCCAGTAGCTGCTGGTGAATCCTGGGGAAGGGGCATAGAAGACAGTGAGCCCTAACCTGAATTCCTCCACTATCACTACCTGCTTGCCTGTCCTATCTTTAGCAATAGGTGACAACTGGTTGACAGGCCCTTCCTATATATGTGACATCACAGAACAAAGACAAGACAAACAACAACAAAGGGAGGTCAGCTAGCCAAGGGTTCAGTAACAGTCGAGCAATGCAGTACAGAATCAAATTCCAAGACAGTAGTCAAAGGGAAAGCCAGATGTTAGAGGTAAGCAATACAATAGTAGCAGAAGAGGAGCTTAGCAGGGACAAAATCACAGGACAAAGTCACAATATATATCTCCTCTATATAGAAAGGGTTGATTGGAAGACAGTCTGTCAATCACACAGGCAAGACTAGAATTAACTATTTCATGAACAGAGGGAAACAAGATGCAAGAGATGGGTATGGTGGAAATTCAATTACTGAGATAGAGCAGTGTTCACGAAAAACACTACGCAATGAAAAACTGAACACACCTCCTGCACTGCAGCATGTAAGCGGAGGGTGGTGCAGAGACCCGTACAGGCAGAGACATTACACAGATATAACAGTATATAGATTATATAACAGTAATAGCTCCTTTAGTTGAGATGGTCATTGTTCTACCCTTATTGAATCACTAGTGAGTTATGTAATTTTGCCAGGGACACAATATGCTCTCTTGTTGCCCTAGGCCTAGGCGGTGGTTGTACAATGACCCCGGCCACCCTCAGTTCTTAAGCTTTTGTGTGAGGGCTATCAATTGGACAGTGAACCCTGATCCATCCAGTAACATTCACAGTGGATTTTGCTAAATGTATGTGTTAAAGAGGAATCTAGAAGCAGAGTATTGCGTCTTTTTGGGCACCCATTTGTAAAACGTCACCAAAGGTGCAATAACAATTTACTTTTTCTACTTGACCTTCTATCAAGACAAAAAGGGCTTTCTCAACATGACAGCCCTATAATTTAGACTCCCCAGGTATCAGTTGATCACTATGGGCCCTGCTCAAGAAACCACAAGGAGTCATTTGACTTTTGAGTTATGGATGACTATAGAATTGTAACACTACATGGTGCCCATTATAATAAATATGACACTATGTATTAAATGGCTGGATTAAAGCTGCTATTTTTGTGATCTAATGGGGGTCAGGGGAATAACAAGAGGGTATGATATCCATAAACCTTAATAAATCTTCTTGCTTGTTCCTTATATCTCTAGCTTCTTACTTACGATCACTCAATTGCCCATCTCTATTTAGAAATTCTACATTTACCCGGGTTTTCCCAAAGTTCCCTCCACAAAATAAATGTGGGCCTAAGGTTCGCTTAAACTGTTGGGATTTAGGTTTCTGCCCAGTTACCCTTTTCCCCAACCAAGATGGCCTATATGAGGTTGTAGGCCCAGACATTGCTTTTGTCCCAGGCCCAGGAGCATTCTTGAACAAACAGATAATAATCACTACTTAAGATATTACACTTTCACTTTCCAGAATATCCTACTTTGCCTCCTTGCTAAACAAGCACAACATTTCTTTCTTGGACGCAATCGGGGCCCAAGTCTTAATTAATTTGAGTGAAGCCTCCTATAGGGTTTACATTAAAAATAAGTACAGGCCATGTCAATATTCATTAAAACCTTCTCTCCTGTGTATGAGAGTTGATTTGTACAAATCCCGTATCTTTTCCTCATCTAGGAGTTCAGAGAATTAGTAGTATGTTCGTAAAATTAATTTTATGTGACTTTTCCTGGGAGTTTACTTGAAGAACAAGCAGAGTTTGTGTTAATATTCATTAAATCTTTTTCTCCAGTGGTTACCAGTCACTTCCCTTGTAAGCACCTGAGGGTGGTTATATAAAAACGAGGAATGCAGCATGGAATATTGAGTTATTTGTCCTTGTTTAACACATTGATTTTTGCTGTGGTCTTCTGCTATAGCCTGTAGCCTCTGATAATCATACATGGAGTTTGCAGACCACAGTGAACAAAGGAGAAGGCTAGATCAGCATAGCCCATGGCACCAGAATAGCAGGGGTTACTCTGGAAGAGTCTGTACTACCTCCAGTTATGCCAGAGAATGTAATGCAAGAAACATATGTTGCCAATGTGAAAGACAATGTAGTCCGCATCCGTCAACTAGGGGGTATCTCTAGGACTGTGATTCAGCTGGGGGAAAGGGAATGGTTATTTGCTAGAACTAGATTGATCCTCTATTCATAGAATACAATAGGAGAATGAATTAATAGACTACAAAAACATCTAAAAAAGTCCTTGTTCTCCCTCATTATTGCTGAGTAGGGAAGTAAAATGACAACAGATATCAGCATCTAAAAGTCCTATATTATTGGCAAGTCCTGCATAATACTGAAATCTCAGCATGACCTAATCTTTGCAGAATCTGCTTTGTATTCTGTAATATATAGTCTATAAATCTGCCACAATACATAGGACCTTAGTTAAGCTATCAACAAAATATTGACTGTTTCCAGTAGAAACTATCAGAAATCTGCAAGCAGTTGTGGCGTATGATACAGATTGTAATTCAAGACTAGTATGCAATAAGTAATGCAATGTCTGGTGCAGCCTCTATGTTGTTGGATGGACACAGCCTTTATATACAGTTAAAATTTGGGCAAATGCAGAAGCGGATACAACAAACAAAAGTTTACTCCTTCATTTTTTTGTCGACGCGTCCTGTAAAGTTCTTCCCCATGCACATTATTCACAGGGTTGTCATCTTAATAAAATGTCGAGCAGCTGGATGTGAATTGTGACACACAGACAGTATTTGATAATCTGGCTCAGCAGAGCTGTGCCACTTAACTCACATCTGCTTCCAGGAGAACTAAGTGTCAAAGACTCCGACAGTAACTGCTCAGCGAGTAATTTGTGCCTTGAGCACCCTGAGAAGGAGACTTTGATGCTTCCTCTCTGCTCCAGAATTCCGAGAGGGGAAGCCGATAATTGAAGCTGGGACCACCTGCTTTAGTTGAGCTACTATCTGTGCACCTGAAGACTTGCTTTTAGTCTAAACCCATAGGTAAAGCACAGCAAAATGTATCCTGTCTTAAATATAGTGCAGTAGGGGAACCTTGGACAGTGTAGTGAAAAGTTTTCGAAAAACTGGTTAGACATGACTTGAAAAAAAAAGTACTTGGGCTGAGAAAAATAATGAACAATTCCATGCATACATATCATCATAAATGAGAATACCCCTATATAACATCTTAAGGAAGAAATCTACTGCTATCACATTTTCTAGAGACAAGTCAGAACATCATATCAGTGAGTCTGTGCGATCTGTCCTCAAACCTCCCTGGAGTTCAGTGTTATTGGGATTCTCGGAGACATTTGTCATAACCAGTAGTACTTTGGCAATCTGGTGGAGAAATGTGGAGAGGATGGAAGTAGTAGTCCTCCGTCACAGATGAATTTACAGTGGCTGTAGTCATCTCCACCTAAACTCGGACTCTCCCTAGGGCTGTTGCAGCGATGGGGGAAGCCAATGTTGATGTTGTAGACCCTGGGGCACACCCTATGGTTATGTTTCCCACCTGATAGTTATTGAGGTGGTTTTGATGGTGAAGGTGCAAGATGAAGGACTCAGGAGACAATAGGAAACGGTGTAAGTGACTTGTAGTTATTTACTGTATATTCAGCAAAGCGCAACAACTTCCAGAACAAGGTGCAAACAATCATCCAAAAAAAGGAGGTGCAGCTCTTGGAACCACAAGGCTGAAGCAAAGGCTTACTGCTGTTTCTTCTTGGGATCAGCAAGTGTTACCTTCAGGCCTGGCAGTTTCCCTCTCTCTGAAAGGGTGCTCTTTCTCTTTCACTTTTTTGGGTCCACAAAAAATGTTGCTGCATTGCCCAGGGTCAAAGGTGCAGGACCTAGAGAGGACTGCAGGACTGAGGATAGTTGCAGCTATAAGGCCCATCACAAATTCTCTTCACATACTTTTTCATGGACATATCCAAAATATGAGCAGAATTTTCAAGCTCATGTCCTCACTAACTGCTTAGAAGCACTTAGCTGAATTATTGTTGGTAGACTTGGGCAACCTAACCTCATGCTCCTTCGGTCCTTCTATATGCGGACTTCCAGGTAGCTCATAGACATATAACCAAAATACTCTGTGAAGCCTTAGGCTGTGTTCACATATTTGCTGGGATTTTTGCTCTGTTATAGGAACAGAAAAATGGCTATTCCATATGACACAAATGGATCCCGGTGGGTCATATTCAGAGGTATTGATAGGGGTTTAACACGGGGAGGGGGGGGGGGGTGAACATGTCCAAGTGGGCTCCCAACTCAGGTATACCAACACTATCACTATATGGTGACTGTATAGTGGTAGATAGTGGTTCTACACAAGGCTGTGAAGACCAATTAGGTAAATACAGTACAGGAACAATGTTGTGACTTAGGTGATGTCTTTGACTGTTTCATTTATTGTCTCCTCCATCTGGACAGCCATGACCACTTCTTCCACTTGTGACTGTAATGTTTGTAATACAGACATCTTTGGCTCCTCACTTCCAGGCATCCGACCACATTGTCCTCAGCTACATAAAATCTCTATGCTGCTGCTACCTCCAATTATACAATACATGATATACAATTATAATAACCGCGTGTGCCTTTTTAAATTAATAATGCTCCATATGTGCCCCTTTTATTTAATAGTGCCCCACAATGAATAATTAACTTGTGTTACAGCGGCCCTGAGATGGGCCCCCCACAGTTAGTGGGCCCGGAGACGCCGTCTCCTTCACTAGCTACACCTTTGGTCATATTGACTATAATCTGTGTTGTTGGTTTTTGTTACAATGTCTGTTACTTTACCAGAAGAGTATAGAATGAGACAAGTTTAAGAGTAATGACATTTTTGATAGTTATAGGCAACTTATATTAACAGACATTAGGCCAGTAATTGTATTAGATCACATGTACATCCCATTTTCCCTTCATGGAGGTAGAATTACATGGTGTCTGTTAAATTTATTGGGCATCATATAATACCTGTTTGTGCTGAGTCCTCCAAAGTGGGAGTCACATTTTGCAAAAGGATCTCCTATGCAGGTCCCTATATAACCTATAGGACATATGGCTAGGGTTGTCCTAAGGGGGTATCTCCTTTAAGCAAATGCACTCTAGTTTCTCATTATAAAAATCACCACAGTGCAGTATAGGATGCTTAAATAAATAGGAATTTATAATCCTTTATTGTATCCGTAGCATCCAGCTGTCCTAAAAATTTCAGCTAAATAATCATAATTATTGGCATGTAATCCGTCAGTCCCGCTGCAGACAAGTGTCTGTCCCACACTCTATAACCGCTCTTAGCTTTCGACACCGTCATCCATTAGTGCAGAGAATTATGTTTAAACATTTTGTCACATCAGAGTCATATACAATTAAAATTAATTCTAAAGTGATAAGTGCCTTCAGCGTGCGTCCCAGGAGGTAAACAGTTTATTAGACGCTAAGAAAATCGTAATATAATTAACAGTTTTAATTCAACGAGGAAATAAAGGTTTATAAAGGGAATCAATTTAGCCAAAATAAATAGATTTTATTCTATTTAAATACATGGTAAGACCTATTAAAAAAAATCACAACATGTGCTGATCTATTTAAAGGGAAACTGCTGATAAAGGGAAACTCTGGTATAAAATGGTTATTAAGGGGATTTTTTTTTAAATTCCTATCAGTAATACTTGTTAGCATAGTTTCACTCACTATAAAGCAGTAGGAAGCCCATTCTTTTAAGTCTACATATTTTACAAAGAAAAAATGGCTGCCAGTGCTTAGTTCTGCAACAAGGCTCTACTTATATGTTTACATGCTGTATCTTTAGTATATTGAGAAGTGCTGAAAAATACACATTTCTCACCATCTTACTAGTATACATAGGGATGATGTGATTTCTTACTGCTAGCTCTTGGGTGCATGGTTGCTACTGGACCCTATTATCATGTAATAAAATATGCCCTTCGGACAGTCCAAGAGATTTCTGGTCGATAATTCCCAAACATGTTATATTGTCTACAGAATATACAAAAAGTTCTCACAAATGGACTCAAAGCAATATGAGTTCTGTATATGTGCAGTAATGGAGCCCATTACTGCCCCCTGGGCTTCCTTATGAGTAGGCTAAGCCCTCACTGTTCTAGAACAATCAAACAGTGGGCTAATATTGGTCTTCCGGTGGGGCGGTATACTAGTAATGTATGTGCTGTTGAAAAAAAAGCTCTGATAACCACATCATAGGATTTTCTTTGTGATATAGTGGAACGGTTCACAACCCCATTATGGTTCCTCTAGCTCCTTCACATGCGATCTAAGCCCTCATTATTCTAGAACAATCAATGAGGATAATATTGGTCTTCTGGTGGGGCGGTACACCAGTAATGTATGTGCTATTGAAAAAAAAGCTCTGATAATCATATCATAGAATTTTCTTTGTGTTGTTGTGGAGCGATTCACAACCCCATTACAGTTCCTCTAGCTCCGACACACGTGAGCCAAGCCCTTACTGTTTTACAGCAATGAAATTGTAGGAATATTCTTTCTTTGAAAATAACGTCACATTCTGTAGTCTTTACTTTGTAAACTCCCAGCTTTAACTTGTTAAAAGTTAAATCGAAAAAAAAATTGTGCTAATCGCAGTGGTCTGGAAACGCTGATAAAAGGAAATCAAGGAAGAAAAAAAAACTTTGGAAGCTGTAAAATAAGAATCCTTTTATTGCTGTTTTATGGGAACATTTTCACCTTGGGAGTTGTTAGATATTTTGCCAGTTGTGACAAACGCTAAGATTTGCATATTTCATGTAGATTGTAGGTACGAGAAGAGGCAGCCCGGCATTTACAGTAGAAGAGATAGCCTCTTGGAAAGGATACAGCAAGATGACAGTTGTTGTAAATTAGCTTCTGCTGTTAGTGCAATGTATTTGTATCAGCCCCGTAAAAAAAAAAAAAATTGAAGATCACAATACATAATGCATTACGGTTTTATGTATCTTATGAACGCCTTACACTTACGTGAAGGGAATATGTAATTAGCCACAAGGGGGTGTAATGGGATTATCAGTGTGCACTTCATGCTCTATAGAAATGATGAAAATAATTAGACCAGGTAATATCTCGTTAACCCTACACTATTACATTTAAGGTAATTCAGTCAATTTCTGGAAATTAAAGAAAAATAAATCTGGTTTTAATTTAAAGGCAACTAAGCCCAAAATGTTTAGTTCTCTGTCAGTCAGTAATTCACAGCCACTGCTACATTGGACAAACACAAGCAAAAACTATGGCAAACTATATGAAAATTTTCAATAATCCATTTATGTTAAGGGTGCAAACAGAAATCTGTCCACTCTTGCTCAGCCTTGGTCTTGCTCAAATTTGGTTAAAGACTCCAATTTCTCATGGAAAAAATTCAATACAGTATCAGTACGTGAGAAAACACTTGAAATCATGCAATGTACAACACAATCACAGGGTGGCCACTCATCGACACATACAGTATCATTAAACGCAAGACAATATTACAGTATTATAACATTGTCTTGAAAAGCTAATTATCTCATGACACATTTATCTAGACATGTCTGTACTCTCTTTCCACATTGCAGTATAAGTTAGCGTTAAGCAACCTGAAAAAAACAAGCATTATGGTGGTGTGCATATACAAGATAAGATAAGATAATCCTTTAATAATCTCACCATGGAGAAATTCAGTATGTTAGATATACCCCTGCCAACAACTGTAATTTTGAGCAGACCCCTGTGGTTATGCTCTGTATTGCAGAAATAAGAAACTGAGCTTATTAATGAGACACATCCTTACGCTAAACTCTTGCTACTGATTACTTTAATGGGTATATTAGGTAATCAAATCATGGGTCCCTTTGTGCTGGTGAGAGGTGCACTAGAGTTAGCGGAATACACCTTTCTTCCCAGAATTGTAACTTGAAGCTCCTGTACCCCAATGCAAAATCTGGGACTAGATGGCTACCTACATGTGTCCTTTAAAGTAATGGTATATTTTATGCATCAAAGGTACCCTTGGAGCCTCTTTGGGTCCAGGGCTTTGTAGCAGCTGCAATCCCCTCTAGCGACGCTCCTGTTCCCTCCCACTCACCATGTGACATTTATTACACTATTGCTTCCCCCAGACACTAGTATCTGGATGTGATTGGTACAATAGCACCCCCTATAGTTACCATGTACCCTGTATGTATCCATGAACAAGTAAACGAACAGCACACCAATGGCATCTGTGTGCAATCTGTATTCTCCACAAGCCCATACACGTCAATGCATGAGCCAGACTGCAAAAACGGACAGGAATAGGACATGTGCTAAGTTTTGTGTCCCATTCAGACTCTTGAAAAACATGGTTATATATATGCGGACTTGGTCAGTTAAAAAAAGATAGCATACTGACCTAATATAGGGTTGCATGTCTGGAGCCCTACAGTTCCGCCATTTACGGCTGATTTATAAAAGTTTTCTGATTTTTCCGACTCCCGCTACTACTAGTAATTCTGCTCAGTTGTTTCCCTTATGTAAGTTTTTAGATTTATATTTGTATAAAGGATATTTTCATAACGGCGTTATTACTTATTTTTTCCCCGTCCGTGCTTTTATTCCGTGTCCAGCTGAGAGCTTTGCAGATTTAAGCGCTTAAATTGCTGTTTGATTTTTTTCCTCTGCTCCTGTTTATATTAATTATAAAGGTGAGTTTAGTAATCTATATTGTATATCCACTAACAAAATAATAACCTATAATGGTCTGTAATAAATTAAAATCAATATATAGTATTACAGATTGTCTCCTAGCAGAGGAAAGGAGGAGTGGAGACATGGTGGATTAATCTGTTTACAAGGCAGCCATTAAATGTCTATTAAACAAATATAGACAGAACTAGAGTCCTTTGCTGTACTACTGACATTCTCATTATTAGGGTAAATTTCTGCAGCTACTTTGCGTCGTTTGACATTATATTATACACACTGGCTTTACAAGCCCTTGTTTCCAAAGACGACTAATCAGAAACCAATATTTTAATATTTTAAGAATAAACTGAGATCGGTTACTATGGGGAATATAGCCTTACAATACAGAACGGCCACTGAGCCCTTACCAGCCAATGTCATTGGCATTCTCATTTTCAATAAGAATATATATTATTATATATTAAATATTATTTTGGTATGTTTTTTAGGAATATGGGAGAAAGCTGACGTACCCAATGGAAATCCATGCAGACATAAGAGGACATGCGGCCTCCATACATATAGGGTCCCTAGTCATGTTCATATCCAGCTCCTCATCCCTAACTATTGAATCAACGCTCTAGTTATAGTATAGCTCTGTAGCTTATCATTACAGAGTTCTTAAAGGGAATGTCCATATGTGAATAAACCTTCACCAGAAAAGGAATATCCCTTTAATAACTGGAATATACTTCGGAAACTGAACCTTTGAGGGTCCTATAATAGGAAAGAAGATGGCAAATCCTCAAAATAGTGGTAACTGATCTTAAAACGTACTATACAAATAAATTTAAAAGTGATAAAATTCCTAGGAAAGTCAATATGCAACAAATTATATGTCCAATTAATTATACAAAATTAATAATTGGATAATATATTGAAGCAATTTTTGTGACTCTGACTCCACTCAAAATTCGTCCTGACTCTAACTGCATGATTCCAACTCCACAGCCCTGCCAATGGCCATGTCCCTTTATGCTACCGAATGTGTGTGTAGTCACCAAGACTGCATCCGAAAGTGCACCAGAAAATATCAATGGAGCATTGCTTTCTACGGGGTTCTCACAAGCCTAACAACTCCTACTGTTGACTACCATGGGTAGCTCCAAAAAGAGCAGAGCAAATAAAGGTGGATGAACCCAAAAAGATTTGTTTTAGCATTTTATTTAGTCTGAGACAAATTCCAAATTGTTCGGTTTAATGAAAAATTGGGAATATTGGGGTCAAACCTGGCTCGGTACAAGTTGATTCTCCCATCTCTTGATAAGACTTTTAGTTTCATGACGGCCAAAGGTTACCTACCCCTGTCTTAGAGTCATTTTATGTCCAGAGCTGTGCTTGTCACTACTTATTCTTAAATTGTACACCTGAACAATGGGTTAATAAACTGCAATGGAATACCGCTCCCGTAGTGTTTCACCACCCAAGGAACTAGAAAAAAATCCAACTACTTTAAATTCCAATTTTGTCTTTAGTTGTTATTTATTTCCCTTTCCCAACATTGAGTCTCATTTTCAGGCTTTTCCTTAGTCCTGTCTCACAGACATGTGGGATAACATATGGTGCCTACATCTTTGGCATCTAGGTATATAACCAAATGAGATACTGTATCTATGCTGTTGTCCAGCACTCATCGAAGATAGACCAAGTGTTCATCTAGGACCAGCTTAAGATGAGATTTTTTCCCTTTAAGGTTGGTGTGCACGGACAATAATCAGGCAGAAGCAGACATTGCTCTCCTGGCCGTGCACCAGCGACAGAGATGTGTCTGCGCAGTGTGTAGAGGCGAGGGAAAGCAATTTCTTTGCCTTTGCTGGGACAATGCTTGAGTTAGTAATTGCTCTTCTCCCAGGTGACCTATCTAGACTTTCGCCATCCAATTAAGGGTTGCATGTTCAACATGTACTTCTTCTCAACTGATTAAAGAGATAAAATATTTTTACACATTAGAAAAAAGACCTGACAAGGCATATGAAATGAGCTGGGCCTTGGTTAATTATTTTCTACATGCAGAATCTAATTGTGGATTTACTAACATAATGGGCCACTTCAAACATACAATTAACGCCAAGATGTGTCTTCCAAGACACTTAAACATTTTTAAAAACTTTAAGGCCCTCAATATTTAAATTGTATGGAATGAGCCTCTTGCGTGCCAGCGGTTAGTGAAGATTTTGTTGCTAACATCTGGTCATTCAAGTTCTTGAACGTAGCTCGGCGGCATGGTAATTCTAGAGAGTATTTATGGTGGAGGAATGAAGTGTCGTGGGACCACCTTATTTAATGTGGTTTTATAAAATATCCATCTGTGATATGCACTTGTCATTTCCAATCTTGAATCTTACAAGTTTATTTAGATGTAGTCAAAGATAAAGATATATCATGTCAGCTATACTGCGTGTTAAAAAATTATTATAAGTGGGCTGGCTATTGTTATCAATGGAAAAAGTGACCGGCAACGTTCCATACCACAAAGCAGCTGCCACTTTAACTCTTCTCGAAATCATCGGGGTAAAAACATATCTTTACTGATACACAAATAACTAATAAATATTTCTTAAAGGGGTTGTCTGGATTTAAGCTATTTACGTCCTATCCTCAGGAGAAAGCATAAATAACTGATTGGTGGTGATGGGCCCTAGGCCGAACAGCTTTTGCCGCCCATACTATACACTATACAGGTCCAAAAGCGGAAAGCTCTGCCTACTGTATAGCATCCGAGTGCCATCACTGCAGTTAAGCACTCGTTGATGTCAGTGGGAGTTGCAGTGACGGCACCCTGACGCTATATAGGATAGACCATAAATAGCTTAAGCCCGGACATTCCCTTTAAACAGGTTATTTGGGATTGGAAAACATGTCTGCACACTTCTTCTTAGTCAGTGACATCGCATCCATTGGTCCATTCCCATGCTGTACTTAAGTCCTAAATGGAGCTAAGCTACCGTATGGTCATGTGATCAAAGGATGTGATGTCACTTCCTGATTAAAGGAAGTAGAACTCTTTCTGAAATAAAGGATAAGCCATTTAACTGTTCTTTCATTTTTTCATGAGCATCTAAAGGGAACCCACTTACATAAGAAAAGGGAAATTCAAACAAGAAGACTTCAAAACTGGAGATCAAAAAATTAGAGATAAAGGGGAAGAGGAGAATCTCAACCAACAGCTATTGTTTTCGACCTCCATAATGATACACACCCTGCTGAATGGGAGAAGGAAATTACCCACTGTGGCTTAACACTTTTAGGAACAGAAGAATCGGCATGTTGAAGTCCAACATGGCTGACCATTCTTTTTCACAACATATTTTTTGGGGGGAGTTGGGGCACCTCACTTCACATTAGATAATTTCCTGGTCATCCTGAATTTGGTGTCATCTAAAGACACAATAGACATCGTAAACAGTCAAATCAGACAAGTAGTAACCTTCATCTTTGAGAAGTGACTCATCTGTGAGATAAAGAAAGATATTATGGACCATTGAGTCAATTCTTCTCGGTAATAATGTGGGATGTAATTGTAGGGGGTGTAGTGGGACACCCCAAAGCTTGAGAGGGGTCTAACGTTCTCTCTATAAGATTAGAAGACACAAGTCTTATAAATGACACTTGGTAGGTGGGAATCTGTCGTAGACTGTTACATTATTATTATATTTCAATATATGTTATAATAACAATTTAATATTATTATTATCATTATTATTATTATTAATAATAATAATAATAATAATAATAATAATAATAACATCATTATCTATTTTTTATTACTAAAAAATATCATGCTAAAAAAATGTAAAAAAAATAGAAAAAATAAAAGAGTAGATGAACACACATTGCAGAGAATGGAGCCATTTCATTTTCTGTGTCCTCTCGGTAACCTTAATCATTAGTGCTTAATATTGTTGGTATAAAGTTCCACAACCAGATACCGGATAATATTACATGAAATTACAACTACGACTGGCCTGTAAGATATCATTCCCTATTTTTGTTATTTTTGTGCTTGCTCCAAGCAGAGGCGTCCTTTGTATTACGCAGTGCTGAAAACCCGATGAACTTTAAATCCGGGGATATTGCATGGTGTCTGAGCTCAGTAATCGCTTCTTGGCCCGTATCATTTAACGCCCTTTAATAATAAAACCCGAAGACAAACTACGCTTCAAAAACTCAAACTAGTCAAACTGTACCCGTAAAGACAGATGACTATTGCTCCGGCAAATCTCAGAAAGCAAACTTTGTAATCATGCTTTATTTGCCGCTCTCGGAAACCGAGTATCTTTTTTTTTTTTCCGCCGTTTACAATTTGTATTCAAATGAAGGTCATTTGAAAGGTGTTATATACTAAACAGCCATTATTTCATTTTGATAGTGGCACTAAAATTATATTGCTGAATGAGTTATTTTACTGTGGGACCAATACCATCTTCCTAAAACTCTCTTAAGAATTTTTTTTTTATTCTTTTTTTTTATTTATTTATTTATTTTTTTGTTTTATTATTTATCACTCGTACTGTTTTGAAAATTAAAATAAAAATTCAGGAGACTGAAGAGGTCGTTTACATTTTACAGAGCTCTCCTACCCCATTATATGTAAAAAAAAAATATGATAAATTTTTGTATTTATGATGAATATTTTTTCTTATGCTCAACCATCCTTTATAAAATGTATATCAATGTTTTAATTTTTTATTTTTTTTTTAACCATGAGTCATTTCACTGTCAGTGTAACTACTGTATTTTGGTGATAGATGAAAAACAGTTAAAAGTATCAATCTTAATGTTTCGACATAACTCAAGATGCCTTCCGTATCTATGGGCCTGGTATACAATCGATTAAATTCAAAGCGCATTTTGCAATGGGCCATAGTGTTTTCATTGGATCATATTAAAATAATAGAGGAAGGGATATGAAGATTAATAAACAGTTGCCACCTGCGGTTAATCTTTACAGCGCTTTATTGTCTGGCTGTAAATATAATCTACTTATCTATTAATCTGTCATTGCCAGGTGCTTGGAGAACTTTAACAAGTTAAAGAGCTAGGCTGAATAAGGAGAAAGAAAAAAAGTTCTGCGGGAAATTGCAAGGTGTATTCACTAAAGTATTTAGATTTTAATATCATATACATTAGGTAATATTATTTAATGAACAGCAAATTGTATTGGCATGCCGTAGATAGAAGCCTATTTACAAAGGGGTTGGAGGTAGAAGAGCCCCCAACCCTGGTGCCTTAGGAGCCCACCCTGACACCAGGACTGTACATGGCTAATGTGTAACCGAATTTGCATTAGAGCCCAGAAGCTTCTGGTTAGGCTTCTGATTTGAGAAATGTAATATTCAGTCTTCATTTCTAATTCTAATCATGTATAATCTAATGCAAAATCAACAATTATATTATGCTAGTGTAATTAATTATTCTTAACATTTTGTTATTATTATTACTATTATTTAAAACTTGTCAATCAAGAAGTTACTTTTTATGTATTGAGTTGCATAAAATTGCCATCAGCTTCTCAGACGACTCTTTGCCTACTAGGCTTTGGTTGTCCGAGATATTCCCCCATGGATCATCTAAGAGCAGTGGGTAGTGTCTTAGATTTACAGGGCACATTGTGCACAGAGTAGTCTGAGACACTCCCCCTTGTCTTATATTGACCAGTCAAGAGACAGAGGGAGGAGCTATGGCGACAGAATTACACTGTGTACATATTAGTCTGAGAAGCCGGTGGCCATATAACAGAAGTGAAGAGGGGGATAGTAGTCAGAGGGCAACAGGCTGGTTATCATCTAAGAGCAGTGGGCAGTGTCTCAGATTAACAGGGCGCATTGTGCACAGAGTAGTCTGAGACACTCCCCCTTCTCTTATAATGGACAGCAAGAGCCACAGGGAGGAGCTAAGGGGACAAAAGTATACTGTGTACAGTTTAGTCTGAGAAGCCGGTGGCCATATAACAGAAGTAAAGAGGGGGCTGGTAGTCAGATGGCACCAGGCTGGTTACCATTTAAGAACAGTTGGCAGTGTCTTATATTGACAGGGAACATTGTGCGCAGAGTAGTCTGAGACACTCCCCCTTCTCTTATATTTACCAGCTAAGAGCCAGAGGGAGAATCTAAGGCAACAGAGGAGGATCTAAGGTGACTGAAGCACACTGTGTACATAGAAGCCAATAGCCATATAACAGAAATGAAGAGGGGGCTCAAGGCCATTTACCAATGTATTATTCATTTAGTCTGAAATTTGTATTGTGAACTGAAGAGTTGCTTAAACCACAGATGTAAAAGAGATAGTGCAAACAGGTTTCATGTCCTCCTATTCCACAGGGGCACAACAGGGCTAACCAGCACCTGAAGGGGTCTCCTATTCAATCTTTGCCTTGGGGCCTAGATACCTCTGTGTATGCCTCTGCCCTAGATGTTGTAGACCCCGTGGCATTTGCAACTTCTATTCTATATATATTCTACTTACAGTATATAAATATGGTGGAAATTAAAGATCCAAATGCATAGCTTTTAGCTCTTGTGCTCCAAAACAGAATCTGTAACAAACCCCAAAGTACAGTCGGCCTACAGTACCGGTTCCCTCAGGAATCGGGGCCCGGGTGTGACTCCTGTCTCTATACTCCTTATAACGAAAAGGTCTATGTAGCTCAGTCTACAGAGCAATTGTTGATTCCTTTGAGTTTTCAATGAAATAACCTTTTTTTATTTTTTCTTTCCTTTTTTGTACACGTCTGGAGTGTGTTAGCCGCCGGTTTCAAGTGTCTCCACAGTCTTGATTGTAAACGGTTACAACTGTAAGGCGAGAGGTCAGGTTTTTATTCTGCTTCAAAGATCCAGGTTAACTCTTCTTGGAAAATGAAATAATTGATCATTTGGAGGATGCACGGACTGGCTTTCAGTTTCCCCCGGTTATAAAAAGAAGAAAACTGCCTTTAACATACGATACACTTCTAACCAAACAAAGAACCATGAATTTCTGGATGAGCCAATCTTTATTCTACAGTTATTGGCAGCCGGTGCCTTAACATGGGTCATGTATGGACTTTTTCAATATTCTCGTTAAAGGGATATTTCACAGGATAAATGATAAATCGCTCATGGTTTGACCACCAGGTGTATTTACTAGGAATCTCATAAATGAATTGGATGAGCAAACATGCTATCACTCCATATAACCGTATGACAGGTATTGAAACAACCAAGAGCCCCTGTTTCCTATTTATGTCCAAGTTGTATGGCATGGCAGGACACAGTACTGAGGTCTTGTTCTAAAGGGTCACTGATCTAGATGATATCACCTGACCCATGTTTGGTTTACCTTTTTAAAAGCGATTTCCAATACCATCTTATTTTTACAGAAAGCTAACAATGGTAGAGAATAGGAAAATTCATAGTAGTTACCTATCCAATCCCACGTATCTCATTTGACAAAGCTTCCTTGGTCCTCCAATGGTCTCTTTTTAATGACCATTGTGATGATAAGGCATGTCAACATATGATCAATACAACCACCTGTTAGGCCAGACTACTCAAAGGAATTAACAGGGCAACTGGTCCCTGTTACACCAGTGTTTCTAGAAGTTAGGCCAAAAAAGGACTCATCAAATTTGCAGGTCACAATTTCACCGGGCGCTTTAGTTGGAGACAGTTGTCGATAACAGCTACACTTCAAGCAGGTGCTCAACAAACAAAAGACCCAGGTAACATCACGCAGCAAATAAACGCTCCGGGAAAACTGCGGTGGCAATGCATCGTGGTTTTTCCCGGATCGATTTTCACGGAAAGTTCTCATATGTTTCTGCTTCCATTATACCTATAGGCAAACAGCCAATTTTTCCATAGGTATAATTGATATGGACCGCAATGGTTTTGGAAATCACAGCATATTCGCTGCGTGTATTTTACCACATTGTTGGGATGGGATTTGGTAAAATCCCATCCACTACATGTTAACTGTACATGCCATGTGTGGCCCTGGTCTTAGAGTGGTATTACAGAATGTAGACACTGGCTTCTTCAGACAGCAATGGAGTCATAGTCCTAGTCCTAGGACCACACATAACAGTACATAGATCACACACTTAAGGCTACTATTGTGTGAGGGGGTGGGTTCAACCACCTTACAATGGCACAAGATACAGCCAGTATATAAAAGTCCAAAATCCCTAATACTCTTTTAAAAGTCACCCTGTAAAAACATAGTTATCCCATCATTTCTTTTCCTCTTTTTTTCACTTCAATCCAGCCACTAGGTGTCACCCTCTGCAGCCATGTTTTTATTTCCTTTTCACAATTGCAGCAGCCTACAGCCAAGAAACTTTAATAATCCCTAGAAATACGCTTTTATATCAACTTGTATGTTTTACTAAGCACCTCTACTTGTAAATACTCAATTTTATTGCTTTAACACACTTTAAATAGCATACATACAACTTCTCTGTAGCCAACACAATGTTGTTCGGGAAAAAAAAAGAAAATCAATCTTTTGATAGCGGTTAGTTATGCTACGCCGCATAATTTAATAATTTGAATACATAGTGGAGGTTGTTCCGTTATCACACAATTTAATGCATTTACATCAAATTATCCTTTAGTGAAAAAAAAATTAAAAAAAAAATCTTTTGTGCTTGTGCTGGATATGTACCTGCAATATTTCTGCTGGTATTTTCTCTTCAGAATCCTCGTAATAAGGCATGAAGTTAATAGAATGAAAATAATTTCTACAATAAGAGTTCTAGCAAATCACAGAATTGCCAGGGTGAAGTTGGCTAGACAGGCAAAGGCAATCACGGCTATTATTAGCTGCACAGTGGAAGGATTGATGTACAATGGTGCATTCGTAAGCAGGAACCGTCCGACGTGGACTACATTTTAATAGTGAAATTCTCATAGATTATAGCTCCTTTCATTAACATTTTCACACATCGCTGACTAACAAATGAGGAAAAAGGCCTTCTCTACCAGTAGATTTATAATACAGAGGACACAGTTTATGTCTGCATGCATGTGATGGAGTTTAATCTACCCTAACCTTACAACACCAGACTCTTAACACTATAGAGGCTGGGGATAAATATAGGGACACATGGTGCTTCACCTGACAGGTGCCTTGCACCCCCAAATATTATGATATCACAGGTTATGCCCCTTTTTGTGACTTAAAGGGGTAGATCTACTAACTCATGATCAGCAAAGGGTCTCCACGTTTTTTCTCTGTACAGCATGGAGAATACAGTTCAGGTGAATGGTGTTGTATTGCAACTCCCTGCACCAAAAATGATACTCCTGGTGCCCCCTTACACCAGTATCGGTAGGAGAATCTGCCAATAAGGGTTCTGTTTCCCTAAAGCGCCTCCACAGGATAAATTAAAGGGGTGTTCCAGTTTTTTTTGTATATTTTAACCCCTAGAGAGGCTTAAAATAATAAACCCTGCATATTCACCTGTCCATTTTGGCAGGGATCCAGTTTACGTGTGTTTGTTTACCAATATGGCAGCCAATGGGTGAGACTTCATTTGAACAGTCAGCTGATGTGCAGACCAATGGTAAGCAAGATCAGAGACGCAAACGGATGGTAAGCAAGATTGGAAACCCAAATGGAGACTCTCTCCTGGATCCTTGGCCAAAACAGAGAGATAAGTAATCAGTGATGATCACTTAAGCCTCCATAGGGGATTAAAAATGAGCAGGAATACCCCTTTATTATTGACACAATCACCTCCTAAATCATTGGGCTTATCTTGGACATACTAAGTTCTTGAAATATACAGATGCTACATGTTTGTGCTCTCTATATTGGATAACAGATGTGGATCCCTCTAGTAGTTTACACTTCCCCAATACGTTATTAGAGAATATATGACAGTCCCTTTAAGTTTAATTGAACTTCCAATTTGCTAAATGTTCATAATTTAAAAATGTTGCATTAAAGGGATTGTTCTGCATTTCTTCCAGAAACAGCGCCACCACTGTCTATTGACTGTGCCAGGTATTACAGCCTACTTTCATTAATTCTAATATCATTCAACCTATTTACAGTCTAACTACACTTACAACATGAAAGGTCATCGGTGACTTTAATTAAAGGGATAATCCAGGATAGGTCTTCAGTAACTGATCAGACCTGACAAGGATCCAACTGTCTATAGGTGTCAAAAGTTATAGAGCTGTACACAGTCAAAAACAGCTCTGCTACATTTCAAGTATTAGATGCAAAGCTATAGCTTTGTCCATTGTATAGAACTAGTGCTTGGATACTGCAGCTCTTCGTTGCGGAAACTGAGCAGAAACCACACGGACCTCATTTTAGTCTATGGAGTCTGTGTAGTTTCCTTAGGTAACAACTTTTTAATGCGTATAGGTTTTAGTTCAGGGGGTCCCCAAGTGGATTTCCCAAATGGAAACCCCAATGCAGATGTGAATGGGGCCTAAGCCAGGTAATAAGTGTGTAAAGTTAGACTAGATGGTCTCTCATGGAAAATACATGTACACATTTGTTTGGGGGGTCATCATCAGACTTGCATTTGTTCAGTGATCTTTATCGCCATTTGTAAAAATTTCAATTGATGATCCCTACATCATGAAAAATTTAAACAACAGATTGATTTATTATATAACAATATTGCAAGCCTCCAGCCCACTTGTCTACATTAAAAATATGAGGTCTGCCCTTCCGCCCATCCTTCCAAAAAAGAGAACCAAACTGATTATGGAAAAGCAGAAAAAAGAAAAAAAAATTGGTGTAAAATCAGAATGATAATAATAATTAGAAAAAATAATAGAATAAATTACTACAAACTCATTGTGATACATATAGAAAAACAAGACAAGATATGGAAAACTTTCTGCACAGAACCATCGTAGCGCTTTCCTTTAGAGTTCTTTCCAGGCCATCTGCTTACATTGCCTTGGCCTATTAGTCATGTATACTTCTGTCTCCCTCCATCTCCATGCGTAAGATTGAAATGAGATCTTGTTACTGAAGGGTCAATGGTTACTTCCGATCGGCTTCCAGTAATGGCCATAGTACTGTAACAGGAAAAATGGCCGCCATTAAAGTGTGGTTAATGCGGACTGCCAAATATCTCCTCTCTATTTAATTATTGATTGACGTATGCAAAGAGCAAACTAATGTTAGAGGCTTAATGAGCCAAAGTCATATTGCTGAACTGTTACTTCAGGCTATTGAGTTAAATACTTTTAACAAGAAGATAAACACCCTGTGATCCCCCCACCTCTCCTCCCCCACCCCCCATATCAGGGAACAGATCTTTCCACGGCGCCCTGGCTCGCACTGATTACATGTTTTTACATTATAGCCCTTGCCTATAGATTTGTCAGGGAAGCATTTGTCTTATTGTGCTATCCACACCACTGTTTATTCGGTATCTGGCGCCCTCTGAGCCAGGAAACAACAAACACTCGCTGCATTTTATATTTAATTGGAGCTCAGCAACAATGTAACAAGCGGCGACTAATAAGCAAAAACAAGACAGGTTCAGCATACGTCAACACACAGACAATATACCACAAGATCAAGCTCTGGTGTTACTTAAGAACAAGGCTTGTGGATCGGCTCCCTTTGTAATATTTTATTCATTCCTGTTGTGCAGAGCCGGAGATTCAGCAGCAAGATCCAGAGATGTAATTAGTTTAATGGGGAATAATGAGTTACGACGGGTTCGGCGCTGCTTTAGGAAACTTTTTGGGAAATTTAGTTGTAGGTAAATCAATAACAATGAGAAGACATTGGGTGGGCTGGGACACTGATATTGGGGCAAGAACATTGTCAGGGTGATTGAAAATGAATAAAATATATCAGTCAGTTATTGACAGGTCAGACCTGGAGAAGAGTTTGTTAGAAGGATGACATTGTGGGAATTTCTGTCTTGCGATATATGTTTTTTATTAAGTTCCAAATCAATATATTGTATGCACTTTGACAGGTTGGTATAGAAAATATATGGTTGTCCATTATATTGCGATGTGTCCTATACTTCAATAACTTGTGTGTGTCCAATATATGATTGAGAAAGAGGAAGAGATAGATATGAGGTGCGGAGAAAGACATACAGAACTAATAGATAAATCAAATATAGACAACTATGACCCAGATACAGAGATATATCCTGTACATATATGGACATAAGAGAGACCAATAAATAGATAAAAGTAGATAGATAGATAGTTAGAAAGATAACTTGATAGAAATATGGGAATTACATAGAAATATATAAAATGGAAAGATAGATAGATAGATAGATAAGTATAGCGATAGATAGATAGATAGATAGATAGATAGATAGATAATGATAGACATATAGATAGATAATGATGGATAGTGACAGATATAGAGATAGATGGATAGATAGATAGATAGATAGTGACAGATAGATCGATAGATGATAGATATTGATAGACATATAGATGGATACATAGATAGATAGAAGGATAGATACATAGATAGATAGTGACAGATAGATCGATAGACAGATCATAGATATTGATAGACATATAGATCGATAGATAGTTAGAAGGATAGTTGTATAGAACAGCACCAGAAAAAGACCTGACCAGGTCAGTGGGCGCAAGTTCCAGTGATCAGGCATATGACCACATGTAGATAATGCAGCAAATGAACAGTACTCCAAAAATAAACAAAAAAAAAAGTGAGGATTTATTCCATAGCAACGTTTCAGTCCCAGAAGTGCAGGACCTTTCCTCACCTCACCTCACCTTTTTTATATTTATTTTTGGAGTGCTGTTCATTTCCTGCATTAGTTAGAAGGATGGATAGATAGATAGATAGATAGATAGATAGATAGATAGATAGATAATGACAGATAGATAATGATAGATAGATAGATAGATAGATAGATAATGATAGATAGAAGGATAGATAGATAGATAATGATTGATAGATAGATAGATAGATAGATAGATAGATAGATAGATAATGATAGATAGATAGATAGATAGATAGATAGATAGATAATGACAGATAGATAATGATAGATAGATAGATAGATAGATAGATAGATAGATAGATAGATGATAGATAGATAGATAGATAGATAGATGATAGATGATGATAGATGATAGATGATGATAGATGATAGATGATAGATAGATAGATAGATAGATAGATAGATAATGATAGATAGATAGATAGATAGATAGATAGATAGATAGATAGGATATTCAATAAACCCCCCAATGACAGGTTTCCAGTTCCACCATCCACTAAGGTATTCTTCTTAAAGAGAATTGACTGTAGATAGAAAGACGTACATTATGTAAAAGATACATTGAATCCTCTTACGCTAAAGAACTCTCAATAGTTAATGACATCGTTATTGCTAATGATATGCAATTTTAACTCCAGAATTATTACTAATTGAGAAACATTTAAGAATATACAATGTAAGTGGGGCTTCCTCCGAAATGTATTTTAAAGACGGCATTTATTATCCTTCCGTGACCTTACACATTAACCATTGTGAAAGCAAAATGCGAGCAACAGATAGGGAAGTCTAATGAAAAGACGGTTTCATAACATTAAACATAATCAGTTCTCAGTGAAATGATACTTTTAGCCCGGCATGATGCAAATTAACAATTTGACATATAGAGAGAAGAAAACAAAGTCCATTATTAGTGTAATACATTTTCGGCTGTGGGTGCACAAGTGAAAATTGGCTTAATGAAGTACAACTCCCTAAATGCTTGCTAAAATTTCTGCAATTATCCGGGAAAAACCCCTATGGAAAGCCGGAAGCCCCCTGACGCTAAGATATTTACGCGGAAAACGTTGACGATTTGAAATCTCCTGCCGCTTATCAAATTCCTCCTACATGCAACAGTGAACCCCGGAATATATTGTCATTGTTCTACGCTTCAGTAAGGATTGCGTACATGTGCAGGATACCTCTAGGAAGGAAGGAAAAGGATTGTAAAAAGAAAAGCGGGTTATGTAGGAGGATATTGTATTAGAAAGTTAATGGCTTGTGGACTTCAATCAAAAGAGTCACAACAAGGTCACCTAAGGCACGACCTGCCAATTTATAACATACACAGAACATGAAATGACGGCGAGTGCTGATAGAGTGGAAATGTACGGTTAGAGTAGACCTGCGGTCATAGATAAATGGCCAAATATGGCATTATAGAGATATGTGCAGTTATTGTTCTCTGTTATCAGACATTTCAGGCTAGGGGAAGAGGGGATTCACCATGACATTTGCCTGCATATAAATTGTGGTGACATCATGGATTAGCATGACCTCATCTGTAACCTTGAGATCATCACAAAAAGTCAGGTTTTCCCTATGTGGAATATTGTAGGGAAGTCACAATAACAGTTATATCATAGAAGAGGATAATAAGATATAAGACATAGTAAGCATAGTTATATCACAGTGCCAGTATAATACACACAGTGATACGATAGTATAGATATAAGGCGCACAGGAATAATGCATATAGTGATGTGACAGTAATGCACAGAGTAATGTTATTGTGCAGAGATAATATACACAGTTATGGGTATAATAGACACAGTGAGGTCCTAGTACAAGGATAATAAACATAATGATGTCACAGTACAGAGATAGTATACTTAGTGATATCACAGTATAGGAATACTGCACAGTGATACCACAGTATAGGGATAACGCACACAGTAATGTCATAATACAGGGATAGAATACACAGAGATGTCACAATACAGGGATAACACACAGTGATGTCACAGTATAAGGACAATACTTCCATTGATGTCACAGTACAGGTGTCAGAAATCTCAGTTTAATAACAAGGATAATGCACATAGTGATGCACATGGGATATCACAGGGCAGGGATAATGCACGTAGTGATGTCGCAGTACAGAGATAATGCACAAGTCTAAAATACATTGTTGATGAAAAAAGGCAATGGTGCCGCACACTCACAAATTTAGAAAGTGTGGTGCAGACGTCAAAGGGTCCTTCGACCCCACAATCAGATTAATAAAAAAAATGTTGTCGCACACACAGGTTTTTTTGCCAAAAAGGGAAATAAATTTATTTACAACACCATGTTGTAAATAAATGTATTTCCCTTTTTGGCAACAAAACCTGTGTGTGCAACAACATTTTTTTGATTAAAATACATTGTTGTCATATTACAAGGATAATAAACAGAATGATGTCATAGTACAATGATAGTATATACAGTGATATAACAGTATAGGGATAATGCATATGGTGATATATCAGTATAGGGATAATATTATCTTGCACTCTTGCTCATTGGTGGACTTTTGTTATTCTAGCTCAGCTTCTTAAATGAGTCCTGCAGTGTCAGACACGGCCTATGGACTACGGTGGCGCTGTTTCAGGAAGAATCAAGCAGCGCTTGACAAAGGAGGTGTCTATGTCCTTATTTAACCTTGTGTTGACAATGAAGCTTTAGCAATATCTTAGAAACCTTTATTACTGAAAACACGAAGGGTCTCTGCTTTGTCCAATCCCATATAACTACTTGCAACTTTGAAGCCTTATAGCAAATTTTAATTTAATCGCTTTGAATATTAAGGAATTATATTGCAAGCAATTGTCTAATAATTGTCTAATAGTATAAGAAGAACTGCTTGTGGGCTTCATCACATCAGAATACCTGGTGGCATGGCGACTATTGCCCGGCTTTGTAACTGTCACCACAGGCTGCCATAAACAGCAGCTGCAGGTAACGCAGTAAGGAATCTTGTTTCTATTGCTCCAAAGTGGCTCCAAATCCTTCAAGTGGAAAATCCCTTTAACTATCTGATTCCGGCAATTCCCAGTTGTAGCGCGGGGGAGGGGTAAATGGCGTAATGACAGATAGCCTGGGAAGACTTTATTGTCTCATTTAAATACATTTATCAGTTAATTATGTCAATAATAAAACTTTAATATAAGGTTGAAGGATCGTTTCCTTGGGGAGATAAACTAAAAGACGTGACAAAGTCGGCAAGGATTTTAATGCTATCTTGGCTGAGTCCAATTAAATTTGCCAGGTGGAGAGGCTTGACAAGCCTGTCGGACATATTCAGATGACTAGTTTTTTTTTTTGTACCTTAGGTAGTTCTAAATATGTATCCTATAGGCAGAGCGCTGGGAAAATCTCTATATATAGATAGGAAATTGTATCATTTAACCTGTTTCCTACTTCATGTATTATTCAGAAATTAAACATTTAAATTCAGGTGCAGACGGCGCCCTCGCTCTCCTGATATCTGGCCGCTCAGATCCTCTTGCAGAGCGATGATAATAAAAATGTAGAATTTAGCTCCATAATAAATATATTCAGCTACTTCTCTCACTAGAACGGCCCTGTTTAGATTGTAAGCTCTTTTGAATACTGGAAGTACCTTGTGCTACAGATGTCTATGCCAATAATGCTGCTTATGGAGGGATTGGAGCCTAAGGCATGTATACTGAGCGCCATACGTATGTGCAAAAATAGCAAAAGTGGTAGGAGACTTGGATGCGACTATAAAACAGTGCCACTCTTTCACAGGCCATATCTAATGTTGCAGCTTATTCCTGCTGATTTCGATAGAAGCAAGCTGTAATACCAGACACAGCCAAGAGGGGTGCTGTTTCTGGAGACAAAGGAGAATCTTGTTTAATACAGTGAGGCATCCACTAATCTGATACCATTTTTATCACAGGATTTTAATGCAGACCAAAAGCTGAAGATTGAGCAGAGAAAATCAGTTTGGAAATAAGATGCTCAGAAGGTGGATGGATAGATAGATAGATAGATAGATAGATAGATAGATAGATAGATAGATAGATAGATAGAAGATAGATAGATGATAAATAGATAGATAATAGATAGATAATAGATAGATAGATAGATAGATGATAGATAGTTTCTGTAGATAGATAGATAGATAGATAGATAGATAGATAGATAGATAGATAGGTAGATAGATACTGTAGCTAGATAGATAGATAGTTACTGTAGATAGATAGATAGATAGATAGATAGATAATAGCAGAAAGAAAGAAAGAAAGAAAGAAAGAAAGAAAGAAAGAAAGAAAGAAAGATACTGTAGATAGATATAGATAGATAGATAGATCTCATACAAAGACCACAAATACTCTGTGACCATCACAAAAAGTGCAATGTGCACTTTTTTGCCAACCTTGTTTGCCCCCTTAGGCTGTATGACAATCACAACTTTATTGCAATTTTTTAAAGATACATTTGAGATAATTGGACCCAAGTGCAAAATCTGTGACAGCACCCCTTACCTACCATGTGCCGTCATGGAATGAAAGGGTGGGGGGGATACTTAAATTTTTCCTTCTGCCGCCCCTGCCATCATCAGGCCAATCCCTCATTACAAGTTGCAGTTCCCTGTAAATTTTCACCTATGACTTACCAATGGGTAAAACACATAGGAACCCTGATTATTGAGGGTGAGTATATAGAACAATAGGGTGCTTGCCTGTATGTGTGTACTTGCCTGCCTGCCTGTATGGCTTGTACAGTAGACATTTGGCTCCCGTTACGCCTGATGGATTTATTTCTAAAAGCAGTGAGTGCCGCGGCCGATCAGTATCAGAAACTATTCCATATTTATTCTGTGTAACAGTTTGACTAACTGAGAATTTAGATTAATACTGTAGCATTCGGCCTAGAGAAGTAATTTCCTTTGAGAAAGCGATTTACATGCACTCTGCCAAAAAGAGTCATCACAGCTCCCTCTAGTTGTGTCAGCTCAAATAATGAAGTTGAAAATAACATGGAAGGTCACCAGGTCCTACTTATCTCCTTACAACCAAAAAAACCTGCACCAGAGATTTAGAATGTGCAGCCTTTTCATTTTTGCATGTTTCTACTGGAAATTGAAATGTATTTCTTTCCCCCTGACAAGATTTATGGGAATCCGTAGTTAAAGGTATCAGCTGCGCGGCTGCTCATAAGTGGCTCTGTGAACCTTCTCATTGGGGTAGGAGAATTACATTATTTAAATTGAGTCAGGTTGTCTTGTGGTAGACGGCGGATACAGCATATTAATAGGCATATTTGTATTTTACAGTGATCCCTATGGTGATACGGATAAGAAGAGGTAGTCAATGTGGAGCTGAGTTGTTTGACGCAGCAGAGCTGTGTTTGTCATTTGACGTACTGTAACCCTTGTGTTTTTTTCATGTAGGACTTCAGACAGGGCCATCCACAGGGCAGTGCAAATATCTTATATATGTGCCCTACAATCACTCGTCCATCTAGACTCACTGGGGAAGATTTATTAAGACTTGCTTTTCATACAACAATCTTAATAAAAACGCTGACCAGCACAAGGCAAGCCTAAAATATCAAGAGGGTCCAGTCTCTAAGTAGACCCAGTATCAGAACAGAAGGCTACTTAAATCAGGAACTGGCATATAACGCCTGTTTTCTTACATGAGTTATATTAAGGCTTGGTTCACACCTGCACTTGGATTCCGTTTGGGTTTCCATCCCTGAATCCACTTAAAAAATGCAGAAAGAAAAGTCCTGCAAGCTGTCCCAACAGACATTATAGTCTATGGGGTCCAAGGGGTTCCACAGGTAACTGCTTTTTAAGTGGATTAGATTTCCGTTATTCAGGTACCCAAGAGGACCCGAAGAACAGAATCCCAGGCACAGGAGTGAACCTAGCGTAAATATGTCGGGTTGAAGAGACCCTATTGCAACCCACTCCACTCTGCCCACATTTGCAGAAAGTGGTGTGGAATGGGGATGCGGTGGATCTTTGTCTTGAGAAAGGGTCTTGTGGATTTTTCATACTGATGGTCTATCCATAGGATAAATTATCAGTATGTGATCTGCAGGGGGTCTAAAACCTGGACCCTGCACAGATCAGCTGTTTCGCCATTGTCTGATCATGTGCAATTTCTGCAAGCTGCAGCCCCATCCACTGTATAGTGACAGTTGCGGGCAGTTGCAGTGCCGCCTCTATTACTAGAATAGGAGAGTCTACACATGCTCGACTTCCACTGCTACAGATATTGGTGCCCAGACATGTCGGAACCTCACAGATCGCATGACGTATCCTATAGACAGGTCACCAGTATGAAAAATCCTTTTGGGGCCATAAAACTCCTTTAGACCGGGCAACGCATGGCATAAACGTGGCGTTTTACAGTCCCTGCAAAGTGGATAAGATTCTAGTGAATCCCATTCACACATTATGGAAAAATATGTGCAGCGGACACACTGAAATTTCCAAAATCGTTGCAGTTTTGGAAACCGCAGCATGTCAATTATACATATGGAAATGCCGGTGGTTTCCCTATAGGTATTATGGAAGCAGAAAATCCTCAGAGGAAACCCCAGCGGAGTTTCTGTGAAAGGTGCTGCAGGAAAAACTGCAACGTGTTGCCACCATGGTTTTTCCCATAGCGCTTTTTTGCTGCGGTCAGCTACATGGGGCATTAGCCTTATCTAGAGCTGTGTGTCTGCAACAGCAAGAATAGTGACATAGCATACATCAGACCTTGCTGAATGGCCGATCATCCCTTCTACCTCTAAAGCAGCGAAAGAGTGTCATGTATGCCAACTAAAATTCTAAGAACAAAGTCTATAGTCAATTATGTAAAAGTTGTCTGAAGGTGTAGAAATGTCTAGTGATGCCGAGACTGCTCCTTCAGCACTTTTCGAAGCTTGAAAAGTGGACAAACTAGTCTTCATTTTCCTTTTTAGGGTAAGTTCACACAGAGTTTTTTGGATCGGAAACTGAGGCAGAGGCAGCCTCAGCTTCCGATCCAAAAACCGCGTAGCCACGACTGAAAGCCGGTGCACTGCACTGGCATCCAGCCGCGCACTCTGCTCCGGATTAGTCCCAATGAATGTGCCTAGTCCGGAGGAGGGAGTGTCTTCAGGCCAAATTGCGAGGCGACTCAGCTTGAAGAATGAGCACCTCGCTTCCTTTTTCCAGGAGCCCTGGAAAAAAGACCTGAGCAGCTCCCATTGATTTCAATGGGAGCCATCTTTTTGGTTAGGGTTTGAGGCTATTACGGCCTCAAAACCCAGACCAAAAAAACCCATGTGAACTTACTCTTAGAGTACTAGGTAATGGCTGCATAGATATGGAAGAAGAGGAGAACTTATCGAAGTTTGGAATGCAGAAGAATATAAATGTGATATGAGTTTCTCCTAGCAACGAAGGGGTTAAATATCACACATGTGTACGTGGAACTCGCCGTGTGACAGAACTTGATTAAGTTGAAGGTGAAATTTCCTCGGCTGATGCTGGATTCGCCCCTGGAGCCTCCCATGCTCGGGCTTCATCGCTGTCCTGGGCATTATATAATTATTTTTGTTTGAATGTTTAATGACCCAATATGTGCATCACCGCGCCGGATTGCTTAGGAGGGGAGAATGCGAAACCGCACTCTACAGTCACTGTAATTTCACAAATTGTTCATTAAACCTAATGAAAACTTTCTCCAGGTATGAAGTGGTCAGCACATCACATTATGAGGAACCGGTATTTATAAGGTAGCCACAAGGTGCTCAGAGTCAGCCTTTACTTCTACGAGGGTAGAGACTTAGTTTTAGAATTTGTCACCAACTTTGCTGAGTCCCTGAATGCCCCTGTGCACTCACAATGTACATCTAGGTGCGGCTGTCTAAGCTCAAGACTGAGGCTGAGTTCACACAGGGTATTTTGGTCAGGATTTTGAGGCCGTATCCGCCTCAAAATCCTGACCAAAAAGACAGCTCCGCTGCGTTTCCATAGGAATGAATGGAAGCGCCGGAACACAGCCTTAACCCCTTGCGTGCCGGCTGCGTTCATTCATTCTAATGGGAGACTAGCTAACATCTCTAGTAGCTACTTACCTGCAGAGATGGCTGGCCCTGTTCTCATTCTTCTTCGCCTCGCTGGCCCTGCCTCCCAGGTTAGTGTTAAAAAGCTAGGAAGAAGGCGGGGCTTGTGGCTTAGGAGAGTGAGGGCGAGTACAGGCCAGTACCTGCCCACACTCTCCTAACCTGGGAGGTAGGGGGCAGCGAGGCGAAGAAGAACGAGAACACCGGGCACCGGACCAGCCATGTCTGCAGGTAAGTGGACACCAGGGGGGACTAAGTAGCCAGAGGATTAAAAATTCCATGTATAGTGAATAGGATTGTTTTTAAAATCCGATCTCCGATTAGTAAAAAAATCCCATTGACTTGCATTGGGATCTGAATTGGGATCGAGATCAGGTTCGAATGAAAAATGATCGGAAATCAGATTTCAAAATCGATCCTGAAAAGTCAAGATCGGCTCAACCCTAATTGCCAACTTCCTAGCCAGTCGGCCATCAAGTCAATGGGATACTATGGATTTTGCAACATCTGCTCTCCTATAGTCGATTTTTGGTCACCTGGCCATCCTGAGTGTCCTCACTCCCTCTCCCAGATCTCCAAGGAACTTACAATGGAGAACCTTCCGAGAGACCTATAGGAGGTGCAGAGGTAGCAGTCGCACCCATTCCTTAGTATTATAGTATAGAATCTTTGCTTGCACAGTATACACCAAACATAGCAGAGCTGAGTTTATCAGTCAGCTGAGTTACACTTAATGCAGCAGCTTTACCTGTAGCTCTATGGAAAGCCAATGGTAATAGATAATGAAAGGTTGCACCAAATATACTTAGCTCCATTACAATGACAAACTCTTCTCTACTACATCTGTATATCACTCTGAATCAGAGCCCAGCAATTTCACTATAAATGGCTTTCAGACACATAAAAAAGCTTAACTTATCCCAATAAGTGGTAGTGGGTATACAATAAAAGAAACAAGCTACTAGGAAGATGAACGCTCCTATTCGGACTCGTTGGGGAGGACAATTGTTTCGTGGTAAACGGCCCTTTTTCAAGTCTTTCATCTTCTGATTGCTCATCTTAGAGGGAACATTGTTTAATACTGATAGAGGAAAGTGAGAGCTAGAAGATGATACATGTAGTGAAATGCAAGGAAATAGGACGCAGAATGGGGACAGAATAGAAAAATGAAAACAATAAATTTGTAATAGAAATGGTTGAGGAATAGTGCAGCTCTCAATATAGACTCTACAGGATTTCAATTTTCTGGACTGCTTTAGTATGCGATGCTCATCTGGAACCATGTATATCACACATGTTCCTACTATGTTATGACTGACATACACATGTAGCAGAGCTAACCCAAACTTCTGCAATTGGTTAAACTGCTGCAGTGTGATATCGTAGTCCAGAAGACAACAAAATACAATGAAAAGTTATCGGAAAGACATTTTTCTATGACTTCTCAATAGTTTTTGTTGTGTTCTGTGATAAGACATCTCGCTGTAGCAGTTTAACCAATTGGAGAAGTTTGGGTTAGCTCTGCTACATGTATATGTCAGTCATAATATAGAAGGATCACGTGTGATATACATGGTTCCAGAACAGTTAATTTGGGTTAACTTTGGTACATCTGTATATATACTGTATATATACAGATGTATAGACATTGCTTGATGTTCCTTAAATCTTAGAGCTCAGAAGGATTGACTATTTCATTTAAAACCCAGACACCTTGGACATCTTGGATTTGACCGTCAGCAGGTATAAGACGGAGGGAGATACCTTGGATGTATCATGTGGAAAAGCCATAAAAATCTAAATCCCTTTAAGATAGATAAAGGAATTGTGCCATTATGGACACATATCCCCTATCCACTGAAAAGGGGGTAAGTGTCCAATCGCTGGGGGTCTGACTGCTCGGTCCTTCAGTGATTAGGAGAATGGGTGACTGAAACCCCCCCAAAAGCCTCCGTGTGAATTAAGCGCCAGTGCACTTGCATGAGGATCTGATGGCTGAGACCCCCACCCATCCTGAGAACGAGGGTCCTTTTCCTCTGCTGCGGATTCAGCCTGACCACAGCATGGAAGTATGTAGACATGTCTAATGGTGGACAGTATTATACTTCAGCTATGTCCAGTGAAGTTTAGCCTGACTGCGGTCAGGAAGAATGCACAGGTGGGAGAAAGAACTTCCATTTCTCAAGAGGGGTGGGGTCTCAGCATTTAGACCCCCATGTATCAGGTATTTATAAATGAATACCTTTGTGCCATAAACCCTTTAAGCATCATCGCTGCATTATGAAAAGTTCTTCACTTTTTAATGATACTTTAACTTTTCACTTATCACCATGTTCAGGAGCTCCGCTTGCTGTCAGTAAGTGACAGTATTCTTTTTTGGAACGGCAGTCTGTTAACCATTTCACTGTCTCTGGAAACAGCCTACTGATCATGCCAATTTTCACTTTTTCGCCATGGTATATGAGAAATGGGCAAGGGGCCCCGTGCTTGGTCTCCATCTTTGCTGTAGTATATATGGCTAGTAAAGGCATAACGTTTGCATAGGAAAATTCGCTCGCATGTTGGACTATTAAACACGGACTGCATGAATTCTAAGCCTCTATAGCATCGCATTATTGCAAAGAGGAAGATTTTAATGTTAACATCCATATTTCCTTCTCTGCAGCAACTTAGCTGGTGAAACTATTGAAAGTAATTTGCTCAAACTTTGTGGATAAGGTGTTATACAGACTGACAACAAGGCTGCCATTTTTCCCCAAAGCTATTAGCATTTAACATTTAGCAGGTCGCTGACCCGTGACGGTGCCAGCATGTGATTTGCAGCCGTAGGGTGTAGAAGGTTTCAAAAGACAGAATAGAAGCTGGCAGGCTCAATTTGGAAGAGATCAAAAGATCATTGAGAAAAAAAAAAGAAAAATAACAGACAAAGAGAAGAGGGAAATTTCCTTAGTCACCAGACAACGTATCAGTCTGTTAAATAAAAGATGGAACACGTATAATCTGCTCCTCATACCTTTTTTTTTTTTTTTTTTTAAGCTGGCTTCAAGCAGTTTTCAGAATAGTCTGGAATGTATTATATTTTATACCGCAACCTTCCTGAAATCCCTGAAATTCTAAAACAAAAAAGAAAGACGTTCTAGTATACCGTATATTAGGAGAGTTGACTTCTTATACCACGGTCCTGTGCTGGGAGATCAATGTAAAGTCCCAGCCACATACAATGCTACATACATGTAAATGAAGACCACTGAATAATGTCAACCATGTTCTGGCAAAAAGTTTCATAGACAGGACTATAAGGTAGAAGGTTTATTTATTTAGGTACATTACGTCATAAAATCTGTTCATGTACAGATGACTGTTTCCTGGGCATGGCCAGGCTGGGATTGTAAATTAATTGGTAAGAATTTTCACACCTACAAAAGGTACATGGAGAAATCTGTTTGACCGTTCCATGTAGATTGGGTTCAGCTGGTCAAAATCACTAATGTATGGTCAACTTTATTGTAAGGGCAAAACCCATCAAGGTCAGACTAACCCCTCCGGAGAACCAGGAATCCTTCCTTGGGCACTAGTTCTGACATAATGATGGCCAGCCAAATGGAGGGACCTATGAAGACCAACATAGACAACCTTGTTTGTGAAACATTTGACCAAATAATCTATTAGTCCCTATTGAAGGTATTAACTTGGAGTTCAATGGCTACAAAAGAAGGGAGAACTGGCATAATTATAGGGATTACAGAACACTCTCACCACCCTAAGGCAGTCACCATATTTAGGCACACTGATACCCAGACATCTGATAGGAGGGTATTACCTTTTTACAATGTGCCATAAAATGGGGGGTATGGGGGAAGACCATCACCACACTAAGGCAGACACCATATTTAGGCACACTGATACCAAGACCAGACATCAAATAGGAGTGTATTACCCTTTTACAGTGTCCCATAAGACAGGGGCTGGGGGGTGGGGGGTAACAGGGCACCCTCACCACACTAAGGTAGTCACCATATTTAGGCACACTGATACTCAGACATCTGATAGGAGGGTATGTCCCATTTACAGTGTCCCATAAGATGGGGGCTGGGGGGGGGGGGGTAACAGGGCACTCTCACCACACTAAGGCAGTCACTATATTTAGGCACAATGATACCCAGACATCTGATAGGAGGGTATTACCCTTTTACATTGTCCCATAAGACTTTGGGGGAAGGGGACAGGCCACCCTCAACACATTAAGGCATTCACCATATTTATGCACACTGATACCCAGTGATCTGATAGGAGGAAATTAAATTTCAGTTGGTTTTCATATAGCCAAGGAGGAATTCTGCGGAGGGTGTCTGTGGCACAAAAAGGGGCATGATCACTGTATGGAAGGCACCAACTGGGGATGGAAAAGGATACGTTTATGTGCACAGGCATGTTGTAAAGAACTTCATGACGGTTTGGGTCCAGGTACAGAATTAAAGTAATTGTAAATAGTACTAAAATGCATGGAGAGGAGGTGTGAAAAGTTGCACAGGGGGCCCAAGCTTAGTGCTTAATAAGGGCCCATGCGTCTTTAGTTCCACTCCTGACATTGACATGTTCTGTATAGACGGTGAAGAACATTTGTCTCTGTTTTGGGCCTAAGGTTCCTATATTCTAATACTCTGATACGGTCACTCGCTAATAAAGTTTTGAAAATCCAACACAACCCCCTGTTTATATGTAATATAAGCTGATATTCTTACTACTACTGTCTTCAGATTGCTCATCTTAGAGAGAACACTGGTAGGGAGTCTTGTTAATTGATCTAGTTATAGACTATTTAAAGCCGTTTATGTAATTGAGAGTATTACGCCCTTAGAAGGAGCTGTTTTTTAATATGGTCTAAAAAACCTTAAGTAATTATCTACAGGGGTTGAATTTCACACCAGAAGCAATTAGACATTAAATCTGGCACCAAATAATTTATACCCTGAGATTAGAAGGCAAAAGGTAAAGTAGATTGAAGTAAAACAATGTAGTATGCCTCAATAGCATCATAAGACAGAATATACAATGTAATTTCTCATGTAAAACATGGTAATGCAGTGGCGGGCTCAACATTGGTGCAACCTGTACAGCTGCAGAGGGGCCCAGTAGGTAAGGGGGCCCACTGTTATTCTAAATCAGCTGCTGCTATTCTTCTAGATTGCATATAAACCCTTAAGGTATTGAATTTTTTGTTTACATTACCACTGCATTGTTAGAAAAACATAAGGGTGATGATCTAGGATAAGATGTGGAACAAAAAGGGCCCTCTTCCTGCACAGGGCCCCCCAACTTAGAATTGGATGTGGTCCAAATTATTCCCAATACAGTCTACAATATTAGGATGATGACTAATAATGACCAATGGATTATATATAGGGATTAAAAACAATCAATTTTTATACAATACATCAAGGGGTCAATTTACTGCTATTTTTGGTGAAAATTCCCTTTGACTATATTTCTTAACCAAGACTTTCTCTGTTTCTATAAATTTATGGGATCATTGTCATTGTGTGACTGTTACAATGACAATGTTAGTTTTTTATGACATAAAATATCAGCCAGTCACAAAGTGACCCTTGTATCATGAGTCCTGGGTGTGAATTTGCAGTCTGTCTTAATAATGATTTCTTTGTGGTTTTACTGCACTGTCCTGTTCTCGGTGATGACTCTTGTGTTATTATTTGTTGGTACAAACATAGGTGGCAAGCAAAGCATTTTAATGATTGATGATATTTTCACGGCTACTCAGGGAAACGCTTCATTAAACCACTGCACCAACTTTGGCATTTTATCTCAATTATGAGGAGTTTAGACCACTCAAGAATATTATTGGACCAATAAAAGAAACATAACACTCTACAAAAGTGCGATTTTAAAACAATTACTCTGTCGCTATGAAGATAGCCCAAGAAAACTCCTAAATGGAGTATATAAAGCCATTCTTGTTATATTGAAACCCATTTTCCCCTCAATAAATAAGAGTACCTGTAAATTCAAGACCTTGAGTTGTCCTCTAGCGTGAATGCTTTTAAATAGGTATTCTTGTAAAGTGACGGCATGTTGATAGGATAAGACATCATTTTATGATCGTGGGGGTGCGACCTCTTGGATCTCCACCAATTTTGACAATGAGACCTGTTCACAATGCCACTCTGCAGTCCAGGGGACCAGGGTGTCACAGTATGAGGTTCTCAGTTCTAGAAGTCCTAGAGATTCTGGAGGTCAGACCCCCATGATCACTAAGTAATGACTAAGTAAGTACTTAAAGAATATTCCCTTAATATGTTCTTCACCCTTTATGGACTTATCTTGGATCCTTACAAGGTTAAGGTATGCTTAGTGATAAATAATTATGTCAGCCATTCTAGTATCTATACCCCTTATCAGTCAGATTCAGAGGTGTAGTTATAGGGGGTACAGAGGTAGAAGTCGCTACCAGGTCCTGGTTCCTCTGCCACATAGAATATATATCCTTTCTGAATGGCACATGGTAGGTAGGAGCCCCATAACAGAATTGTCTTGGGGCTCAGGAGCTTCATGTTATGCTTCTATTTAGAGTTCCACCAGCCCTACAGTATCTACATGTACATTGTTTTGCAGATTTAGATCCCATTAAGATGTGTACAAGATGTGTACCTATGTTTCTATAATAACCCTTCTGGCTGCCTATACATTAGAAGCACAATCTCCAGGCAACGTGTAGTTCCTATCGATAAAGTCCATGTCTTAACCATATTCTTCTGTTGATCAAATAGGAAACCCTTCATTCTTGAGTTAAGTGGATGTCCAGCAGCAGATATTGATGTGACAGAAAGTTGTGCCAGATTGTATGTCCCTCATAGACATTAAAGGGTTGTCGGCTTTGGAAATCAATAACTATTGGAAGATTGACAATTTTCATCTGCAAGGAGGGGCCACATGGTGGCTTAGTGGTTAGCACTGTAGCCTTGCAGCGCTGGAGTCCTGGTGTTCAAATCCTGCCAAGGGCAAAAAACCATCTGCAAGGAGATTGTATGTTCTCCCCGTGTTTGCATGGATTTCCATCCCATATTCCAAAGACATACTGATAGGGAAAAATGTCACAATCTACATAAAAAAAAAATTAAAAAAAAATTCATCTGCAAGGACCACCAATAATTTGACAAAATCTGTTGAAATGAATGTACTACAAATTACCATTATTGATATTGGTTGTGCCTGGTCCTCCAGAGAGAAAGAAGCTCCTTTTATCCTCTTTATACTGTAGACATGACTTATTTAGGATGACCCTATAAAGTGGAACTTCCCTATAGTAATTCAGACTACCCTGATGCTAGATTCACACTAGCGTTCAGCTTTCCGTTCTTCGGGTCTGCTTGGGAACCCAAAGAATGGAAACCTAATCCACTTGAAAAGTGGTTACCCGTGGAAAATCATGGACCCCATAGACTATAATAGAGTCCACTGGGTTTCCACTCGAAAAAGGCAGAAAAATGCACAGAGAAAAGTTCTGCTTGCCGGATTTTTCTCTCCACATTTTATGATCAGATATGAGGATGGAAACCCCAAACATAGTTCCAATGCTAGTGTGAACCTAGCCTTACAGTGTATTTATATAACACATTTTCACAATGTAGATACATGTGATAAAAGAGAGGACAACTACTAGATTCTTTCCTTAACCATGTGATTGGGATTACTTCAAGTTTTGGCTAATATTCTTAATGGAAAGTCATTTGAGAAGAGTCCTAGAATGGAACTTTAGTGGAGAACTCTTGATACATTCTCTGGGTAACCGGCCAACCATAGCCACTAACATCTATAAAAGCAAGCCAAATGTGAACACAGCCCAACTCACATATATATAGACAAAGATCTCCAATCGTTCCTGGAAACACTCTTGTGCACAAATCATAATCCGCTTGGCTTGGGACAACGTTGTAAGGAAAAAAGAAGAAAAAACGGCTCCAGCAATCAAGGAGGAATCCAATAAAAATGAAAACTTAACTTTTAATGTTGATACGTGAAAAAACAAGGTTATATACAAATAACCATGATCAAAAAACAGTCCATGGGTTAGACTGACGCGTTTCAGAACCTTTACATTCCTTAGTTATAGGTCAGTCTATCCCATGGACTGTTTATTGATCATAGTTGATTGCATATTACCTTGTTTTTTCATGATCAACATTAAAATTAAAGTTTTAATTTTTATTGGATTCCTCCTTGATTGCTGCACACGATTTTTACTAATATCTATGGTGAGTCTCAGATGTTTCCTTATACGTGCACTTGTGTAGTCTTATCCTAAATGACCACCAACATGACAACAAAATCTATTTACACTGCAAAACATATAAAAACATCTCAAACGAAATGTCTACCTCCTCCGTCTTATAAATACATGATGGCTTTCTGCTAAATGAGAATGTGCTCTGCTGCTGAGGCTGTCAGGAAGGCCGGGAGCCAAGGAAAAGTGGAGGCCACATTAGTCACTCTTTCTGGTTTAGTCAGCTGAGCATCCAGAAACTCTCAACATTGTCTTCCAAATTTTACCCATATTAGCTTGTGTTAAAAACTTAAAATTATGATGGATTATAATATTTCTAATATGAGGATTAAATTGGTGGAAAATAGACAGAATTAGCTAAATTGGCGATGTCGTGCCCATATTGTTTATTTTTGAAGCATTGTAATATTGCACAGGGTGAGGAGCGGCAATCCTCAGTGGGCTATAAGAGGCGAGTTAAATCGAGCAGCTATGAATTTACATTGGTAGGTTAGAAATGGTAATGATGAATGGTGTTTCAAGCGTGCTCTGACAGTGAAAAATGTGACAAAGATATTTAACAGGATGGAGCTGGGTCCCTGCTGAACTGGGGCTGATCACCTGACTGAAGAAAAGTCTCTAACAACTGAGTCATTGTCAGTTTTATTATACTTTTCACTGTGCTGAAAGCCTTAGTGGACAGATGTTCAGACTTTTCTGTGGGTATTAAACAAAGTCTCGTATTTAAACATTTAAAGCAGCCGTGAAGCATGAAGGAATCCGCTATCCCTCTTAATGATCATTTACTTCTATCCATGTAAGGAATGAAAGATCTTAAAGTCAATGGGACTGGGGTTGCTTGATATTTACACAGACCCTATTAGGGCCTCTTAATAGATCTGAATAATAGAATCTGTCCTTACATTATATGGTCATCCCATTAATAGCAAGAGGATCCGTGTAATGCCTTATTTCTCCATTGGTGGCACTGGACCGGGAAGCTTGCTGCCAGGTTTCTCCAAAGATCACAGTTTAACTTATAGTGGGTGGTCGCAATGGCAGAACAACCTATGGTCTGGTTAGTGTCCATGGTCTTTTCTAACAAAAAAGGAATTTTAAAAAGCAGATCCCATTAATACAATAAATGCAAATAGAAAATTGTTATATGTCGTAGTCAAATGTCTGCATGTATGTTTGCACTATGTTCTCTTAACTCGCTATTTCCCTAATAAAATACTCTTTTATTCTCTATGTGCTTTCTTTATCTTAATAGTAGGGTACTGACCAGTGCCACACCTCCCATGAGGGCTAACAATGCAGGCTCCTCATCTTAAAGGGGCTTTTGGAAATGTCTGTACTTACGATAGGTCAATATCAGAATGGTTCACCGCCTATCAGATTCTGCAGCTGCTGGTGCTGAAACATATACAGTGAATAGAGCTGGAAGCAGACTGCCCTGTTCTCCATCATACGGCTCAGAGGAGTCACTAAAGCTCAACTCCAATGCAAATCAATACGATCTGATCTGCAATAACCCGGCATGGCCACTACTGAGAGAATAGAGTCATTTGCTTTTGGCTTGATTTGCTGTGTTTCACCACCAGCTTCAGGAACCACTGATCATGGGTGTGCTAAGTGTTTGACCTCCACTAAACTGATATTAAAAACCTAACCAAAGGATAGCTCAATATTAGAGATGAGCAAGTAGTACTCGATCGAGTAGGTATTCAATCAAATACTACGGTATTCAAAATACTCGTACTCGATCGAGTACCACTCGCTGTTCGAATGTAAAAGTTCGATGCAGAACCAGCATTGATTGGCCGAATGCTATACAGTCGGCCAATCAACGCTTGTTCTTCTCCTACCTTTAGAAGTCTTCTCTGTGCAGCGTCCCCGCGGCGTCTTCCGGCTCTAAATTCACTCTGCCAGGCATCGGGCCTGGGCAGAGCCGACTGCGCATGTCCGCTTATAGTGCGGGCATGCGCAGTCGGCTCTGCCCAGGCCCGATGCCTGGCAGAGTGAATTCAGAGCTGGAAGACGCCGCGGGACGCTGCAAGGAGAAGACTGCACGGAGGATCCAGCCCGACCCTCACTCGTGGACTTGGTAAGTATAATTTTATCGAACGTTGCCTACGCCTGAAACGAGCATTTTCCCCCCCATAGACTATAATAGGGTTCGATATTCGATTCGAGTAGTTGAATATTGAGGGGCTACTCGAAACGAATATCGAACCTCGAACATTTTACTGTTCACTCATCTCTAACCAATATCTTTAGCTTGGAAAACCTCTTTAAAGGGCTTGTCGAGCTGGAAAAATTGGGCACAAAATGGTTAAAAAATAAAAGAAGCTGTATTCATCCCACTGATCTCCCACCAGCCCTGTTCTGATGCTTGTTGGGTCCCTTGCCAGGGTCTACTTCCTAGTCCATTTCGACACACAGGACGCCCCACTTAGCCCATCACTGGTCGAAGCGGTAATGTTTCCATTCATTGTAGTTGAGGGCACGTCTCAGAAGACTACAATAGTATGTTGTGTGGCTTTGGCTTTTTATCGGTGCCTCCTATATATAGATCGCTCTAATGCTATTTGGACAAATAGCTGTAAAACGAAAAAAAAATGAAATTGCAAAGAAAATGGTCGGGTAGGGCAGCACGCTTCATCCCGTAGCTGCTTATTGTCGGAATAAGATTGTTTGGTTCTTCCTGAGGTGTCGTCTTATGGAGGAGATACTGTACTCCTCATCTCCTGATCATCTTGTAGAAAGAAGAAGTCTTTCTTCCCTGTAGCCTCTTGACTTTATTGCTGTTGCCAGACACCATATTTTGACTTTTTGAAGGTATTTCATGCCTATTTGACATAATTTGTTTCATTTCTATTGCACACATCTTCTCAAACTGTAGAAAATGTCCACATTTCTTTGCTCGTTTTCTGGTACGACACTGCTATGAGACACAGATAAGTGGCATACCGTGTCACGGCTTAAGGGAGAATGTTTAAGAATTTCAAGTATTTTATGAACAGCTCAGCGAGTTAGATTTCCAGAGCCCGGTCACAGTGATTTACTGAATGGAGCAAATGTGCTCGGAGACAAAAAAAAGAAAAAAAAAGGAAATTCACATTAATATGACAATTATGTATTTTGCTAGGATAAGCTAAATGATTTTGTTTCCCTGAGTGTTTAAAGGGGAATTAACCCTAACATAAACATATTTAAAGGGATTTTCTAAGGTACCATTATTGACATTCTATCTTTAAGACAGACCATCAATGCTAGATTGGTAAGTATCTGACTCGCAGCATCCCCGTCGATAAACTCTTTTCAGTGACAGTCAAGTGACTAGAACAAAATTGGAATACAAAATATAATGCGTTCCGGTGTATGGACAATGCGAACCTAATCTAAGGATAGGCCTTCATAGAAAAACCTCTATAAGTCAATTTACAATCTATACAGGGCCGGAACTACTGCTCAAGCAGCCGTTTCCACTGATATGGGGCCTGCAACCCTAGAAGCTGCTTGTTTTTGTTTTAATAGTCCGTTACCTGCAGGCCGCTATTTACATATTGATCCCCGATCCACCCAATAACAAGGTAGATGGGACCAACCAGGGCTTGGCCCACTCTTTCCAAGGGGCCCACCCTATGCTACATGGTTCTTTGCATTACTTGCAGCCATTTTAAGTGTGTAAGGTAATATCCCAATGAAATTATCATTTGTGGTGTTTGCTGTTGCAAGGCACACAATGACCAGCCATATATAAAAATGATACTCTGTCACAAGATGTTTATCCTATATATGTCTCTTTATAACCACCAAGTGGTTGTGTTGTGTTTTCACCCTGATTATAGTCTTTCTATCATGTTTTAATAATGTATTGAATTGCGTAGTGGGAAATAGGGTTACATAACCAAATTTGCAGGAAGGTAAAGGTGGACACATCTATATATACTACAGCATTGTTAACTATACTAGTCTTTAGGAAACACAGATAAAAGTGCAACCGGTGGATCTTTATTGGTGAGGAAACTATTACTGTACTTTAGGTATGCCTTAAAGGGATTTTCCAACAAACATAACCAGATTTAAGTTTGTTAAACATTTTTGCAAATAAATAATTTTCAAGTTTTAATCATTTTCTCTATCTATCTTAGTGGAGACAATTATAGATGAGTGAACAGTAAAATGTTCGAGGTTCGATATTTGTTTCGAGTAGCCCCTCAATATTCGACTACTCGAATCGAATATTGAACCCTATTATAGTCTATGGGGGGAAAATGCTCGTTTCAGGGGTAGGCAACATTCGATCAAATTATACTTACCAAGTCCACGAGTGAGGGTCGGGCTGGATCCTCCGAGAAGTCTTCTCCGTGCAGTGTCCCCGCAGCATCTTCCAGCTCTGAATTCACTCTGCCAGGCATCGGGCCTGGGCAGAGCCGACTGCGCATGCCCACACTACAAGCAGACATGTGCAGTCGGCTCTGCCCAGGCCCGATGCCTGGCAGAGTGAATGAAGAGCCAGAAGACGCCGCGAGGAAGCTGCATGGAGAAGACTTCTAAAGGTAGGAGAAGAACCAGTGTTGATTGGCTGACTGTATAGACTGTATAGCATTCGGCCAATCAATGCTGGTTCTGCATCAAACTTTTACATTCGAATAGTGAGTGGTACTCATTCGAGTACGAGTATTTCGAATACCGTAGTATTCGATCGAATACCTACTCGATCGAGTACTACTCGCTCATTTCTAGAGACAATCTATTCTCTTGATCAGTTGCCAATAGCTGTGACCATGAATGTAGGAACGGTCTATGGTCTGGCACTTGTCAGGGACCCAGCCAGGCTTTCATTATTGTGGACAGGTCAGCATCTGGCACTATACCTGCCTGACAATGGTTTTATCCATTGACAACCTATCAAGTTAAAAAACGGTCATCGCGAACATGGTTAGAAAAATCTTTAAAACTGCAAAATTTGGAATTGCTTGTATTTGCAGAATGTTTACATTTTAAATGTCTACAGATTTAAATCCGGTTATGTTAGTTGGAAATTCCCTTTAAGACTCTCAGGGCACGCTGCAAGTTGTAGTTTCCCCACCACTGGTTGGAGACCACTGCTGTGACTTAACTGACTATGGAATAAAATGGCTGTATATGTAGAAATGGCTGGTGCTAGAGGGTAAATACATTTGTAGCAAGGTCCTGCTTCAGCAGTATTTAACAGTATTGACAGCTCTCATGTAGCAGACAGGATTTTAACAGCTCTCTCATGAATTTGATTGTATCACTAAAAAATGTTAACGCATCAAGTTCTTTCTTTTACAATTAAGAGTAATGGGCCACGCTGACCTTACTGATGCTTCTCGGCAGCAACAGATAAATTATTAAATGTATAGGGACACTGAGCTCTTATAAATAATTTCTGCTTTTTTTAATTCCAGATAAGAGATACAACACTAGGAGCACAAAGTTGGCGTTCAGGGTTTAGGGGTGGACTGGATGAGCATCAATAGCAATTCTAGTTATTATTGATATTGACTCCTTGGCGCAGTAAACATTTTTTAAGTTACGGGGTAGAAATGCTTTAAAAATAGATTTTTGCTGAATACTGTTACTATATATGTTTCACCCGTGGAGTGAGGACTTGGACGGTGATTTATTTTAATGTGATTTATTACATTTAATGAGTAGCTACGTTTTTATTTTAAAACCTTTAAAACCTTTCCATGGTATAATACACAGGATATGTATTATTATGGCAGCTGCAATGAATGGGAAGTAACGGTGAATAAACTGAGACACCAGAAGGAGATGGGGTACCCCATAGAGACCAGAGTGAAGCAAGGGGAGTGCATACAGAAACTTAATCCACCATTAGAGTTAGGACACACGGCGGAAACCTTTTCCGCTGTGTGGCTTTTTCGCGCAGCTAGCCACAACGGGATGCCAAAGCAGAGTGTCGGCATCATGTCACGGCATCCCGCTCCTGATTAGACTCGGATGAATGGGCATAGACAAGAGGGTGTCCCAAATCGCAGACGCTCAGAATCTGCGTGTAACTAGGGCTTGTTGCGTTTTTTTTTTCCGCTAGCTGAACAAAATCGCTAGAGGAAAAAACTGCAAGTGGCTCCCATTGAAATGAATGTGGGAGGGATTTTTGCAGGTGGATTTTGATGCAGATTCCGCGTCAAAATTTTCCTGCAAAATACTCTGTGTAAACATACCCGTATAGTGTAGCCATTCTGCCATACATGGGTCTTCAGTTTGGTGACTCTGCTGATCCTGTCCAAAGCTACACAGTAGGATTGAGATAATCTTGAGATTTCAGGATCGATTTTAAAATCCGATTTCCGATCACTTTCCAGCCGATCCCAATCGTGAAATTTGCTCGATCGTCGATCAGGATCCGACCTTTCCTGATCCTGATCGCTCAACCTTGCTACTGATATATACATGAATAGGGTTGAGCCGATCTTGAGATAACCTCCAACCTCGATACTGCTGGAAAGAATTGGGATCGGAATTCTGATCGCGATCGTGAAATTTACTCAATAGCTGATTGGAATCCGATCTTTTCCAATCCCGATCACTCAACCCTACTACACAGCAAAGTTTAAAGTTAGCTGCAGGATATCAGAAATTGTCATTGCGTACTCTAGTGTCTAGTCTGGAATATTTTATGTTTTCTTCATATGAATAGGCACAAAAAGTAACCCCTCATCAAAAAAAGTTTAAAGTTTGTCTATAAAATTCTGGTTTCTATATTTTTTCTTTTTTGGCTGATACATTTTTTATGTGCAGGTTTTTCCAGCGTTTATTATTGCACTTCCCTGAGTGATGCCCCACCAAAGCATATGTTCCCTTCTCCACTTATCCTTTTCTTTCTCCTTCTCTGTACGCAGGCTTCCATATCTGTTTTCAGCCCTCACACAACTGTATGTAGAGGGAGGGTAGAGGATTTGACTGCTGCCCCTATTTAATTGATTTATTGTCTTACTCTGTGCAATAATAGACTCTTATCTTGAAAGATATAGCAGTGTCAAAAGTGCTCCTTCACTCATAGTGTAGCAGAGCTTAGCTACTGTTGTTATCTCGCAGTCTTTTCTAGCAACCTCCTCCTCTCCCCTTTCCTTTCCATAGACTTCTATAGAAAACGTAACTCAGCCTGATAAGTGGAGATATATTACCAAGTTCATCTGCACTATTCTTTTCTGAAAGGCTGTTTTATAATTGAAGGTACATTTTAAAGGGGTCGGCCTCTTTTCAAAATTCTTAAGATAGGACATCAATTTTAGATTGTCAGGGCTCTAACTGCTGAAGTCTGGGCAGATCCACTGTTTCCCCATGCTGAGTCAACCTGCAGTGCTCACTTACTGTACTTTTATTACTGGGGGTTGTGAGTACTTTAGTAATTGTCCCATGCAAACCTATAGGACAACTGATACAGCATGCACACCACTGCTATTAAAGTTACAGTGAGTGAACACTTCATCTTTGCACTGGCATGGGGAAACAGCTGATGTGCGGTGGTCCTGGCAGTCAGACCCTGCCAATCCAAGGCCCAGTTTGTAAGCTGATTAACCCTTTTAACCAATTTAGGCCTGGTTCACATCTGCGTTCCATATTCCATTCGAGGAGTCCATATGGGGACCCCTGAACAGAATACTGAATGCATTGACAAGCGGTGAGTTTATGAAACCACACGGACCCCATAGACTTTAATGGGGTCCATGTGTTTTCCGCACGGTGTCTGCACAGAACATACAGAGAGAAAAATAGTTCATGATTCGTGTGGACACCGCATGGAAAACACATGGACACCATTATAGTCACCGCTTGTCTATGCGTTCCGTATTCTGTTCGGGGGGTCCCCATGCAGACTCCCTGAATGGAATACTGAACGCAGATGTGAACCGGGCTTCACATGCACTAGAAAACTATTTGCTACGATGGGTAATATCCTCCAATTGTAAACATTTCCATTGCCAGATTAAGGTCAGTGTCCCTTTTAATGCTAAATGTGAGGTCCTAGTTAAGCTGTACTAACATGACAATTGGCATTTTCGAGGTAAAAGATCCTGTCTATATATAGTCTTAAGTCCCTTATTACTAAAAAAAGCTTTATCTGCCAGTGCTCACAGACATCAGTCTGACCCGAAATACATAGTGAAGTTTGGATGTTTTAACTTTGATCCGGATACACTGACGTCTTCGTGGCCTGTGGAGCGCTGACTTTTGGTCCGTTCATCTACAGCATTGTTCCCCAATTCCTTGTCCTATTTTTTAAATACATTTCTCTGAAACCCCTGTGGATTTAGCACTGCCTGTGATATGGCGAGGCACAAATGATGAAGTTCAATTGCAGGTTTTGTAATCAGCTTGCCATCTTGACACAGACCGTGTCACCGGCATCACTACATGCTCAAGAGTGACAGCTGATTGCTTGGAACATCAAGTGCATTTCACAAACAATCAGACTTAGAGTCACTGTCTCATCCCATTGCTATGTTACACTTCAGCCCGGCGTGGGGAATGCCATGGGCCATGTCTAGTTAATTATCATTATATATTTATTAATTCGCCATCTGACAATCAGACACCTTTTACTAGCAGATAGCAGATAAGTACAAGTGACTGATACGATACAAGTCTTCATTCTGGAAGGAGTCATGTTTTTTTTTCTAGTAGCTCATGTACCGGCATGTTAGCACTTGCCATAATGGAGGTTCTGAAGCCTCTCCATAGAGGTGGTGTCTTAAAGGGCATTTCTATCTTATTAAAATGTAAATATGTAAAAATGTAAATATAATCCTTCATTCATTGTCATATCATGTTTGTACAAATTCTATTTAATCCTATAAATCTACTCTCCTAGATTTTATGGTAGTCTCCTGCAATACAAAAGATCTCATGGTTTACTAGTAGAGTGTAATGACTGTGTCCAGGCACTGCAGTGCACACTGGATATCCGTCTCCTGGATTATAGACTATATATGTGTGTCTTGTAGAAACTGGAGTCAATTAGACTATATCATTTACAAGATGTCCAAAGATTGATCCTGATCACTGAGGATCTCACTGCTGGGACCCCAACAATCACTAGAAGATGGTTCCCAAGTCACAAAGGTTCCTTGTTGATCAGCGGGGAGTCCGAGCAATCAGACATTTATCACCATACTAAAGACAGATGATAAATGTTGGTCTAGAAACATCTCCTTTAATTCTGTTTAAAGAGAAACCAAGCAGATTGTGTTTATCATGCTGGGTCTAGAGATTATAGTGAGTAGTTTGCTGGCACTGATATAGAGGAGGAGTGCTTTGCTGAAACTGTTTATAGGTGTAGACTGTTGGTGCTATTAATAAGATAAAATAAGATAATCCTTTAATAGTCCCACCATGGGGAAATTCAGTGTTACAGCAGCATAGATAATACTGTAATATCATTCAAGAAAGAACACATACAAGCTCAAAGCAGATAGAAAAGATACTAGGAGTCATAGCAACTAAGAAGAAAAAGAAAGACTCAGGATCATTTAGTTCTCTGTGCGGAGTGATCTTCACTTAGCCTGAAGTTGATTACATAGCCTGACTGCGGTTGGGAGGAAGGATCTCCAATAGCGCTCCTTCTCACACTTGGGATGAAGCAGTCAGTAACTGACAGTACTGCCCAGTGCTGTCACGGTCTCATACATGGGATGGGAGTTGTTCTCCTGCATGGAGATCACCACCAGTATTGCCCAGTGCTGTCACGGTCTCCTACATGGGATGGGAGTTGTTCTCCTGCATGGAGATCACCAGTATCCTTCTGTCACCCCCCACTTGTACTGGGTCCAGGGGGGTCCCCAAGACAGAGCTGGTCATTCTAATGGTATTGTTACTAGAAACACTTTGGATATCAAAATGGTGTATGGGCTATACCTACATTACATGCCATGCCTTCTCCTTGTCAACTGTACCAAAACAACCTGGAGGTTTCTGGAAAAAGGAGAAATCTCCTGGACTCTTGGAAACATGAGGATTCTTCGAGTAAGAAGTGTCCCATGAATATTTTATGTCCCTGGTGCTAGGATGCTGCTGTGGGTCCAGAGCCCAAACTCACATTTTGCTTGTGATGTGTTGTGCTATAAACAGTATGTGAGCCCTAAGAGGGATATGGTTGGTGGAAAGCCTCCCATATGGATGTCCTGAAATGTTCCTGAATTCCAGAGTCTTGAAGGCCTCAGGTCTATCTAGATACACAGTGATGCATCCACTACTTAGTGGACGCTTTAAATGGTGATGTATTGATCTTGCTCAGAATCAGTTAACAAAAGGAATACTTACCCTAATATTTTCGCATCACTCATGTCCAGAAACTTTGGTCCCCCGTCCCATAGAAATTGACATATTGGTCGCAGCCGTGAACTACCTTATTCTATGAACACCTAAGCAGGCATTTACGGTATGTCAAAATGGAATGAAGAAGTACATATGAGTTTGGTAGAGGTGGGTGATCAGTGGGGTACCTGCTCCTTTTTAATGCCATTCTGAGCCATATACAATTTTTTTCTCCCCAAGAAAATCAAGGTACATTTGCTGTTCAGAAGTCTGAGAAAGCTGGGAGGTCATGCTCTGTAGTGGCAGCCATATTAACCGCCTCCCCTAGTTGTTATAGAAAATTTTATTGCTAAGAAATCGAGAAATAGACTTTTTAGCACTCTGGAAGAAAAAGAATATGACTCAAGTAGTTGTATTTTCTAGTGATTTTAGTGGGGAGAAGTGTTCCTTAAAGGAGTTTTGCAATCAAACAAGCCATTGACATTACATTCAGTGTGTTATTTGCTTTATGTAGTGTTTCTGAGCTCCTCATGTCACAGACCAAGCAAATACAGCGAGATCGATTGCGTTTTCTTCCCTCCCAACTTGACTTCTTCAGTGTTTGCTGTTGAGGTTTAGCTAATGAAAAATAAGTACACCATTGACCAGTTCCAGAACTTTCTTGATTAGTTTTGGTAAATACTTTATGCTAAAACATTACAGACGCTATTATGGTTGTCTATTTATGCTGTGTCAACACTTGGCTTTAAGACAGTGATACTCCGAGTCATTTCTCAGTAACCAGACAAGCGTGCAGATGTCTGGCAATGACCTAGCCGTATTATCATCATAACACATCTTGGTACCATAAACAGTGCTAGGTTCCTTATGACTTATTTCAAGCCCTGTTGGCTGCAAAGTTTCTTGAAAAGTTTTCTTTGTGCCCTATGCTGCAAGCCATTGACTTACAGTAATGTGTAGAAGTAAAATGCTGATTCGACACATCTTATCGCAAGATATAATAACCCCAAATACTGGAAACTTATAGAGGTCGTCTCATGAAATTAACTCCTTTCTTTCTGTCCTATTCAGGGGTGCCATTCAGGACATAGAGCCACTATCAAAGAGTTGTCATGCCATTGTGGACTTGGCAATGTCAAGGTTTACGTGGTCTCATATTCAAGAACAAATTTAGGAATATTTAGTAAAGATTTAGTAAAGCTAACACAAAGCTATTCAATTTAAATTTTGTTGAACAAAAAACATTCACAATCAGGGTTGTAGTTATCATGGACATTGGTAAGTTATCTATGATGACACAAGTGCTCCAATTTAGGTTAGATTCAGGTCTCTCCTTTAAGATAAGATAATCAAGATAAGATAATTCTTAAATAGTCCCACCATGGGGAAATTTAGTGTGTTACAGCAGCATGGATAATACAGTAGTATATTATAAGAAAGAACACATACAAGCTCATAGCAGATAGAAAAGATACTAAGAGTCATAGCAACTAAGAAAAAAAAGAAGACTTCAGGATCATTTAGTTCTCTGTGCGGAGTGATCTTCGCTTAGCCTGATGTTGATTATACAGCCTGACCGCAGTTGGCAGGAAGGACCTCCGATGCTGCTCCTTCTCACACTTGGGGTGAAGAAGTCGTTCATTGACAGTACTGCCCAGTGCTGTCACGGCCTCATACATGGGATGGGAGTTGTTCTCCAGCATGGAGATCACCAAGGACAGTATCCTTCTGTCACCCACCACCTGTACTGTGTCCAGGGCGCTCCCCAGGACAGAGCTGGCCCTTCTAATCAGTCTGTCTAGCATATTTCTGTCCCTGGCTGGTATGCTACTCCCCCCAGCAGGTCACTCCGAAGAAGATGTCTACTGCTACCACAGAGTTGAAAAAGGCCTTACGAAGTGCCCCCTGGACTCCAAAGGCCCTCAGCCTCCTGAGCAGGTAGGGCCTGCTGTGACACTTTCTGTGCAGCACATCCAAGTGATCAGCCCAGAGATTGTCCGCCATATCACACCAAGTAGATTTTGGGTCCAACTGTCTTTCTGGTTTCATCACAATCACGTTTTTCAAATTTTTAAATAAGGGGTTAAAAATCCCTCTAACCCTGTAAAATGCTTTATATTTGAAAATAAACATGGATCATATATTTGTGGCTTTAAGCTTTTCCCCTCTCCTCTCATGCTCCTTTATTGCGGATCTCTGGCTTAGGGGCTTGTATTAAGCGAGGAACTAATGATGCCAGATTGGTGTGTAGATCACGTGATGTTTCCCCCAATGCACTAATCGTCAGCATTGACGTCATGCACTTTAGCTGACTCAAGGCATAATTTGTTTCAGAGAATGAAAGGTACATACAATGCTGTGTGATACACTACTAGAACTGGGCCATGTATGTGATTTCAGTGCTGACAATACATATATTAGATGAGTAGATGCTTGATGTATGGCACATGATTTGACACCTAAGAGGAAGAAGGGAGATTGGGTGGTTCAATTTTTTCATCTACTTACAAAATAAGTACCAGACATTATAATTGCAGTATGTTTGTATCCTTCAGAGGGTACATTGGTTAAAGGGATTATGTTGTTAACATTATTTATCCTGTAATATAATATTTGGTGGGTTTCCAGCTCCTGAGAACCCATAAGAATCAAGAGTGTTTTACTGCCATTGTGAATGTAGCTGTGGTGGGTAAAGACTCACCCCTGCTCCATTCATTTCAATGGGAGAGCCAGGATAGCCGTCAGCTGTTTACGCCACTCCCATTGAAATGGATGAGTCTGCACCTACCACAGTTACACTCACATGGGAATAAAACACCCTCGATGGGAGTAAAACACCCTATATGGGTCTACCTCCACAGTGGCTAACTTCACAACATAGTCTCAGGATCGGTGGAAGCCTCCACCGACCCCTACTGATCTGCAATTTATACTCTATGCTATAGTTATATGGTTACATAGTTACATAGTAGATGAGGTTGGATAAAGACATTAGTCCATCAATTCCAACCTATAACCCTACAATGCCTACAGTGTTGATCCAGGGGAAGGCAAAAAAAACCTATGAGGCTCATGCCAATTGCCTTATTTCAGGGGTAAAAATTCCTTCCCGACTTCAAATCCCGACTTTATCTATGGATAAAGGATAAATAATTTTCATAGTGCAACCCATTTAATAAGAAATTTACAAATACTATCCGTTCCGAAAAACCACTTAATGACAAAATTATGAGTAATAAAGGAAAAAGAGAAAGAAAATAAGAAACCAATTTCTGCCCTTAGAACCTCAAAGATCACACAGAAAGGACATAAAACCGCTACATTAGAATAAACCAGATATAGTTATAAATTTACCCAAAATCTTTTTGGGAATAGCAATCTCAAGATAAAATTAGCTGCCCATTTTCTTCCCATGAAGTCAATGACCCCCAGTAGGTTCTCTATGTCAGATTTTATAGCATTATTCCCCAAAGAGTCATCACAACTTGCTTTGTTCAAGGAATTTTATAAATCACATTTCCTCAAGAGTAGGGTCGAATAAAGAAGAAAAAAAAAAGTAGACGCCCTCGGCAGGTAATTCCGAAATGAACTTTGGTGATGAGGCAAATAATTGTCACAGTCATCTCAACACCGCACAAAACCTTGTCTTATATTGTAAACCAAATAACTTAAAGGCAGCAAAGTTTGCCTGGGCCAGTAAAATATAAATCTGTTTCCTCAGCTCTCCAAATAACTTTCCAAGGATTTATAGGTCTCTTAAGTTCTTTTGGCTGTATATTGTTTACTTTCCTCACTAAAAATGAAATCATTCAGGCAGTGAGTGAAATTTCTACTCAAACCGGTTGGCAGACTAATTTTGAATGGGAGAGACTAAATGGCATAGAAATGGTGATAGTTTATGTGGGTACAAAACCAAATAATAACACTTCAGTCTGGGATCTGTCATGTTAATATCTTTGCTAATATTTTTTTCTGGCTTGGCTATTGGATTTTTTAGAATTGCGATTATACTTACAGTTATATTACTTCTGAGAATATAAACACATAATAATAATAATAATAATTGAAATATGTATAATGAATAATGAAAAGATAAATATTTGTAAATCATTTTATTAATCTCATTTAAATATATTTTTTAATTATAAACTTATTTTTCCTAGCATAGTAAACTCCATAGAATGAAGAATAATAGTAATAATGAAAACCAGTCTTATTTCAAAAATGAATGCAACCTTTTAAAATGTTGAAAAAATAATATATTGAATGATAGAATAATTTTGTTTAATTCTTAACATCAATTTTTTTTTAGAAAAAAGTTAACTTTTTTTCTTAAAAGTTACAAATTAGTCAAACATTTATAATAGTAATAATAATTATTGTTGTTGTATATATTAAGTTACACAAAATGTATTTTTTATCCATTTAAGCATCTATCTATCTATCTATCTATCTATCTATCTATCTATCTATCTATCAATCATCTAATATCTATTGATATATCATCTATTTATATGATATCTATTATCTATCTATCTATCTATCTATCATCTATTTATCTATCTATCTATCTATCTATCTATCTATCTATCTATCTGATATCTATCGATCTATCTTTAGCTATAGATATATATTAATACAATGTATTAATGTATACAATGTATTAATGCCATTTAAATTGTTAAAATTTTCCTTAATGAAACTGCTATGAAATACAAAAAATATGTATATTGTGTCATAAATGTAAAAAGTAATATAATAATAATAATAATAATAATAATAATAATAATAATAATAATAATAATAATAATATTAACAGTAGTGTTGCCTATAAATTACTCAGATAATTCTAGACCTATAATAGTCATAAACCAATAGTATTAGGAAACAGTAATATTTCATTTAATTGTAAAAAATATAAAAATTAAATGTAAGAAATAAACTACCAATAATAAACAAAAAATAATTTAATTAAATAAAAAATGATCTGAAATACAGGAAATTGACGTGTAAGTTTGTGCATGTCCACATGAGTGATACTTGTTAGGTAAGTGTATGCATTGCCGTCTTCTGTCCTGCACTAGTTCTTCCATTCAGTTTGTAGCGTCAGCAACAGGGAAAGGCATTTTCAGGGTCAATATCTATAAAGGACATAGGAAGTCCTCTCCGAATGGCGTGCATTAATTATGACTTTAAGCCGCAAACTATTCTAAAAGCTATTGTCTTTGTTTTTGATTTTAAAGCAGATTATAAAACCCTTCAGAAATGAGTAACCCCAGCATAAAACCACTAATGGGATCATGCAATGCTTTAACTGCTGAGACTCCTGATTAAAGGCTGAATATGAGCATCAAGGAGATTGCTTCCAAGATCACTTTTAATAAGCAAGCAACATTAAATGTTTTGTTTAATCATCTTAACAACAGGAAAACAAACATTGCACAAGTGGCCTGGGGTCTACAAAAATCATGTTTTACCCAGTTTTGATTTTCCCATTGACCTTTAATCAACGGGCACCGGGGTGGATTTTTAATTCATATTTTATGTATTTGTAATTTAATGTCTTCATTATTCGCATACTTTTATTATATATTTTTTATTATATTTTTTCTATGCTTTTTCCATGCTTAATATTTTTTTTTTATGTTTGCAGAGAAATATTGTTGACATTTTAGGTTGCGGTCGTTGCTACCCAAGTGAAATATTTCTATTTTTTAATATTATATACAAAATTGGCCTTTTACATTGGGCATTACTGCGCAGTGTGAAATAGCCAATGTGGGATAGATGAGGGTCATACACTTATATTGTATTGTTTTCTATCGATTTTGTAAAATTATCTTTGTATCTTGGGACCATATCTTGAATATGCATTGATTGGGGACTTAAGGTTTATGTCACTGTGTGGCACACATACCCGTCTATAAGATCTAGCTTTGTGGACTCTGTAATAGAGGTCAATTCTACATCTAAAACAGCTACTAAAATGTACACAAAATATGAAAATATACCAAAGAAATATAGAATGTATGTGTAGATTAATTATCATTAACTAATAGCTTAAAAGTAGTTTCATTACTGTTTCTATCTATATCGCATCTATCTATCTATCTATCTATCTATCTATCTATCTATCTACATATTATCTATCTATTATCTATCTAATTACCTACCTATTATCTATCTATCTATCTATCTATCTAATATCTATCTATCTATCTATCTATCTCCCTACATATCATCTATCTATCTATCTATCTATCTATCTATCTAATTACCTATCATCTATCTATCTATCTATCTATCTATCTATCTATCTATCTAATATCTATCTATCTATCTATCTATCTAATATCTATCTATCTATCTATCTATCTATCTATCTAATATCTATCTATCTATCTATCTATCTATCTATCTATCTACCTCCCTACATATCATCTATCTATCTACTTACCTACCTATCATCTATCTATCTATCTATCTATCTATCTATCTATCTACAGTATCTATCTATCTATCTATCTATCTATCTATCTATCTATCTATCAATCATTTGTTTAAAGAGGACCTTTCACCATATCTGGGCACATGCAGTGTTATATACTGCCGGGAAGCTGACAGTGTGCTGAATTCAGCGCACTGTCGGTTTTCCTGATCTGTGCCCGGTGTGAAGAGCTTACGGTCCGGTACCGTAGCTCTTCTATGGTCAGAAGGGCGTTTCTGACCATTAGCCAGAGATGTCCTTCTGCCTCGCGGCGCCTATCACGCTGTACTGTGGAGCGGGGAGGAACGCCCCCTCCCTCCCGGCTCCACAGTACAGCGTGATAGGCGCCGCGAGGCAGAAGGACGTCTCTGGCTAATGGTCAGAAACACCCTTCTGACCATAGAAGAGCTACGGTACCGGACCGTAAGCTCTTCACAACGGGCACAGATCGGGAAAACCGACAGTGCGCTGAATTCAGCGCACTGTCAGCTTCCCGGCAGTATATAACACTGCATGTGCCCAGATATGGTGAAAGGTCCTCTTTAAATGGTTTCATAAGTTTTCATTACAGAGAAGAAACTAATAGAATGACGGCTCATCCTAAGATTCCAAGTTAATGAACAGAATGCTAGAAATACAGTAGAGAATGACACTTAAGTAGATAGGCAAGATAGGGAAGAAGAAGGTATGGAAATTTGCACATGCAGGTTTATATATTGTTCACATTTTTTGTATACTGTTTGTTCATGGCCTAAAGTTTTTTCCCATTGACTTTCCCTTTATAAGGCAATCACAGTTGGAATCTCAAACATTTCCAGTTTCCAAATTAATTCTTGTTGAGAGTCTCTTAAGATGGATTTATATCTGATTTTTGCATTGAACTGTGTCGTTATGTGGAACTCAAAAGGCCTGATAAAATTAAGCATAATGCAAAAACATGCTGAAAAGACAGTTCTGTGCAAATGTGAAACATTATTGCACTATGGAATGGTGGAGTAAGGGAATATGCAGAAAGTAAAAATTACCATAGATAGATTCCTTTTAATGACTTGCGCAATTCTCTTGAGAAAGGCTTTGCTGACTTTTCCCAGACTCGGTGTAATTCATATTCACATGTCATTTCTTCAAAGTTTGATGAACATTCCGTAGAAAACTAATTTGTTCACTTCAAAATGGAGACGTGTTACAAAGAAGTTACAGTATATAAATTGTTAACGTTCTACCTGCGACTGATGGGATTTCTTAAAGGGAACCTGTCCCCAATGAAGATGAGTATATAAAAGATATATAGTGATTGAAACCGAAAAACAACGAGGAGCTAGAAGGGCACAGGGCATAAAAGCAAAATCAGTATGGGGTTCCTCCTTGTCATGTAGTCTTCCACTTAACCCTTAAGTACTATCATGGTGTCTATCGTAATGATATGTGTATGATAGTGGTGTATGATTGACACCATGATAGTACTTAAGGGTTAAAGGGGTGCAGGGTAAAATGAAGCTTACTATGGCATTATCTGCACTGGATAAACTTCATTACTAATATATAATCAGGTCCCCTGATTGCAGCTTTCTGTCACTCCAACTATCAGTCACATGACGGATTCAGCTCTACTCTATGAACCTGCCGTAGGTGTAGAGCAGAGTCAGTGATGTTAGTGAGCAAAAGCAGGGAAGGCAGTATGCAGAGACTATGGGAGCCCCATGTGCTCTTCATATGTAATCATTAGGTCTCTATTGGACCTGGGTGTATATCAGTAGTGAAGCTTTTCCAGGGCAGGGAATACACTGATAAGCTATATTTTTTTCCCTTGTAACCCCTTTAACTCTCCCAAAAAATTTGTGTAGTCTGTTTCTGCAGTGACATGCTACCCCTGACCAAAAAATGCCCGTCATTGCCCGTATGCCCTTTCTTCAGGCCTCTCAAGATAAGATAAGATAATCCTTTAATAGTCCCACATTGGGGAAATTTCAGACACCTCCCTCCTGACTAGGCCCATTCATTGGGCCTAATCTGGATCAGAATGCCATGACTGGATGCCAGTTCACTGTATCGGCATCTAGGCGCGGCTAGCCGTTTTTTGGTCCAGAATCTGAGGCGGCCTCCACGTCAAATTCTGGACCACAGAAAGGTATAAGGCAAGAGGAAGTGGAAACCATTAACTGTTGGATAAGATTTTTACAGGGTCTGTTTGCAGTCTGAACCTATGAACATACATAAGTCTACATAGGAGATTTATTTTAACAAAACTATTTGCAAAATTGCTTCACTATATGAAGATGCATAAAAGGATACAAATTCCTGGAAAATTGTACATAAGCAGTGATTTTCCTGTGTGTTTGGTGATCCTTTCTTTCTTCCTTTAGGCTAATGCCCGACGTAGCAAAACGCTGCAGAAAAAAACCCCTGTTTTTTTGCACAGTTTTTCATTGCGTTTTTCATGCATTTTTCTCTGTGGTTTTTCTTCCCTTATTAAATCTAATACAGCTGCAATTGATGTATTGCATTTTTCAAATACTCAGTTTTCCCACAGCGTTTTTAGCCAGATTCTTATTCACTTTGCTGGTGCTGTAAAATGCAGTGTTTCTCTCCAATGTGTGTCCGCAGCAGACAAGAACGATGCATTTCCACAAGAGGGGCCTTAGCCTTAATGCATTTATTTTAACAACCTACCCTTCCTTCCCCCACACATATATCATGAGTACTCCATTCATTGTACATACAAACTGTATTAAGGAGGAAATAAAGTAGGGATATTTAAATGGGATATCTGGCAATTTACAGGAATTTTCCAGTCTAAGGGTGCATTCACACTACGGATATGGTGACTGATTCTGAACGTGAAAACACGTTCAGAATCAGTGCGTATAAAGCAGATCCCATTCATTTCAATGGGAGCCGGCATACGAGCGCTCCCCGTTGAAATGAATGGGCTGCTTTTTAGTCTACGAGCGCTCCCATTGAAGTGAATGGGAAGCGCTTGCGTGTATGGCTCGGACTGAGCCGAGCGCCGGGCCCCTTCACATGGCGAGCCGCACACGCGAGCGCTTCCCATTCACTTCAATGGGAGTGCTCGTAGAGTAAAAAGCAGCCCATTCATTCAATGTGGAGCGCTCATATGCCGGCTCCCATAGAAATAAATGGGATCTGCTTTATACGTGCTGATTCTGAACGTGTTTTAACATTCAGAATCAGTCACCGTATCCATAGTGTGAATACACCCTTAGAAAACTGATGACTTATCTTATGGATAGATCATCAATTGAGGATCAGCTGGGGTCTGGCACCTAAGACCCTGTAGATCAGCTATTTGATGAGACAGCGGCATTTCATGGCTTCACAAGCCATGTCACATCAAGGGAATGGGGCTGAGTTGCAATTATAAGCACAACCACTTAACCATGTGTGGCGCTGTGTCTGGATTTCAGTAAAGAGGTGACTGCACTCATCTGAATTCAGCTGTCTCTTCAAACAGCTGATCTATCGGGGATTATAACACTAAAAATAAACCTTTGAAATAATTTTAAGAAATCTCATCATAATCTCATAATGCTTTAGAATACCAATATCTGCCACTCATGCCCAGTCTTAGCAGATCTCTGTTCTTCCTGATTCTTCTTGATTCCAGTTCCTGGCTGTAGGGCTCACTATATATCCATTCAGACAGGGACCAAGTAGTACAGAGATTGCCAAGAGATCTGTGATTTGGAACTAAGTGATGTAGCATCAGTAATGTATTATTTCATTTAGAATTTTAAGGAATTTGAAGTTTATTTATTTTTTTAGAAATTCCTGCGGCCAGACAATGCTTTTAGGGGTCAGACACTAACAGGATTACCATCCATATCTGGCACTGCAGAGACACTTCTGGACAGGAGATATTTTGCATATTTTTCCCTAGGAGCATTGCCTTAAGGTTATGGTCAACTTTAGAGCAGGGACATTATGGTCAAATCTAATGAGACGATTGATCATTATAATAAGGTGCCCTATACTGACGTAACTTTCATGGTAATGGTAGCGGGTTACTCCGAGCTCCTTCTAACCTCATAGAAGTGGCTGGCAGTGGGACAGGTTTTTTTTCACCTGAGATAAAATTACCTTGTTTAATAACGCTTGTCCTCACTGTTATGTGCTTGACTGATGATGGCTTCATAATTACTATACAACAGAATGAAAAATTATACCCCACAATTCACCTCTAGTTTTGACACCTGACAAACAGTCTTATCAGCAAAATAGATTTAAAAAATAATCTTTCAGAGCCCATACCCCAGGAAATAAATACACGGCGAGTGATTTATAATGCACAATCTCCAGATTCGCTATCATTTAGAGAAAATACTTTGCTTTAATCTGCAATATTCTTTGTTAAATCGCAAATTTGATGCTACTTTATTTAACATTTGATTTTTAATTTTATTCGAATTTTAATCTCCTTTTAGAGCAATCTGATAATAAAAAAATGAACAATGAACAGTACCTTGGCTTGGCTATAGGTGGCGCAATGTTTCTCAGTATGAGGAGTGATACCAGTCTCTATACCTTACTCTTAATAAATTCCGTAAGTGGAACATGTGTAATTAATAAATGTGTAAGCTTTGAAATACTGAAATTGTTGTAATTTTCCTTAAGAAGTTGATACAAAAAAAAACCATATCACCAAAAATGGCTCCATTAGGCCGGGGCCCTACGTTCCGAAAGTGGATGGGATTCTGACTAATCCCATCCACACATTGCAGGAAAATACCCACAATGGAAATGCGTTTAACTCTGCAAGAATGTATTTGTATGTCCTTGCAGAGTTGGGATCTGCCTGAGGCCTAGTTCACATCTGCGTTCGGTATTCCGTTTGGGGACTCCTTGAACGGAATACCAAATGCATTAAAAAGTGGTGAGCAATGAAAGAATACAGACTCCATAGATTATAATGGGTTCTGTGTGTTTTTCATATGGTGTCTGCACAACTCAAAAACTACTTTTTTCTCCGCATGATTCGTGCGGACACTGTGCAGAAAACACACGGACCCCATTATAGTCTATGGGGTCTGTGTGCTTTCATTGCTCACAGCTTTTTAATGCATTCAATATTCCATTCGGAGGATCCCCAAACGGACTCCCCGAACGGAATACCCAACACAGATGTGAACCGGGCCTCAGATTGTGCAGTTGTCCAGTTGGACCCCTCGGAGAGAAGGCGAGAGTGGTTTATTACCTTGTCTGCCATCACAATTGTGCTAAAATAGTGCTAAATGAGCACTGTGCATGCAGCTATGAAAGTCACCATGATGTGCTACCTCTAGTCTGCTGGTCATGTGATCTTCTGGGTGCCGGGGAAATGCCTGAGCCGCAGAATCGGAGAGGACCCAGTTCTACGAGTACATGAAAAGAACCATAACTGAGAGGGAAATCTTTGTAAAAAAAAAAAATAGAAAATGAAAAAAATGGCACAAAACTATTTGAACACAAATGAATTTAAAAAAAGTTATAGCCTTAAAAACTGCATGTACCAAAAAACACAAAAATATTTCCACAAATTAGGGAGAATAGTCATGAGTCATGGTCAAGGGTTGAGTATAACTTTATTTTATTACATTACTACAGCAGGGAACTCTTTTTCGATAAATCATAAAAAATATTTTATTTAATGGTAGGCTATGAAGTACCAGCTGATTAGTAGGGGTGCCCAGAATCCCCAAAAGCACCCTTAGCAATATGCACCTAAAAAATGCTGCAGAAAAAAAATAAACATTGGCAAAAACACATAAAAAATCCTGTTTTTTACAGTTCTTCTGCTGGAATTTTATTTTTGCCTCCCCATATAACCCTATGAGAAAATTTTGAGCATTTCTGTGTTTTTTGAAAACGTTGCATTTTCTACAGTTTTGTTTAAACATTTTGTGGATGAGATTAAACAAAATCTTGTTCACTTTTTTGGGACTGTCAAATTAAGTTGCTTTTTTTTTCCCCTGTTGCGTTTCCGCAATGTGTGTTCTCAGCTTAACCCACCAGAATAGAAATCTTTAGAACACGGGTGTCTGGGAAAGTAATATTGCGGTGCCGAGGAAATAGGTTAGAAGAAGTAAAAGAGTATTAGGAAAAAAAAAATATCAAGCCATTTCAATAAGTCACATTTTGTACGGCGAATGTTCAATGTGCAGCTTTTTCTGTACAATGTAAAAAATAGAAGGAAACAAAATGACAATTGAGTTAAAATAAGACTGCTGCATTGTGAAGGTTGAATTTCAGAGATGTGTCGGACATTCCAGGGACAAAGTAGGTGACATTTGAAAATACAGCATAGCTAAACTTCGGTATGAAGATTGAATTGGTTATCGCGTGACTGCCAGTACATGGATCTACTGTCAGCTCTTGATTGGGCTGTTGGAACTGTAAAACTGGTGACATTCTGTAAGTAGTTTAAAGACAAATGGATCTCACAGGAAGGAAGAGAGAATTGTATTCAAATAAGGGGCTGTTACCTGTCACTGTCACTGAGATGAACATTATAATGAGAAAAAGGACAGAAGTTTTCTTAAACTATTTCCTTAAAGTGGAACCTCCAATTATAAAAGAACTTTGCAGAAATGAATATAAGAAACTTTGTAATATATCTTAGTAAGGAAATCTGTTTCCTTTTCTCCTTATCTTCACTCATTCTTTTTGTATACATAGAATTTGTATCTGGACCCTGCTGACACATAGAGCTCTATGGAGAGGGGAGGGGGGAGGAGAGAATTTTAATTCATTCGTTGTATATGTCTCACAGAATAGCAGCAGCAATTATTTGTGTTTTTTTTCTTTAGCAGCTTCTTCCTCCCCCTCCCCTCTCCATGCACTAATAAGAAAAATGTAACACAGCTTGATAAATAGAGAAGGAAACATATTTCTTAAGTAAGATGCTTCTTATATTCTTACATTCTTCCACAATTCATTTATGGAAAAAAAAATTGTATATGATGGCTGCGATCTTGCCTGAGCTTCTCCTCTGCTCTGTTAACAGCATTTAGTAATATACTTTACAGTACAGGTAGCTCTCGACTTACGACGTTGATCTGTTCCTACGCGGCGGCGTAAACCGAATTTCGACGTAAGTCGCAAACATACCGTATGAGGCCGCGTAGGAACACATCAACGTGATTTAGTGTGCAGCAGCTCGGAACCAAGGAAGACTGTACCACATCCAGTACAGTACAGTCTTCCTCTCTGCACACTAAATCACGTACTGTACAGGGAGAGTTGGCAGCTTGCGTTTATGCAAAAGCTGACTTTTTCTCATAGGAATGCATTGGCCAGCATTGATTGGCCAGTGTACAGCATTTGGCCAATCAACACTGGTTCTGCCAGAGGCTCGTTTGTGAGGAGGCGGAGTCTAATATCGGACCACAATGGAGACTACTGTGGTCCGATATTAGACTCCGCCTCCTGGCCAGCGTTGATTGGCTGAATGCTGCACACTGGCCAATGCATTCCTATGAGAAAAATTCAGCTCCCGCATAAATGTAAGCTGCCAGCACCTCCGACTAGCAAGGACCTACTCACTCATCTCTAGTTGTAACCACGAAACGTCGTAACCCAAGACCGTCATAACCCGAGGACTACCTGTATAGTCATGGGTGCAGACAGCAATAGCCTGGAGCTGGCGCTTTGAGGTCTGAGTTTTCTAGACTATTCTGTGCAAGGAGTGGAAGTACATACATTATCTATGTGGGTTTGAACATCTATTGTGATTCTGCCAGCCTTGATTGTGATTTAAATGAGGTCACTACTGCAATGAAACCTTACACAGTATTAGAAAGTGTAAAGGTGCTCTTAGGCTTAGTGGACAGAGTGAAAATTGCAGCATATTGTACTTTAGAAAAATATATATATTTAAATAATATAATATCTAAATTTAATATAATCATAATAATATATATTTCTTATATGTGTTTATAGAAATAGATGTGTTATAGAAATTGGTTTTAAAACATGCAATTTTTGATGACACATATAAATTAGGCAAAGGTCACCTTACTATTTGTGCTCCAGTAGCTAATGATATAAGATATAAAAAATGCAAATATTAATATAAAATTTAAATATTGTTATTTTGTGATACATTCCCTTAAAATATTTCTGACATGTGATGTGACAGCTTAGCTCTTCCCAAAGGAGAAGTTTTCAAAGAAACTGATCATAACATCAGTATGCGTCCTTTTGGTTTTTGGTTTGATATCCATAGAAACACATAAGTAAGAATCAGTATATTGGGGTACTGGCTATAAAATACTATATAAATGTTTGGAAATTTCAACCTATATGAAAATAGTTATAACAGAAACAACATATAACCCGCTGGGATTTGATTAAATAATGTTGTGTACATTTGACTTTTTTTCTGTTAACAAGTAGCTTATGGATGTTTTTAAAATACAAATTTGGTAGTAAGACGTGATCGCTGCTAAATCTCATTGCAATGTAAATGACTTCCGAGGAAATGTGCAGTCAGCAGTGAAGGAATGTGATATTAGCTGCTCGGGATTTTAATAACTAAGTGCCTGTATATATTGTACTGCTTCTTTGTTGTTACTGGCATGGCCTATGGTTACATGCATGATAGATACTTACAGCAATTTTTATCTATCTATCTATCTATCTATCTATCTATCTATCTATCTATCTATCTATCTATCTATCTATCCATCCATCCATCCTTATATTTTTATACACATTTCATTATAATAACTATTCATACTGACTCAAGTAATGCCCACATCTAACCACAACCTCTTAACATTTAGTCTCAAGTTGTCTATATATATATATATATATATATATATATATATATATATATATATATATATATATTTAGCACTGATATATATATATATATATATATATATATATATATATAAAATTATTATTATTATTATTATTATTATTATTTTCTAATCTGGTTTTATTCTCTGACTATAGATTATTTTATTTTCTGTATATCATGACAGAAACCGCTGCTTTTCTGCTGTGTTAACTGCAGTTTAAAGCATGTTTTACAGCAGTCACGTAGATGGTAGGAAACCATAGTCTAGAAATAACTCCTTGTGGGAAATGTATTTCCTACTCCAGATTTGATCCCCTATGCAAGAGATTGAAGATGTGCCTAATTTATTAAGTGCATAAACATACATCTTATTAAATTAGATGCATTTTCTGTGTACTTTCTGGCATAAATTATAATAAATCTGCAGGGAAAATGGAGGCCATGACCCGTCCTGACAAGCCCTGTGCAGGAAAGAACAATTGCAAATTGATACACTTCACCTATAACTATGATTGGAGAGTGTTGTGAGCATGCTTTTCACATGTTATTTTTTAGAGAGAGGGAGGAGTTGGGTTGTGACCATCACCTCTTGGATCATGTTATCTGCCTCCAGATTTATATGAGGTATTAGCTTTCATTGTAATCCTACTGCCAAGAGGTCAGCTACACAGAACTGGAAGCAGGGCCGGCGTCAGCGCACGGCATAGTCGGGCAAGTGCCGGGGCCCACAGAGCCTCTGGGGGCCCCCCGGCACTTGCCCACCCCAGCACTTGCCTGTCCCGATTTCAGCACATCGGCGTCCGACGGACGCCTATGTGCTGAATACATAGACGATTAAAGCAGAAACTGTGAGCGCAGCTCCTGCTTTAAAGTCGCGACCCGGCTTGCGTGTGTAGGCTTGATGACGTCATCACATCGCGCTTACACACGCACGCCGGGCCGCGGCTTTAAAGCAGGAGCTGCGCTCACAGTTCCTGCTTTAATCGCTATGTGACTGGAGTGAGAGAGCGGAGAGAGGAGCGTCGGGGGAACGATGGAAGGTGAGTGTGAGTGTGTTTGTTTTGTATTATGTTAAGGTGGAACATAATGAAGGGGGCCCATGAAACTGGGGGGCAAATGAAGGGGAGGGAATGGCATGACACTGGGGAAGATGAAGGGGGTGGGGAGAGAACGGCATGAAACTGGGGACAGAGAAGGAGGGGGCCCAATGAAACTGGGGGGCAAATGAAGGGGAGGGGGGAATGGCATGACACTGGGGACAGAGATGGAGGGGGCCCCAATGAAACTGGGGGGGGCAAATGAAGGGGAGGGGGGGAACGGCATGACATTGGGGCAGATGGGGGGGTGGAACAGCATGACACTGGGGCAGAGACGGGGGACGTGAAACTGTGGGCAGATGAAGGGGGAGAATGTGATGAAACTGGGGACAGAGGTGGAGGGGGGGACATGAAACTGGGGGCAGAGGAAAGGTGTATATGAAACATATATATATGAACATATATATGAGAGATGGAGGGGGGCATATCATTTACGGGTGACTGTAGGAGGATTATACTCTGTGGGAGCACATGATAAATGATTCTTTAAAAGTTGGGAGGTATGACGTTGGTGACGTCACTTGCTTCATCAGTGTCTCGACTCCCCTGCCTCCTTTACAAGGGGGCACACTGAGGCTCTGTCGCCCAAGGGCCCATAAAAACCTGGAGCCGGCCCTGACTGGAAGTGTGTCTATCATAAAGCTAAATGGTCAGGGTGAAAACTGGTACACAAATTTTTGGGGTTCAGGTGTCTTGGGTCCAAGATTTGTTTCGGGTCGAACAAGCTCAGTATGAACAAACTTTAAAATGGCTTAAAACATGGTGTGAAAAACTCTCACGGCTACTAGAAACCTATCTATCCAATTTCTAACAAACACGGCCATCAGCTGGCATAGATTTCATCAAAAACTCATGGCTTGGTCGAGGAGCAGCCTCATTTATGAAGAAGGAATAAATGAGTTAGCCATTCCAGTGGCAAGGGATATGAAAACTGGTTTTGCATATGCCAATTTTCATAAATATCCTCCATAGTCTTGCAGAATTCTGGAACACTGGGGTTTATCTCCTCAATTGTCTCTGCTGAGTCTAGGAACAGGGTATAGTAGTGGTAAGCCTCCTTAAGCCTCCTTACCACTACTATACAGCCCATTTTTTTACGCTTGTTGCTCGACATATTTCCTCTATTTGTAATAGTCTGATGTCTGATTAAGCTCACATAGACCAAAACGTCACCCAAAACTGAACAACCTAATAAATTTGGAGTTAATTTCTACAGTACTTGAGAGTGCCGGATTTGTTATCCTATATATGATTTGATGGGTTGAGCCCCTCTCTTAGCACCTCAACACACTGCGAACCGAGTGCCGAAACAATAATGCTTACATGGTAAGATGTGGGACTCAGATTAAAGGGTTGGGGTCAGTTCTTGGATTTTGTATTTCTTTATAGGACACACAAGTAGCAAACAGGATATCTTGATCAGTATATGTTTTCTGCATATTTGCTTCCTTTATGACATTGTTTTTTGTTTTTTGTTTTTAATTTTTAGCATTCAAGATAAATACAGAATTAAATTTTCCTACCATTCCAACCACACAGGCATTTCTTCTATCAGATAAATTAAGAACGGTGTAGGTGGACTTTTGGCCTTTGAAAGCTTAAGTTAGTTCAAAAACAACAGGCTTCAAATCCTTACTTTAATTATATACTTACAGCCATCAATCAAAAATTACAATCAATTTCAATTTTGAAATTTTCCTTTGACTGTCTTTTATCATGGCGCTCCGCCGCCACCAATAACGGATAATAACAGGTGACAGAAACATCATTGAATTTTAAACTAGACGGGATCAGCAGATTTATTTAATTAAACAAAAACACAACGAATACAAACAGTTTGCGTGTCGATCCATTGAATATAAATGATCTTCGAAGGTTCCCCCCCTCCTTTCGGTATCGGATCACATCATCGCCCAATCCAAGTCAAAGATGATTAAATGTCATTTTATTCAGATTAATTAAGGTATCAATTTAAAAGCTTCATGAAAATTTAATTTAAATTCTGAAGGCTGTGTACCATATTATCAGATGACTGATAAGACACTTTTATTAATGAAAATATTCCTCGTGATGAAAGGAAGGGCGCTTGTAGGTAATTGATAGAAAATAATACATACAACCGCTAAACTATACATAATGGGCATCATATTGAAAAGGCTGAGAACTTTGAAATCAGAAATTGAGTCCCAGCACCGAATGCTTAATTGAATTTTTAAGACAGTTTGACCTAGAAAGCTGGAAAAGTTTTTAGCAACAGTTTAGAGAAAAATTGTCACGTTCTGTCAACTTATGTTCATTCAACTACATCTAATGCCTTCCAGAGTGAGAAACAAGGCCCTTTAACCTGCAAATCCTACAGGAAAAGGCCATGACCTGTTGGAAAGAGGTGTTTTTTTTGTTATTTTTTAGAAATAATTATACGGGAGGTATGGAGCAATTTTCTAACGCCAACGTCGAGCAACATGTATGTAAAGATTGAGATATTATGGTAAACCAAGCAATTAGCTCTGTTAGTTCCATTGACTTGGAATTGTAGGATGAATGAAACGTCAGGGAACAATACATGCCCTTCTATCCATACAGATAACCCCAGAATGGGGGGGAAGAATGGAGGCTCATCGGGTGATCAATGGGAATCCCAAAAATATATAAGCTCAAGTTGTTCCTAAAAACAAGGTTGATGTCCTATAGTGGACAAACATTACAGCCAGATGGCTGTTCGACCTGTGGTCATCTGCGTAAATCAAGATTCCTGCTATTTAATAGATATGGAATTGGGACAGTACCAATCTACTAATACTAAGCAGTAGATACATATAGTAAGCTGCAGAGTTGTCCACTTGGATCCCCACAGTTAGAGAAACAGCATTAAAACCAGATGGGAATGGAATGGTTCATACAGAATCATGTTCAATCCGAATATTCCAAATTGTTAGTTTTTTTTAAGAAACTGAACAAATGGAGAGTCATTTTAGATCCACTAAAGTGGCCGCCTCAACATACTCTTGGGTCCCCTCAGACTTCAGAGTATAATAGAAGGGGCCCAGAGGAGGTGAAAAAAATAAAAACAACCCCTCATAGTCAGCTTCCATTACCTCTTTTGGCCTCATCGTACTGGGCTTAGTGCTGAGGTCTATGATTGGCCCTCATTCATCTGGGCACACTGAGTGTCATGACATCATTATACTCAGCGTACCCATGTGAATGCTGATAGCCCCATCACAGGCTTCAGTGGTGCACTAGGTCGATGACGTCACAGAAGACTGCTGGACGTCGCTAGTAGAGCATTGGGTAAAGTGAGGAGGCCCAAAAGATGTGACGGAAGGAGAGTATGAGTTTCTTTACTTTTTCACCTCCACCTTTTATACTCTGGGGTTTGAAGAGACCTCACCGTGTAATGATGTCACTTTTCACTTTGACATGACCTTGGCTGTGGTTTCCTTAGAGAGCTACAAATTGGACAGATATGTTCCTTGGACCCCTAAGGGTGTTCTACACTATGTTTTATGCCAATTTAAGATATAGTTTGTACTGAACTTGTTTGACCCGAAACAAATCATGGACCTGATTCCTCGAGAGGTTCGCCCATCTCTAACTAAATCCAACATATTAGAAAAAAAAACATATAAAATCAACAAATTATTCCATGCCAAATACAACACATATTTTATGTTTTCCTTTTGAACCATCATTTGTTTGTTTTTCTGCCTTCTCTGGAATTTTTTTTTAGTTTGTTGAATTCCAATTTCGCTGTACTTCTCCAGAACACATTGACATCAAAAGGAGCTGGTACCAGCGTTTTCCATGCACGTCATTCTTATTTAATGCAGCTTAGAAAAAGCATTGTTATTGAAACTTTTCCAACCATTAAAATGGGAAAAGTAAATGTTTTTGTTTATTTTTTGAAATATTTTTTGTCTTTGTTACATTTACAACTTCACAATTTGAGTGACTGAAATGCTTAATTTTTTTTTTCATTCTTTTGTGTATTTTTTTATGTATTTATTTTTGTCCAGTTTGAGAACTACTTAAAGTTTCTTGATACTTGTGGGACAACAAAAGAAACATTATTATGAGTGTTTATTGGTTTATGCAGACAAAACGAATCATTGTTTGGCAGTTCTGTTTTGTAAGTTAGAAAACGCCGGAAACATTGATGTCTGCTTTAGAATTGGATGCCTGCAAGCTATGATCTTGTCTTTTCAGACTTTTTTTTTCTTTCCTTGAGACATAATTTGTTTTTCTTTATTGTTCTTTTTTATTGTTTTGTGTCATTTGTCAAGAGTTGCCTGCTCAGGAAATCTGCATTTATTGTGCTTGTGTTTTCTCTCAGTACCTGAGTAACACAATCAAAGGATAGGACTTTTTTGATTTACTCCAACGGATAGCTAAATCAGGGTTATGTTTTCCTCAGACTGTGAATGCTTAATATTTTCCAAAAAATGGATAAAACTCTAGCCTGTGGTCCATTGGCAAATGAGACTTAAAGGAGTTTTATGAGAGTTGAATATTTATTTAGGATAGGTCATTGGGGCAGCATGGTGGCTCAGTAGAGTCCTGGGTTCGAATCCTGCCAAGGACAACATCTTTAATTTGTATGTTCTCCCCGTATTTGCATGGATTTCCTCCCATACTCCAAAGACATACTGATAGGGAAAAATGTACATTGTGAGCCCTATATAAAAAAATACATAAAAGAAAAATAGGTCATTAATGTCTGATAGATGGGGGTCTGACCCCACAGATTAACTGCTCAAAGTAGCAGTGATGTTTGCGCGAGCAACACTTTGCCTTTAAGGGCCAAATCATGTTCATCTGTCATGTGGCCTGAGCAGAAATATGTACAGTGTACAGCAGGGTGCTTAGTGTTCAGGGATCACCCAAATTGTTTGGTCTCTTCAAATAGCTGACCAGTGGACTCCACACATCAGATATTGATGCTCTATCCTTTTTCCAATAGTCAACTGGAAAACCTTTAATATTACACATCTTGGGCTAATATTTAAGGATGTGACCAAATATTATAGTGCAGTGTGCAGGCACATGGCCTGATGAATGGTGCAGCTGAGTTATCCCTGCTGGTGTAAGGATATAAAGACTGGCATTGAGTATGCCAATTTTCATAAATCATCCCCAATGACTTCAGTCTCAAACAGATAACCTCTCACAACAGCATCAGAGAGGTTGCTTTCCCTGTCAATGCTGTTGCCCGTAACTGTATGGCTCACCACAATGAGATAATGGGATCTGTCTATGACATCCTGGAGCTTTCCACGCCTGGTAATGCTAAGGGGGAGTTCACACAGAGTAACGTGCCGCGTGATGTGGCACGTACAGTATATGGCATGTGAGACTTTGCGCGCCGTAAAAGCTCCCACTGATTTCAATGGGAGCCTGGTTCGTATACGTCGCGTTATTTTGCGGCCGTGATTTTGCGGCTGCAAAATCACGGCCGCAAAATAACGCGCCGTATATGATCCAGGCTCCCATTGAAATCAATGGGAGCTTTTACAGCTCTCAAAATCTCACACGCCGTATAAGTGCCAGGTCACGTGGCACGTTACTCCGTGTGAATGGACCCTAAGTTTATATTAAACCCTTAAATGCCCCCTATTAGGGCATACAAGGGCAGAATTATTAAAACTATATATAACTTTGTTTAGAAACCGGATATTAAATCTGTGCCGTTGACCTTAGAGATGTGATTCTCCACGTCTGACTTTTCCCATCCTCCACAATGGTAAAAATCTTGAAAAATCAGTTCTCACCCTTCAAGGACTTGGCATTAACATATAGTAAATTCAAAAGGGCACCAAGCAGAGGAAATGTGCAGGCACCAAGACCTATTTACCAGAGTATCAGTAGCCCAACCTTTGGCTATGAGCTGAACAACCATTTTTAATCACAGTGTACAAGTCAAATTATCATGTTCTTGGATGACCTATAACCAAACAAGTGTGATAGATCAATAGATACACCTCAATCGGACATTATCGGGCATCGTCAGATATATTGTAATTTTATAAAGTGGTTGCATAATATCTAATGACTTGGAGATATTTTTTGGGTATCTCTCTTTTACTTTTTCAATAAAAGTTGCTGGAGCTGCTTTTTTTAAAAAAATCGCGAAAATGTCTATGTAGCATTAGCGTTAAACGTCCATATTCCTCGGTGACACTGATTATCATAATTATGTTCCCTTGATATTTATGAATCCATAATGAATTCACTGACAAAGAATTATTGAGACATCAAACTATATTATCATAATTAAACCTTTCTGGGCGGGACCAGCCAAGAATTTTTTTTTGATGGAAATAGGATATGGCCAGATGAAAAAGAACTCAATCAACTATCTTAAAATGGATACATTTTACATTGCTAAAAGTATTTCATGGTTTGGAGAAGTGTTTTGTTAGCTATATGCCTCCAAGGATTGCTTCATTTTACACAGAGCAGAATACGTAATTGACCTTCAAACCTAAACCCAAATAATGTATTCCTCTGGAAAAAAAATTGCATTTGTACAATATGATAATTCTCAGCTTTGAAGATATTGCAATTGTCAGAAGGAATGAGCGTATTAGGGGTTTCCTGTTGATTTTTATATTGTAATTTTTCTGCTTATTCAATTTAAGCCACAGATTTCATGCAGCGATATTTGGGTCTATTTTATAGCTTTTTGCTCAATTTATCTTGCATGGAATCAACAATTTGGCCTTTAGACTCGGTTTGATGTATAAATTCTATAAGTAAGGAGAAGTTGTTCTTTTCTCTTATTCTATTGAAATAGCACTAACCCTAAAACAATCCATTTGAGATAATGGCTTCTCGCACTGGTGAACACCTCTAGTTTTTGACAGTTTTGTATTCCAAAGACCACTAGAGCCATCATTGTCTACATTATATCACAAAGACAACCTTTTTCTGAAAAGAATCCGTCAGGTCTTGCTTCTACCACCCTGCAGAACAAACATGGTGGCCATACAAAATAATTGCCATCCATCTGTTGAATGGAAGTGACCAATGCATAGACTCCCTGTCCAAGCACATTAGGTGGAACTTTAGTTCCTTGGCAAGACAATCTCTTTAAGTTAAAGATGAAAATTACAGCTTACTGCATGAATTACATCTTTTGAAGACTGGTTTAGCAAGATAAACAGCAAAAGAGGACCCCGTCTGATAATCATAGCTGTCCACTTGGCCCGGAGGAATCATGTTAAGAGGATAATAAAGCCACAAATCTATAACAAGGCGTTCCGAAAAAAAATCTGTAACAGCATATCCATAAAATAACTTTTCCAAAAGCAGAGCTAAACTAAATTAAAAGAATGGGTCAACATTGTTAACAGCAGCAACCAGATCAAGTATAATCAGAGAAATAAAGCGATCTTAAGATTATCATTCTGAAGGTCAGAACTAATTGAGCTCTGTGAAAATTAAATTTCAGGGACCATTGAGTCCCAAGAGTTGAAGTAGTTGTGAGATCTAAGAATGTTGGAACGGTTTTAGAAGTTGAATATTGAAAGTTCAAAAGTAAAGCCAAAGACTTTTTAACTATTGATATTACAAGCTAAGGGTGCATTCACACTGAGTAAACGCTAGCTTATTCTGAACGTAAAACACGTTCAGAATAAGCGGTGTCTAAAGCAGCTCCATTCATTTCTATGGGAGCGGGGATACGAGCGCTCCCCATAGAAATGAATGGGCTGCTTCTTTCACTCCGTGCAGTCCCATTGAAGTGAATGGGGAGTGCCGGCGTATACGGCAAGCTCTGCTCATGCCGGAGCGTACACGCCGGCACTCCCCATTCACTTCAATGGGACTGCACGGAGTGAAAGAAGCAGCCCATTCATTTCTATGGGGAGCGCTCGTATCCCCGCTCCCATAGAAATGAATGGAGCTGCTTTAGACGCCGCTTATTCTGAACGTGTTTTACGTTCAGAATAAGCTAGCGTTTACTCATTGTGAATGCACCCTAAGGATGGAAGTGTGGAAGGACTATGAAGCCATGATGATGATGATGATGATGATGATGGTTACAATAATAATAATGATGATATGGATGGGATGAAGAAGGAGGCCATGATTATTAGGATGACAATGTGGAAGGAAGAGATGGTAGTGATATTGATAGGATAATAATGATGGTTATAAAATCAATTACAATTTTTGAAAAGATGTGCTATTCAATAAAGAAGTTTCAATAATCTCTGGGTCGATTCTTCGGAGGAGGCTGGTCCACATTGTCCAATTTTTGAAAAGAGGCTGAGAATGGTGTAAAATATTAAAATAGATGAAACTCATTTTAATGATCTAACACAGATCTTATTCCAATAACTCCAGCGTACTAGACTGTAGCTCCTGCTCCCTCTTACCGCACAGGAACTGATCCCTAAGTCAATCACTGCATTGGCTACCTGCCTTTGCCAGTGACTGGCCGAGTAGTCATTCCCTGGGTGTAAAAAGGGAGTAGTGGTGGGACACAGCAGCAGAAAGAACAGTGCAAACCTCCAGCAACAGTTCCTTAGTGGAAACATACTCTAAGGGATTTCTCTGATGGCACCAAATCCCAAATAGACTTGCTGACATTTTCCCTACATCATCACCTATGAGATTTTGTAATGGCTGTGCTATCGCTTTTGATGTAGAATAAACAATATGCTTTACCCTTTAGAAACCCCTCTTATCTCCTTCCCAGACACTACTGAATGAAGAGATTCCTGAAGTTTCCAAGCAGGCCCTCAGATTTGTTTCCTTCTTATTGTTAACAGTGAAAATAGCAATCTTGACCTCTCGAAAGGAAGCAGTGGTTGCCTTTGATCTTGTTCAGTCTAAGCTCAATGACCATCTATATTATATGACATGTGATAAGGAAGGATTATTTTCCCAAACACTGCTACTGGTTAGACTATTCCTTGAGAATCTTTTCCTGTCTGGGTTGTAGCCTTTCTCTTCTTTTCTCCTTCCCTTCCACTCCTTCTTTCTCCTTCTCTTGGCCCCTTTCCACCATCTTTTTGTCCATTTTACCACGGATCTTTGATTCTTTGCTCACTTATGCATAATAATTGATATATCCTGACTTGTGGTGTCCCAGGTGATCTTTCTCTAATAAAACATTAATAAAATATATTGTAACAGCATGTCTATATCATCAGGAGATGTTGAAGCGTCAGGATGGGGACTGTGGGGTATCAAGGAACTGGAATATCTGAGCGGGAGCTGCAGGGGCTCCATGATATGAGTTAGATCTGCCACATATCCTCTTTATAAAGACAGAACTACTTGGCCTTGTTATTGTAGCACACCCCACTGGAGTACAGAAAGTTGATCCGCAATATCAAACACAGCACATAGACTGGAGCTGCTTCCTGAAAAAACGGTCCTGTTTTTTATAATGTTACAAACTTCTTTTTACGCAAGCTGATGGATTTTCGAACAGATACATTTTTCATTATTTCCATAGAACAATTTGGCTATCATATTGGTGCATATACTGTATAGCATTTATTATGACAGTTCAATTTAGCACTCATTGACCTATCTAAATTGGAAAGAATTTTCCCCCATTTTTTAGCTAATACAAGATTTCCAGACTTGCGCTCACTTATCTCAAAAATTTTGTAGTACAGTGCACGCTTAACCATTTGATTTACGGAACATGCTGACTTTATAGAGAGCTTTTTACTGACTTCATATAAACCACAAACTGAGATCTCCACACTTAAAGTTCTACACCAATAAATGAAAACACATTCCTTCCCAGGGGACGTCCCTAAAAATGCCAGGATTACATAAGACACTTCTAAAAATTCCAGGAGAGTAAGTAACATTTGTTTTTTTTTCCTATACCAAATACTTTTATGAATAATTAAAGATTAAATATTGAACTGCAAAAACAGACTATAAATGGATCCGGTGCCCTGTATTCAGGATCTGACGCTCCCCCGATACATCAAGGTCCTGCACTTAACCAGTTTGAAAATTCACTATGCAGTGCAAGCTAATACTTTTTTCTATCTCCTGGGGAAGATATAAAATATGAAGATGTCAGAGATATGGAATAAAAAGGACACGCTGGGAGCCTGTGAATTCAGAATAAAATAAAGATATTCTACACCTCATAAACACTTGGCCAGGGGCCTTACTGTTTATCTGTGTTCAGGGAGACATTTATAGCCTGTATATATAGGATTTCCCTGCCACAGTTCTGCAGGTCTTATATACTTTAGTGGAGGAACATTATAGGATATAGGTCAGATGAACCATAATAGGGATACCTGGTTTAATCATCTTCTTATGTATATAGGAAATATATTTTTTCATGTTAAATCATTGCAGATAAAAAAAAATAAAAAAGTTTCCATTAGGGCAATTCTTGTTCTTATGGCTATCTAGAGCCTATGAACATCATAGACACCAGTCCAAAATCCGGGGTCTACTGGTCCAGGGTTCTATCATGGGGACACAATTTTTTATGACTAAATATCATCATTCAATGACTGTGAATTATTCGCATATATAAATGATGACCTACAAAAAGGTGCAATAATTACAATTTTTTTTCTGAAATTTTATCATTTGCCCCTTGAGTAGTCACACATACTGACTATTAAGAGGCTAGGTGGAGTGCAAAGGAATATGGAGGTGTGAAAAAAGTTCCAAAGTGAGATAAAAATTGTGTGAAAATAGGGGCCACACGGTGGCTCAGTGGTTAATCTTGCAGCGCTGGGGTCCTGGTGTTCAAATCCCACCAAGGGCAAAAACCATCTGCAAGGAGTTTGTATGTTCTCCCTGTGTTTGCATGGATTTCCATCCCATATTCCAAAAGACTTACTGATAGGGAAAAAAAATGTACATTGTGAGCTCTACGTGGGGCTCACAATCTACATAAAAAAAATAATTGTGTAAAAAATAACCATTGTACCTCCTACCTGACCAAAGGAATATTCTCCAGTTTAAGTCATTATTCGCTTAAGAGTAGGCTTATTTCTACAAGCTTTGAGCATGTCTACCGTAACAAAAGACAAACTAGTGAATCATATTCTGGAACACACAGTTCAGATGGAAGAGCGTGATCGACCAATGAAACATGGAGTGGGAATTTGGTCCAAACATCTCAGATGGGTTTGATTTCCAAGATCCATAATAATAATAATCCAGATGACTTCCAGAATTTATGGGAGGTTTATAGTCCTCATTTTGAAAAAAAAGACATGGTCACGATTTGTGCAGTGGTCTCAATCCCTTTGTATGTTGGCTTGAAATACGCCAAAATTATTTAGAGGATCTGACCTCTTAGTAATACAAAACTTGACTTACCAAGTGGAAGAAAAAAAAATTGACAAAATATAACTTTAAAAATTTTTAAGTAAAAACACAGGGCACGATGTTGGCTCAGTGGTTAGCACTGCAGCGCTGGATTCCTGGCTTCGAATCCTTCCTAGGACAAAACATCTGCAAGGAGTTTATATGTTCTCCCTGTGTTTGTGTGGATTTCCTCTCCAAAGACATACTGATAGGGAAAATTAGCCTATATGAGGCTCACAATCCACATTTTAACAACAAAAAAAAATTAAGGGGGGGGGAGGAGACAACACTTTAAAGAGTATCACAACCTGGTAAGTCCACCAGTTTTTTTGGAAGAAAGCCTCAGTGAATGACGAATATCTTAATAATGCAAGTGCAACGCAGGATGCACCAGAATTTACACCTACACCAAATGGGTGCTGGCATAGGTTTTCTTTATAACTGTAAAAGATTTGTCTGACCGAGTCATCCCTGTCCTCATCCACCTTCATCTCCACCCCCACTATACTGACTTACATGAAAAGTGGCAAATGGGGCACAAGATGAACAAAAGGAACAATTTTTGTGCAAAAAAAAAATCAACAAGCGCAACAAAAATAGTGACTTTTTCATGCTTGTACACTAGAAAACTGGTCTACACGTCCTCAACCTCATTGTGTATTGTCAGTATAGAAAGAAGCAGCTGTTGCCAAAGGAGGGCAGGGATCACTTCAAATAGTTGTATCTTTGGTTTTGTACCCTGTAGAGCATTTATTCCGTTTGTATATTAGTCCTACATTCTTAACTATATCTTGAACTAATGATATCTTCAATTTTATGAGTACAACTGCATATTTCAGCTTTCATATGACACCAGAACCACTGTTATAGGTGGCATAGAACCAAAGATACAGATATTTGAGTTGACCCCCTCCCTTTGCCAACTACTACACCTGTACATACTGACAATACAGTATGGGGCGGATGTATTAAGCTATGTAAAAGACTGTCTTTGTTGCTCATAGCAACCAATTACAGGACACATTTTACTTCTCATGCACTAGAAAACTACATTGTGATTGGTTTATAAATCCCCCCAATGGGTATAGGATTGGCTTTAGACCCTGTTTTCTATTAAAAGGAAATAAAATAGGTTAATAAACTATATTACAAAAATATTCACCAAGCCCCCCCCCCCCATGCACAGTAAAAAAAAAAAAAAGTGAAACAATAATTACACTTAAATATTGTGATTATATAATTATATTATTTTTTTTTTTTATGAAGCTAAAATTTTATCCGGTTAAATGTCCAGGTATTAAATAAAATAAAAATCAACCATTATTATTATTATTATTATTATTATTATTAACGTACTTTTATTCATTCGTCAACCAACAAAATTATACTGAAGGGGCGAACTACAAAAATTCAGTGCTTATTTTAGGATTACAACCATTCTGAAAATAAAAAAAACAACTCTTCAGAATAAGTGTAAGTCATTTCCCCGCCTTTGTTGAAGAATAAAACATTGTACTGTGAAAGGGAGAAAAATAAAATGAATTTGTGGTGTTAGAAGTAAAGAAATGGTTTGCTCAAATTGATTTCTGAAGATACTACAGAGTGAATTAATACAAGGATGTATTTTAATACCAAACCTAAAAAAATGTGAATTTGGATAGAGCCAGTATTTCAAGTTTTATGTAGAGTGCGGCCCTAAAAAGGTGCAAGATTACAATCTGGATTGTTTGAATCCAGCTCAGAGCATGGACTGAAATATACAGTGAAGATGCTTGCTAGGAAATTCAATTTCTTTTCTACACTGGAAAACACATAACCCCGATGTACAAAAAATGTATTCTATTAATATTTCCTTCCTCACTTTTCATTCTGCATTGAGAATATGCGGCTGCTGTCTCACCTATAACAGGACAGAAATCATAAAAGTGCTCTACCTAGACCTTTTTCTTTTCTAAGTACAAGAATATAACTGTTATAACACTACCTATGTGAACACGCATATAACTGCTATAATACTGACCTCAGTATACAAAATATACTACTATAATACTGCCTACTATGTACAAGAATATAACTACTATAATACTGCCTCCTATGTACAAGAATATAACTACTATAATACTGACCTCAATGTACAAAGTATATTACTATAATACTACTTCATACTATATGTACGAGAATATACCGTATTTTTCGGACTATAAGACGCACTTTTTTTCCTCCAAATATGGGAGGAAAATGTGTGTGCGTCTTATAGTCCGAATGCAGCGTGTGCAGCGTCTGTGTCCTGTCTATGAGGAGCAGCACGGAGAGCAGCACGGTGCCTGCCTGCTCTGCCCCTCCTTCCCTGTCTGTGTCGCGTGTTTGCAGGAGCGAGATATGAGAGGCAGGGAAGTAGGGGCGGGCCAGACAGGTGAAGGAAGCGTGGTTTCAAGCTTGCCGAGAAAACCACGCCTCTTTCACCCGTCTGGCTCGCCCCTCCTTCACTGCCTCTCAGATCTGGCTCCGGCAATGAAACCACACAGACAGGGAAGGAGGGGCGGGCCAAACGGGAGGAGGAGGTGTGGTTTTCTCAGCAAGCTTGAAACCACGCCTCCTTCACCCGTCTGGCCCGCCCCTACTCCCCTGCCTGTGTGGCTTCATTGCAAGAGCAAGATCTGAGAGGCAGTGAAGGAGGGACGAGCCAGATGGGTGAAAGAGGTGTGTTTTCAAGTTTGCTTAGAAAACCACACCTCCTTCACCCGTCTGGCCCGCCCCTTTTTCTCTTCTTACATAGCTTCACTGCAGGGTGTCTCTTTCCATCCATGGATGAGATTAGATAGAATAGATAGACAGACAGATAGACAGACAGATAGACAGATAGACAGATAGATAGATAGATAGATAGATAGATAGATAGATAGATAGGATAGATTAGATAGATAGATAGATAGATAGATAGATAGATAGATAGATATGTTCAAATCACCCCCATATCCCTACAATACATATAAAACAAAAACATTACTGTGAAACACATGCACATTTGGTATCCCTGTGTCCGAAAGCCCCCGGTTCTATTTACATTGGTGAAATATTATATTATTAGGTTATTAAATATTTCACCAATTTTTTTTCCTTAATTTTTTTTTTCCCTATTTTCCTCCTCTAAAACCTTAGTGCGTCTTATGGTCCGGTGCGTCTTATAGTCCGAAAAATACGGTAACTGCTATAATACTGAACTCAATGTTCAAAATATATGACTATAATACTGCCTCCTATGTACAAGAATATAACTATGTATAGAAGAAAAATAGGTGGAATGGCACAACCGGTAGTTGTATAAAACTTGACTTTTAATTCATTCTTCTTAAAATTCCATAGACAGAGACATAGCCATCAGTGGAAGAGTAGAAAACCATAAAGTGTTTAAAACCGCATCTCAGCTGAGATGCGGTTTTAAACACTTTATGTTTTTCTACTCTTCCACTGATGTCTATGTCTCTGTCTATGGAATTTTAAGAAGAATGAATTAAAAGTCAAGTTTTATACAACTACCGGTTGTGCCGTTCCACCTATTCTTCTATAAACTGCTATGATGGAGCTTAAACAGTCCAAAGCTCGGACCGTGCACCCAGACCATTGAACAGCCTGATAGCAATTCGTGGTGAGCATATGCTTAATTTTCTTTTTTATATAAGAATATAACTACTATAATACTGACCTCAGCATACAAAATATACTACTATAATACTGGCTCCTATGTACTTTGCTAGTTGGGAGAGCTGGCAGCTTTCGGTTATGCGGGAGCTGACTTTTTCACATAGGAATGTATTGACCAGCATTGATTGGCTGAATGCTATAAAGTGTACAGCATTCAACCAAGCAACGTTGGTTCTGCTGGAGGCTCGTCTTTGAGGAGGCGAAGTCTAAGATCAGACCATAGCAGTCTCCACTGTCGTCCGATCTTAGACTTTGCCTCGTCACAGACAAGCCTCCAGCAGAACCAGTGTTGATTGGCCGAATGCTGCACACTGGCCAATCAACGCTGGTCAATGCATTCTTATGACAAAAAAGTCAGCTGCCTCGTAACACCAAGCTGCCAGCTCTCCTGATTAGCAAGGACGATCCAGCGTTGATTTGCCGCAGGCTCGTCTTTGCTAGTCGGGAGAGTTGGCAGCTTGCGGTAATGAGGGAGCTTACTTTTTATCAGCGCAACTGCAAGTGCTGGGCAGTTAAAGCGCACGGACCCCATAGACTATAATGGGATCCGTGTGCTTTAACTGCACAGCGCTCCTCCTAAACACTCTTCTCCTGCTACTCGTGGACTTGGTGACTCTCCTTTAGTCGAATATTGGTTTCCCCTGAAATTAGTATTTTTTCCCATAGACTATAATGGGATTCAATATTCGATCGAGTAGTCGAATATTGAGGCTCTACTCGAAACGAATATTGAATCTTGAATATTTCACTGTTCGCTCATCTCTAATTAGAATCCCTTTTTTTCTCACTAACATGTAGGAATTCTTCTCCTACCTTTAGATGTCTTCTCCATGCCGCCATTCAGTAGATATTCTGTTTTCTTTCTTTATGCAAATGAGTTGTCTTGCAGCACTGGGGGCTGGCCCCAGTGCTCAAACAGATGCCCAATGCTGCAATAGAACTCTCCAGCGCCGCTTCCATCTTCTTCAGGAATCTGCCTCTATGCATTGTCTTCCGGCCTGGCTCTCAATCTTCTACGTATAGCCCTTTAAGCTATTCACAGCTTACATAGAAGCATAAGTCTAACCGTGTCTTGTACGCAATCCATGTGACATTCAGAATATTCATATTGACCGACAAATACTTCATATCAACGGCAGTATACACAATGTATGAGTGAAGAAAGCTCGCCTCTTGCAGCTCTTTGTCTCATGCTCTTGGATGTCTCCATCAGCTGAGCCAATTTGTATAAAGAGTTTCTTGAAGAAGCCAACTATTTGTCTGACCTTCTGCACCGCTTCATGAGGCAATTTCGGCCTGCCGCCACCATGCATATTCAACAACGTTTCGGTTGTTTCCAGTTTTCGTAACTTAACGTAGCTTCTGAACACATGACTATAAAGCTGTTAGTTTTCGGAGGTAAACTTCTTGACAAACTCAGTTTGACAGGACTTAATGGATCCTGTTCTCCAATAGGTGGACACAATGCTCTTCCATAGTATAGTGAGACATAGGCAGAGCTTGACTTTACCACTCAGGCTAAATCTAGCTGTCAGACTGTGCCAGTTTTCTAGTAAATTGTCTCACAACTAGTGTTTTTACATCGCCCACTCCAACTTTCCCAAAAAGGGGGTGTGATGAATAAATGATGAGCGGGGGCCATCAGTTCTGCAAGATTTATTCTTATTTATGCCAGAAAACCGTCATAAATGACGTTGTAAACCTGCACCAGCTTTGAACCTGCTCAGATGTCATTGCAGGCACATGTTCAAGAGACGCTCCCTCCACTGGCACGGAGAATACGAAGACTTGTGTTGCATACGCCAGTCTTCATAAATCTCTCCCAATGAACGGAGACTTCTGGCACGTGTAATGACGGGTTCCTGATTCACATTGAGTAATGCATGCTTAGACTAGGGATAAGTAAAACAGCTTGTAACAAAATGCATTAAGAATTTTCCAAAAATCTTGTGTTTGGCCAAACCTGAAATTTTTGGAACTTCGCCAATATTTATGAAACAAATCTCGCAAGGTTTGTCATCATTAGTGATGACCGAATTTCATTAATACATGTTCATTAGTCTTGGAGTTCCAGCGACTATTTCCAGCGAGTTGGATACCTTGTATAAATTAGGAAGACGAATATAATTCTGATAATATTTCTTGGTATAAATCGATGGGGTTGTGGAATTTTTGTTATTTTAATTGTGTCCAGTTTTAAGCAGTGAATCTAAATATTTTCACCATGAGACTGCGGGATGTTCTGCTCGGCGGGCGGGATGGATATCACGTTGCATACAAATACCTAATTAATGATCGCTAATAACCATTTTTTACCACATATGTCATTCTCTTCCTTGTGTTGTCTCCACTGAATGCCACTAAGGATTGAACACCTCTTGTTGAGTTTGCACTAATTGATGCTTTGATGCCATCATCTGCAGACCGTGCACATTGGTCCCAGAGTCATCTTTCAGGCAAATGTGCTATGTAACTATCTTCCATGAGGGAGATCCTCAGTCTCAGACAGCTGGTGGAATTTTCCAAAATGCAGCTGTTTACATAGACTCCGAACAGGTACACGCGCACCATAAGAGTCAGGAAGCAGTGAAATACAAGAAAATATTTCCATTGAGGAGACATCATAAACCTCAAAAGAAAAGCCTGAGTGGTTTAAAATGTCAATAAAACCTTGAGATGGAAATGTTTTTCTCTGTCACTGCAATTTTATTTGTTATGGTGATATATTGCGTGTATCTGAGGCTGTCCTCTACATTGTCAAGACGCTAGAGTCACACTAAAGCATGGCGGTGATGTAATGAAATAAATAAGTCGAGGCTGAGATGTAAATAGACACGAGATAAACATCAAAGATCAATAGATACATAGATAAATCGCTAGAAAGAAAGATATTTCTAAATATAAAACGTACCGTATAGATAGAGACAAAGATATTGGATAGACATGAAATAGATACAATTGATTTATAGATAGAATGTAAAATATAGAGATAGAAATAAAGATATTGGATAGACATGAAATAGATACATAGGCAGACAGAAAAATGATTTATAGCTATATTATGAAATATATAGATAGAAATAAAGATATTGGATAGGTGTGAAATAGATCGGAAACTAGACAGAAAGATATTTGATGTAGAGATATAATATGAACTTTATAGATAGAAATAAAGATATTGGATAGACATGACATAGATAGCTAGAGATAGATAGAAACTGGACAGAAAGATGTTTGATTCATAGATATGACAAGATCTCTATATTATATACACATATGAATTTAGTGGTTACTATCTATACATTGGTGCTATTTACAGAGTACTGCTGTAGTTTTTATTTTTGTATTACTGCTGCAGCATTTTGCATCTGTTCACATTGGGATGTGCTGTCTAAATTTTGTGTTTGGTATAACAAGATCCAGAAAGATAGAAATAAAGATAGTTGAGAAATAGAAAAAGAAAGGAAGAAAACTTAAATAAGTAACAAGTTATTGGATAGATGGTATAATATTGAGCTAATCCATAAATATTGAAGGGGTTATCCAATTTTTCAAAATTAATGTCCTATCCATAAGATCAGTAGGGGTCTGAATGTCAGGACCCCCACAGATCAGCTATTTCCAGTGTGGGGATGAGCATGAGCTGCAGCCATTGTCTCGTGCAAGTCGGTCTCTCTCATCATGGGGAACAAGCTAATCTATGGGATCCCAGAAATTGGACTCCTCACCCCATCTATGGATAGGGCATCAGTTTTGGAAAAGCTGGATAACCCCTTTAAATATTGGATAGATAGATAATAGATAGATAGATAGATAGATAGATAGATAGACATACAGATAGATAGATAGATAGATAGATAGATAGATAGATAGAAGATAGATAGATAGACAGACGGATAGATAGATAGATAGATAGATAGATGATAGATAGATAGATAGATAGATAATAGATAAATAGATAGATAGATAGATAGATAGACAGACAGACAGACAGACAGACAGACAGATAGATAGATAGATAGATAGATAGATGACAAATAGATAGAAAGACGATAGAGAGATAGATGAGATGATAGATGGATAGATAATAGACAGATGATAGGTAGATAGATAGATAGATAGGTAATAGATAGATAGATAGATAGATAGATAGATAGATGATAGACAGACAGATAATACATGGATAGATAATAGATAAATAAATATTACATTGTTTGAAAACTAAGGGTGCCATAAATTTCTGTTTGCCCCCGCTCAGCGTGCTTCCACAATACCTCTGTATTAAATTATATTACTTTGACTGGAAATCTCTATGCAGAGCTCTGCTATGTTTTTGGCAATTATGCTATAATTTGATTTTTCTTCCGGACTGATATATTTATTACTAGAACTATAGTTTATGTACCTATTGGGTGAACAAACTCAGAAATGCTATCAAATCAAAATTGTAATTAATGTTCAGGAAGAAAACAAACATTACTAATCCAGCCTAACACCAATGACCAGGCAAGCTTAAAATCCATGCGTAAACTGGCTCGAATCACGGAAACACACTGCAAACAGGAATGTGCCGCACACAGGATTTACACGAGATGGGGAAATGAGTTGGCCTAGAAAACCTGAAGAAGAAGGGCCTGATTGAAAATGAAAATTTATTTAGGAAAAACTCCACTTCCCCTTATATTTACAGAATTTGCATAAGAGTCTTATAGCTGGGTATAACCATTTGATGAATTATTGTGAAGTACAAAGTTGTACAACTTTATGATATATAGTGAGAAAGTGAGAGACAAAGTGCTGGAGTCCAGATATATCAGCCCCAGATTCCTGACATATGTGTGATCCAGGACGGGTCTGGAGTAGGCCTCAGCCTCAGGTATGGGTTCTTGGCTCATTACTGGTCTATAAAAGGCTGAAGAGCCTGCACTTCAGGGAAGATCCAATGAGTGAGAGGAGGTGGTTGGGTCTGTCCTGTTACCCTGAGTCCGGTGAGACCAATTTGTGTGGCTGATAGTAAGCCACATGTATAGTTAGGTTAATACTTCCTTTTAGTTAGCCGCAAGGACGAGCAGGATTTAATTTTGTTTTTGCCTGAAGTTAAGGCTGTATTTTTTATTTTTTATTTTTTTTGCTCATTTGTTTCTGAAGTGAAGGTTTATTTAGTTATTTTTTCTAAATAAACCTGTTTGTTGCATATTTTGTGTCCCTGTCTTCTAACAAGCTATTTACATAAACACACACACACACACACACACACACACACACACACACACACACACACACACACACACACATATATATATATATATATATATATATATATAATGTATGTGCTGCCATTTCTGTATTTCGGCTATGGATCACCCTCAAACATAGCATGGCATTAGGTCCATCCCCACCCTCCAAGTACTGCACATGGTATAAGCTGCCAAAGAAAAGTATTGAGAGGCGAGCACGTGGCACATTTCTGGTGCCCAGATGTAGTTGTCACTTTACACTCCTATTCATTGTCCTGATAAACTAAGTCTAATATCTTATTACCATTATACTGCCCTCTCCGGATCTAAGATTGCTCAAACTAATGTGTCAATTTTGTAGTCTTAGCTTGACATCTTCTGAGATGAGTGGTGGGAGATAAAACTGCTTTTGTGATACTCTGAATGGAAATGTCTATCCTATATATGCAGCCACCCAGTGGATGTTACTTGAGTTGCGGGCTGTCAAGGATTTTGCTACGGTGTCAGAATATTGTATTGAATTTGTATCATAATAAATTGGAGTGCGTATAAAAATCATGGAAAACTAAGATTGCAAACTTCTGTACTTCCAAATTGTGCTTTTCTGGACACATCTCTACTTTGCCTGTATTTTCCCCACGCCCAGTCTAGATCCCATATTATTGCCGCTTAGGGTAGGGCTAGCGGCTCTCTTTGCCATGGATTAACAAGCTGGCTAAACATCCCAGTGAGAAAACGTAGCAGCCAGCTCTCAATCCTCACTCTAAACCTTGCTCAATCTTGATAAATACATTCTGGCAAAATATTCCATCATGTTCTACATGTCTGAATGCTCTTGGATTCATGGATATGCAACAGTCTTGTTTTTGCCTCTTAGGAAGTTGTTCTATTTTTTCTCTCTTTGTTTGCAATTACATGCTCCAACGAACTTGAGAGATATGAAGAAAAATATTACACAAATTGCAAATTGATAGATATGAAGTCTATACGTATTTTATTCATTCCTCTGTGTACACTGAGTCTTTATTGTGCTGCCGCTACAATTCAGCTTTGTGAAACAAGCAGGGGAGACGTAAGAGAATGAGATTAAGGGAACAGACACTGAGACACATGAAGGGCTGCCTATGTATCTGAATACACTTCTATGACTTTAAAGGGAATGCTCATTTTTTAACACCATTGCTCCACAATTCTGTGCTGATAAATTCCATTAAATATCTCTGTTTTGTTTGATGTAAAGGTCCAAATCCCCTGTTTGGCATTTAGTGATAAAACTCTGGCTTCTTGTAGTCACCACTAGGTGGAGCTTAAGAGCTTACTGTATACTGTTTACACTGTAAATTAAAAATCAAAGCTGCATGAAGGTTAGTGCCCTCTGGTGGTGTCTGCAGAAAGTCAGAATTTTATCATTTAACTCTTTGCAAAAGATTAGGATCTCTGTATTGAAAAAAACAGTTTGGGCACTATAAAAATTTCCATCAACATTTATCTATTAAAACTGGAATTAACAATATGCTGCTTTAGAGAACAGTAAACATAAAAAATACAAAAAATTTCTAAAAATATCCCAACACTTCCTTTCCTTTCCTTTGAGCTTATTGTATCTCATATGATATAAACTGCAAGATTATGAACAGATCTTCCTTAGAAGTCTTAGGACTTATAAGAGTCTGTTTCAAGAACATAGTCCTTTACGGGGGTAGTGCAACTTTTTCTTTAAATCAAGTGCATTGTACAGTATATTCATCCACTGAGGCCTGGTTCACATCTGCGTTTAGTAATCCATTCGAGCAGTCCACATTGGGACACCCCGGAACAGATTACTGAACGCATTGACAAGTGGTGAGCTTATGCAAGCACAGAGTCCCCATAGACTATAATGGTGTCCGTAGGTTTTCCGCATGGTGTCCACACGGAAGATTCAGACAGAAAAGTACTTCATGATGTACTTTCCTGTCCACATGACTTGTTCAGACACCGCGCGGAAAGCACACGGACCCCATTATAGTCTATGGGGTCCATGTGCTTTCACTGCTCATCGCTTTTCAATGCATTCAGTAGTCCATTCGGGTGGTCTCCATGTGGACTCCGGGAATGGATTACCAAGCGCAGATGTGAACCAGGCCTGAGATATGTAACGTTGTGGGTCAGGATCAGAAGTAAGTGGAGCAGGTACATATCTAGGATCTCCATATCCATCCTTAAATAGAGCTAAAAAAACTTGCTAAAAATTGTGAAATATTCTAATCCAGACCTTCAAAAATGTATCCACTTATCGTTCACCAGCAATACAAGGAGGAGGGTAGGGGTCATTTGAGATTTTTTAAAAAATGTTTATATTTGCTTCCCAAATTTTTAAAAAATTTGAGTCAACATAATCGAAATCTTACATATGATAAAATATTGATCACAATATATAACAACAATAATAATAATATTAATATTAATAACTGAAATGTGAGTAATTAAAAGAAGACAATTTCTTCTTCTTCTCCCCCATATTAGAGAAGGTTATCTGTACTTGCCAAGCAATGCAATGATATCTCAGCATGTGCGTCTTTTTCATCATCCATTGCTTTCCTTGAGGTGTAAAGGATTCATTAATTCCGGGAATTTATCTGGTAATAAAAAGTGCTTAGAAAAGGAGCCACAATGCACTGAAGTCTGTCAAAATGTGACAGGCGAAAGTGTTGTCATTTATATGTAGGAAACTTCATGGCAGGTAATAGAAATGTATCAATATTTCTAAAAATATTCAAAATGCAGGGATAAATCCTGTCTTGCAGACATTAATTAAAATTTAATATTCAATGATTCAGCTATTTAGCATATAATACTGAGAAATGAAAGGCAATCACCCACAGCCGAGGAGGAATATCGTGATCTCTCAACTATCTGTGGAACGGAAATATTCTTCTTTTTCTTTCTTTTTTTTTTTTAATTCTGGGAAGGATGCAAAGTTTGTTGTAGTCAGACTTCAACTATATTTGTAAAAATCGCAAAGTTTGTGGGCAAGTCTATCAAAAGTGATAAGTTGTTCATAGCAACCAATCAGATTCTATCTCTAAGACCTATTGTAAAATTAAGGTAAGATTACATATACCAGTAGGTATATTATATGACCTCCAACCTGCGGTGACCCAATCTTTAGTCTGATCCCAAAGTCTTAAAACAAATTTAAGTTTACCTAAGTTTTTAGACTAAGACTCCACGGGCCAGTGCTGCGGCGCTAAAGCACTGCGGGAAGCCGACTTTTTAAGCTGATAGGCTTTGCATTTTTCCTTGACCCAAAGAAGGGAAACATGAACACTAGTGTGAACCTAGCGTGACCAATTTTGTCTCCTTTCTGTGAAATCCTGTATCTCTTTATTCTGTCCTGTGTTTCTCTATTGCTTCTGACTATGCATACATGCTTATATGTGTAGTAAAGAGAAATTAGGGGAGGGAGTGTCACATAAAATACATAAAATAGTTATATCTCAGGCATAAGAAAATGTAGAAACCTCTTCGGGTGCCATATGAAGGACACTAAGGTTGCAGTGCTACCTGTATTATGTCCAGAGATAAAAACATAGAAACTAGGGTTGAGCGATCGTGTTCGGAAAAGATCGGATTCCGATTGGCGATTGAGAAAATTTCACGATCGCCATCGGAATTCTTAACACGATCTTTTTATTTGGGATTGAGATCGGTGATTTTTCCCACAATGCTTTGCTTAGCCTTCATACTGAGTATACGCTGTATATTCAGTGTGAAGGCTCCGCTGCAGTTCCATAGGAATGAATGGAAGCAGCCGGCACACAGCCTTAACCCCCTGCGCGCCGGCTGCCTTCATTCATTCGAATGGAAGGCTAAACTAAATCTCTAGCAGCTACTTACCTCTAGAAATGGCTTCTCCAGTGCCCTCCTTCTTCTTGCCTCGCTGCCCCGCCTCCCAGGTTAGTGTTTAAAGTGCTAGGTAGGCGGGGCTTGTGGCTTAGAGTGTGGGCGGGTACAGGGCGGGGAGACGTAACGTCTCCCCTCCCAGTACCCGCCCACACTCTCCTAACCCGCCCACACTCTCCTAACCTGGCAGGGAGGGGGCAGCGAAGGAAGAAAAGCAGCATGGAGCAGCAGCGAGGTGAAGAATGGAGGCACGGGGCACAGGACCAGCCATCTCTGGAGGTAAGTGGACACCAGGGGGGACTAAGTAGCCAGAGGATTAAAAAAAATGTCTTTGGCTATTTTAGTGATTCACTACACAGCGTGGATTCTAACAATTGTTAGATTCCATGCTGTATAGTGAATAGGATTGCTTTTAAAATCCGATCTCCGATTAATAAAAAAAATCCCATTGACTTGCATTGGGATCGGAATTGGGATCGAGATCGGGTTCGAATGAAAAATAATCGGAAATCGGATTTTAAAATCGATCCTGAAAAGTCAAGATCGGCTCAACCCTAATAGAAACATAAAAACATAGAAAAATATAAAACATAGAAAAACCTATTTAAATTTAGTATCTCTATGACCATACTTATCTGCAGAATAAAGGTAACCTGGCATTTTTATCACACAGTAAACACTAGAGATGAGCGAACAGTGTTCTATCGAACACATGTTCGATCGGATATCAGGGTGTTCGCCATGTTCGAATCGAATCGAACACCACGTGGTAAAGTGCGCCAAAATTCGATTCCCCTCCCACCTTCCCTGGCGCCTTTTTTGCACCAATAACAGCGCAGGGGAGGTGGGACAGGAACTACGACACTGGGGGCATTGAAAAAAATTGGAAAAAGTCATTGGCTGCCGAAATCAGGTGACCTCCATTTTAGACGAATAGTGGATTTCAAATCCGGGTCATATGAGAATGTGAACTTTGTGACTATGAGACAGGGATAGCTGTACAGGCAGGGATAGCTAGGGATAACCTTTATTTAGGGGGGAATGTTATTAAAAATAACTTTTTGGGGCTCTATCGGGTGTGTAATTGTGATTTTTGTGAGATAAACTTTTTCCCATAGGGATGCATTGGCCAGCGCTGATTGGCCGAATTCCGTACTCTGGCCAATCAGTGCTGGCCAATGCATTCTATTAGCTTGATGAAGCAGAGTGTGCACAAGGGTTCAAGCGCACCCTCGGCTCTGATGTAGCAGAGCCGAGGCTGCACAAGGGTTCAAGCGCACCCTCGGCTCTGATGTAGGAGAGCCGAGGGTGCACTTGAACCCTTGTGCACCCTCAGCTCTGCTACATCAGAGCCGAGGGTGCGCTTGAACCCTTGTGCACACTCTGCTTCATCAAGCTAATAGAATGCATTGGCCAGCGCTGATTGGCCAATGTATTCTATTAGCCTGATGAAGTAGAGCTGAATGTGTGTGCTAAGCACACACATTCAGCTCTACTTCATCGGGCTAATAGAATGCATTGGCCAGCGCTGATTGGCCAGAGTACGGAACTCGACCAATCAGCGCTGGCTCTGCTGGAGGAGGCGGAGTCTAAGATCGCTCCACACCAGTCTCCATTCAGGTCCGACCTTAGACTCCGCCTCCTCTGGCAGAGCCAGCGCTGATTGGCCGAAGGCTGGCCAATGCATTCCTATGCGAATGCAGAGACTTAGCAGTGCTGAGTCAGTTTTGCTCAACTACACATCTGATGCACACTCGGCACTGCTACATCAGATGTAGCAATCTGATGTAGCAGAGCCGAGGGTGCACTAGAACCCCTGTGCAAACTCAGTTCACGCTAATAGAATGCATTGGCCAGCGCTGATTGGCCAATGCATTCTATTAGCCCGATGAAGTAGAGCTGAATGTGTGTGCTAAGCACACACATTCAGCACTGCTTCATCACGCCAATACAATGCATTAGCCAGTGCTGATTGGCCAGAGTACGGAATTCGGCCAATCAGCGCTGGCTCTGCTGGAGGAGGCGGAGTCTAAGATCGCTCCACACCAGTCTCCATTCAGGTCCGACCTTAGACTCCGCCTCCTCCAGCAGAGCCAGCGCTGATTGGCCGAATTCCGTACTCTGGCCAATCAGCACTGGCTAATGCATTGTATTGGCTTGATGAAGCAGTGCTGAATGTGTGTGCTTAGCACACACATTCAGCTCTACTTCATCGGGCTAATAGAATGCATTGGCCAGCGCTGATTGGCCGAATTCCGTACTCTGGCCAATCAGCACTGGCTAATGCATTGTATTGGCTTGATGAAGCAGTGCTAAATGTGTGTGCTTAGCACACACATTCAGCTCTACTTCATCGGGCTAATAGAATGCATTGGCCAATCAGCGCTGGCCAATGCATTCTATTAGCGTGAACTGAGTTTGCACAGGGGTTCTAGTGCACCCTCGGCTCTGCTACATCAGATTGCTACATCTGATGTAGCAGTGCCGAGTGTGCATCAGATGTGTAGTTGAGCAAAACTGACTCAGCACTGCTAAGTCTGCATTCGCATAGGAATGCATTGGCCAGCCTTCGGCCAATCAGCGCTGGCTCTGCCGGAGGAGGCGGAGTCTAAGGTCGGACCTGAATGGAGACTGGTGTGGAGCTATCTTAGACTCCGCCTCCTCCAGCAGAGCCAGCGCTGATTGGTCGAGTTCCGTACTCTGGCCAATCAGCACTGGCCAATGCATTTCTATGGGGAAAAGTTAGCTTGCGAAAATCGCAAACTGACAGGGATTTCCATGAAATAAAGTGACTTTTATGCCCCCAGACATGCTTCCCCTGCTGTCCCAGTGTCATTCCAGGGTGTTGGTATCATTTCCTGGGGTGTCATAGTGGACTTGGTGACCCTCCAGACACGAATTTGGGTTTCCCCCTTAACGAGTTTATGTTCCCCATAGACTATAATGGGGTTCGAAACCCATTCGAACACTCGAACAGTGAGCGGCTGTTCGAATCGAATTTCGAACCTCGAACATTTTAGTGTTCGCTCATCTCTAGTAAACACCATAAAAACAAAATCTGTAAGAAAATGGCTCAACTGAGTTTTTGGCCCAATTTCTATTCTGTTTAGAATTTTTTTTTCTGTCTTCCCAATAAATTGTATGGAATAATAAATTGTGGCAATAGGATGTGTCCAGCAGAAAACAAGTTATATGAATGGGACATTGTAAAAGTCATGGGTTTTGGAAGGGAAAAATGTCAAATTCTCATCAGCAAGAGGGGGCAGATATATCACACAAGGGTATAAAGACCCCCTATAGGGTATACCTTTATTGTGAGGGTCTCAGCACCTCAATAATACCGCATGTTGGTATCACGGAGGATGCTTATCATAAACTGAACATAAAATGTGACTCTCGCCCATTGCAGCTTTTCTCATATTTAGTGCAGAGTTTCTGGAATTGATACATTTCCCCTCATCCAGAGTTTGTCCTTGTTTGTGTAGGAATTAATCAGCCTCATTGTTTTATATATATCTTATTTTCTTCCCAGCAAAAGGCGGCTCTGTGGTTTTTATTTTTATAGATTTTGTAAAACTGATTGGGGAAATACAGCCCATAATCACAACATTGGCTGCGCAAACATCATAAAGATGATTATGTATACCAAGCCAATTTTCCTAGTGTCAGCTGCACTTTACGATGCCTTGGATTACATATATTTGTTAAAACAACGTGACAAAAATCTATGCAATGTGTAGAGGCAGAATCCCGGCCTGATAGACTGAACATCCGAGATCATTATAATGCAGCAGCCGGATAAACTTACTGGCTATGATACATAGGACCCAGCTTTCCCAGTATCCTCATAAGTCAGTCAGCATAGTAATGTATCTGTCTATTCATTGCTTAATATATGTTTGCAGCAGTCAGCGCTATATATTTTTATTCCCCTACAAGTAACTGATAAAATTCTGTCTTTCTGCTGTCACCACTAGATGGCAGTAAGGAGGTAACTGGTTTACCTTTGGGCTTAAAGTACAAATCTGTAAGAGCCTTTTATTGGTGACTGCAGGCAGCAATGATTTTATTATAGTTTGTTGGAGCTAGGGATTTGGATTTCACTATAGAAAAAATGGAGCTCTAACCCATATAAAGAAATTTTAAGATATTACTGGCAAATTTGGGACTCAATTCTTGGGGCTGTAAAATCTCAACTCCTAGCATACCCTGACCATGTAGTAATTTGGCTAAAGCTATGAAGGCGCAGGTTGGAGACCCTTGTCAGTGATGTACCTGCCATAACGGCTTATGATAAAACGGGGGCTACCCATAAACTCGTTTCACACATGCAGCTAACGTTGCATTAATTACTTAATTACATAATTAAGTTAATTACATGCAGATTTAGGCTAGGGTGCCTAATGCCATATGTTGCAATTAAACACCATAGAGATACATTGAAATTTTTCAACACAAGTCACCATGTAGCCCTAGCCTTAGACAGCTGTCGTCACTTTTAATCCCATATGCATGTAGCTCCCCTAGTGGTCACTATTGGCATTCACAATTATATAATTTATCAGATTAGGCAATATACTGTATCTTCCCTATACATATATTATGGACATTGGAGGCAAAAATTAAATGGTTAACTTTAATAAAGTAGTATCACATTTGCTGGGTCCCTAAATGGGGTGTAGGACCTTGGGATTTCTATATAGCATATGCTAAGTTTAACGTAATACACAAAATGCCAACCCAATTATTCTGAAACTTAGTAAATCTGAGCTCGATAAAGACTGAAATCTTAATCCATCTGAACATCTTATTAGCCCCTTTCATTGCCAATGATTGTTACTTCTGAAAGCAAAAAACCCTACAAAATGCTATACATTACTTGCCAAAAATGTCCCTGTGGGTTCGGAATCCGATGGCAGTCACCCAAAATTTTATTACTTTGAAACATACTCTACATCCATTCTGAAGTCTTACACAGTGTTGACATTTCAGCGAGCTAAACACACATCTGCCCCTGGGTTTATGGCAAGAAAATCAAATGTCCCAAATGTTTTTATTGACTGGGTCATTTTTCACTAAAATTTCGCACTCTGAGAAAATGCATTCTGAAAATGCCAAAATCTCAGCTGTCAGAGAGACACACAAAGTCGCAGCGTTGATATATAAACTCGGCTATGACTATTTCAGTATTTAGCCGTTATTAGAAGCCGTCAGGTCATTAAGAATGATAAACAGCCGAGGTTTCCAGACAGGAATTGCACGTTTGGCTGAAATGCGAGCCATTTCATTTTTAACTGTAATAGACTGTGTACCACTGGGTAATTCTCCAATCTGCAGTGATATCTGACATTGCATGAGAGGACAAGGAATAAAAATGGAGGTTGTAAAAACACAGTTGTATAATTCATTTCTAAGGACAGGAACTAATTGTATGCAGGAAACGTCCCAATAAGCTGCTGTCATTGCTGAGAGTTATCATGTTTGATGTTGAATCGCATCATTTATCTTGTGTTGATCATGAGATACAGCATTCATTATACTTCAGAGCTGTACTCACTATACTGCTGGAGGTCACTGTGTACATACATTACTTACCCTGTATAGATCCTGAGTAACATCCTGTACTATACTTCAGAGCTGTACTCACTATTCTTCTGGTGGAATCATTGTGCACATGCAGTACATTACTTACCCTGTACAGATCCTGAGTAACATCCTGTACTATACTTCAGAGCTGCACTCGCTATTCTGCTGGTGGAATCATTGTGCACATGCAGTACATTACTTACCCTGTACAGATCCTGAGTAACATCCTGTACTATACTTCAGAGCTGCACTCACTATTCTGCTGGTGGAATCATTGTGCACATGCAGTACATTACTTACCCTGTACTGATCCTGAGTAACGTCCTGTATTATATTTCAGAGCTGTACTCACTATTCTGCTGGTGGAGTCACTGTGTACATACATTGCATTACTTACCCTGTACAGATCCGGAATACCATTCTGTATTATACTTCAGAGCTATACTCAGTATTCTGCTGGTGGAGTTACTGTATACATACATTACATTACTTAGATTGTACTGATCCTGAGTCACATTCTGTAATAAACTCCAGAGCTGCACTCGCAATTCTGCTGGTGAAGTTACTGTGTACATTTATAACTTATCTTGTGTTAATTCTGAGTTACAGCTTGTATTATACTTCAGAGCTGCAATCACTATTCTGCTGGTGCAATCACTGAGTACATACATATAAGATTACTTATCTGGTGTTGAATTTTAGTTACATTTAATGTTTTACCCCAGAGCTGTATTCACAATACTGCTGGTTTAAGAAGTGCAGTTTTCCGGTATTCCCTACTTGTTCTGTGTCTATATTAGGCTTGCACTGACTGATGATTTGTATCCTAGTAAATTTCACCAGGCTCTGCAATGTAATCTAATAGGGGAAAATTTACTGCCCTCCATTACTGGTGTTCAACTATGCTGTTAAGGTTAGTTCTGTCTACCCTATGGATGGCAACCAACAGTAACAGGTTTATCTATGCAGCACTGGACCAGGTCATTTATGTATATGAAGGTTATATATGGTTAGAACTGGGTATAAGACAATGATCCATTGTTGCATTGTACATGTTTGCCCTTTCTCACTTGAGAAAGGTTCCTGTGAGGACTGAAACGTCCCGTGTCTTGGATTAAAAGTCACTAGTTTTTTTGCATTTATCTGGAGTGCTGCCATTTTTTCTTAACTACATGGACAGATACATAGATAGATAGATAGGAGATAGATAGATAGATAGACAGACAGACAGACAGACAGACAGACAGACAGACAGACAGACAGACAGATAGATAGATAGATAGATAGATAGATAGATAGATAGACATGATTGATAGGTGATAATTAGCTAAAACAGACAGAACAAATAGTCATAAAAGATGGATTGAGATAGATAGAACTTAGAAAGATACATATGACAGATAGACAGATACATAGATAGACATAGATAGAAAGATAGATAGAGATAGATAGATGATAGATAGGCGATAGATAGATAGTTAATAGATAGATGGATAAATAGAAAGATGCATACTGACATCCCATGTTTAATCCATGTATTTTTTTTAGAGCTGAATCCCTGAAAGCACTACCAGGCACCCTGCTGACTTGTCCTAAAGTAACCGGATGAGACAAAATGTTGTGTTTGTTTGCAGACATCCCCTTAAATAATCAGATTACTTCTGCAGAATATATTTAGTGGGTAATGCTTTTGACATGGATCCAATTCTCAGTGACAACCTGAATTGAAAAGGCGGCTTTTATAAATTCAGCAAATTATAATTTTAAAAGAAGCATTTGTATATAGGATCGGCGCTGCGAGGAATTTTAAAGTAGAGCCTTGTGCAAATGAGGTGTACTTTCCAATGAGGAGGATAACTTAATTTATTGGTTGAAGAACCCGTTCTAATGATGCAAAGTGAAAGATATGTAGAAAGAAGAGAGGGTAGCAAAAGCATCGGGCTGAATTAGTGGGGTAAGTGTGCATAAACAGGATGCAGAACTGTTGGCGGGGGCATTGCATAAGTCTTCACCCCCCGCCGTCTAAACTTGTGCAAGAACTGAAACTTGGGTATTTGAATGCAAAAAAGAGTGGGATTCTGCCGTCTTCTTGCATCGACCTTCAAAACAACTTGCGCGTTTTATTGATAATCTCGGAGAAGTGGCAACTGACAAATGGCTTGATAGCAGAGACAAATCCAAACAATGGTCCCACTGTGAAGAGAGTGAACGGGATTTAATTGAATTTTTTTTTTCGTGCAGAAATTGCTTTGACCCTTGAAAAGTACTACAAGACATGTAAAAGAGATCATTGACTGAAGTCATATGAATTTTAATGTACTTTATTATCATATAACTTTTTATTGTACTTGAAGTTGTTTTTAAATTATAATTGTAATGGTGTCACATGTCTGGCATAGAGCTATCACTCACCGCTTTTATACAACCCGAGGACTTCCATTTTAAGAGGCACTGTGTTTATGAGAGAGATAATGAACAGCTTACTGCTAGGAGATATAATAATTTCCAAGCCGTGTAACAGAAATATCTTTGTTCTGCTCTGTATAAAGAAACGTGTAACAATGAAATTGCAAAATCTTCTGGGGAACATTAGAGATTTACAGGCCCATTTTCTTAAAGGGGTATTCCGACCATGCACATAGGAAAGGACATAAATAAGTGGGGGTTCCTTACCCTATTGAGGAACAGGATCCCAAGACATCCATGGCCAAGAAAGGGAGGAAAAAGGGGAAGGAGTAGATTGAGCATGTCCATTAGGTTATGTCATTGTGTAATGTGAAGTCATCGCTGTCATGTTTTTTATTTGTTTGGTTCTGCTATATATCTTCTGGTGCAACATCATCATCAATGGTCATGTTATCCCAATACTGGGTACTGTTATCTACAGACTGGAGCATAGCTATAGAGGTGAAGAAGCAGTAGGTTCCCAAAGGTTCATCTGCCACATAAAAAATACTATTGTAAATGGCCCATAGTGGGCAGGAATTCCAAACAGATTTTGCATTGGGGTCTAAGAACTTCAGATTATGTGTCTGCCACTAGATGATATAATTCTAGAGTTTAGCCTCAATCTACACAAAAAGTATGTCCACTTTTTTCAATGTGTAATTGATGTTACCATTGAACATGCGTAAATAGATCCTAGTGGTAATTACCCACAATGTAACGTTTAAGAATGGATTTCTTCCACTTGCCCATTTCAGTGTAAGAACAGGAGACCACCAAAGGAAGCTCTGGTAATGTGGTGGGTCAGTCAAGCTCTTCGTCTTCACGCCGTGATGTGATCATCATTCCGTCAAGGCATCCCACTCCTGATTAGGCCCGGATGAATGAGCCTAATCAAGAGGGAGTCACGAGCCGCGGACCTCGTGGCTGAATCAGCTGCGGAATCTGCGGCAAAATCGAGAAGGACGCTTCTGCGATCTCTGCCTCCCATTGAAAACAATGGGAGGCGGATTCCAGGGGGAATCTGCTCTGGATACGGGGGCGAAATCTGCCCCCGTAAACCCTAACTGTGTCTCATTTGGCTGATTACTATACTGCAGACCCCTGGCTCAAAGTAATCTCTGATTAGGCTTATGCTTAGGGTTTGTCCATTCTTGTGTCAGAGTAGGGACCACCAAAGGATGCTCTTGTATTGTGGAGGGCGAGTTGGACCCGGGAGTTGTGTCTCATTTGTTCAATGGCGACCAGTCAATTAGTCATTTAATAAGGTTTAGAAAGCATATATTGCTCACAAGTATGGACCTAACCACTAGTCGCCCCACAAATACCCAAGTGGGGTTCACATTCCCATATTTCTTATTTGTAGAAAAAGAAAATTAGTTACTAGCTACTCATGTATAGGCATTATCCATTATACTCTATGGCTATTGTTATTTCAATACCTCCCCAAGTCCCTCCTACGCATTCCTGCGTGCTCTATTATGACCAATAGTGGACCCTGCACACAGTCTTATGCCCCATAGTGGCCCCTGCACACAGTATTATGTCCCTTAAAGGCCCCTGCACACCGTATTATACCCAATAGTGGCCCCTGCACACAGTATTATGTCCCATAGTGTCCCCTGCACACAGTATTATGTCCCTTAGAGGCCCCTGCACACCGTATTATACCCAATAGTGGCCACTGCACACAGTATTATGTCCCTTAGAGGCCCCTACACACCGTATTATACCCAATAGTGGACTCTGCACACAGTATTATACCCAATAGTGGACCCTGCACACAGTATTATGCCCCATAGTGGTCCCTGCACACAGTATTATGTCCCTTAGAGGCCCCTGCACACAGTATTATACCCAATAGTGGCCACTGCACACAGTATTATGTCCCATAGTGGCCCCTACAGGACTAAATACTGTCACATCACCCACTGACCGCTATACCAGGACAATTGTGGATAAAAAATCTGGTCATGTGCATTACAATTTAGTAACTCCATGTGCCTCATATTAATAGCAGTTAACCCCATCATGTCCCTCACATTAACCCTTGTGTACCTCACATAAGAGTTACTGATATGTGAGAGACATGGAGGTAATAATAAAGTATCTTCATTATTATTACCCCCATATATCTCACATATCAGTAACTCTTATGGTGAGGCACACAGGGGTTAATGTGAGGGACATGATAGGGTTAACAGCTATTAATATGAGGCACATGGAGTTACTAAAACAAAAGTAATCACCCCAAATGCCTGATATCAATAAGTATAGTAACCCCAGTATGTACCTGTTTTCTTTCTTTAGTTTCATTTTCCTTCTTCCTTTCTTCCTCTTCTTCTCCTCTTGAGTGCAGAACTGCAGGAGCTCGGCAGGGATAAGCCCCGCCTCCTGGGCTCTCCTCAGCCCTCTCATTGGTGGGCAGAGGACAGACAGAGAAAGGGAGGGGGGGAGAGAGGGGGAACGTCCTGAAGCGCTGAGAGGAGCCAGACCTGCAGCTCCTGTGTGTCAGCCGTTGCTAGAGCTTCGGGGCTCCCTGTTGGTGGAAAGTATTCCACCAACAGGGAGCCCCGATCATTATACTCGGGGGTCCGAAAAGACCTCCGAGAATAATGATAGCAGCGGTAGCAGCTGTCACCGGGCCCCTGATGTCCCGGGCCCAGTGGCAGCTGCCTCTGCTGCTATGGTGGTAGTTACGCTACTGGGTCTTTCCCAACCACCCATATACCCACCTACACTTGGCTGAGCATGCACATGTTTCCATGGGCAGAGGGGAATAAGCTACTGCCATACACCCCTAGTGGTAGTACAGTCTTCATACCTTCTTCTACACATCTACCACCCAGAGGAGAGTTCAGAAGGCCAATGCACATTGGATGGTCAGCCAATTTCACCAAAAATGTCAGGTTGAGTCAATGTTAATCCAGTGTACATGTACATGTTCAGGACAATAAGTGCCATCATTCACATCCATTTTATTCCGCAGTACAGTAGGAGATATGAAGCGCGCCAGGGCGGATTTACTTTTGTTTTCCTTATTTACAATTTGTCTTGAGCTAGATTTCCAGAGCTTGCAAAAGGTTGAATCACTGGTCTATAAACATAGAGCACAACATTACAAACCTCACCAGGCAAAAGCACAGTGAACTGTGAAATTCTCTTGACAGCTGAGATTGCTGACTAGTTTTTTTTTTCTTAGTCTTCTTCTATCAACTTGAGACTTTGAAAATCCATTGTTTTCATGGAGAGGATGGAAACCAATGTGTCAGGCAGGTACGATAGTAATATACAAGCTGATGTGTTTCAATGTACTAGTCTTTCCTTTGAAAACATCCAAACCAGGCTTCTGCCGTGTTCCTGTCGATGACGGGGAAAACACAGAGACGTATATTAGGTTTTAAAACTTGTTTTGTATTCTTTGAATGAAGCTGAAATGCTCTGTTCAAGAAAATGTTGACCTTTTTCAGATGCCTGCTTTTGGCTCGGATGTAGCAGAGCTGATTTTTTTTTTATCTTACTTTGAGCAATGTAAGTGGGAAGAAAATGTAAAGGAATTATCAGATTAAAAATGGGGAAGTCTATTTTTTCTGATCCAGAAACAGCACCATTTTTGTCTATGGTTGTGTCTGGTATTGCAACTCATTTGCGTTTAAAGAAGCTTCCCCCACTCTTATCCCCTATTCACAGATAGATATTAAGTATCTGATCACTGGGATTCCACCAATGTGACCTCTATCAGTCATTAGAATGGGAGTTTCCCATTATCCTCTGTGAATGGTGTTGTAGTGACTATACCATTCTATAGGATGAATACAGTGTCATCAACAGATCACTGTCACACATTAGCAATGGGGATTCAGGACTCCTGTTTTTGTGATCGGCAGCAGGGGCATAACTATCAGGGTAGCAGCGATGGTGGCTGCCACAGAGCCCGGGGCATTAAGGGGTCTGGCAGCAGCCGCATGCAGATTTTTTTTAATAGGCCTTTACCTGCTGGAGTAACTCACTTAATGATTCTGGCTCCTGCTGATGGCAATTCCACTTCTGCGGAGGCGGCTGTGAGCAGGCACCAGGATTGGTAAGTGAGGCCGTGGGTCTGCAACCCCAAAAACACTATCATTATACTCGGGGACCCCCAAGTATAATAATCGTAGGGCCCGGAGAGGTGAGGGAACATAAAAAACACTGTTACTTACCTCTCCTATGCTCTGGAAGGCTTCGGGCCTACTTGGTGACGTCCCAGATGTCACGCAGGCCGGGACTTGCATTCTTACGCGTCACGATGCAAACCCAGCTCATGTGTCATCTGGTCCATCATTGAAGATGACTGACATCAGCAGGGAGTGCATCGGAGCCTAGAAGAGGTAACATTGTTTTTTATGTTTGTATCCTCCCCTGGGTTTCCAATTATTATACTCTGGGGTCTTTTCAGACCCCAGAGTATAATAATTGTTCTTGTGTGGTCCACAATGGGGTAAAACACTGTGCAGGAGCCACTATGGGGCATCATACTGTGTGCAGGGGCCACTATGGGGCATAATACTGTGTTCAAGGGCCACTATGGGAAAAAATACTGTGTGCAGGGGCCACTATGGTGAAAAATACTGTGTGCAGGGGCCACTATAGGGCATAATACTGTGTGCAGAGGCCACTATGGGGCGTAATAATGTGTGCAATGACCACAATGGGGCAAAATACTGTGTGCAGAGGCCACTATAGGGCATAATACTGTGTGCAATGACCACAATGGGGCATAATACTGTGTGCAGGAATACAGGGGGGGGGGGGGGGGGAGTTGTTAATGTCAAAAATATACCTTATGGATAATTGATACTTGTAGTTCATAAGAAATTCCCTTTAAGTAAGAAATACATTTTTATAATTTCAGAATCACACTACCCTTGTCAGTACGAGGCAAAACTATTCAATAGCCTCCAAAAGATGACTCAAGTGAAAAATTGATGTTTTGTTTATTCTAATCCATTCAGCAATTCCAAAGATATAAGTCCTTTTAGTGTAGAGGCAGTTTAGGGTACAGCATATGTGTCAAGTGGGAGGTAACATTGTGGTTTCTCTGGGGAGGGGGTCTTTGTGTGCTATATGTTATGCTGTGGCCGGCCACTTGGCCGGCCCACTGGCTAAAAATAGAATTATATCTGTGGAACAGCTAAATGGATTTGGATAAACAAAACACCAAAATGCTCAGGGTGACAGCACCTATTAGATGATCTATATCATTGAACTTGTTAGAACCAGTGAGAGTTCCTCTTTAAATCCCATACATGATTAAAAGTCATAGAGAACAAAAGAAGCATATCTTAGTGGGTCTGTATATTGTACATCTGGCTTATTATGTAAGTCCATCCATGAGTCTGCAAGACCGGGTATTTGTCGAAGTAGCGACAGCGCCGTCTAACAGTATTTGAAATGCTGACGACAAGAGGATGTGAATTTATTTTGTCAAACATGTATTATACAGTATAAAAGACAAGGTACAGCTAAGCCTCAACAAATCTGTAGAGTTCTAAGGATGAAAAATGTAGCACAATGATAATGTCCTATATGCATAGTAAGTTTCATGGCATACACCACTCAGATGGCTTCAGACACAGAACACAAAGCAACTAAACAGCAGAATGGGCCATTCCGATAATCTAATTCAGCAGACAACATCAGAATGAAAATGCATGAATGAGAAAACCAATTACAGCTCTCGAGAGTTATGACCGGAGAACTCATTAGAATGAGTAGCATCTTAAAAGGCAGTACAGAATGTTACATTCTCAGCTAGCTCTTGCATCTGAATGTCCAAGTCCGGAGAGTTCTAGCTGTCATTGGAAAAATTTCAGACAACACATGTGCTAGCTGTGTTCCCCTAATGGACATCCCTCTGCGTTCTAGGACTCCTAAATGGAGGAAATTTAATTTAGGAAGACTATATAATACGAAATGAAGAAGGTTGATATATGGTTATATATGCTAAGATTAATGGCATGGGATTGAATGGTATATTTTTATGGGTAGTGGTTTAGAAATTCGGAGAAGGTACAATTAAAAAAATTGCATAAGAAGCATTAGACGTTGGGTGATGGATTATGATACAATGCAAATTCAATAGGTGAGATATACAGTGCAGTAGCTGAAACCTAATAATAAAGGAAATCAAATTAATGGTATGCAGATGTATTAAATGCAGGCTTTAGTATTGTGGCTGGGCATATAAAGTGTAAAAAGTTACCCAGCAGAATCCATTGAGCATTCGTCCCCTGTTTCCACCGCTCATACAGTTTTCAGAGTCCCATAGTATAGTTCGTTCTAAAATAATGGTGATATTGGGTTGTAGCATGTTACTCTGTATTTGGACAGTAATTGTGGTATCTTTTACTGCAATCCTATTGGCTTGAGAAAGGGAGCATGTGGCTCCCAAAACATGGTGCCAAGTTAGATTTTTTAGTAGGGGTTGCTCATTCTACCCAGGGTGGAAAAGGACACTATTTTACTTTCCTTGTCCCACACTTGGATTGGACTGAGAATATTTGAAGAGACAACATCTTGCTTCTCGGGGTCAGCACAAAAGGCTTGGATAAGTTGCAGTGGAAGGCGCCATTGCACAGAGATACACAACTCCAACACACCGCCAAATCGGTAGAGAGCTCCAATCACACAAAGAGTATGGCTGGCACCCTGAAATACAATCTCTCACCAACTCTGCTGGTGTCGACAATCCTACTATAAGAGAGCTCCATAAAGGGACACGTATCTGGCTGAACTACACAGTCCAAGTCAACAGACCAACACAACACCCTGGTTACACATGACATATACTATATCCCACTAGAGTGCGGCTAAGCCAACCCAGCCCTACTGGGCACAGTACTGTATATTACCGCAACCTCACAGCTCGCTATTACCTTAACTCATGATTAAGCCACTCTAGAGCTATACAGCCTTAGTAGTACACAATTACACAAACCTAGTATAAGACATATGCCTTGCCTAATTTAATTATATTGGAAACATAATTTTTATTGTAAGGAAACATCATCAGTGGAAAATGTATAAAATGTATATAGAAAGTAAATTAAATTCATTGTGAAAGAGAATATAGTGTTTCAAGGTCTGCATGACATTTTCACTCAGTACGAGCTTGGATGTACAGCCACAGCAGCACAATAACCCTGAATACCATTTCTAAGGTTGGTACCTATGCCACCCACATCGGTGTCATGGAAATATACACACCAATGCCCTTGGCATTCTTTCCAGCCGTCACTTTCTGTTCTTCGTTTGAGTCGTCACTTTCCCTTCATTTGAAGTCAATTTAAGGTAAGCTCTGTGAGGCCAACTATCTATGATACATTTCATTAACTTCATGAAAACATTCCCAGATTCTCCAGGAGACTTTCCCGGCAGGCCAGATTGCTATACAATGCACAGTAAATATGATTCTCTATTGTTTCTGTAATGGGTAAAATCTAGATGCAACTTGTTTGTATGCTTATGTTTATTGCTCAGTTTTGTTTTTTGCTTGTACATCATAGACACTTTGGTATTGTGGCTCTATAAATTATCCAAAGTGTACAGATTTCCATTGGGTACAGTGGGACCTCTAGCACTGTTCAATCCTGCATCCACTTCCCTACACCATCAGTGGTGTACAGACATTCATTAGCTGCTTGGTACTTAAGCTTGCACATGAGATCTGTTGCTTTGGTCCCTAACTATTTTGGGCTGACTTCAGGTTTATATGATGACTCTTTTTTAGCCTTATGATTTGCTACCACGCTTCTGAATATCTCCTGCAAGTTGTTGCTACTAAAATCTATTTTGAGGGCACAAACTGGCGATTTCCTTTTCCACAGTTTAATAACTTCTAAGAGATGTCTGATGGTGGACATCAAACATCAACTTACATTTTGCCTCCCATTCCTTATATAGCCTTAAGCCAAATCTCGTAGGGATGGGTAGCTGTGATAAGCAGAGGACAATGCCTCTTAGCACCCCATCCCCTCGCTCTTCTGCCCATCCCAAAGAGCCATTGCCTGGATCAAATACAAAAAGGTTAAAGAGGACATTTTATGTCCTCGGGCACATGCAGTTTTATATACCGCTAGAAAGCTGACACTGTGCTGAATTCAACGCACTTTTGGTTTTCCCATTATGTGTCCCGATGCAAGAGCTATCGGTGCCCTTACCGATATCTTTTCACTGTCAGAAGGGCGTTTCTGACAGTCTAGCTGAGGAACACACCTCCTGACTGTCTGTAGCTCTGTACTGTCAGAGGGGACGTTACTTACCACCCAGCCATGACGACGCTAACCTGTGAGGAAGGCCCCTTTTCCCCTGAGTGCGCCCGTCCATAGACTAGTACTGGGGGGGGGGGGGGGGGTGCGTTCTTCACAGCTGAGCATCATGGCTGGGTGGTAAGGAATGCCTCCTCTGACAGTACAGAGCTATGGACAGTACTGTCAGGAAAGGCGTTCCTCGCAGCCCGGCTAGACTGTCAGAAACGCCCTTCTGACAGTGAAGACATATCAGTAAGGGCACTTATAGATTTTGCCCTGGGGCACTTAACAAGAAATCTGACAGTGCGCTGAATTCAGTGCAGTGTTGGCTTTCTTGTGGTATATAAAACTGCATGTGCCCGAGGACATGAAAGGTCCTCTTTAAGGAATACAGACAATAAGGGGAAAGAGAAGGCAGGACCTCCAGACACCCTCAACCTGCACTCCTCATTATATCCCTACCTAATTGTGCCCTGTGCAAGTGTGTTGCCTGATCATCCAGCCCAGCTATGCCCATCGTAGGGTTTTTTTTTCTGTCTGGAGGCCATAGAAAATAATAAGGCACTCATATATGTATTTGGGATCTTGCTGTACTTTTGGATTCATCTGATTTCATATAAAATGCAGAGGTTATCTTTTCTATTGCTTTCTGAAAAGGAGAAAAGTGAGATAAGTTTAGATATGATCAGATGTGGTGCCTATAAGTGTAACATTAATTCTATGGTAAGAAGAAACCAAAAAGTTCTTGACCAGTCAGGCACCGGTTGAACGTGACCCTGTATCTGGGAATTGCAGAGAGGAACGACTAGAGGATGGGAAATACACTACGCTAACTCCACTATTTCCCATTCTCTGGTCGTTCCTCTCTGCATTTCCACCCTGTGCGGGTATAGGGTATCTCTCCTGCTCATCATCTCTCCGGTTATTCCAATACCCTGTACTATCATACACTCTGAAAGAAATATTGGAGTCGACAGGAGTCGGTTGCTTGGTACATTTTCTACTGGTTTACCTACTGTGTCTGGGAATTGTCCCATCATCCCCAACACTACCCGACCTATTGGTCGGAGTGTTTACCTCCTGAGGGAGTCGGAGATTATTGTGGTCATTCCAAGTTAATGTATTCATTCTTCGAGTGCACTCCTTCTGTATATTTTACCCTCAGAACTTTACCTCATTAATTCTATGGTAGATAAATTAGTAAACAGAATTGGAATTGGTGGCCCCAAGAGGTCACCACTACCATTTTTGTTCTAAACCCCTCTTGTATGTAATACTACTTAAAAAACAAAAATGCACAGAAGAATTAAGTAGACCATACACATATAGTGACAACCAATGTTGAGCGCTGTCAATACAATATTATGTGACTCCTTTTTCCTTTTGTTTGACTGGCAGAGCCTCTGTCATTGAATGCGAATAGGTTTTCTCTCCCCGATCAATACATATCTCTGTAATGTCACAAAGAAAATACAGGAAGACATTCTTGGAAGGTGACATCACTGATTAACGTGATTGAAGAAGGAATTGATCTCGGTAATCAAAATAATTTCCAAAAAATGATGAACTGTGGGCAATGCTGACACGGATGGACCGGTTGATGAATTAGGGTTACCTTGAGCAATGGTTTTGTACTTCTTTGTACGTCTATAACAATATGTTAGAGATTTTGTTGTTGATTTGGACTTATACAGGAATAATATAAGTTAAAAATGTAATGGTGTATGTTAAAAAGGTGATGGTGTACCTTCTAAATCCAGTTTAGCAAATATGGTCTGCTTTCCAAATTGGTGGTTTACCCTTTCAAAGCTGAATGTGTAGATCATTTTAAAGTGATTGACCAGGATTTGTAGCAAGCTGTCAGAAGACTGGGGTAGGTGTAAAATTAAAAAAAGGGAAAAAAAATAATACTCACCTGCTTCCGGCAATGAGGACTTCTGGCATACAGGCACTGACGCAAAACCAAAGGGACAATGGTGGCGGACAACAGAGTGGCTTGAATAAATGAGTATGCTTGATTTTTTCTTATTTTACATCTCCCTCAGCCTCTGGATGGGTTACTTCAATGCCTGTTCTAATACCGTTAATGTTTTTCCAATGGTAATGACATTCAAAAGACCACTTGACCAACATAGGGTCAGAAATTTTTGATATTGTTAGCCATTACAGATCCCAATCAAGGCTCTGGTCTGGCATCTGGGGGTTTTCATGGATGGACATATGGAAGAAAATAATAAGTGGGAATTTAAAGAGGATTCCACCTTGGCCAAGATATCTTTCTCATATGGTACTATTTTTCATCCTTACTGGTGATATTAACTGCTCTGCAGGTTATAAACATTGACAGTCATCCAGTAGCCTGGTCTTAGATTAGAACCTCAAAAATTCTTTTGTTTGTGTAATGGTATCTGTAAAATGGAAGATTTCTTAATCTTAGGGCCTTAGTATTTCCTTTGGAAGAAAAATTCAAAAACTGCATGAAACACCTACAATAGCCCAAATTGGAAACTCTGAAGTAGAATTACAATGACTGTACCATCACTTTACCAAAAAAAATACCATGGAACTCTTGACTTACTGCGACTAGGGTTGGGTTCCTCCAATGTTCCTTAGCTCAACTGTGGTCATGATCTGCAATTTGCCATAGACACCTCATTCAATAACAAATGGAAATAACACTAATATGATTTACATCTCCTAAGAACCAATTTAGGAGAGAATATAAAAAAATGAAAATAATCTCTTCAAGGAAAGAGCAAGGCTTAGAATTCCCGTCAAAGAGCAATAAAACTCATGAACCGCCACACTTATGGGACTGGTATATTGGAAAGTTGTGTAACAATTTCTGCTTTTCATGACATCACTTTCTCTATTTGTGGCTTAATTAAACTGTCAGCCGTTAATGAATTGATTGTACATGGGACACTAATAAGAGATGCCTCATACAGACATAGAAATTACAGATTTTGTCAATCACATTATTTAATGGCGTTCACATTTGGCTGTAATACTGTCATTTAAAACATTGTGTTCCTTTTGCATTTATTTAAAGGGATATAAGGCTGTTTTAAAAAAAATATATATATATTTGTCCAAGGATATGAAAGTTTGTGTGTTAAAGGCTTCGAACAATTCCTTTTTGTTAGAAGGTTTTCCATGAGGATACGTTGAACATAGGGTATTTAAGTGCTGGATCCCCCAGCTATCATTTTAAGGCTAGGCTAGGGACGTGGCGTGATGTACACTCTTCCTGACAATTCTAGTATGGCCATTGTGTCATCTAGTACTGTTGCTAGGGATGGCCAATAGCTTTTAAGTAAGCACACCCAAGACACTTTGACATGGCCTTACGGTTAAGGAGGTTCTATGGCATGTGGACAGTATAGTGAAATATATGATCATCATGGGGCAAAAAGTTGTCTGGTCATGCCAGTGATGGTTTCTTGGAGTACTATGCTTCCACTGAGTTGGGTTACTATATAGGTGGTGTATATAGGTTACATGTATATTGGTGGCAGTTAATGCCCTTGTAAGTGCATTGTGTGACTTGATTGGTGCAATGGGAGTTTCTCAATGTCACAACTTTTCCCTATAGAAGACAATGCCAGAATCACCACAATCTCTGTTAGCATCCATGAATAACAACTTTTGCACAATATTATCAGAATGCTTGCATGATATTATTTTGCATAAAGAATATTTGTAGTTGTTCTCTGCTCTGGATATTAGCAATGAGTTGGGCACATTCCTCTAATAAATCATTTTTCAACCAGATAATCCTTTTAGTGATTTATTTTTCTGTATATAAGTTAAATTGTCCTGTCAGTACTTTAAAAAAGATCAAAGTTGCATAAAAAAAAACACCAAAAGCCTCTCCTCATCGATTTCTTCTTGTCTCCATTATGATGACCATTCTGCCAGTCACTGGATGAGATGGGTCATGTTATGACCTATGATTATCTACAAGGTCATTTTCTGTGAGTCAGGAATGACCAGGAAGCACTAACCAATGGGTGGATGGGGAAGCAATGGAAAGAGAACATCAGGAACCAATAGGAGGCTTGGATAAAGAAGTAGGGACCAATGGAAGCTAGGCAGCAGTGGAAAGAGAGCATCAGGAACCATTGGAAGGGTTGAATCAAGAAGTAGGTAAAAATGGAGGTTGGGAAGCAGTGGAAGGAGAGCATCAGGAACCAATGGAAGGGTTGGATCAAGAAGTAGGAAAAAATGAAGGTTGGGAAGCAGTGGAAGGAGAGCATCAGGAAGTAAGAACCAATGGGAGGCATGGATCAAGAAGTAGGAACCAATGGGAGGCTTGGATCAAGAAGTAGGAACCAATGGGAGGCTTGGATTAAGATGTAGAAACCAATGGGGCCTGAAGAGCAGTGTAAGGAGAGCTGCAGGATTGATGATGGAAACTTCACTTCCACTTCTTTTCTATACACTTTTGAGCCTTTAAAAAAATACTGACAACCCCTATTAAAGGTGAGTGACAGCCACTTAGGTCAGCTATGTCAGTGCCTATATTGGTTGCCATTCATTTTCCGATTACATAATTATTTGTGCGTAAATACATCTATGTGTACAATAAAGTAGATACATAGGAAAAGTAAAGTTTAACAGGTCTTCTAAATCTTTCCTATTGCTCTCCCTGTGTGTCAGTCTTCACTGTAATTCTGATAATCTGTTCATGAACCATGAAACCAAGGCTGAATAAAACTTTTTCAAACTATAATCTGCAGCATATTTGTACATATATGTTATTCATAGCTGAGAAGTAGTTTGGGAAAACATAAATGACAGCACATGGAGACAATCTTAATACATTTTTACCAACTTTGCCCAACTTCATTCTGCATGCTTCCTTCTCCATTTATAAGGTTCCTCCCCTCGCTCTGAAGTCACTGCTAAATCCATTTTTAAATCCATGGGTTGACACTAGTGCCAGGCTCTCCGTCATTGACTATAATGGGATCACTGAACGTCCACCATTTTGAAACTGAGCAGCAGAGAAAAAAGTCCTCCATCCAAAGTAGACTACATCGCAGATGAGAACCCAACCTTAGACAAATTATTATAAGTTTACTGAGGATGTGGTTACATGATACTTAAGGATGTCTAGACAAAAGGTGGGAAGAGGAAAAAACTACAGGGAGGGAAAGAACAGATAGAGCTGAAAAATCTGATAAGTTTTCCTTCTCATCTTAGTGCTGAATTCATAGCTATACTGCCCAGTCTTGCTGTATAATGTCCTCCTTGATGCTGCTGCCTCTGAATGTGTGAGAATAAGGGAGCAGTATTTTCTTTTCTGTTTGTTTGAGGATAGTATCTAGACATCTAGTCTTCACACACTAGATTGTAAAAGTGAAAATTATACGTACACGGGGAAAAGTGGTGAAAAATACTGGATACAAGTTATTTAATGGCTAAGAACAGTATTTCTCTCCATGTACACACATAGCCGATTCTCCTGAAAAATCACCTGAAATGACAGGTACGCTTTAACTTCAACATATTTTCACTTCCATGTCTTTTTATTGAAGAACAGCTATAGATTTTTTTTATACCTTGACATTTGTGACTTTCCAACATTATGGACTCATCAATAAACCTGGCTGCTATGAGTAAATATATAATCTGTTGGAAAGCTTATTTCCTCTGGACTTTTATCTGTCAGGATTCTATGTCTATCCTTGGCATTGACCTAAGACATCAAAGAAATATCACAAATGTTCTGTCTTATTCAGGAGACACAGAATTGCTTCAGGTTTGTAGTGTAACGTTGGATATTATAGTCTTGACTAGGATACATATTCATACTGTATATTTATATATATTTATATGGAATCTAGATGTCTCCTTACATGAATATTTACGTGACTACATCTTATAGGATGGATAAATAATACATTCATTGCATGTGCTCTCCACTTATATGTCATTGTTATAGGCATTAGCAATGGGACCGTCATCTCAAGAACAGAGATGAGCGAGTAGTATTCGATCGAGTAGGTATTCGATCGAATACTACAGTATTTGAAATACTCGTACTCGATCGAGTACCACTCGCTATTCGAATGGAAAAGTTCGATGCAGAACCAGTATTGATTGGCCGAATGCTATACAGTCGGCCAATCAACGCTGGTTCTTCTCCTACCTTTAGAAGTCTTCTCCGTGCAGCTTCCCCGCAGCGACTTCCGGCTCTGAATTCACTCTGCCAGGCATTGGGCCTGGGCAGAGCCGACTGCGCATGCCCACTTGTAGTGTGGGCATGCGCAGTCGGCTCTGCCCAGGCCCGATGCCTGGCAGAGTGAATTCAGAGCCGGAAGACGCCGTGGGGACGCTGCCCGGAGAAGACTTCTCGGAGGATCCAGCCCGATCCTCACTCGTGGACTTGGTAAGTATAATTTAATCGAACGTTGCCTACCCCTGAAACGAGCATTCCCCCCCCCCATAAACTATAATAGGGTTCGATATTCGATTCGAGTAGTCGAATATTGAGGGGCTACTCGAAACGAATATCGAATCTCGAACATTTTACTGTTCGCTCATCTCTACTCAAGAAGTATCAGAATTTTTTTATGGTGTGAAAAAGGTTTTTGTTACGTCTTCAGGGCTCCTGTATGCTATTCAATGGGCCATATATATTAGATATATGTCTGGAAACCCAGTGACCATCACCAATGTGCATGGGCGTCTTGATCGATGCTAGTGCTGAGAGAATCAATTCCATTTTGGCCAAGAACGGCCTAATCTGTCCCCAACTTTAGATTGACTTTGGTGTCATGTGTTTCCATATATCCACATCTCAAGTGTACCTAGAAGCTTGTACAATCTGATGTAACTCTGTAGGTCTCTGAACTCTTGGTTTGAGCACATGAATTTCATGACATGGTTGTAAAATTTTTGTAAGGAATTTCTGTATTCTGGTCTCTGGTAGTTGACATTGGGTTATATTCATCTGCTGTGACTTTAATCTTGAGATAAAAAAGATTTTCTCTTAGAAGTAGTGTTTTTTTCTATGTGGTTTGTGAAGTGGGATCACTTGATGATCTTACAGGCGGTTAAGGTTACAGAATCAGGTCAATAACATTAATGCGATCAATGGCATTGATTATTTTTTATTTCATGTTTTGAGCCATAGAACTACATAGAAATGACATTGTGGGGACACACAGAGAGTTTTGAAGTAGCTCACAATATTTCTATGAAAAAAATGTTCCCTAAAATACAATAGCTTGTCCTTGAATAGGAAATTCTCAGTTGGTGGAAAAAATTTCCATAGAGGTGTACATTGGATATCCTTGGATATGGGTTACTCCCAGCCAGCTGGCATTGAGACTATACACTATTGTAGCTCCAGGACATGAAATCTATTCACAATGCACAGTATAATCACATGTATAGTCTGAAGTTTCTTCTAGTAGGATTGTACAATTGCGCACTTAGCGGTCAGTACACAACTAAATTGTCTTCTTATAATCTTGTATTTGTATAAGGCTCCGGATGTTTGCTGTACAAAGCCAAAGTACATCTCCCATTGTCTCCCATGGGCACTTGTACCCCTATAATATGTTGGACAATTCGGATTTTTCATTTACCTTAGAGAAACGAGAGGACACAATTGCTACAATTGTATCCATTTATCTATAGAGAGAAAGACCAAAAGCAGATCCGGATCACTGAACCATAGGAGTGTTCAAAGTCAGTCCTTGTTCTAGGACATCTCTTTTGTCTGTAAACTTGAAAAAGGGGGGTTACCCCGAAACGCGTTTTCTAAGTGTCACGTGTTTTTGGTTTAACCGTTCAATAAAGATTGTTTTTTGGCCGCTCTTTGGGGAGCACTGTGCCTTGAATCTAGATCTTCTTGTCTCTCCATGTGATTGGTTCAGGGATCCAGATCTGCTTTTGGTCTTTCTCTCTATTACTACTTGTTAGGATTGGGTCCCACAGGTTGCTCTCCCAGCGCACAGCGCCACCTGCGGGTCAGGCTAAGCCCAGCTTTTGCCCTACTGAGCATGCTCAGACTTTTGGAGCCACTCACAAGCTATGTGCCTTTTCTCTCCTATTGAGCATGAGCGGTGAGGTCATGACCACTGCACCTATTGGGCGGGGACTTACCTTTAAATAGTGTGAGCCGACGCCTGCCCGGGCTCACACTTTCACTTTGATTGAATTTTCCTAAAGTCCATGGAAGGTTGTTTAATGACAGTAGTTCCAGGGATAGGCTCCAGTGTTCAGGCAGGTTGCCAGACTAGGACTCTATGTGGGGTTTCACTGCTTCTATCTGGGTTCTGTTAGGACCTGTAAACCCTGAACTGTCAGCTCTTCACCAGGACTAGGAGCAGTAGAGACTGTTCCAGCCTGAGGAGCTGCAGCAGGTTTGGTCTCTGAGATAGCCTTATTTAGACTGTCAAACTTCATTGGTAACTCCTAGTTGTTTGCAGGAGCATGTTCAGACTTCCGTGGTGGCTTCTAGCTATTGCAGAAGCGCTTGCAGCTGTGTGCACGAGCACCCCTGGCTGTTGCAGGGGCATGTGTGTTTGATGACTCTTAGCTGTGTGCAGGAGCATGCAAGCTTCCTTGGTAACTCCTAGCTGTGTGCAGGAGCACCCCTAGTTGTGCAGGGGTAAGTGTGTTTGCTGACCTGGGGTGAGTGTTAACCCTTGGCAGCCTTGTTTGTTTCAGCAGTATTGGTGTACCTGGCCAGTGAGCTTAACTGGCAGGGTTTAGTTGCACCCTGTTCACATTGAGTATCGCACCACAGCACTGTCACTGCCATTTTTCACATTGAGTACTGCGCCACACCTCGGCGTGTGTGTTGCACCCTGTTCACATTTAGTTCACATACAGCCGCCCATATGGGCCTGTGGACCTCGCTGCAGTGTCTTGCAGCCCAGAGGTTCTGTTGTTCAAAAAATATTATTTATATATATGCACAGACCCGTAACACTACTGATGTCGCCCAAGTGATGCTGTTTTTGACACCAGCTACCTCCAGGTCTTTCAACCCTAAAACAAGGGTGACATGTTTGTATGGTTGTTGTTCCGTATTTACTTGGATATTGAGAAACCCTATGCCGGGTCCATTTGGCTTTGTACCATCCCTGAGAAGTAGTGATGAGCGAATATGCTCGATCGAATACCTCGACTGCTTAGCTCCCGATGCAAAAACACTTCCGGGGCTTTGAATTTTTACTGCCCCTCCCACCTTCTCTGCCGCCGGGAGCTATGCGGCCGAGGTATTCGATCGAGCATATTTGCTCATCTCTACTGAGAAGGATTCTATGCATGGTGCTGCTCTTGACTTCATTAGACTTTATCTATCTATCTATCTATCTATCTATCTATCTATCTATCTATCTATCTATAGATGGATAAATCAATCAATTGATTGATAGCCCTTTTGCCTCACTTGTATTCACATGCAGAGCACTCTGTCTATCTACAGTATCTATCTATCTATCTATCTATATATCTATCATTTATGTACACTATCTATATACAGTATCTATCTATATATTATCTATCATCTACTGTATCTATGTACACTATCTATCTAATCTATCTACAGTATCTATCTATCTATATCTATCTATCATCTATCTATCTATCTATCGTATCTATTATCTATCATCAATGTACACTATCTATCTACAATATCTATCTATATATTATCTATCATTTATCTATGTACACTATCTATCTAATCTATCTACAGTATCTATCTCTATCTATCTATCTATCTATCTATCTATCTATCTATCTATCTATCTATCTATCGTATCTATTATCTATCATCAATGTACACTATCTATCTACAGTATCTATCTATATATTATCTATCATCTATCTATGTACACTATCTATCTAATCTATCTACAGTATCTATCTATCTATATCTATCTATCTATCTAGCTATCTAGCTATCTAGCTATCTATCTAGCTATCTATCTTCTATGTACACTATCTATCTACAGTATCTATCTATATATTATCTATCATTTACAGTCCTATGAAAAAGTTTGGGCACCCCTATTAATCTTAATCATTTTTAGTTCTAAATATTTTGGTGTTTATAACAGCCATTTCAGTTTGATATATCTAATAACTGATGGACACAGTAATATTTCAGGATTGAAATGAGGTTTATTGTACTAACAGAAAATGTGCAATATGCATTAAACCAAAATTTGACCGGTGCAAAAGTATGGGCACCTCAACAGAAAAGTGACATTAATATTTAGTAGATCCTCCTTTTGCAAAGATAACAGCCTCTAGTCGCTTCCTGTAGCTTTTAATCAGTTCCTGGATCCTGGATAAAGGTATTTTGGACAAACAATTCAAGTTCAGTTAAGTTTGATGGTCGCCGAGCATGGACAGCCCGCTTCAAATCATCCCACAGATGTTCAATGATATTCAGGTCTGGGGACTGGGATGGCCATTCCAGAACATTGTAATTGTTCCTCTGCATGAATGCCTGAGGATTTGGAGCGGTGTTTTGGATCATTGTCTTGCTGAAATATCCATCCCCGGCGTAACTTCAACTTCGTCACTGATTCTTGAACATTATTCTCAAGAATCCGCTGATACTGAGTGGAATCCATGCGACTCTCAACTTTAACAAGATTCCCGATGCCGGCATTGGCCACACAGCCCCAAAGCATGATGGAACCTCCACCAAATTTTACAGTGGGTAGCAAGTGTTTTTCTTGGAATGCTGTTTCTTTTTGGATGCCATGCATAACGCCTTTTTGTATGACCAAACAACTCAATCTTTGTTTCCAAAATGAAGTTGGCTTCTCCAAATGTGCTTTTGCATACCTCAGGCAACTCTATTTGTGGCGTACGTGCAGAAACGGCTTCTTTCTCATCACTCTCCCATACAGCTTCTCCTTGTGCAAAGTGCGCTGTATTGTTACCGATGCACAGTGACACCATCTGCAGCAAGATGATGCTGCAGCTCTTTGGAGGTGGTCTGTGGATTGTCCTTGACTGTTCTCACCATTCTTCTTCTCTGCCTTTCTAATATTTTTCTTGGCCTGCCACTTCTGGGCTTAACAAGAACTGTCCCTGTGGTCTTCCATTTCCTTACTATGTTCCTCACAGTGGAAACTGACAGGTTAAATCTCTGAGACAATGTTTTGTATCCTTCCCCTGAACAACTATGTTGAACAATCTTTGTTTTCAGATCATTTGAGAGCGGGCTGTCCATGTTCGGCGACCATCAAACTTAACTGAACTTGAATTGTTTTGTAGAAAGAAATGGTCCAAAATCCCTTCATCCAGGATCCAGGAACTGATTAAAAGCTACAGGAAGCGACTAGAGGCTGTTATCTTTGCAAAAGGAGGATGTACTAAATATTATTGTCACTTTTCTGTTGAGGTGCCCATATTTTTGCACCGGTCAAATTTTGGTTTAATGCATATTGCGCATTTTCTGTTAGTACAATAAACCTCATTTCAATCCTGAAATATTACTGTGTCCATCAGTTATTAGATATATCAAACTGAAATGGCTGTTGCAAATACCAAAATATTTAGAACTAAAAATGATTAAGATTAATAGGGGTGCCCAAACTTTTTCATAGGACTGTATCTATGTACACTATCTATCTAATCTATCTACAGTATCTCTCTATCTATCTATCTCTCTATCTATCTATCTATCTATCTATCTATCTATTATCTATCTATCAATCATCTATGTACACTATATATCTATCTATTATCTATCTATCTATCTATCTATCTATCTATCTATCTATCTATCTATCTATCTATCTATCCTCTATCTCTTATAGATATCTTTTCTCTGTCTCCCATCCAATACCAGCTTTCTATGCAATCTCAATGCAGATTTACCTTCTTGTTTATATTAAGGCTAATAGAAAAAAATGCATCTACAGAACAAATGCTATCTTGCCATGTCTACACACTTTATTCCACTGTTTTGACACTATTACGCTAATCCGATTAAACACATTAGAAGGTTTTACCTCGGTAGCAGACTGTAACAAGGCTGCACCAATTTACAGCTAGTTTCCACGCTCCCCTTCCTGACAGCTTCTTTTTGTTATATTTTTAGTTTTTCGTTTTTCCTGAAAGCGGGTAACACCGGTAAGTAATGAAGCGGAGTGAGCGCTGACAGGATTCCCGATCTCTCTTCCTTACGTCTTGTCATGATGTAACCATTTAATTGAGGCCGCTACTTAGTTTATTGTAAACACACTTTTGTTTGTTGTGCGCCGAATGCAAAGGATTCTGGGGCAATTTATTTGCAGTGTAAACATATTGGTTGGAAGTCATTAATATGACATTCACATAACCATAATGAAGCGTAGAAGACGTGGAGATTTGGCACCACTGAAATACCCAAAGGACATTAACTGGGAGTCTTAAAACTAAAACTATTGGAAACAAGATATTTTTACCTCTCGTTTGGGAGTAATATAATTGCATTTTGTGGCTATAGCAGATGCTGGGGACAGCTGGTAGAGTAGAATTTTTTTTCCCGTCTTCTATCTTTTGTACTATACAGATAAAACCTGGTATAGCTCACACAATATAAAAAAAACAATGGCTGCTTCTTAATCTGACGCTTGATAGACTGGCTTTTGTGTGCGCGTGTAATATTGAAGATTTGTTTAGACTGCAAACATATTTATTACATAAACTCCAGAGAATAAACAGCACATGCTCGCCGCTTAATTTGAAGCAATGAAAAGATCCGAGTTGTCTTTTGACGACCTTTCTAGATACTTAATTGAAACCAAATATTTGGAAGTTGGAAATTGGCAGCAAAAAGACAACTGGCATTCTCTCGCTCTTTTTCCTCAATGCGTTTGGTTATCATAAGCATTTTATTCAATGGTTTTAATAGGCTTTATATTCATGTGCTAGAAATCCATGATTTAGACTGCGACGGTAGAATTATAAATTTAATGGAAAACTATTGAAACAAAAAGAAATCGAAAATATTTCCCAGGGGGAAGAGAAAGTTTCATAAAATAGATTTTTTTTTTTTTTTTTACAGTTTATTGCTTAAAGGGGTTTCACATCACCACTGTCCAGGGGAAAACAGTAAATGCAACCACAGTTGCAGCACCTTCATTCTCAGGATCATGGGGTCCTAGATTTGATATCCCCACTGATCGCAAGGCGATGGCGTATCTTAGGGATAAGATTGAAAAAGTGTTTCAATGAAGATCTGCGTTCAGGTCTAAGACTGTACAGAGGATTGTAACAATGCTGATGCATTGGTTGCCTGTAATATCAACAGGTGGCTCAGGATTGGAATCCGCAGTGCTTGGCTGTAATTTGCAGAGGATTGTGGCAAGTGTGTTTTTTTTTTTTTTTTTTTCCCTAGTGTAGATTGTGAGCCCCAATAGGTATCACATTGTACTTTTTTTTTTTTTTTTCCTATCAGTATGTCTTTGTAGAATGGGAGGAAGTTCATGCAAACACGGGGAAAACATACAAACTCCTTGCAGGTGTTGTTCCTGGCAGGATTCGAACCCAGGACTCCAGTGCTGCAAGGCTACAGTGCTAACCACTGAGCCACCGTGTTGCCCCTAGGATTGTGGCAGCAAGTGTTAAAGCAGCACTCCAACCAAATTTATTATGCTACAGCTCTGTAGTACAAGAAAAACTAATGTAAAGTGAACAATGTAGTCACTTACTCTGTGCAATGTTCACGTTATTCTGGCTCTGAATGGTGTCCTTGGCTGATCATGTGATTGACAGACTGGTTTAAAGATTAACATACCAGCTGGAAGTTCCTGATTTTTATGTAAATCAATGAACATGTAATATTTAGGCCTGGTTCACATCTGTGTTCAGTATTCCATTTGGGGAGTCCGCTTGAGGATCTCCTGAACAGAATACCGAATGCATTTAAAAGCGGTGAGCAATGAAAGCATACAGACACCATAGACTATAATGGAGTCCATGTGTTTTCCGCACGATGTCCACATGAGTCATGCGGAGAGAAAGGTACTTCAATAACTACTTTCCTCTCCGCATGACTCGTGCGGAAAATGTACGGACCCCATGATAGTTTATGGGATCCCTGTGCTTTCATTGCTCATTGCTTGTTAATGCGTTCGGTATTCCATTCGGGGAATGGACTCCCTGAACGGAATACCGAATGCAGATGTGAACCAGGTCTAAAGCTCTCATAGGTTTACATAGAAAAAGTATGAGAACAGTATACAATGCCACCACAGGAAAAATGAAACATTACATGGTGCCTATTGATTAATGTACAGTAAAGAATAGTTAGGTTGGATCCTCTTGATCAGGGCTTCAGAAACTTTTTAGACTCAGGCCTTTCTAATCAATCTGTTATGATGTCGAGGCCTCACCAGCCCAGTAATACTACCATAGAATGTTAAACAAAATGTTTCAAAATGTCTCCATCTTGGAATGCTCCCAATAAAGGTGAGACCCCCTGGAAGTGTGGGAAATTCTTCTAAGCTCAGTAGGATGCTCCTGTGACTGCCAGGCTTCTGGCCTTTTTTATTTGGGATCTGCATACTTTATATGCTAATCGCGTCACAAAAATGGCTTATAAGATACAGTCCTGGTGTTCAAATGCATATTCAGTGGGCAACGCTGGTGAAAAGGGGGCATCGATATATAGGAAAGAAAAATTTAGGGCTCCCTTTACGTGCCACACACCTCTGGATTCTAGTGGACACCAGATTCAGGAACTTTTTCATAGGATACAAAGAGGCCCTGGAGCCACCGACCCCCAGTATGATACATAACAATGCACTATTGAAAAAAGCATACTGCTAAATACATACAATCTAGGTATACATTCCTAACTTGAAGACAGCACCTTAAACTTCTGTTCCTCTAAGTTGCTGAACCCATTTTAATTAAGCAAGGTCCCTGGATTAAACTCCGGTGAGAACAATGTGTCCATCATATCATAATGCTCCTGTGTATGCAGAACTCCAGAAGATGAGGGTCCTTGTGCAGAGAGCTGCTCTGTACTGAAACTATTCATTTTACTGATTGCGAGCCCTGGCTGCCATTCTAATGTAATTCATAGGAAATGTCTGAAAACAAACAGTTCATCCCATGATTAGCAAAACTTGTCCATATATATATGTAATTGCTAGAACGGCTATTCCGGTCATGGTCAAGGTGACAAAATTAATCAGTGGTAATGATTTTTTTTGAGGTTGTATTAAATGCATTGACTCTTCAAAGAGCTGAGCATGAGAATGATGTGTATCAAAATGTCTTTAAAAAATAAATAAATAATAATAATAAATATATATATATATATATATATATATATATATATATATATATATCAAAATCACAGTGCCACTTATCCACTTATCACCAACAGGTTCGCAATACTCAGACAAACAATTGCTATTCCACTTCTAACCTGCAAGTCATGAAGAATTTACATCTTATAAATAGGGAAACTTACTTCCAAGGCCTCACTTTAATCTCAAGTCTGTCACCAGTACTATGTGGGGTCAATATAGATAACCAGTTGGGTCCGGCAGACACTTTTTCCAATGCCTGAAAGTATGGTAAAAAAAAATAAAAATTCAATTTACAGAAGGAACCTGTTGCTGTTTTTTATACTGTATTAATTTCCTTATTTAATTAACAATATGTATTATATTATTTTATAATTATATAAAATCATGTAACAATATCTTCAGAATAACAAGAAATCGGAATTCTTTTTCTATGTAATTCCCCTTTAAAACAATTCATTTTCTAAAACTTTTTTCATGCATTTTCATGTAGGATACTATATAGCTCCCTCCAACTTAAATATTCATTGAACAGTAAAGGTCAGATTCTTGTGAATGCTATGGATGTTAAATCCAGCGTCGAAGACACTCTCATAGTCAAAGCCGTGCTGTATTACCTGTATATTTCTATGCATAACTGTCTTCTTCATCACTGTTATTCCTGCATAAGAACCCTCAAAGAGCTCCTTCTATCACACTTCCCAGACGTTCATCCTGACAAGTTTGAACTACAGCAATCTGTTACCCGCATCCTCCACCACTGCTCAATACCACACCATGGAAGATCTGTCATTCGGTAAACGAAAAACAGCCTGCCCATTTTTCAGCATAACACCCACAGTTTCAATTTACATTGTATTTGATTTCTTTTTTACTTGATTTTTTTTAGTTCGTCTGTTTTAAATTCCATTTCCAGATAATGTAATATATCTACCTGAAATTCAATTAACATTCTAGATTCGGAAAATAAAACCTCCACATCTCTTTTTGTCGTCGACTCAAAAGAACCTTCGAAAGTGTTGAGCAGTTATTTAGAGACGCGGCGGAGCTAAATTGTCAGTTAACCCCTTGCAACTAGATGTTTCTAACTCTTCATAGCTCTGAGATGTAAAGTGTTTTTTGGACACATAAACGTTACATTTTACCGGCTCCGAAGGATTGTAACAAACTGTTATATAGTCTCCATATAAATTCCCTGCCGTGCCTGTACTGCCAGTACTATGATGCTCGATTGGGGTTATACATTGACATGTGACCTCAGTGGCCAATTTATTGACTCATTGGGGACATCAGTAAAGATGGCGCATTACTTTGTCATATACAATAAGTCATTGGGGCAGATTCATTAAAACTTTAAATTTCCAAGTTTTTAAACTCCACTTGTGACATAAAATGGCGCAAGTGGTGTTTCTTTGCTGTCCTTTAACGCTTTCGGAAATTAAGATGTAGACAGTTTTCTGCTAATGATAGCCTAACATGCTGCAGGATGATAGTATCAACAGCACACGGATGACTGAATTTACATGGTATCTATTTGGAAAGCACCACAACAAGTGTAAGGTGAAAGCCATTACAGTAAGGTCTTTGTCTGGTGTAGTGTCTGTCAATAATCCTCTTACAAGCCTAATTTTTTTTTTTAATGTAGATTGTGAGCCCCATATAGGGATCACATTCTACATTTTTCCCTATCAGTATTCCTTTGGAGTAAAGAAGGAAATCCATACAAACACAGGGAAAACATACACACTCCTTGCAAATGTCCTTGCCAGGATTTGAACCAAGGATTCCAGTGCTGCAAGGCTGTAAGTACTAACCACTGAGCCACCATGTTGCCCCCTAAATTTTCCATCTGGCAACGATTGTGAAAAAATGACCACAAACAGACCCCATTATAGTCAATGAGGTCCCTTGGAATTTGTTGTCCATCATTAGATGTATCATTTTTCCTGCAATGGACCGGAAGAACAGAAACATCAGCGCAGGTGTGAACCCAAACTTAGTTGTACCACATGACAAGTTCAGCTCTGCTACATCTGTGTTTATTTAGGGCTGTTTTACTTAATCTCCTGCTTCTTTATTCTGCTTTCTTTTTTTTCTTTTGATCATATTAAGCTGTCAATCATTCGTAAATATAAAAAGCCAGCACTCACTAGCATCTTATCTTGGTCAGTTTTCATGTATGAGATTTAATCAAAGTTCCTCTCACCTCTGCTTCTTATCTTGGAGGAATGGAACAGTAAACAAGGATTGTACCTCTGAAGATTAGAAGTAAAGGAAAAAAATAGATTTCTGAAAGAAGTGCGGCAATGATAAGCAGCTTCTTCCTGTGACCTGACTCCAAACAAACTCGTCTAAATTTAAATGTGCAGAGTCCGTGTGTTAATAGAGCAATAAGTTAATGGGGTCCATTCATTATATGTCATAGTACTGGACTAGAGGGCTGGCCTGAAGCTCCAGAGCCCCAATATAACAGTTATAACATGATTCCCCAGTTCTCAAATGCCACCAACAGTTTGTGCTTCTTCCCAAAGCCCCACAGACCCCCTGGGCTTCAAAGAGGTAATCCAGCCATTGGTAACATAATGGAACATTTTCCACTCTACATGCCTCTCTGCACCCCTCATAGTGTGACACTAGATCACTAGATTTTCTTTCATATGTCTCGTCTTGTATTAATGTCTTGTATTTCTTCACTTATTTGCCTCCTTCTGCTACTGATCAAACCTCTACAATAGAAGTGTATGGAGGGGGAAGGAACAAGAAAAGTTCCTAAAAGCAGAGAGACAAATGCACTATATAGAGACAGTTTCTTTCACTAGTCAGCTGGGTTGATAAGGATTAGTATCTGACCTTCTCCAGACAGAAATGACTCACTAATTTTGTAGACGGCCTCAAATCTTTGATGCTCTTTTTCTCCTCCTCCTTCTCCCTCCCATCTCCATAGACTACATTGTAAACTGATGCTGGTTGTGTATGGAGTATAGCCCAAAATCACTCAGATAAGAAAAGACAGGAGTAAAGTCATAATTAAAGACACAGGCACTCTTTAGTGAAGTATATTGCAAAGTTATTATAGTAGAGAATTGTCCATTTTGGGCAATCCTCTTTCACTAAAAGAACAATCTGGCCACAAATGGTTATATCTGTGCAATATGAAATATCTTGTGGAGGAATCTGGCAGTAAATGGTTAACTACCTGTAGTGCCTCCCGTAGGGGAAATGAAGTATTACACAATGTCTATTAAAATAAATTGCTTTTCCATGTAATGGATTGACATACTGGATTCTCCAGTGAGATTGAGAGTCTTTATGTAGCTACTCTGATCTAACAGATGGAGTATTTACTGAGCTTCCCCCATCAATTCAGAGTTACCTGTTGTTTTCCAGACCAGACAACCCCTTTAATTCTTGCCTTGAAAGATCACAGTTCCGTTATGTTACGTGTCTAAAATCCCATGCAACTATGAAATAGCTCAGGTCAGCAAAGCTGTCTTATCTCATATTCCAATCCTGTTTGACTTACTGCAATACTAACAAGATGATCATAGATCCCCAAAATGAACGTCTGTATAATATACATTGCATTGTAGAGTTGTAAAACACAGAGACGCTTAATCTATTGCAATTACAGTAACTAGAGAATTAGAGTAGATGAAGCAATATGAGCTTAAGCTCGAAACTTCATAACTTTTTATTACTGCCAACTTCTTTAGCTGTTAGAGGAGGTACACCAAATACTGTAACGTATAATATATAGATCTGCGGATATTACAACAATATGGGCTTATTGCATGAAAATAGTTTATATGTTCTAGGCCTGGGAGTTACATCTCTACTTGCATTTATCATGTATTATCACCAGTTACATTGGATCACATAAAAATTACTTACCATTTATGATCCCGTCCTGACTTATTGTAATGATGGTAATAAAAAAAAAGTTCATGTAACATGTCCACCAAAATTATAAACGCACTGTATATGAGGGCAAATGTACATGCTTGCTTCCCCTTAGTCTATGCAGTAGTTCATGTACTAAGTATAGAAGTTTGCGCTCTAGGGTATAGAAACTGCAAACAGGAAGTCATAGGTAGCCATTTTGGAGTCTATGGAACTGTGTCTTTGGTCACCCAGTTACATAACCTGCATATATATGAATTTGATCTCTTCTACTCCACTCCTATATTCATGTTTGTTAATTTTGGAAATGTTGTACCCTTAAAGGGGCTCTATCAGCAAAATTATGCTGATAGAGCCCCACATATGCGTGAATAGCCTTTAAAAAGGCCATTCAGGCATTGCTAATGTTATATTAAACTACTCCCGGTTTATAATAATACCCTAAAAAAGAATATGATAATCATACCGTATTGTGGATGCTGGGCAGGCATGCACAGTCCGATGTCATCTTTAGCCACGCCTACATATTTTTTCTTCTTGCAGCGATGTCCTCGGGTTCCGTCTTCCTTGTCTTCTTCTTCTGGCGTCATTGCTTGTAATCCCGCACCAGCGCAGTAACAGGGCAACAGTAGCAGGGGAACTGAGTATGCTCAGTTCCCCTGCTGCTGTTACCCTGCTACTGTGCCAGAGCGGGATTGAAGACGAGGAAGATGGGACCCGAGGAATAGCAAGGAAACAGTAGCTACTGCGCCGGCGCGGGATTACAAGCAATGACGCCGGAAGAAGAAGACGGAAGAAGAAGACGAGGAAGACGGGACCCGAGGACATCGCTGCAAGAAGAAAGAAGAGGTAGGCGTGGCTAAAGATGATGTCGGACTGTGCGTGCCCACCCAGCGAGGACAATACGGTATGATTATCATATTCTTTTTTAGGATATTATTTTAAAATGGGGGGGGGTAGTTTAATATAACATTAGCAATGCCTGAATGGCCTTTTTAAAGGCTATTCACGCATATGTGGGGCTCTATCAGCATAATTTTGCTGATAGAGCCCCTCTAATCTTAATTTGAACAGTATGAGAACAAATAACATCCACAGAGATAGTTACATACATAGTAGATGAAGTTGGATGAAGCCACAGGTTATAAAGTCCAGTTTATAATCCTCTGGGTTATAGTTTGGACTTGCTGGATCTACATTCTCATCCAATCAATCATGTATGTAACTATCTATGTTGATGGTCTTTCTGACCATGTGTCTATTTCAACCAGTAGCCAATATTGAGGTGATGTTGGTACACTTTAAAGAGGACCTTTCGTGTCCTCAGGAACACCCCCTCCTCCTGACAGTACTCGTCCATAGACTAGCATTGGGGGGGGGGGGGGGGGTCATTACTCACCACTTAGTGTCAGGGCTGGGCAGTAAGGAACCCCAGACTAGCACTTTGCCGGGGCACATTACAGAAGGGTGCTAAATTCACCACACTGTCGGCTTTCTAGTGGTATATAAAACTGCATGTGCCCGAGGACATGAAAGGTCCTTCAAATCGCAAACCTTCATTTGATTCTTTGTTAAAAGAATTTCCAGAAATGCCAAAAAGATCTATATAGGTCTACAATTAATTCGCTTACCACTCTAAGTCTGAACTGTTTCTCCACCATCACTGTCTTAGCGCGATCAGTCCTTGGTATAAAATCTAACATAATGATATGTGTCCCCTATAGTAACAATACATCCTGGGACATTGGTGGACAGTAAGCAGCTACATGTTTTAAAGGTTTACCAAGTTTTGAAATGAGCTCCTATTGATAAAACAGGGTTCCAGTTTCCCAGTCCTGATGGAGTGGCATGCTGAGCATGTTCCCCACCACTCCAATTATTGTCAATAAGAGTGCTGGAGGTAGGTATTGGTGGGGGTCCCTGCTATCAGACACCCACTGATTATGAAGCTGTCCCCTAAGCGAGTGGTAAGGGATAACTTCAAAACTTGGTCCATCCTCTTTAATGTAGATCTAGAGAGTATCCCATCATGAGATTAAGATAGAAGTAATAGGAAAAGTATATGACAAAGTATATATTTTTTGCATATATAGACCATACCATAGCCTGGAATATCCCTAATGCTTAGAGAATGGTTATATTGGCATTTCAATACATATTTAGATTGTCCCGGTTGTATCTGAATAATAGACTTGAACATAAAGGTGCATAAGCATTACAGAAATTCGTGTATCATTATTGGCATGAGTAGTCATAATTTAGCTAAAGTAAAATCTATTTGCTATACATGGAAAATGTAGTCATTACGGTTTCATTGGGAAATGCTTGAAAATTGCCCCGTTAATGTAAATTTTAGTTTTATAGAAGAAAAATATCTAATGCCGTTCCCTCATTTGCTGTCCTCCAATTTCACCCATTATTCTCTCCGCATATGCTATAATATAGGGTAGAAGTGACCTTTATCTAGGTTTAATCAGGTGTGGGTTTCGATTTTCAAAATGTTTTCACTAAATATGTCACGCTAATGTATAATGCGGCAAATGCTTAATAATATTATTACATTTAGTATGGCGAGCGAATTTTAGATTCTTAAAGGTTTGGAATGGCTTAAAATATGGAATTTTTTTCCAAATGTTAAAATAGAAAATGTTATGAATTAATTCTAATTTTTTATTTTAATAAATGGGTTAACAGATTGGAGAAAAACTGCAAACATTTAATCATTTGGAGAGCAGGTGCTTTTGCTTCGGATTTTATAAATTTGTTTTTAAATGTTTTTAGGTCTTTGATCACTTTGAATTATACAAATGTGAAAAAGATGGCAGATAAAAAATAGATGTCGGATGACGCTATTTGTCAAGCATTGCAGCAGCCAGGTTTAAAAAAATACCGCAAAAAAATTACTTATCAAAATGGGCAATATCCGATCAATTAATCTTGATGAGGGTGTATAGTGCAATATGTGATTCCATTGATACCTTCATGGGGGAGACTCATTTAGGGGTCTGTTACTAATGTGCCAATGGTTTCACGTTTGAGAAATACAATGCTTTGGTATTGTGTACAGTTATGGACAGTACAGTACAGGTAAAGATTTGATTCAGTTTGGTACATTATATAGACTGGCTTCACATCTGCGTTGGTATCTCTGCAGATAACCAGTTTTTGTGATCCTTCGAAAGATCGTGAAATCTGATTTGAACGGGTTGTTTAAAATCCCCATTGATTTTAATGGGTTTTTAAAACCATCCACTGGTGTGTGCTTGGAATATTCCATTCCACCATGTATCCACTTTATTGGATGGCAGCCAAAGTGGGATTTGCAACACTTTTGCTCTGTCCAAAAAATAAGAATACATGATGGAAAGTAACATATCTATCTTCTTTTACCATTGAGGTCTGTGGAAATTGGGCACACAATGATTATAAATGGATGCTAATCCATTTGTGTCCATTTTACAATCCATTTCCCTCTTTAGTCTTCTCCGCACATGCTCAAAATGAAGAATACAAAACAAAAATGGATCTGCCAAAAATGAAAACTAACGGACACTTTTTTGGTAGATACCCATTGATGGATCATGAAAAACAACGCGTTTTGGTATGATTGTGTAGCCATTTGTGTCTTTTTTTTGTCGAATCCATTGTTATGTTGAATTCACAATAGGTTGACACACAATGCAGATGTGAACATAGCCTTATAGTGAGATCAGATTGTCCTGTTGGTAAATGGTCGATGATGGTGTGGCTTTTTTAGATGACATCATAAGAATAGACTTTGATAAGGCTTCTGATAATATCTGTGAGGATTCATGGAGCTTAGCTCATAATTTAGCTAATCTACCGTATTTTCCAAAACCTGTTTAGATAATTGTGAATTAGTAGGTTTTTTTTTTTTGTTTTTTTTTTTAGTTTTTGTTTTATAACTAGATCAGAGAATAGCTGCAAAGATCAGATTTGGGTCTTGAGGACCTATCATGTTTATGCATTACATGGACACTGTGGGGAAGTTAGCTCAGTAGAAGCAGTGGTGCGCACCCAAACAGTCAAGACAGAGACACAAAATATGCAGCAAACTGTTTTATTTAGAAAAAAAAAACACAAGAAATTAAATAAACCTTGACTTCAGACACAAAATGAGCAAAACAAAATACAGCCTTAACTTCAGGCAAAAATAAAAAAAAAAATATCCTGCTCGTCTGAGCAACTAACTAAACAGAACTGATAACCTAACTATACATGTGGCTTACTTCCAGCCACACGAACAAAACAAGTGCAATATAGTCTAACCGGACTAAGGGTTACAGGACAGAACCATACACCTCCTTTCTCCCCATGCAACTGCAGAAACTGAAGCCTTTTTCTGGCCCAGTAATGAGCCCAGGATCTACACCTGGGCTGAGGCCTACTCCAGATCCACCCTGGACCACACATAAGTCAGAAACCTGGGACTGATATATCTGGACTCCAGCACTCTGCCTGTCACCTTGTCACAACCCCCTATTGATTTGTCTGGGATCTGTATGATGTCCCATACATTTCAGTTGTGGCGGCGCTGCAGTGGATTTGCACACCTGGTTTCAGGGCTCCACAAAATTTCTAGTTGATTATTCTGATCGGCCAACCATGGGGAAATCAGCCAAACAAAAAGGGGATTGTTGGCTGTGGATGGCTCCTTTAAATCATGGTTGATTGCAAAAAAAGGAATTTACAAGCACCAACACCAGAGGATATCTATAAAAACCTTGTACTTTATATATTCCCCTGTGTTTGGCACAGTTCAGCAAAGATATTGTCTGGGTTGCATCACCTTTAATGCATTTGTGGCTGATGGGCAAGTTCTGTCTAAGCTTGAACCATGTAAGCTGTGTCTACAAGCCTTCAGAAAGCCTGGAGATAAATGTGCGCTATTCCTACTTAGTTTCCATTGTTCCTGTGGAATAATAGGAGATGTAGCATGTGAGTGCTGGCGGATCTTTCATATGTAGAGGCTGAACTGCAAAGCTCCGGTTTGCAGGATTTCTGGTTTTAGGTCCTCACTACTTTAGAGAGGATCTAATGCGGACAATCCCGCAGGGCTCAGACTGTATGTTTATTTAATACATACATATTACTAGTGGACTGGGATGTTTTACTTGTAAAAAACACAAAGTTTGTTCATATTATTAACTCCTTCACAACTGGAGATGAAGGAGTCAACCTAACTTTGTTCTGTGTAGTATTGTAGGCCTGGCATTTCAGCAAAAGTCGTACAGATTCCCATTTGTGTGTCATAGTCACACATGCAATTTTGCCGAAAGTTTCATTAAACTTGACTGCACATCTGTATTATGTAGCAGAAAATATTTTCCATTAAAATGTAGAGTAACTGCAGCAACTTGCTCCAATGTGACTCGAAGCTTTTCTATAGAAGTTTTAGTTCAGCAATGCCATAAATGACTATAATATTTAGAGATGAGCGAACACTAAAATGTTCGAGGTTCGAAATTCGATTCGAACAGCCGCTCACTGTTCGAGTGTTCGAATGGGTTTCGAACCCCATTATAGTCTATGGGGAACATAAACTCGTTAAGGGGGAAACCCAAATTCGTGTCTGGAGGGTCACCAAGTCCACTATGACACCCCAGGAAATGATACCAACACCCTGGAATGACACTGGGACAGCAGGGGAAGCATGTCTGGGGGCATAAAAGTCACTTTATTTCATGGAAATCCCTGTCAGTTTGCGATTTTCGCAAGCTAACTTTTCCCCATAGAAATACATTGGCCAGTGCTGATTGGCCAGAATACGGAACTCGACCAATCAGCGCTGGCTCTTCTGGAGGAGGCGGAGTCTAAGATCGCTCCACACCAGTCTCCATTCAGGTCCGACCTTAGACTCCGCCTCCTCCGGCAGAGCCAGCGCTGATTGGCCGAAGGCTGGCCAATGCATTCCTATGTGAATGCAGAGACTTAGCAGTGCTGAGTCAGTTTTGCTCAACTACACATCTGATGCACACTCGGCACTGCTACATCAGATGTAGCAATCTGATGTAGCAGAGCCGAGGGTGCACTAGAACCCCTGTGCAAACTCAGTTCACGCTAATAGAATGCATTGGCCAGCGCTGATTGGCCAATGCATTCTATTAGCCCGATGAAGTAGAGCTGAATGTGTGTGCTAAGCACACACATTCAGCTCTACTTCATCGGGCTAATAGAATGCATTGGCCAGCGCTGATTGGCCAGAGTACGGAACTCGACCAATCAGCGCTGGCTCTGCTGGAGGAGGCGGAGTCTAAGGTCGGACCTGAATGGAGACTGGTGTGGAGCAATCTTAGACTCCGCCTCCTCCAGCAGAGCCAGCGCTGATTGGCCGAATTCCGTACTCTGGCCAATCAGCACTGGCTAATGCATTGTATTGGCGTGATGAAGCAGTGCTGAATGTGTGTGCTTAGCACACACATTCAGCTCTACTTCATCGGGCTAATAGAATGCATTGGCCAATCAGCGCTGGCCAATGCATTCTATTAGCTTGATGAAGCAGAGTGTGCACAAGGGTTCAAGCGCACCCTCGGCTCTGATGTAGCAGAGCCGAGGCTGCACAAGGGTTCAAGCGCACCCTCGGCTCTGATGTAGCAGAGCCGAGGGTGCACTTGAACCCTTGTGCACCCTCGGCTCTGCTACATCAGAGCCGAGGGTGCGCTTGAACCCTTGTGCAGCCTCGGCTCTGCTACATCAGAGCCGAGGGTGCGCTTGAACCCTTGTGCAGCCTCGGCTCTGCTACATCAGAGCCGAGGGTGCGCTTGAACCCTTGTGCAGCCTCGGCTCTGCTACATCAGAGCCGAGGGTGCGCTTGAACCCTTGTGCAGCCTCGGCTCTGCTACATCAGAGCCGAGGGTGCGCTTGAACCCTTGTGCACACTCTGCTTCATGCATTGGCCAGCGCTGATTGGCCAATGCATTCTATTAGCCCGATGAAGTAGAGCTGAATGTGTGTGCTAAGCACACACATTCAGCACTGCTTCATCACGCCAATACAATGCATTAGCCAGTGCTGATTGGCCAGAGTACGGAATTCGGCCAATCAACGCTGGCTCTGCTGGAGGAGGCGGAGTCTAAGATCGCTCCACACCAGTCTCCATTCAGGTCCGACCTTAGACTCCGCCTCCTCCGGCAGAGCTAGCGCTGATTGGCCGAAGGCTGGCCAATGCATTCCTATGTGAATGCAGAGACTTAGCAGTGCTGAGTCAGTTTTGCTCAACTACACATCTGATGCACACTCGGCACTGCTACATCAGATGTAGCAGAGCCGAGGGTGCACTAGAACCCCTGTACAAGCTCAGTTCACGCTAATAGAATGCATTGGCCAGCGCTGATTGGCCAATGCATTCTATTAGCCCGATGAAGTAGAGCTGAATGTGTGTGCTAAGCACACACATTCAGCACTGCTTCATCACGCCAATACAATGCATTAGCCAGTGCTGATTGGCCAGAGTACGGAATTCGGCCAATCAGCGCTGGCTCTGCTGGAGGAGGCGGAGTCTAAGGTCGGACCTGAATGGAGACTGGTGTGGAGCGATCTTAGACTCCGCCTCCTCCAGAAGAGCCAGCGCTGATTGGCCGAATTCCGTACTCTGGCCAATCAGCACTGGCTAATGCATTGTATTGGCGTGATGAAGCAGTGCTGAATGTGTGTGCTTAGCACACACATTCAGCTCTACTTCATCGGGCTAATAGAATGCATTGGCCAATCAGCGCTGGCCAATGCATTCTATTAGCTTGATGAAGCAGAGTGTGCACAAGGGTTCAAGCGCACCCTCGGCTCTGATGTAGCAGAGCTGAGGGTGCACAAGGGTTCAAGTGCACCCTCGGCTCTCCTACATCAGAGCCGAGGGTGCGCTTGAACCCTTGTGCAGCCTCGGCTCTGCTACATCAGAGCCGAGGGTGCGCTTGAACCCTTGTGCACACTCTGCTTCATCAAGCTAATAGAATGCATTGGCCAGCACTGATTGGCCAGAGTACGGAATTCGGCCAATCAGCGCTGGCCAATGCATCCCTATGGGAAAAAGTTTATCTCACAAAAATCACAATTACACACCCGATAGAGCCCCAAAAAGTTATTTTTAATAACATTCCCCCCTAAATAAAGGTTATCCCTAGCTATCCCTGCCTGTACAGCTATCCCTGTCTCATAGTCACAAAGTTCACATTCTCATATGACCCGGATTTGAAATCCACTATTCGTCTAAAATGGAGGTCACCTGATTTCGGCAGCCAATGACTTTTTCCAATTTTTTTCAATGCCCCCGGTGTCGTAGTTCCTGTCCCACCTCCCCTGCGCTGTTATTGGTGCAAAAAAGGCGCCAGGGAAGGTGGGAGGGGAATCGAATTTTGGCGCACTTTACCACGCGGTGTTCGATTTGATTCGAACATGGCGAACACCCTGATATCCGATCGAACATGTGTTCGATAGAACACTGTTCGCTCATCTCTAATAATATTGCATGGAAGTTATAGAACTAATCTTAGACTTGAATCTCATTTTATCATTTGCAAAAAGATGTCAGTGCTATAAAACTCCATGTACAGAGAAACAGGGCAGTGAACGTAATACTTGCCCCAGTGAATAACAGCTAAGAACAGGGGACGTAACAAGTGACCAGTGAGCCCCATAGCAAAACTTGTAATGGCGCAAGTCTAAAACTGGAAAAGTGGTCTGCTTTATATATGGTAATAATGGGAAGGGAAAATAAGGACAGAAAGAGGGTACTATGTAATGTGAGGTTGTGCAAGAAAACTATTTTTATTAGATAAATTCCCAAAAAGTATATGTCGTATTAAAAAGTCACAGTACCCTCATTTTGTCATTCTTTTCCCTGCCCATCAATATATATAGCTTTCTGGTGGTGGCACACATCAGGGTCACTATATGTGAGATTACACTATATTGGAGGGACAACATTTAGTTTCTAATGGTCTGCTTTAGACACTGGGAAGCTACACACTGTGATGTCACAATAAAGAGATAATACACACTTTGATGTCACAGTACAAGAATAATAAACACAGTGATGTCACAGTACAAGGATACTACACACTGTGATGTCACAGTACAAAGATACTGTACACTGTAACGTCACAGTAAAGAGATAATAGACACAGTGATGTCTCAGTAAAGGAATAATAAACACAGCAATGTCACTATAGCAGGGTAGTACAACACAGTGCTGTCACCATATAGAGACTGCAGACTTAGTGAAGTCACCACATAGAGATTGCAGACACAGTGATGTCATCACATGGAGATTGCAGACACAGTGATGTCACCACACAGAGATTGCAGACACAGTGATGTCACCACACAGAGATTGCAGACACAGTGATGTCACCATATAGAGATTGCAGACACAGTGATGTCACCATATAGAGATTGCAGACACAGTGATGTCACCATATAGAGATTGCAGACACAGTGATGTCACAGTACAGAGATAATAAACACAGAGCTATCACAGTATAGGGATAATTCCTACTATTATATCATAGCACATGGGTAATGCACACACAAAAAGATCACTGTGTACACTGTAACATCACAGCATATGAAGAAAATAATTCTAATGATGACACATGAAGGTGTCATGATGTGCTAGGCAAGTAATGGAGATGCATTCAGTTTTCTACTCCACATATCCTTCCATCATCCACAGTTGTTGCTGATTGTACCTAGTAGAAATGGGCCCCTTGGTTGTTGAGCCCCATAGCTGCTGCCATGTCTGCTAACCAAGTAGTTATCCCCATTACTATGAATCTGCCCAGGATATTCAAGAGACATTATGGTCTTACCAAATCAGCTAGAATTTTAATCACAGTTGGTTTAGATGAATTACTGCAATGGAGAGGGAATAAAACCGAAAAGGAGTAGGCACAGAGAGTCACGCGGAAGTATAAAGCCGTAAAAGCTAGAGATGAGTGAACACTGTTCGGAACAACCGTTCCGAACAGCACGCTCACAGCACACTCCCATAGAAATGAATGGAAGCGGCCGGCACGCGGGGGTTAAGCGTCCGGCCGCCGGCAAAGTCTGCGTGCCAGGTGCTTCCATTCATTTCTATGGGAGTGTGCTGTTCGGATCGGCTGATCGGAACAGTGTTCGCTCATCTCTAAAAGCTCATTGTTATTATCTCTATGACCCTGTGACCAATCTATAGCATCATAACTGTCGAAAATGGCTGTCTATCTGACTGATATAGATTTCTTTACATTTTTGAGAAAAGATATATTAAAACCTGTACAAACCTTGACAGCATTCATCTATATTTTGTACAATACAGTCTGCCATCCTCAATGTCTGCCTTTCATATGAAGAATCCACTTATGTATTATTGGTTATCTCGTCCCTTTGTACTCGGCATTTACCATGCTAGTGGCTTGTTCTATAATTTTCTGCTATTCTACAAATGATACGGTTCCTATGCAAACACGTTATTTTCATGGAGCTTAAAACGATATTGACATCTTTTACCAATCATGTACTCGCCTTCTGTACTGTTACTTTATACTATAGAAGCTGAAAGCGGAAGGGAAATGTATTTATCCTTTTATTGTGTTGTGTCGGCAAGCGACTGTTGCTCAAGACTACATCAAAAGACGGGATATTTAGGGTAAATATGGAGTAACTTGTCAACTGATCCAAAGTAGACCTGTGTGTGTAGAAGCAAAGACTTGGATATAAGTAGGACTTGATAGAATCTGCAGACGTTTCAATGGTTTTATACTCTGAATGTAACGTTATGTAATATTATGGGGCCAATCAAATCACTTTATATCCTGCCTGTAGCTATAGAAGGGGCAATGGTAGCAGTTTCACATGGTCTTGGGTGTGTAAGGTTGCTCTAAAACGTCTCTTTCTCGTAACCAGACACCATTATTATAAATGACGCAAGGAAGTAGGGAGACCGTGCTACATGTACCACGAGCTTCAAGTTACATCTATGTGCGACCACCCCGGGAGAACCGTGCAGGAAGCTGGACTGTCACGGTGACCTTATAGGCACCGGAACTCCCAGGAGAGGTGCACAGGGTAATAGGCAGAGTCAGTTAGATGTGACGCTAGTTTTAGTATTGAGAAACCCGCTGGTTCCTGGGCTGAGATGGTGATGTGGGTGCCAGTGCTCTACTCCAACAAAGAGCTTTTGCCCAGGGCTTAGCTGCAAGGAAGGCAATGTGCAGGCCAGGATCAGTAGAAGTGCTCACTGCTTTATTGTAACAGGCATCTGCTGGTCACTTGTCCTGTAGCAGTGAGCTGTGGCACAGTGGCTTGTAGCTGGCTGACACCTTCCCATGTGTTAGCAGAGAGTCTAAGATGTCTGCAGATCCAGATTCTGGCTTACTGCAGGGGCTCATTTACCTAGTAGAGGTCGGTGCAGGCTGCCAGGGTTGGCTCTGCTTAGCCTGATATAATCCTCTCCTCTTACTGATAGTGATGCAGGGCGCTGTCACACAGCTTCTCTGCCCTACTGCTGCTGTGGCAATCCTCACAGCACACAGTGTCTTAAACACAAGATGGCCACTGCCACACTTCTCCTTCCTCCTCCTTCCCTGGCTGCTTACAGAATACTACTTCCTCTCTCTGCTATGACTATTTCCTGTTCCAGCTACAGATCCACCCACTATAGTGTGTGTTGCTATGGAAACCACAGCTCACTAGGACAAGTGAAACCAGAGAACAATAGCTTAACAACATTACACAAATGAATACAGTATGAACATGGCAACATATACAAACTATCATAACATGTAAGGCACTTATATGGCCAAATAACCATTAGTAACTCCTGTGAGGGGGTTGCATATAGTTAACATAACGATAAATGGACTTGAACAGTCAATCCAGTTATAAGGATAAGGAGAGGAGTGTGTTGAATTTCAAGGAGAAAGCAACCTGGCCATTCATGGGATTATATTAGAGAATTTCAGCCACTCATTATTATGGGACTCATCACATAACAGGACTTATAACTACAAATGACTGGCTAAATGCCCCTCAGTGGTTGCTACACACAGTATAATGCTCCTTATTAGCCTACAGGGAGTATAATCTGCCATCAGTGGCCCCTCATAGGCCCCAGTGGTTGCCACACACAGTATAATGCTCCTTATTAGCCTACAGGCAGTATAATCTGCCATCAGTGGCCCCTCATAGGCCTCAGTGGTTGTCACACACAGTATAATGCTCCTTATTAGCCTACAGGCAGTATAATGTGCCTTCAGTGGTTGCCAAACACAGTATAATGCTCTTTATTAGCCTACAGGGAGTATAATCTGCTATCAGTGGCCCCTCATAGGCCCCAGTGGTTGCCACACACAGTATAATGCTCCTTATTAGCCTACAGGCAGTATAATGTGCCTTCAGTGGCCCCTCATAGGCCCCTCAGTGGTTGTCACACACAGTATAATGCTCCTTATTAGCCTACAGGCAGTATAATATGCCATCAGTGGCCCCTCATAGGCCTCAGTGGTTGTCACACACAGTATAATGCTCCTTATTAGCCTACAGGCAGTATAATGTGCCTTCAGTGGTTGCCACAAACAGTATAATGCTCTTTATTAGCCTACAGGGAGTATAATCTGCTATCAGTGGCCCCTCATAGGCCCCAGTGGTTGCCACACACAGTATAATGCTCCTTATTAGCCTACAGGCAGTATAATGTGCCTTCAGTGGTTGCCACACACAGTATAATGCTCTTTATTAGCCTACAGGGAGTATAATCTGCTATCAGTGGCCCCTCATAGGCCCCAGTGGTTGCCACACACAGTATAATGCTCCTTATTAGCCTACAGGGAGTATAATGTGCCATTAGTGGCCCCTCACACAGTATAATAGGACTTGGTGGCCCATATAAAGAATAATGGCCTCTTAGACAGCATAATGGCCCCTAACATAGTACAATGCTCCCTATATGCTCTCCCACAGGGTAAACAATAAAATAAAAAATAATCATGTTATCCCCATTCCCTGTCTCAGATATGGTGCAGACCTCAGGCCTCTTTTCGTGTTTGGCCCGTCAATTGCATCTTAGCTCAGGTGACACAATGATGTCATTATACTACCTGAGCCTATGAGGGAAATAGAGGAGCAAAGAATCTATTAGATATGGACCCCCACAGGATTCATTTTGGTGGATGCAGCTTATGCCCTGCATGTTTCGTCCATTTGATGACCCTGAATTCCCCAAATCCCATGAATACCCTCATATTTAATTATTTTTTTGCTTACTGGTATAATACCATCATATTCTGCAGCACTTTACAAATATTGGAAGTCACTGTCCGATATAGGGCTCACAATATGAATTCCTTACTATATGTCTTTGGAGTGGGGAGGAAACCGGAGTTCCCGGAGGAAACCCTCACAAACAGAGGGAGAACTTACAAACATCTTGCAGATGTTGTCCTTGGCTGGGCAGCACATACATTTTATATGATATTCCCTGGCTGTCATCACTAGGGGGTGTTTAGGAATTTATTGATTGCTGTTTTATTAATGAATTTAATTGTGAACGGTGTTAAGTAAGCTCCTTAGCTCCCTCTAGGGGGAATGTAGACAGTGGGAATTTTATCATTTAACTCTATCTCTATATAGGAAAATGGATCTCTGACCACCATAAAGATATAGTAAATAAATATTTTTTAAAAATATACTAGTCTATTAGATAAAAAAAATCAAAGGTGTACATTAAGTAAACACTATCACAACTTCCATTACCGCATGCGAGATATAGACCACTCTATAGTTTCCCATTGTCCAGATGATCAACGCTGGGGGGTATATAATTACAGTATCTAGGGTAGAAAATCCCTTTAGTGCACTCAAAATGTGATTCCAGCTACTTGTACAAATCTCTTACTAAATCATTTTGTATAATTTTGCTATTTACATGAAATGCAAATGTGCATTTGCTGAATCAATTAAGGAAAACAAATCCAGGCTTTGTCTCAGGTAGCATTTGTATGATATCGCGTAGTCCAAAAAGCTATTCGCCCTAACTTTATCAGAGCTTAGGAACCAATTCAGGTTTTAATGATCATGGACCTGCCAAACTTAATTTGGAACTGACTATTAGCCAGATTATCAATGAACTAAAATCACCGTTTTCATTCTAATGCAGGCAGCTACATATAAGTATGATAATGTAATTGCAATGGAATAACTGCAAATGATATTGTGAGTCTTAGCCCAATTTCTATTTTATTACAATATGTAATCTTGGTTTAGTTGTCCATTACTATAAATTTTCATATAATAGATATGAGATAAATAGATAGATAGATAGATAGATAGATAGATAGATGATAGATAGATAGAGTAACTAGAAGCTACATCTTAAATGGATATAGATATAAAATTTATATAAACAGTAAATAGCTAGATGTAGATAAATTAGAGATAGATGATAGATAGATAGATAGATAGATAGATAGATAGATAGAAAATTTTAAAGCAGCAAAGATAAAATATAAGTAAAATATGGGTGCAAGTCGGTTGAGAAAGGTTCCTATAAGGACCAAAATGTCACACTTGTCTTGGATTAAAAGTCACTAGATTTTTGCATCTGATTGGAGTGCTGCCATTCATGACTAGATAGATAGATAGATAGATAGATAGATAGATAGATAGATAGATAGATAGAATGGAGATAGATAGATAGATAGATAGATAGATAGATAATAGAGGATAGATAGATAGATGATATATAGATAGATAGATAATGGAGGATAGAGATAGATAGCTAGCTAGCTAGATAGATAGATAATAGATACAGGGGTGAACCTACCCCTTTCGCCGCCCGAGGCAAACTACAGAAAGCGAAGAGGCGTGGCCAAATGAAGGGGGTGGGGCTTAGCACCGTTCGCAGGCAGAGAGCAGGCACGGAGATGACCTGCTCTCTGCCTGAGCATGAGGGGAGGCTGCTGGAGCAGCGCTGCTCCAGTGGCCTCCCCAAACCACCGCTCGGTGCTAAGCCAGTCCAGGACAGCTTATCCTGGACTGGCTTAGGTGATCAAAAATGCCGCCCTCCCTGAGGTCCTGACATAGCGCCGCCTGAAGCGGTCGTTTCAGGTCGCCTCATGGGAGGTGCGGCGCTGGATAGATAGATAGATAGATAGGGGATAGATAATAGAGGATAGATAGATAGATAGATAGATGATATATAGATAGATAGATAGATAGATAGATAGATAGATAGATAATAGAGGATAGAGATAGATAGATAGATAGATAGATAGATAGATAGATAATAGATAGATAGATAGATAGATAGAATGGAGATAGATAGATAGATAGATAGATAGATAATAGAGGATAGAGGATAGATAGATAGATAGATAGATAGATAGATAGATAGATAGATAGAGAGATGATATATAGATAGATAGATAGATAGATAGATAGATAATAGAGGATAGAGATAGATAGGAGATAGATAGATCGATAGATAGATGATATATAGATAGATAGATAATAGAGGATAGAGATAGATAGGAGATAGATAGATAGATAGATAGATAGATAGATAGATAGATAGATGATATATAGATAGATAGATAATAGAGGATAGAGATAGATAGATAGATAGATAGATAGATAGATAGGAGATAGATAGATTTCCTGATGCGAAAATTTTCCTGTATGTAAAGAACATATGACATGTCTACAGACTGTTACAGTTTCTTGTTCAGGGAATATGTCAAGATATAAATTCTATCGGTTGGGGGGGGGGGGGGCAACAATTCAGCAAATTTTTTTTCAGAGTTGGGTTTATTTTATTGGTGAGCATTAATATTTCCCGGGAGACAATAGCTTTGATGGTTACGTCCTACAAGGTTCTGAATAAATTTTGCATTTCGGGTGTTCAGTCCCCTTTAATTTGAGTGACAGGCTCTGCCAATTTACTGTTAGCAAATCAGAGACGCACCCAATCCGGATTTGAAATTAATGGGCTGAATCTTGCCTGAAAGCAGAAGATATGACTTATGTGGATGTCACCCACTGGCTTTTTATGGAAATTATTAATAAATCAGTAATTCCATCTGCAAAGATGTTGTTGTGTTTATAAATATTTAATTTACCTTCAGGTGTCCGCGCATTTTTTTCCTTTCTCAAAGCTTGATGACTTTGCTACACTCTCAGCAGAACAGGAACGTGTGTGAAGTTATTGGTGTAATTTCACATGACTTGTTTTGTGGTGGGAGAATCCGGTTTCATCTTTTCGATCTTATTTGTGTAACTGTCTAGAAAAAATTCTTTGTAGCAGTTTATCCTGGATAATAGTATTCCATTCAGGCAGAGAGGAAACAAAAATACTTAAAGGGGTCTCTCTATTATTTCAAAGATGCTTTTAGGGAATTGGATGGGGACCTTGTTCAGACTCCTCATCGATTAACTAGAGAATTCTTCACTCTGGGGGGGCCCGCAACACATGTATATTACATGGATAACCCATTGAGTTTTTCTAGGCACTGTGCATATGTAATTCTTTGTTTCCCCTGTGGAGGCACTGCAGGGAAATGTATCACTTGTTGTTCCAGGTTACATTTGATTGCAGGGGGTCCTAGGAGTGGGATATCCTATGATCTGCTTATTATTAGTGGATCCTTTTGTATTGTCCAAAGCGGCCAATCCTTTCAATGTTTTTACATACTTGATAAAATAACAAGACACTTAATATCATTGATTTTAGAGTTGATCTATGTCAGTTCTTGGTCCTAGAAAATAATATTTCAGTAAAGCAAGTTTCATGTAAATTGATAAAATAATTGGCATTAAAAGTGGAGAATACTACTGCTAAAGTGCTGACACCAATCCCCTTTCTCAGAAATAGAGCCTAGATTGGTTTGTTCTCCCCATCCAATCACTCGTGCTATGGGTGTTGTTGGACTCCATAATGTACTGTGTTACCAGAGAGGGGATAGGGGTTGGTATCAGCCTAAATATTTCAAATGATGAGTTGGGTTGTGCCATGATTGGTGTCTAGGCCAAAGGCTTGCACCAGAAGATCTTATTATTGATGTGGCTGATCAAGTTTAGGATCAAGAAAAGAGTTAGGGCCCCTTCACACTACGGATACGCTGCCTGATTCTGAACGTTAAAACACGGTCAGAATCAGCGCGTATAAAGCAGATCCCATTCATTTCAATGGTAGCCGGCATACGAGCGCTCCCCATAGAAATGAATGGGCTGCTTTTTACTCTACGAGCGCTCCCATTGAAGTGAATGGGAAGCGCTCACGTGTACGGCTCGCCGTGTGAAGGGGCCCGGCGCTCGACTCAGTCCGAGCCGTACACACGAGCGCTTCCCATTCACTTCAATGGGAGCGCTCGTAGAGTAGAAAGCAGCTCATTCATTTCAATGGAGAGCGCTCGTATGCCGGCTCCCATTGAAATGAATGGGATCTGCTTTATACGCGCTGATTCTGACTGTGTTTTAACGTTCAGAATCAGGCAGCGTATCCGTAGTGTGAAGGGGCCCTTAGACAGCTTCTCGAAACCCCACATATCTCACTTGAGTTGTGGGTCAGGGTTTAACTCATCGAACACTGCAACTACACCGCAGGGAATATGAAGCATGACATGGCACTCGAGCAAGCAATGGGTCATAGATGCTGCTCTGGTTTTAAGACATTGTCACGAGCTATTCCACACGCCTAATAGGATTTTTGGATAAAGGTTGCATTTACAGACAACCTTTTAATAATAGTTGGGGTTGAGTTTAGAGGGCAAACCACGCAAAACTTGTTTTGTAAATATTCATGATGAAAGAATAATCAGCAGAAGCTTAGGGGATGCGCATAAACAAATGTTATACTCACCTCTCCTGGGCTCTGTTACAGTGTCCAATGCGGTCTTAGTCCTCTTTGCATTATGATATTGGCACGTCCCACATGACCACTGAGGCTTAATCATATGAAGCTTCTGATGTCATTCAGGAGACTGAAAGAAGCCAAAAATAGCCTGGAAACCTGCACCAGACACTGCGACAGAGGCTAAGGAGGGTGACTATGACCACTTTTTATATTTACACACCAGCCTGGGCCTCCACTCGAAGTCTGAAGAGACAGAGAAGAACTTGAATTCAGTCTAACTCAGAATTTTTAGAACAAGCCTATTAACACCAGAGAATCTGTTGGTGACACCAGTGCCAGAGGAGACATATGAATATATAGTACTCCTTAACTATGAAGGTTTAGAGATTAAATTAAAAAGAGAAACTCTATTAATATGGCCGAGTAATCCGTAAAAAACTCAAATAACCTGCACAAATAGAATTCCTACAAATAAATTCCAACTTGCTATTCCCTGCTATTTTTTTTTAGGTCCCTATGTCAATATATTTTCCAAATTATCAACCACTATTTTCATTTTTCAGCATTTTCTTGCCCTGGCTCTGTGTTTAAGCAGTTTGCAGGATCATTGGGTATGCACTTGAATGCCACGGCACACATAAGAAAAACATTAATGCTCACTAGATTGTCAAAATATATATCACTGACAAACACATAGAAATATCTGCCAAATAAGAGGCAGAAGGTCTTACTCAGCATAATCCAACTCAATGAGCCGAGACAAGACGAAGCCGGGCCTTGAACTTGCGTGCCTTGTGTGTTCTTTTCTACTTGTTTATGAGGATCGTCTGCTATTACTGTGTCGGAATTTTGTTTTGATTTTGCAACGGAAAAACTCTGTACATTTATAATTGTGATCATATTTTTTATATCTTTTTTTTGTAGGAAATTGCAGCTTATTTAATAACATTTGAAAAGCATGAAGAATGGTTGACAACCTCCCCTAAAACAAGGTAGGACGGTATTTCCAAACTTAACTAGTAGGATTTGTCATAGTAGTCTGATGTTGTTTGTAGGGTGGTCATTGTCTGCCAGTGAAAATACCTGATTTCTGGTGACAATATATATATATAATTTAAAAAAAAAAAAAATATATATATATATATATATATATATATATATATATATATATATATATAATATATATATTAAAAGTTATTAATATTGATATTGTTGTTATTATTATGTTTTTTATTTTGTGTTAATAGAAATTTAGATGAAAATTACAATGCTGATCAATATTGAAAACAAATTGATTATACTATATGCTTACATATCTTGACATATAGCACGTCCAATAGTTTTTTTGTAACATAACAAATGCTATTGGCCAATACATGCCCCCTTTGACTTATAATCTGATACATTGATGTCCTGTTGTGGGGTTCTGTCATATTGTTCTAGTTCTCTAATGTAAGAGAACACAACTGGAACTTCTGATGGCAAGGTGTTCAGAATATGAAACAATGGGAACATTTTATTTAGTGTCCATGCACTATATATTAGATTACACAGGTGACCCCAGGAAGCCCTGTGGATCTAAATGTAGGCAGGCTGTGTATTACTGTATTGTGTTCTCTTGAGGCTTCTGATTCCCAGCAGTCCTGCTGGAAGAGGATTCTTCTATAATGTGGTTTGCCACCATTTAATATAACACTGAAGGCAAAATGCCTACGCTATGTTATGCCTAGTACACCGCCTAAGGGGGCAGCGCATGATAGAGGGCTCTACTATTATTGATCCTTGCATCTCTACATCACGCTCCACCTCCCCCCATCATATACAAGTACATAACAAGGTGTAGGATATCCACTTTGTACAGTGCACCAGAGTACTAGCTCACAATGGGGCCAAGTTATCATTCAATTTGTATCATTTCCATTTTTACAATGCTTTGCGCCTAATGTGCCTTTTTTTCCAAGCGGTCTTACAGTATGGTCCTGGCATAGATGGCTCATAGATGTATTTCTAATTTACTAGTTGTGACTTTTTATAGCCAGAAAATTTTTACATAAGCACACTCTACGGGGTGGGCCATAAGTATGGATACACCCAGATAAAATGGAAGTGGTTGCTGATATCACCTTACTATTTGTGGCATATTAGTACATGGGAAAGGGGGAAATTTTTGAGGATGGGTGTCGCCCATTTTGGATTCAACTTTACTTTTTTCACTGGTAAGGGGTCATGTTACACATCAAACACATGGAAAATTGCATAAGAAAAACAATAGTGTGCTCATTTTTAACGTAGCTTTATTCATTATCGAGTTATTTGTGACATGGAGCAATGACAGTAACCCACTAAAGATGTGCTCAAAGTGCTGCCCATTGTGTTGAATTGTCAACGTGTCAATGGCCCCAGATATATAAGTCCAAGGGAGTGAGATCCGGAGACATTGGGTGTATCCATATCTGGGTGTATCCATACTTATGGCCCACCCTGTACTTCTAACTTGGCTAAAAAAAATACAGCAAAAAATCCTAAGTCAACTCAGGTGCCCCCTGTATAGAATTCCAACAACTTGATATATTTATCACAAAATAAATCCAACCCAAGGAGCCAAAAATAAGTTTAAAAAGTGGCATAAAAATAATTTAATAATAAATTGGCCCCAATGTGCCGAAAAATGCTAATTATACATAATACCTATTAAGTGTTTTAGATACATGCCATGCTTCAAACACAATTTTTAAAGATGTCTACAAAATTCTGGCACTCAAATGTAGCTTCCACTCCTGCCTATACCTGATGGCTTCTATTATATACCTGTCTATATTTCCCTCATCAGATAAACGGATGAAGGTCCGAGTATGGACAGAAACGTTTTGTATTTGTGAATTAAATAAATTTTGGATATTTTGGAAGCTACAATTGAGTGCCAGAATTTTTGCCCTATTAATTTAGTTTGTCTGGGCACCATTACTGATACCGAGTGACTAGGGTTGAGCGATCGGGATCGGAAAAGATCGGATTCCGATTGGTGATCGAGTAAATTTCACGATCGCGATCGGAATTCCGACCCGATCTTTTCCAGTGGGATCGAGATCGGAGGTTATCTCAAGATCGGCTCAACCCTAAAAGTGACTTTTCCCATAGAAAAGCATTGACTAGGGTTGAAGATCGGGATCGGAAAAGATCGGATTCCGATCGGCAATCGAGCAAATTTCACGATCGAAATCGGGATCGAGATCGGCTGGAAAATGATCGGAAATCGGATTTTAAAATCGATCTTGAAATCTCAAGATCGGCTCAACCCTATGAGTGAAATGTCATTACTATCTGTACATGGCTCAGGGAAGTAATAACATTTGTCGGAGTATATTTAATAGTGGAGTGCACCTTATTTTGGTGGAAAAACTTGGTTCAAAATAATCAAGCCAAGTGGTGGAATAACAAGGTGTAACACATCTAATAACACAAATAACACAAATAACACAAATAACAAAGTGTAACACATCTAATAAGATGCACCAAATGAAATATATTGCATACGCCACTGTAAATAACTTTGTGCCACTTCACATCTTATTGTAAGATGTCTAAATTTAGGCTAGAATTAATAAATATACCCCATTGGAAATGTTTTGCTTGGAGCATCTGTTTAACAGAAACAGTCAATCAACTATTAGATTTTAATACTACAAAAAATATTGAGATTGGTTTCTAAAGTTTGCGAGAGAGATGGAATTTACAAAGCATGTCATTTATTACAGTTTTTAGTGGAATAATTAATTTTACAACAATGCAAAATCAAGACGGTTGAATAAAAGTTGGGAAGTCAAAGACAATATAAATCTTGATCTGTTCTACTCTCTGCCTCACAAAAAACTTATTTTGTAAATTTACACGCATTTCACCTAATTTGAATATGCTGAATTATAATAAATCCAGACACGTGTGAAAAATTATCATGCAAATAATATAATTATACAGTAGAGCATTCTAATTATTATTTACAATATCATATTCTGAAGCTTCCAAATCTCTTTGTTTAACTCCGCGCTCAGGAAATAACCTTGAAACTATAGAACAGTCTAAACAAAGGCAGAAAACTTGGAACATGTAAAAAACAGATTTCTTGATTAAAAGCAATGTCTAGGATTCCAAAAAAAGTGTCTGCTTGTTTTTGAAACAGTGCCTAACTTGTCGATAGGTCGGGTCTGGTATTGCAGGTCATTCTTATTGATATGAATGGTGTTCAACAGAAATACCTAAGACAACCCAACAGTGCTGCGATTTATAGGAATTACCCCTTTTTAACCAGTTGACCAATGCAAGTCAGATTCTGGTCACCCAAAGATAACTTGGCCATATCTGCATCTTCTTCTACGGAGACCACTACAGTAAAATTCTATTATTCCATCCTGACCAGTACACTGAATAACTGAACAAGTCATATCTGCCAGAGCAGGCGCTGATCTCATTTAGTCATTTGCCACTTTTTCTCATAAAGTGTAATTCAGAACAGAACCAATGTGGTATATTTGAATCAATGGGGCAGATTTACTAAGACTGTTTTTTTGTATGCCAGTCTTAAAGAGAACCTTTCATCAGATTGGGCACAGGCAGTTCCATATACTGCTGGAAAGCTGACAGTGCGCTGAATTCAGCGCACTATCGGCTTTCCCGATCTGTGCCCCGGGTAAAGCGCTATCGGTCCCGGTACCGTAGCGCTTTACAGTCAGAAGGGAGTTTTTGACAGTCAGTCAGGAACGTCCTTCTCCACAGCAGCGCCTATCGTACTGTACTGTGTGAGCGGGGAGGAACGCCCCCAACCTCTGCTCACAGTGCTCGTCCATAGACGAGTATTATCAGGAGGGGAGGAGGCGTTCCTCCTCGCTCACACTGTACAGCGCGATAGGCGCTGCGGTGTAGTCACATCTAAATATAGGCCAATACTTCAAATGGGCTATAACACTCCAACAATGGATAAAGCCATTGGGTTCTATTACAGGTTTTCTAAAAATATATTAGATTTTACAGAAGAATAAACTGACATTAGAACTTTAGGATATTGAATCTTTATATCCAGACAGATAGCCCCAGAACACAATAGATCCTTTTTTCAAATAATACATTGAGGACCTTATTCACATGAAAAATTTATGTTTTTTAATGGCTATCACACAGTCATCTTTAAAACATAGACAGTAAATAAGTCTAATCACGTCTGGATTTTTTGTACAGTAGTGCAGAAAAAATGTCTCATTAAAAAAAAGACATGTCCTATATTTGTCTATTTGACAGACACACAGAGCTAATGATAAATCATAACATAAATCCTAAAAATGGTATTATGTCTAAGTTATATTTGCCAAAAGCAGATCAGTGGGTTGGGTATAAAAAGGCCAATAGAATTCATCTGTTTTCCAACAATCCTTAAAAAATGGATCCAATGATTGATACTCAGTCCTTAAAAACAGACAAACGGACATCAAAAAGACTCATCTCTTTTTCATGGCTGATCAAACAGACCCGGTCGCATGAATATAGCCTAACTATGTGCTTAAAACAAGCAAAAAATAAGATTTGCCGAATTCTTACTTTTAATCAGTTTTAAGACATATTTATACACAGAAACGGATACGACGACATTCTTGTTTATTTGTCTAATTACGTTGCCTTGTAGTTGACTTGTGGGATTGATGTAGGAAACAATGATTAGTTTAAGAATTATCTATTATCTATTTCATTCGTTTATTTATTTAATTATATCTAGTTGTTTTGTTGGAACTTTTTCTTTTTTTATCCATTTCCTAATTTTTTTTTAATATTTTCTATTTTTTAACAAATTCCATTTATTATTTTTGTGTCCATTGCACTGTATATATTTTTTTAGTCTTGCTAACTAGTTTTCTTTTTGACGTTTATTTTTTACTTTTCGGTTTTTTTTTAATTTTCAATCAAGATAGAATTTTTACATGTATAATATTTTAATATAATATTTTATAATATGTTTGTTTTATTTTTAATTTATATTCTATACATATTTTATGCTATATTTTATATATTAATTTATACATTTTTTTATGTTGAGTCATTTATTGTATTATATTTCTTAATTGCTTTTTTTATTTTCAGTTATTACATTCTTTTTAAACTCCATTTTACAGTTATCACCTTAGTTTTATTTTATTTTTTTTTACATTTTATTTTATATTGAACCAAGCCATTGGATTAAATTCAACACTATTAACATTCATTGCATTATATATTTTTATATTTTATTACTATATTCTTGGACTTTGGCTTTGCATTTATCTTTTTACTTATTTTATTTCCTTTTTTTTTTTATACCTAGTTGCTAAAATAAATATAATGTACCTTTTGGATAACTTTTAATAACTTGTCTGGGGAGATTTATGGAATAATGTAAGTATCCAACTGAGTGACAAATGGGAACAGTGGTCGAGTGTTTTGTTTCTGTGTTATCATGGGAGAAGCAGGTCAGCTCACAGAGCCCTGGATAAATCAGTCAGTTTCACCAAGGACCACAATGTGCTTTTTCGTAAGACATTCCTCACAATGCAATTCAGACACCAAAAATTCATTCATTTTACAGATAAAAATTTGTTACAAAATGCCTGAGTTTTTTATTCTGTGGATTAGTGTGGACTAGGTCATATGCGTATCTCTAATTATTTTAAAGCACCTTGCATATGGCAGCAGCAGCAGAAAGAACTCTATGTGCTGCCAATGAATGCCTCTGTAATATACATGTATCCTCCACTAGGAACATTGCTTGTAGGGTAGAATATCTCTTCGTTCAGATGGCATCTGATATAACTTGTCATTTTATTCATTTATGGTTCTGTTTGAATTTGGATATAAAATGGGAAGAAAATATGCATGAAGAGGTAAAATATGGCTGCTATACTAGTGTTACGCACAGAAACAGTAATGGGGCATTCACATCTCCATACTTGCTTCTATCACTCCCATAGAGGTAAATATAGAGAGCTAGGTATGTTCATGGTCACCTCTCCTTTTCATTGTCCAACATCGGTATCAACAGATGGGGCAGAGGTTTGACCTTGTTCTTGACTTTGGTGGAGGCTTGAGTCATAATCTTGGTGTAGTTTGCTATTCTACCACCAGTGGCCGCTGTTTGTCACTCTGAAATATTTTGTTGCACTTCCCACTCTTCACCATTGGAGGCTGCTGTGTTCATTCTAGGAACTGCCTTTAATATAGATGACTGATCTGTACCAATGTGAAACCATCTTGTTTTCTGTTTGGGCCTATTTACACCCATATGGCAGTACAGCCTTTGCTTGAGTATTGTGACTTGTTCCAGTCTCCTGCTCCTCAGAGCTTTCTTTCCCAGACTGTTTCTACAAGTTTCTGTATTACCCTTGCGATCTTTACTTCAAGCTACACCCCGGACTAGTACTCCTCAATACCTATCTACTCCTGGCTTATTCAATCTAGCCACCAGCTTCCTGCCGTATATACTGGTATTCCATCTCGCCACCAGATTCTAACCGTGTATACCGGCAACACAAGAGTGAGAAACAGCGGCCACTGGTGATAGAATAGCAAACTACACCAGGATTCTGACAGCTTGGGTATACCCCTTTAGCAAGGTTTCTTTGTGCTAGATGGGGGCAATAAAAAAGGTCTGATCTCCAAAAATATAATCAAATATAATATTGTTTTCTGGGATGAACTTTTGGAACCCATCATATGTCAGAATCTGAGACTATTGAAGAATTGTCTGTACTTTGGTTGAACAGTCCAAGACTAAATTTCTGAATGTTTTTGGACAGGCTCACACATGGCAGATTTTTTTCTGTTGTAGATCTGCGGCTTTTGCTCTCAATTCACTCATGACTTGTGTCTTGTTACACTGAAAATGTCGAAAGCCACAGTAACAATGTGCAAAAGAATTAACATGCTACATATATCACAAATCATATTCTGTGCAGAAAATTTTCTACAGCGTGTGAATGAGACGTGAATTGATGTATGATTGCCATAATATTAAAATCCATCTTTTTTCTCCCGAGTGTGATTAGGAATTGGATTTCTTTGGCATCAGATCTAGGATACATTGGGATTATTTTGTTTTGTTGGTTCAAACAGCTCTTTAAGGCTTCAATGTGTGCCCTTCTTTTTCAAAAACGCAAGATCAGTCAAGAATTTTTCAGCTTGAAAAGGTTTATTCTATAGAAGTGACATAAAAAAGATCAGCACCTTCAGATCAAGGAACACGGCTCATATTTGAACTTATAAGAGACTGAACTGAGCTTTTAACATGATGGGATGTGGAGGAGAAGAACTTCATTTATTTGTTTCAAGATTCGAAAATCATTGTAACCTTATTTTCCCCGAAGGCTAAAGATTAGCATGACTTAAGACCTGTCAGCTCTCCTGACCTCTTCATTTAAGTAAATACTTGTATTCCCTATGCAATAACAATTCTGGAGCATAATCCAACATCATGCTGTTCCTCTGTTATTCCACATGGAAATTTACAAATTTCGTTGTCACACCCCCAACTGGTTACTCCCAGCTGTCCATTTACTTATAAATTTCTAAGAGGAATTAAAGAGGAATGGCATCATTCAGAGCTCAACTAAAATGTCCTCCAAAATTGGTATATTATTGAAAATATATGTGGTTCCTAAAATATGTATGTTAGGAAAGCTGACTTGTGTCAAATTGTAATTGTCGTAGAATAGGCACATACGTATAAGACAGGCCATAAAAATATGTTAGGCAGGGATCTGAATTTTTGACTACCAACAATGCGGTGCTCAAGATGGATGGCATAGAAAGTACATAGCCTAAGTGAAGGGAGGACCAAGAGTTGGGCCTTAAAGTGGTTTTCTGGTCAGTAAATATTGTTTATGAACAGTTCAGAATGTTATCTATCTATCTATCTATCTATCTACCTATCTATCATCTATCTATCTATCTATCTATCTATCTATCTATCTATCTATCTATCCATATTTTTTAAAGAAGCATTACTCAATACATCAGTCCCCAGTTGCTTCTGTTTCAAAAGGGTGCCTCTGACTTCCTGGTGATGTCTTGTCTTGACCCCTTTTCCAATGACTGGTGATGACTCCATTTAGCAAGCGATGCAGTGGAGAATTTCTGCATGAGTGCCCAGTCTTTTTTGATCCTCTGCCTGCATATGAGCTCATCTACCAGTCAATGACTGAGCCATAATACTGAACGTTGCATTTCTCACGTACGAGCCAAAGGTGGTGGTGGGGCATTTTGAATGGAGATTCTTAGTTTGCTTATTTTTGTAATTCTAAGCCCTTATTTAAGATTCTTCAAGGGACATAAATGACTTGGAACACCACTATAAGGATATGGCGTAAAAGCCTATTATTATAAATAGTGGTCTGACACCCAGTATCAATTGTTTGGTCCATGCAGTATTCAGAGCCGTAAGCAGAGTCGCTATATCAATGCAACTCTGTTGCCATTCACTTCAATAGGAGTAGAGTTGCATAGGCACTAAACAATATATATAATCCCTTTACATCCAGCTCTATACACAGCTCTGTGATCATTGAGCCCTCCCTTAACGCTTAGGACTCATTCTGATGAAAAGTTCCACATATGATATGTAATATTTCATCATTGCAATCTGCCATTGTGCATCAAACACTGCATTTTATAGTGAAGATATATTCAGTGAGGGTAATAGAAGGCACATTGATGAGATCTGTGCCATTATAAAGGTATGAGGTCAAAATGAGAAATTTCACATAGGCCAGAGAGTTTCAAGGTGACTTTAAATGTCCTTATAATTGTAATAGAAGTCATTATGTATTAGAGGAGGAGAGTGCGGTGAATTCTGAAGAGGCGCATGCAATGAATGAGTCAATAACTCTGATATAGTATTTCATTTTTAATTTGGTTGTGAAATGTTAATAAGAATAAAAATAATAATAAAATACTAATAGGTAAAGGACAATCTACTTAATTGTCAATATATGAAAGATGGATAGATAGATTGATAAATAGGTAGATAGATATGAATAGTAGATATAGATAGAAAGATAGATAAATAAGATAGATAGATATATTATAGGTAGATAGATATGAATAGTAGATAGATAGATGATAGGTAGATAGATAGATAGATAGATAGATAGATAGATAGATAGATAGATAGATATGAATAGTAGATAGATATGAATAGTAGAGATAGATAGATAGATAGATAGATAGATAGATAGATAGATAGATAGACAGATAGATATGAATAGTAGATAGATAGATGATAGGTAGATAGATAGATATGAATAGTAGATAGATAGATAGATAGATAGATAGATAGATAGATAGATAGATAGATAGATAGATAGATAGATGTGAATAGTAGATAGATAGATGATAGGTAGATAGATAGATAGATAGATAGATAGATAGATATGAATAGTAGATAGATATGAATAGTAGAGATAGATAGATAGATAGATAGATATGAATAGTAGATAGATATGAATAGTAGAGATAGATAGATAGATAGATAGATAGATAGATAGATAGATATGAATAGTAGATAGATAGATGATAGGTAGATAGATAGATATGAATAGTAGATAGATAGATAGATAGATAGATAGATAGATAGATAGATAGATAGATAGATAGATAGATAGATAGATATGAATAGTAGATAGATATAGATAGATAGATAGATAGATAGATAGATAGATATGAATAGTAGATAGATATAGATGGATGGATAGATAGATAGATAGATAGATAGATATGAATAGTAGATAGATAGATAGATAGATAGATAGATAGATAGATAGATAGATAGAAACATTACAGCACTTCCTCCTTCAGACTTTCTTCGGAAACGCACGTCTCACAAGGATTCAGCTTCCAGGCTGGTCAAGGACTCGCTGCAATTAGTTATGAAGTTTGTTTAGACTTTTAACATGAAAATTAATTGGTGTCGTTTAAATGCTGGGTTCATATCAGAAGGCTTTTTATATTAAAAAATTAATGACATCAATATGCCAGTGAGCCGGAACCTCCTTACTTCTGCTCGTGGCTCAGAAATGGGCTAATTTTGCATTGGAGAAATTAATAAAAAAGGAATTGTCACATTGAGATTTATAAAGTTTTCTTTTAATAACATGATGCAGTGCGCAAGCGGCAGATCAATTGTACATCATTCATTCTAATCAGCTCATAGAGCTGTGTAGCTGTCTGACACACATCACAGGTTATGTCTTTAATAATATTTTTGCCCCTGATAGTTCCAAACTCCCATATTAATTGTGAAGGAATTAGACTGAGCTGTAACTTCTCTTTAAGTAAGTAGCGGGAGTTATTATGAATAGCGGCTGTATATGATGCCATGTGGTATTATCATGCTTTGAATGGATTGTTATTCATTTATGTCATACTTCCCTGCCGACACCTTAGTACTATCTAATCGCTTTACCTTGCTTTTATAAAGCCATTTGTCATTTATTAATCAAAAATAATATTCCACAATGCACAAATATATCAGAATTAGCAGAAATTCTCCCCGAAAAAGCTTCAAAACTCCATGATTGGACCCATCAAGAGTTGTGCCAAGGTCAGCTATAATTTAACTATATATCTTGATGGGTATCAGAGCAGTTGCTTTCACACAATGAGTGGAATTTATCAAGATGGCAACACATAACCCTAACTTTACGCATGCCAGGACTTACAGTTATGTCCTGGTGCATGTGACTAAATATGGCGGCCACTCTGAAACAGTGCACCCTCACTAGCTGCTGGGCCTGTGCTGTTTCATACAGCAAGCACCCAGGAGCATTGGCCGTGATCAGAGATAGCTCTGATCACAGGGTATCTAATCACTTAGATGCTGTGGTCAAATGTGACCATGGCATCTGAGTGGTTCTTTCACTTTCTATTTTATGTTCGATAATGGGGCGAACCCCTCAGCGTGATCGCAGGTGTCATCCCGTTACCATGGCAGCCAGGGGTCTTTTGAAGACTCATAGCCATGGCATAGTATTGTAACTACTGAAGCCTGCTTGCAGAAGGCTTCAATAGTTACATGGCAGATCTTTCATAGACTACAATACAGTAATATTGCAGTCTATGGCACAGGTGGTCTAAAGATCATATGTTCAAGCCCCCTAAAGGGGTAAAAAAAAAAAAAAAAAGAATAATTTCTAAAAAAAAATTATTAAAAAACCCCTAAAAGTTTAAAACCCCCTTTCCCTAGATCACACATAAATATATAAAAAAAAATAAAAGTAAACATAAACACAATAGGCATCCCCAAATCCAAAAATGCCCAAACTATTAAAATATAAAAACATTTTTCCCATATGGTAGACGCTGCAGCAGGAAACAAAGAAATCAACATTGCTGATTTTCCATTTTTTCACCAAATTACCTCCCTAAAAATGGAATAAAAAGTGATCAAAACAGCATATATTTCCAAATATGGTATCAATAAAAACCACATATTGTCTCACAAAAAAGACACCTTAAACAGTTCCGTACACTGAAATATAAAAAAGTTACAGGGGTGAGGATTCGGTGATGTCAAAGAATTTTATTTTTCTTCACAATTTAGAATTTTTATAAGGTTATTAAGACATGAAAAAAAAAACTGTATACATTTTGTATCACCATGATCGTACGGACCTACAGAATAAAGCTAAAATGGCTTTTGGAAGCCATAAAAAAAGACATAAGATGCAATACCGTTTTTTATTCTCAATTTAACCTCATTCTGACTTTTTTCCCACTTTCTGGTACATTGTACAAAATAATGAATGGTACCTCTTTGAAGTACAACTCGTCATGCAAAAATCAAGCCCTCATTGGACTACAGAAACGGAAAAATTAGAATGGTATGGCTTTTGGAATGTAGACAGCAAAAAACAAAATCACAAAAATGAATGTCTGTGTCTCCTAAGGGTTAACAAATTAGACAACGGAAATGGACTGGTCTGGTTTAATCAATTCACCCCAAAGAGTTAAAGGATAAGAAAAAAAGACTGCATACAGCCACAGCTAGGGGGGGGGGGGGGGGGGGCTAATTACAAGAAGCAGAGAAAGCAGGTTATTGTCAGTCTCCTCCAATCCCCAGCCCCATAACAGTCTCTTACTCTGCCTCTACAGTAGGTATGCCATTTGTGAAGGTTTGGCTTCCTTAAGGTAGTAGCGTAATTTTCAGATATCCCTGTCTACTGGGGCCCATGAAATCTTTTGAAGATTTTGACTTCTCCCTTGAACTCAATGGGCAAAATAATAAAAATATGTGTCACCAATCCACAGCGGAAAATGACATTTTGCAGAATTAAAAATCCTTCTGTCACAAATCCACCTGGAAAATCTGCAGCTTTTGTGCCCCACATGGATGTTTTTGGACTAAAAACACCGAAGAATTACCCTAAGGAAAGGTCATCAATATCAGATAGGTGCTAGTCCAACACTCAATACCCATGTTCCCATATTGATAAGATGTTCCCACAGAATGGAGCAGGAAGCAGACAGCTTGGTTTTCTGTGTAGGTGATTATTCCTCAGCAATGACCTGGGCATGCTGAGTGTTGTGATGTCATGACACTCAGCGTGTTCATATATCTGTTGGTGGCCCAATCACAGGCCTCAGCCTTGACAACTGAGCCAATGACATCACATAATGTATAGGTATAATGGAAACAGAAAGTCTGTAGAGAAAAACTGTGTGGACTTTCTGTGAACAGCACATTTCTGCCGCATTTTTTTCCGCATCGCTGTTTGGCTGTGGCTTGCTACTTGGGATCTTAGCTTTAAGGTGTGGTTCGTACCTAACTTGTTCAATCTGAAATAAAACAGGGACCTAAGCTGACGAACACAAAACAAATCTTCAGCAGTTTGCCCATCTCTATTGTAGACCTATTCTTAGGATAAGTGATCATTGTTTTGGCCAGAAAACCCCTTTCATTATCTTTGTGATATAGATAGAGAGATAGATAGATAGATAGATAGATAGATAGTAGAGATGAGCGAGTAGTACTCGATCGAGTAGGTATTCGATTGAATACTACGGTATTTGAAATACTCGTACTCGATCGAGTACCACTCGCTATTCGAATGGAAAATTTCGATGCAGAACCAGCATTGATTGGCCGAATGCTATACAGTCGGCCAATCAACACTGGTTCTTCTCCTACCTTTAGAAGTCTTCTCCGTGCAGCTTCCCTGCGGCGTCTTCCTGCTCTTCATTCACTCTGCCAGGCATCGGGCCTGGGCAGAGCCGACTGCGCATGCCCGCTTGTAGTGTGGACATGTGCAGTCGGCTCTGCCCAGGCCCAATGCCTGGCAGAGTGAATTCAGAGCCGAAAGACGCCGCGGGGATGCTGCACGTAGAAGACTTCTTGGAGGATCCAGCCCGACCCTCACTCGTGGACTTGGTAAATGTAATTTGATCGAAGGTTGCCTACCCCTGAAACGAGCATTTTCCCCCCATAGACTATAATAGGGTTCGATATTCGATTCGAGTAGTCGAATATTGAGGGGCTACTCGAAAAGAATATCGAATCTCGAACATTTTACTGTTCGCCCATCTCTAGTAGATAGGAGATAGATAGATGTACATATATTCACAGAAAAATGGAAACAAAAATCTAAATAGTTTCCCGCTGACTTTATTGGTTACTTTTACCTAAGCTGCATATTCTAATTATGATGGAAAAATCTATAAGAATATGACCCGTCAGGCCTTCAGCGGATTATCACAATTTTTTTTTAATTGTAGCCAACATCAATATCTTCCCGCTAGCTGTAGAATGGCAGCATCTTGATAAAGTAGCTGGCATGAAACCCACGTCCACTGTCATAATATACCCTCTCCACATATCCGTCGCGTCAATGCTACACTCACAATTGATATATGATTGTTTGCAAACACACGTTGGAAAGTGGTTCACTGCCTGATAAATGAGCATGAAGTAAAGGCCGGGGTTAAGACAGGAATAATTGCTTCTGCATTTCAGATTGTGGAAACACTTGATAAATATCACACTCAACGCTTCGTCTGGAGACGCTTTGTTTTACTGGGGATTGATAGAAAATTAACAACTTGTATGGGAAGATGCTTTTAAAATAAACCAGTTCCCAAACGCAGTGCTCTGTGCAATGCTCAGCCCCCTGACATATAACATGATGATAAATCTGGAGCGGGATGTAAGTCGAAGCCTTAAAAGCTAAAAAATAATAGGGCGGGCTAACCTTACCAAAAAATATAAAAATGTACAAGTGATAGGGCTTCTTTTTTATTGAACTTTTCTGGTTACATTTTACAATGTTGTTATTCTGGTGTAGAGCTAAACATCTGTGATATTACACAATTAAATGGGTACCCCACAAATGCCCCCAATTTCATTTCGGTCTCATGTGAAGAATATTTCTATCAGTTTTGTTTCACGGACTAAGGGTCAGTGAGAAAAAAATTGTTGTATTGCGCTTTTCTCTACTCATCTGGGCCATTCAAGTCTACGGGGCGATGAACGGCTCACCGGATGGAGGATTGGTAACTGGTGGATTGTTAGCGAGATATAAGGAGCTGCTCTATGCTAAGATATTGGAAGACAAGGGTCCCAAAACTGTTCTAGCACAGGGCCCCCCAACTGACTGTTTCCACCTGTGGATTGAATGTTAGGTGATGCTGACTGTTTCCACCTCTGTTAGGCAATGCTTAAGCAGACAGTATTCATTTTTTTTTGCAGATGTCACATCATAAATGGAAGTACACTAGAATGTACAATGGCCTCTTTTATAGCCCTCACGACAGATCATTCATGTGAAAGCAGCCTCAACAGTTTGATTTGAGAAAACATTTTCAAATATCATATTAGGAAATTTTAAATTAGTTCTCCTCACCCCAGATTTAGGCTTTTGATATACATTAGATTGTTGACCAGCCAAAATTGCAGGATTTGCTGAGAGCTGACCATGTATGGGCTGCCCATTTAGCACACATGCACTAATTGGCTTTCTATTTTTGAAAGCATCCTTACTTTGCATCCTTTTTCCTCCATACCTCTATACACTGTCTACCAATAAGTATTTGGACACCCAGTAAAGTTCTGCGGAGGTGGAGTTATGGTCTGAGGGTGTTTCTCCTGGTATGGACTGGGACCCTTGGTCCCAGTGCATGGTAAACTCAATGCCGACGCCTACAGTATTTTAACAGTGTGTTTCCTTCATTATGGCAGTTCTGTGGGTCAGACCATTGTTACTTCCAGGATGACAACGCCAGGTGTCATGTAGAGAGGTCTACCATGGCTTGGTACAGGTTAACCGACTGGACTGACTTGCCCAGAGCCCAGACTTGAACCTTATCATGCACCTCTGAGACGAGTTGGATTGCCAAACTAAGCAGCAGCAGCCGACCAAAATCGGTGGAAGAACTTACCTGTCTTCTCCAAGCCAAATGGAATAAAATACCACTAGCTGTCATACAAGGACCTGTGGAAAGCATGCCCCGGAGGGTTGAGGATGTAATTGCCGCTTGTGCCGCTCGGACTACAGGTGTCTAAATACTTATTGGTAGAAAGTGTACAGCCGTTGATACATATCTAATAACTACTTGTATACCCCCACAAACCCCCTAGATTCCTCACCTTATGGCATCAAAGATCAGAACAACTTTTAAGGTAGGTCACTTGTAATACCCTTTCACTCTAGCTCTGAAACTAATGCTGGATTATAAGAATTTTTGGACTACTGAGTACCAGATTAAAGGAATTTTTACTTTATTATTTAGGATAGATAAAAAGTGTCACAACTGGTATTCCTACAATATATTAACAAAATCCCTTCTTTACAGCTTTAATTTTATGTCTGTCTTGCATTTATGTGACAAAGAAGATCCACCTCATAACCGGCTTCCCACTATAAGCGATGGATCTTCCCGACAACCAGTAGTTCCATCTTTACGTTATTACCTGCGGGTTTTTGTCTAAACAATAATTTTATTAGAATATTATACTGACATGCCGGCTCTAAATCACATTGTGGCCTGGCGTAGCTGACATCTCATCCAAGGCTATATCCCCATCATGTAACAACTCAGATTGAATTTCGCAGTAACATCAATGCTCTGGAGACTGGGAAGCATTGAAAAGCTCAGGAAAAAAATAATGCCACATTCAAGTGTGTTTTAATCATGCAGAGTGACTCTGAGTCATGTCTGCCACATACAGTATGTTGCTAGACTGTTGGTGGCTGCAGGTGAAGGGGCCAAAGAAAGCAGACTGGTGAGCAGTAACCATGATATAATACCAATATAAATGATAAAGAAAATGTAAAAAATGAAGTATGAAAAAGTGAAAAAACCCTTCAGGACCAGGAGCAAAATCTAAATATGGACATATATCTTATTACATAGTCTGTTCAAACCTTATATATAATTTGTACTTGCCAAGATTTGCTGGAGATAGATCTCATTGGGGGTGGCCACCCCATTACCAAAAGACCAGGTCAATGTAGGGCATATACCATCCCCTCTTTGTGGGACTCTAGCATAGCATGTGGCAGCCATGTCCTTTTGTGTTACGTGACCAGGACAGTGAATAACAGAGAATAACAGCAATGGCCCTTTGTATGGTGTGACCGGGACATGTTGTGCCCACATCACACAATGAAGAACCTGTTGGGATCTGGAGATTTCACAAATGTTTCAAGAGTCCATGACGTCTCTCCTTCAAAAGAGACATTATGGGAAATTATGGTGTAGTCCGACCCAGCAGTCATGTGTTACTCCCTATCATCTGACCCTTAACCTCTTCCTAATTTGCAAACAGTAAAATGTAACTTTGGGGCTGTATAGACAGTATTTGGGCATGTTCCATTAAACATAAAGATTTAAAGAGGTTGTCCAGGCACTTTTTTTAATGTCTGGACATCGGGGGAAGGTGAAAACATTTTTTAAAATATAATACTCACCTCTCACCAATTCTCTGATGTTCTCCCATCACGTTCCAATCCTTCTGCTCTGGGCGTCTTCTCAATGTGACACTGTTCACTGGCTGTGATGTACCTTTCCACGGTGCTATGGTGCCTCCCTGCCTTCTTGGCCCCCTGCTGATGTGTGGCGAAAGTTCCAGCCATACGTGACCACTAAGGCCAGTCAGCAGTCTCAGCAGGCCTCAGGAAGAGATCTGTGATTTCACAGACAGTGACATCACATGCCCTTCGCTGAGGTCGCTGATTGGCCTTAGCGGTCACGTATGGCTTGAACTTTCGCCACATGTCATCAGGGGACCAAGAAGACAGGGAGGCACCGTAGCACTGTGGAAAGGTGAGAATCCATTTTTTTTTATTTTTTTTTCACTGCCCCAGCCTATTTAAAACTTAAATGGGTTTTCCATTTTTGCCTGGACAACCCCTTTAAGCAAAAAAGTCTGCATTGGATTGTATTTACAGAACACTAGACACAATAACACTAAAACAATATTTTAATCACTTAATAAAAGTTGCTTTATAATTTATTTTCGATGGATTGAAAACATACAAAATAATTTCCAATGCATTCATCCCCTATAAAGTCAGTTTGTGCCAATAAATGGTAGCACATGTGAACCTGTTTTTTCTTGAAAATGTCCAGATTATTTAAATTCCATGCAGGATTAAATCACATGGATTCATTTCAATTTTAGAGACTATGCAGTTTATGTATTTTGCATTAAATAATTAATTGTAAAGTTAATTGATGAATTATTCAATTTCCAGGTAAAATGGCCTAATAAATATTCATAACCTTTTTTTTATTATTATTAAGAGAATTTTCATTTCCTGTGTCGTTAGAGTTGGATTAAGCGAGAAGGCTTTTCAGGAAGATTGAAAACAATTGTCCTTCTGAATTAATTTACTACATTAGCGTCATTATCATACAATTGTAGATCTTAACAAGAACGGCCAATTCAGCTGACAATAGTCATATCGACTGAAATACATCACACCTATCTTCCTGAATTAGGACTGCATAGGATTTAATGAAAAGTATTTTAATGGGATATTCGGAAGTAACAGGAGTCATTTCTTTCTATTTTCCTCTTTTTTACTAGTAGAAGCCTTCATATGAAATCAAACACATATATATAGATTTGTCCTTCTTACCTTACCTCTTGGTTCAACGTGTCTGGAAATTTGTGGTGCATCTTGGAGGATGTTTGTGTATTTTGGTTCATCTTGGTGCATATCAACTAATTTTGTGGCATCTAGTTTGACATATGGCTGTGGCTTAGCAGATAAATTGACTTGATATGTAACCAAATGGAACAACACTTTGGCTAAAAAAATCTGCCTAAAACTAAGCTAATGGGTGGTATAAATTTATACCAGCTCAAATAAAACTGAAAGACGTAGTATGATACCATTTGGTAAAAAAAAACACAAGTAGGTAGAATAGGAGATGCTCTCACCTTGGCAGGTTGTGAAATGATCCACAACCACCGTAAATCGCAATGGAACCAATTTTCCATAGAGTTCCTCTCTAGGTGGAAATAGCAGCAAGATCCAGGGTGTCAAGAGATGCACTGGAAGGACCAGATGAAGACCCTGGGCCTTCCTATTTGACCCCGGCCATGGGTCTTCATCTGGTCCTTCCAGTGCATAAATTTATACTAGACTGGGTAGAGATATGCCGGATTTATCATTCAACATCAGCCATGGTGATAAATCTGGTGGATTTTCAGGCTGCCTAAGTCTAAAAATTATCCAGGATCAGTAAATCTGGTATAGGATAAGTTTCTATGAGAAATTAAGGCTTTTGTTAAAATTTGATCTAAGGAAATGCTGGACATGTGGTCCACACAGATCGTATAAAGCCATGCATATGTAGCTTTTTCTTGCCGTATATATGTATGGCACAATTATAGGATATTTTGGCTATATCCATGTTTCAATGGTTTGCTTTACTCCTGTATAGTTTGGTGCCCTCCTATATGCAGTTGCCACCTCACCCACCCTGATTTGGGGAAGTTCGCCAATACGACCCACCTACTTTTGCCAACACACTGGGCTCTGTTAGAAAAAGTGATGCAACCCCTTCACCGAAAAACTGATGTGAACAATTAATAAATCTACCTCATTCTTCTTAAAACTAAGTTGAACTACAGGATATGGGGTGTTATGATGGAGCCAATGGAATAGAAGGTCTACAGGCTTTGATTTGTGACTTCAGTCAGTAAAAACTCCAGGCAAAAAGTAGTTTCTCTTTATATAGAAGATTTTTTATGTAATTCTTATGGTTGTTCTTCTTTAAAATTTTGCAGCCAGATTATTAACCTAGTGAAGCCCTTAAAATGTGGTATTTTGGATTTCTCTCGGATACTGCCATTCAATAAGAGCTGTTCAGTAAAAGAGTGAAATTCTTAGGATTATTGCTAATTTAAATGGGCCGAATTAATTTACAGGGCAAAAGAAATGGAGATTTCTTCTCATGAATCCATGCCAATTTAATCAACACAGAGCCCTTACTGGATTATGAAGTCAGCAAATTGTTGGCTTTCTCACAGTCAAATTATCCAAATCCGTCAAAATATTGAATAAATCAGTTGGTTGAATTCGTGTCCAGTCGGAAAATAAAACCAGTGGAGACTTATCAGTTTTAAAGAAGCTTTTGGAATTTTTGTGAAAACAGCCATGTTGTGTGCTGATCTATGATACTGCAAATTCCATCTTCAATAAATTATACTGGAGGAAAGGTATAAAATATAAGAAAAACAAAAACTGTACAATATACAAAGATTCAGAACTCCTCCTCTGTTTCTTGGTGCCAGGTATTGAGTAAACTTCTGTTTTGAGATGTAATAATCAAAAATATCAATGGCCAACCCTCGGATGTTATATGGATGAAAAGTCATTTAATGGATGTTGAGGATTTGGGGACAGAGAAAGAAATTCAACACGCAGTGTAATAGAACTTTTTTGTAATTGTTGGAGGTTCCTGTTTCAAATCTTAAACACCCTCAGATTCAAATATTATCCCATTAAGTGCTAGGAGCAATTCTTCCACTTTTCGAAAAACCACTGAATTTAACTCCTGGTCAGTGGGGTTAATTTTACCTTAAAACTGCATAAGGCTGAGGCCCAACGTGCAGAAATGCAGCCTTTTTTGTTGCAGATTTTGTGCCAAATTCATGAATCGCTTGATCAAAAGGGAGAAGTATTCTTGGCTTTGGCTAAAAAAAACACCAAAATCTGCAACAAAAAAAAGTGGTGTTTCAGCAACGTGGGGCCTTAGCCTAAGAGTCAAGTGCAATTAGTACTTTTGTAGTATAGACAGTGTCTATGTCAGGCTCCACACAAATATGGCAAGCTAGAGTGTGTTCACTTTTGTGGGCTTTACGCCAAGGTGTCCATAAATGTAAAGCCCATAGGCAAATTTTCGGAAAATGCATAATAAAAAAATACATGCAAATATAATGTACAAATACGCTATGAATTATTTAATTTAGAATTTATTTTTAATTATTGATTTAGTCTAAATGAAAAGGTATCTGTAATTTTTTTTTTTATTGATTTACCATATTCTAAATAAAAATTTATCTAGAATTTTTTTTTTACTATATTGTCCAGAAAAAAAATATTCTAGTTGCTGGAACTCAATTTAACCCTGTGTCAACAGATCAGAGCTTACAGATAATATTTATTAGGGCATTCTAAGGACTCTTGATGAATAAGTACAAATGGATTTCAGTGGAGTGCCCCTTTAAACACAATATCTGTTGTTATGTAGGACATGCCTTTTTATGTATTATTTCTTCTCGTTAGGTACAAAAGCCATAAGGACATAAAATAAATGTTAGCATTGCCTTTTCCATTCTAAACCTGTTATCTATGTGGACGTTGATCTCAGATAATTTGTGTTATTAGGAGACAGACGTGTTCCAGAAATGCCTTTGCTTCAGTCACTTGGATTTATTTCAAGCAATTATGTGTCATGAAATGGTTCATACAGTATCTGACTGATGCCATGCATTATATCTGCCAGTCCCATATGGCCGTAATGACCCGAGGATGTAGCAGGTGCCAACGTTGTGTCCTATTACACACTTCAGTGGGTGTAAAGACTCAAAGTCAGGTTCTTTCTGTCATATTCCCTCTCTGCCTTCCCTTAAATGAATGTGTCTGTGAGTTTTAACAGTCATGTTATGTGCAATTGGGTTAATGATTCAAGAGAACATGTAAGGAAGAATTTTCAATTTCCCTTCTCTGGATATACTGTAGTGATGGAAAATTTTAAGTGTATCTCATAGGGAAAAAAAGAAATGTGGTGTAAATGTCACCTCTCTAAAGTGACTTAACTTCTGAGACACGGACATCTTCGCTTTTCATCTAGTGTAACTTTGAGATCATAAAATGTAGAACTAAAGAAAGTGTACAAAAAAAAAATCTAAAAGTTGTGACAAAAGAATTGACATATTTTCAGGTCTTCCAAAATTAGAAGAAATTGATTATAAAGAACTATGGACAGAATTACTTTTTATTTTAACCATAGCTTAATATATTTCTGCAGATAAATAAGATAATTCTACAACACTATGTTATATTTCCCATTCCTTGGTTCAATTCTGTCTCAGATTATAGTACAAGTGCATTACCCTGGGCAACTATTCTATATCTAAACACATAAAAGTGGCTGCTGGGGCTCTCCCATAACAACCAGCCCCAGATAGACTTGCCTGAGTTGCCCCTTGATAGTTATGCTGCTTACATCAATATTCTAAGCATTTTGGAACTATCTATTTTGTCTCCTCCATCTACTCCCCACCTTAACCATAGAGTATATTAGCAATGACTGTGATTTAGGATAAGTTCACACAATGGATTTTACGGTGGAACTTGCCATACAAAATCTGCCCTTAACAGAAAGATTTCCTACCATAATTCACTTCAACAGGAGATTCCACCCCAAGATTGGACCAGGAACGTAACTACTGGTGTAGCAGCCGCCACAGGGCCCGGGACACTAGAGGGCCTGGCGGGAGCCTCTACCACTGTGGGTGTTTTTGTGTTTTTTTTAATAGTAACTCCAGCAGTTAATGGGCCCTATTTATTTACCAGTCCTGGCTCCTTCTCGCAGTCACCAGAGCTTTCCCTTCTGTGGAGGCGACTGTGAGCAGGAGCAGGGATTACTAAGTGAGCCTGCGGATCCGTGAACCCCATAAACACTATCATTATACTTCTTATCTCTTCAGACTCAGGGAAGGTGAGGAAACATAAAAAACAATGTTACTTACCTCTCCTGGCTCCAGGAGGCTTCAGGCCTACTTGTCTGATGTGACAGACGTCACATGGGTCAGGGCTTGTGTCCTTATGCCTCTGCGACTAAAGCCCCGGCTCAAGTGACGTCTGGTCCATCATTGCAGATGGCCAACATCAGCCAGGAACACAGGAGGAGATGGGATAGTCGGGGTGGAATATGGAATATGGTCGGGGGCCATGTCAACAGTTTCCACACATCTCTGTCATTCCTAGTTAGCCACTGGATTGGACAGTATGCAGTCATTCTGCTAGCATATATCTACAATTGAAATGAATGGGCAGGGGACTTGTGGTTGATTCTGTGATAAAAATTCGTACATGAACCGTTAGGTGGATCTGTCCCCTTGCTGCAAGAGAAATCTCCCTTCACTGCTATATATTGCTGTATGCCATGGAGATCATGCAGGACTCTGTCTATCTGCTTAAAGGGATTGTCTGCTATTGATAATACCTTTTGGGTTGAAAGGTCCCACGAAAATAAGATGAGCACAGACACAGACTTCTGACACCTGCAGCAATAAACTCTAATCTATATGCCTTCAATTCCCTTACAGCACCATTGTAGGGAAAGTAAAGCATTACTAGAAGTATCCATATAATGCATTGTTGTGTCCAGTGAGACACACATCTACTCTTTGAAGCTGCTTTCAAGTTTCCTTTAAAGTGCCCTAATAGGGTGCCTGAGAATGAGTTCTCTAAACCAGACACCCCCTTAACTATTCATCTCCTAAAGCAAGAAATATGGCTTCATATGCGCCGTGACACTTTAGCTATTTAAGCAATCCATGAAAATATTCTCAAATTGAATACTAGAGGTTTATTTCATTTTCTGAAATATTCCTTTTAACTCTTTGCTATGAAATTTTCACGCATTCAATGTGACTCTTTTAGCAGGGTGAGAAAAATGAGGTATCTAGTAATATTCTGCGTGTAGCAATAGAGTTTTGCAGCATTTATAATGTACAGTTTAATAAGAGAGCAGGGATACCATAAGGTCACATAGTAATGCAGAAGATTATTAGCTAAATATATCTAACCATGTTAAAAGTCATAGAGGACATGAGCCATTATTGTTAAAACCATTAATAATTATGGTATTACTCCTCAGTGCAATGCTATGGTCCAGTGAGAATAAAACTGAGAGCACCAATCTTTTCCAAATTAAAAACGTTAAGGCTTCCTCTTTATACAAATGAGCCCGATGAGAAGAGAAGAGAGGGTCGATCTGCGCTGACTGGCAGATGGAAAATGAGCTGAGATTATGGATTTACTAGAGGGATTGAATTTTTTTAAATGCATATTATGAGTTTGTGTACATAGCAATGCCATTATCTATGGACCCTGTACAATGGTATACAGAATATAGATCTGAGTTATGTGTGTTACTATACAGTCAGCGGCGTAACTATCAGTGTAGCAGCAGTACCGGCTGCCATAGGGCCCGGGAAATTAGGAGACCTGGCGACAGCCGCTAATGCTGTGGTTTATGTTTGTTTTTTTTTTAATAGGCCTTAAGAAAGGCTATTCATCTCCTACCTTTAGAAGTCATCTCCGGCCCGCCGTTCGGTTAAAAACAGCACTGTGGGCGTCCCCAATGCTGCGAGAGAACTCTCTCCAGCAACATCTCCGTCTTCTTCAGCAACCGCCTCTTCACTCGTCTTCTTCTAGCTGGGGTCACACTTTGACGCCTGCGCAGTCGGCTCTGCCATCGGGCCGCAGACTGAACCGAGTGCACAGGCCGGCGGCAATTTTTTAAAGGCCACTTACGCGTGCATGCGCAGTACGCTCTGTACTCCATAGAACTACAGGAGTGCCCGCCCCCAGTGCTGCAAGAGAACTCATTTGCATAGCGACAAAAAAACAGGTTTTTAACCGAATGGCGGGCCGGAGGTGACTTCTAAAGGTACGAGACGAATAGCCATTCTTAAGGCTATTCTGAAGAGTGAATAAGAAAAAAATGAGTTTTAATGGTAGAATCCCTTTAAAGTTAAGGCCCATAGATGCAGAAAAGCTGCTTTTTGTTGTTGCAGTTTTTGCTGTAGTTTTTTTTAGCCAAAGCGGATTGAGCAGCAAAAAAGCAACAAAATCTACAAAAAAAGCAGCTTTTCCACAACATGAAGACTTTGTCTTAAAGGGGTTTTCCAGGCTTATTTATTGAAGATCTATTGATTGATCCATTTGAAATGACTTCAGCCTTGAGAGAGTGCTGTGACATCTTTACAGAAAACCAAGCATTTGCTTCGTATCACAGCTCAGCCCATTTACTGTACTTGAATGGGACTGAGCTGTGAGCAGGCCATGTGATCTATGAACATGATGTCACATTTCCATGTGATTCATGGAGTACCACTACCACCTCAAACAACTGTTTGCCGCAGGGGTTTCGGATGTCATGACACCACTGATTTTCAATTGTTGACCTATCCCCTTTAAGACAGCACTACATTGCGTACATATCTACAGCTGTCTAGCTGTCCCTGGGGGCCCCACCTACTATGTGTGTTCTTAGCTAGAAGAGGGTTCTTTGCAACCATCAGGCACCAAGGTCAAGTATGGCTGCTACCTACGCATTTGCTATAGCTATGCCAATCCCAATATTTGCATAAAACCCCCATACTTATTGCTACGTTTCCGTTAGATGAATCCCGTACATCATTTTCTGAGTCAATTGAGATGTGATTCAAAAGAGATATAATTCCTATCACTTCCTAAAAGTGCAGTAAATGTTTTATAAGCAATTCACAATCATAATATGAAAAGATTCAATTTACTATTCCGAATACAGACAGTTTTGTAGATTAATTCAATTAATTATCAAATTTAGAAGAAAAAGATCCAGGTGGCTGAGAAGTGAATATCACACTTAGGAGGATGGGGAATACTGGAGGTTTAGATTAGGAGGTCTTATAGGGTATATATGAGGCGGGGTACTAAGTAGGGGGTTATCTAAAAATTCTGGTATAAAGCGATGGCTAACCTTTTGTGCTCGGTGTGTCAAAATTCGTAAAAAAACGTAAGTTGGGTGCCATGTCACATCGGGTGCAACCACTTAGTATCTTACCCCTTTATATGGCTCTCACACAGTATATATATATATATATATATATATATATATATATATTATACTTATATTTATATAGGCATATAATATTTATATATACGTATATATTTATGTATGTATCTATAGAGAGTAATAATAACGTGAAATTAGCCTCGCATATAAAAATTGAGAGATTTCATTTTAATAACATTTCCCTGCTACAAAAGGACTCTGTAATATTGTATTAATAAAAAAAATAATAAAAGAGTTTGCCGGACTTTAAGTGGAAGGTATTTAAAACTGTGATGCGCAGCCTTTACTCTTCTTATTACTTGGTGTCAGGGATTCAGGAGCACCAGAAGTGCAATAAAAATAATAAACTCCTTACAAGAATGTAGAGGTCATGAACATAGAGCATGAAATCTCATATTTATTCATGGCATTAAACACCGTAACAAAATTAAACAAGGTGGCATTTTATACAAACTTCAGCTATTTATCTTTCTTTTTTTTTATCCACATATTGTAATTGGGCATTTCATTCTGTCTAGAAGGAAAGTTGCTAATTTAATCTTTTAATATTTCATCTCCAAACTCTTTAATATTATTGCAAATGATCTAAAAGCTTCACAGTATAAATTGATACATATACAATAAATAGACTAATAGATGGAAACAGTAACAAGTACTAAACGGGGTTCGGAAGGGATTTTTATTGAAATGTGGACAAGGGAGGGTCTGTTATGAGCAAATATAGTTCTAATCCCTGACAGACTAGGATAATTCCAGAAAACTAGGTTCTACTAGACTATGGCCAACGCACCCAGCACCCTGCACCTCACAACAGAGCCAAGTCCAGCTTCCGGACGTGTTCACCAGAGCCCCTAGAGGTGGGGTTGGACTTGACAGAATCTTTCAGCCAGAGTTAGCAGCTATTGAAAGAGAGTACAGCAGGCCAAGTGCACCACAGGTCACAGCAGACCTAGAAGAACAGAATTACTCACCAGAATAGTGTTGGAACTGGCAGATGGTCAGAAAGCACCCAAGAAGCAAGAGAGCCACAAGGCTTGTGGCAGAGTATAACAAGTCGATAACAAGTGGTCAGCGCAATACAAAAGAATCAGGCAGAAGAATAGTCGAGAGTCCAGTTGGCAGCGAGAGATTGGCGTGGTACAAAGTCAGTTCAGCGGAGAAAAGTTTAGGAGGCAAGCAGGATCGTAACAGAGAGTAATGTAGGAGCAGATTCAGGAGGCAGGAAAAGAGGCCAGAGGTCAGATACAAACAGAAAACGGGAATGAGTACAAACAGCTAACCACCAAGGATAATGAATAGCCAGCAATGAGGGAAAGACGGAAGTGGACTAATAAAGACTCGGGAAGACATGTGAGTAGTTCTTAAAGGGGAACACACATACAAACATAAAGTGTTAAGAAAAGACTAGCAACCTCACAGTAGCAACTGTAGAGGTACCAGGTCTATTTCTAACACAGTCTTTTAGTTGATGTCTTCAGTCTTGTTGGGGCTCTGAGCATCTGGATTTCATGTGCATCAGTTGAACCGTACACACCAACAACTTCACAAAGTTCCACCACCATGGTTTTAGAAAGATCAGTGCCCTCTGTGTTCCAGGTTGGTTATACTTTACATGTTACAAGTCCATAAACTGTCAGATAGATAGATAGATAGATAGATAGATAGATAGATAGATAGTAGATGGATCAATAGAAAAACAGAATATTTATACTGTATAGTCCACATGTTTTTTTCTTAGTGTAATCCTAACACTAGGTTCACACCTTGGGGACCGGACGAACTAAACCCCAATCCGTTTTAAAAAGCAGTTACCCGCAAAAACCTGAAAACCCTACAGACTATAAAATGGTCCACCTGATTTCCGCCCAAAAACTGCATAGAGAAAAGTCCTCCTTGCAGTTGGAGCTTTCTCTCCACATTTTTAAAACGGAAATGGGAACGAAATCTCTAACAGGAGCAGGTGTGAACTAGCCTTAGTTGGGTTTACAGTATCTTCTACAATCTTCCATTAACTCTTGAATAATGTATTAGAAGTGTAATATTCACTGTCAGCAAATAATCTGAGCAGTTTTACTGATTTTACCTGACAGATTGCTGATAAATCTGCATTCTGTACCCGCCATTGATTATTTCTGTATATTGTAGTAATATAATTTACTATAATTTCAGCTCCAAGTAATTATATGAATTATCTTAATTATTATGTAATCGTTTTCAGGATTACTTTGGATTTCTATGTGTGGATCAAAATTAATTTGAGGTTTCTTTTTGTGTAGGGAATATGGACACATGACAATATCTGTATAGTAATTTTTACCATCCAGATCTTTTTCCGTATGTATTGAGTGGATAGGTAATCCTATGCATTTTTTACTGTACGTAGATGTGAATATATGGATAAGATTGCATCCTTATCAGTTAACTTCTACGCTATTATGGTATCTAAGATTTTTTTCTACAATTCCACACTATTTCTGTAAATCTTTCTCGCAATCTCTTGATACTACACAATTGATTTCTGTAACACACTAGCACAACGAGCACAACAATGCTTTGACTGTTTCAAAGGGGTTCAGGCCCACTAAAATCAGATATTTCACATCTATATATTTAAAGTCTATTTTCTATTTTTGCTTGTATTCCAGAATCAATCGTCTTGTCCTGGAATAAAAGACGTTCTGAGTAAGACATGTGCTTAGAGATTAAAGCCTTCTGGTTCTAGTGTTCACATAGGTTAATCTCCTGTAGCGTCCTACTATAAGCATGGGACGTATTCATGAATGCTGGCAACCATTAAGGTCAAGCCACAACCCCATATGAATTCCTTCACAAGATGTAAAATGGCCGCCCTAGCAAAGTTATTAACCCTGTCACACTTCATGTACAGTACAATGCGTTGTCTGGAGATTACCATTGGATTGAATGTCTTAGGCTTCATATCCACATGCCATGCAATATCCTAGCAACAAAGGCTTAAGTTATTACATGAAGGAAAACTGAATCTACTTTCTTAATTGATATCTTTCTTAATTAATTACCATTTGATAATTTGTTGTTTGTTTGTGTGGGCTGTATGAAATGTGGTATGGTTATAAAGGAGCCCAGATTTGTGGGATGGCTTCAAAGGCCTAGACTTAGAAGAAAATGTTCACATACAAGCCAACTTTAGTTCTAGATAACCCTGGATATCTGTCTCTGGGGTCCATTGGGCATGGGACGGCTCTTTAGCAATTTGGGTAAATATTCGCTTTAGTGGTCAAGCTAAATTTGGGGAACCTAAGAGGCCAATTGTGTCTCCGCTGACCACAGTTCCACACATGGCTAGAGCTGGCCATGGTAGGATATGAATACAACTCAACATCTGATGTTTTTTTGTATTATGTTGAGTTAAACAGGTTAAAAAAAAATTGCGTATTAATAGTTTGCAATTGAAGACATTGTAATGTACTTGCACTTTGGATTCTGCACCGATTGCAGAGTGTCTGCTCGGTCATATGACATCTACTGAATGGCATATGATATCACATCGATTGCCAAAATCATGACAATTCCTACTCTGCAAGCAGATGCCATGTCACAGATGACACCAGGAACCAGGTGGACAAGGCCAGTAGTAATAGATGGCCCCTTCTTGCTGCTGGTCATGTGACAAATGATGTCTAGCAAGCTGAGTGGGGTGGAAGGGGCCAGAAGTAATAGTCAGCCCTCTTTTTGGACACTCTCGTAACAGAAACCAAACAGGGTGGACAGGACCAGGAGTAAGAGTACACTTTGTTGTGACAACATATCTAGCAGTTTAGGTAGCATAGTGGAGTCCTGGGAGCGCTGGAGTCCTGGGTTCGAATCCAACTAAGGACAACATTTGCAAGGAGTTTGCATGTTCTCCCCATGTTTGCGTGGGTTTCCTCTGGGTACTGCCACACTCCAAAGACATACTAATGGGGGGGGGGGGCATATCTAGCATTTTACTATAAAATATTCTGATGAGTAGAAAAACTTTAAAACTAATTTCCATCTTGCTTCCTCTAATTCACCTTTCAGCTGTTGGTCTCTCTCTTAGCTCTTTAGAATTATTCATGTATCTGATATTTCAGCTATTGTCCACCATTCTTCCTTGGTGCTCCGGTTCTGAATCCTTTGGTTTTACAAAAAGGAAGGAGCTGCGTTGGCATGTATGTGTCCCTGCTGAACAGTCTAGCGTCCTAGTTTACGACACCGCTGGTTCGGATGTTCAGATCACTTGTCCCATTTGTTAATTAGAGCCAGCATTTCTTAATTAGCTATCACCTGGCCCTGTCAGCAGACTCCGCTTCTATCCTTGATGACAACACAATACATCGCTGCTTTCTCTTCATTTTTTTTTTTTTCCGTCCATGGTTTCCGCCTTCTGGTGCTTTACAAATGTGAGGAAATAAAACGCACACAGGCAGATATATACTATTTTAGGACTTTTGTCATTAAGAATGAAATGAGACAATTTTCCCATCCTACGCTAAATTAATGGCCCAAATCGCAATTTACTTAATTTATATGCAGATTTAAAATTTTTGAAAGCACGCCAAGACGGAGTGACAACACCGCGCGGTTATGGCAGATAACCTCTCTCCTTTAAAATAAACGGCGCATTTCACTCCTGGCTTCTTTTCCGTCTGATTGTAATCTCCTTGGAACTGTGTCCTCTTCCCTGCGAGGGTTTGTTAATATTTTTGTATGTTAATTGTTAATGTCTTTCACGCATAGAATATTTCACTGCGGAGTGGAGCTTTATAAATAAATGATTGTAATGTGTTACATAGATAATTTTACGGATTTTAAAGCACAATTCATTAATGACAGATTACCGTAATGATCCCTCGAGATTATTTAGCATTCACAGATAGTCGTATAGCAGAGCTATGGCAAGCTGCTAGGAAGATAAAGCAAAGTACTACATACTTTGCTCATTTACAGATATTTTTTTTAACAAAGTCAAAGGAAGATGGTTTCTGGGGTTTATACTTTATACCGTTACATTGTTTAGGCTTAAAAAATTCTTTAAAATTGTACAGGATTTTAAGAAATGTACCTAAAAAAATGGAAATAAACAGATAACCTATACTAGTTAAATCCCCTATTACTTGAATGTCATACTCTGGTGGTCCCTGCCTGGCCTGCAGGGATGACCCCACTCATGACCTCTGCAGGCAATCAATGGCCTCCATGGCCATGTACCATACATGACTTCATTGTTGACTTGACCTCATTGTTGCAGGATCAGCAGGGACAACTGTAGTGAAGTGGTGGAGTGAATTTTACAGGTAAGTATATGTTATTTTTTTTTTCCATGGTATTTTCTACAAGTTTCTTAAAATCCTGGACAGTCCCTTTAAGTCATTGTAAGCAGGAACTTTCCAGATCTGTAGGCACTCCATACACTACCATTCGTGTGACGCATGTGATTGTATACAACATATCAGACACTACTAATGAAGGAGTGACACAGATAGTCTGGCATCCAAGGATTGTTACTACGACAAATCCTAATTAGAGATGAGCGAACACTGTTCGGATCAGCCGATCCGAACAGCACGCTCCCATAGAAATGAATGGAAACATCTGTGACGCTGACTTTGCTGGCGTCCGGCCGGCATCACAGGTGCTTCCATTCATTTCTATGGGAGCGTGCTGTTCGGATCGGCTGATCCGAACAGTGTTCGCTCATCTCTAATCCTAATAATAACTGTATAGTAATATGTTTTTTTAGACATTCTAAAGTATTATATAGTATTGCATACCCAGTAGATTACTTTATGTATGGAGCTGTTATTTGGTCACGGTAGGTTGGCATTATTTCAGTATGGTATGGTGACATTCACCTTTTGTCCCTCCTCCTGCAGTGTATTGTAGTGTCAACAATATTAATTTTCCAGCATATGCCATCACTGAGTACAATAAAGTAGATGTAACTTGTACACTGCATGCCGGTACTGCCTATGTGGTTGGGTACCAACTGATGGTTCATTGGCCGCCATCCAATGAAAAGTCAGCCCAAACTACTAGGTGAGCACTCTACTCTCACATATATATGAAACTGGAGGTATATAGTGGCAGGCTATGGGCATTGCATTACATGGAAACAGATACAGTGAGACACACGGAGAAGGGGGATGTGATGTAGAGATTCTCCACTTAGTAATCTTTATATCCTTGTATCATGCCTTGCCTCTTAGACATCACACAGTGAGGTAGATTTACTAAAAAAATTGTCTGAATTCGGCCAAAATTTGTACAAAAACTGATATACATGGTATACTTCAAGTGTTTTACGCTAGGTTCACACTAGCGTTAGGCTTTTCATTCTTTGGATCTGCTTGGGGACCCAAAGAACGGAAACTTAATCTACTTAAAAGGCCTATAATAGGGTACACTGGGTTTCCACCCGCAAAATGCGGAGAGGACTTGCAGCACTTATCTCTCTGCATTTTTTAATCTAAATGGGGGACAGAAACCCCCAATGAACCTAGCCTTAGATGCTTTCTGTGCCTTTATGACAAGTGGAGGGGCTTAGTGGGAAAGGTGCTGGGGCTTAAGTTGTGACACTGTGCACCATAAATAATAATGTAGCCAACTAATAAGTGGTGTAAAGGTAGAAAATCATAAGCTACTTTGATAAATACTGAATTTCCCCATGGTGAGACTATTAAAGGATTATTTCATCTTAAATATGGCACGGTTTAAGACGTGCACAGTCTAAAGCATAGGCAGTATTAGTAGATCTGGTCCAGTGGATACATTTTGCCTGGAGTGTTCCCAGGTTTACAAAGAAACTCAGTTAATATCGTTCTTATTTTCCCACATGATGTGGTCTATGGTCTCTGTCAACATCTGGCAATCTTAAACTTGGCATAATCTCAAGTGTGAGTGTCCTTGCAAGGAGGTTTCCTCCTTAATGAAAATGGATATGTTGAAGAGGTCAGAACATAAAGCAGGTTATTGATCCATGCAAAGAGCCAATTGTTGTTTGCTGGCGTCAGGAGGCACTGTGATTTGGCAGATGAATCTTCGTCTAGCTTGGTACATATGTATGATGGGAATAAGAGAGACGACTCTTTCATGCGTTCATTCAAATGCTCTAATTTTAGATGTCTTAAGAGACGGTAACATGAAATTGTTTGCCCTTTCATAATGGAAAGTGAAAAAATACTAGTCTCCGGAGCCTGGTTAATTCCATTCATGAAACTTTTTAAAAATGACATTTGATCCATTCAAGTAGAATGTAGTTTCATGTGGCTGTAGCGTAATCCAATGATTTTTAAGCATGGTCTGCTGGCAGCTGCTGAGGATATCTCTGCTGCAATACAGTGGGTACAATACAATCCTTTGGCTTCTGTATGTATTTGTGTGTGAGGATGCTGAACCGTGACAACCAATCATAGATTTGTTTTTATTGTGCCAGCAAATATTTGCCAAGGGGTTACAGATGTAGTAGAGGGAAGTTTTCAGTGTGCCATCTTGCAATGGAATTTCACTATTGAGTTTCGGCTTAGGGAATACACACTAATGGTTTTCCCTTAAATTGTAGAATTGGTTTGGTTTCTGATTACTAGTATATTTAATATGAGCCAAATAATTATCCAAAGGGACTATCATAAAATAACTATACACCTAGAGTTCAGTGCACAAAATACAGTAGAACCAACAAAAATGTTGCACCATTCCCCCTAATTTGGTTCCAATGATATATACTGCCAGTGGAGAAGTAATAGTAATGGAATGGTCTTACCAGGTGCTTGCAATGTCTTGGTACTTGGCATCTCTTCAATGTAAATTCTGTGCCAAAGTAGGATGAGGTCCTGTACCCCACGTGCATTTCCTGCCGCTGTCTTTTTTTGCAGCGGATTTTTGGCTTTGACTTGCCACATGGGGCCTTAGCCTAAACCACTTTAAGCAGTAGCGCTCCATCTTATGCTGAGTTCACACAGAGTTTTTTTTTTGTTTTTTTGTTTTTTTTGTTTTTTAATGTAGATTGTGAGCCCCACATAGAGCTCACAATGTACATTTTTCCCTATCAGTATGTCTTTTTTTGGAATATGGGATGGAAATCCATGCAAACACGGGGAGAACATACAAACTCCTTGCAGATGTTTTTTTGCCCATGGCGGGATTTGAACACCAGGACTCCAGCGCTGCAAGGCTGCAGTGCTAACCACTGAGCCACCGTGTGGCCCCTTCACACAGAGTTTTTTGGCAGCGGATTTTGACGTGAAGAATCCGCCTCAAAATCTGCTGCCACTAATAGCTCCCATTGACTTCAATGGGAGCCGCTCATTTCTTTTTTCCGCTAGCGGTTCTTTGTCCTATCTTGCTGCGGATTCCGCGGCTAACTCAGTCACGGAGTCTGCGGCGCGAGACTGGCTCCTGGCTAGGCCCATTCATTTGGGCCTAATCTGGAGCAGAATGCCTCGCCCGAATGGCGATGCACTGCATCGGCATCCCATCGCGGCTAGCCGTGCGTAATGTTCACACGTGGAATGCAAATTCCGCCGTGTGAACTTACCCTTACTTTTTCTCCACCTGCTTTTAGGTGGACAATGTAGTTGTCCCTTAATGGTGTGTTCATACAGAGTTTTTTGCAAACTGAAAAAATCTGCTTCAGGAATTAGGAAATGGTTTTATGATGCAGTTTTTTACATGATGCATTTTTTTTACGTGGTTTTTGACAAGGTTTTTGACATTTTTTTTTTTTTGCTTCAGCACACTGTATGGACCAGGAAAGTTCTCTTTATAAAAACACTAGTGGTTTTCCACCTCCCATTGATTTCAATGGGTTTTTCCAGGCGGAATCTGCCTGAAGATAGGTCATGTCACTTTTTTTTTCCCGCTAGATGAAAAAAAAAAATGCTAGAGGAAAAACCTGCTAGTGACTCCCATTGAAATACAAGAGAGACATTTTTTCAGGCAGATTTTAAGGTGGATTCTGCAGCTTCATTCTTCAGGTCCCAGAGGTTGGAACCCACCTATTAAAAATCTAACAATATGCCATTACATTGTACTATAGAATACCATACCCCTTTACGATGCATAAGCTGTAACACTTAGTAGTCACTCTAGTAATAGTACCCCTGCTATGCCATGCTCATATAAGTTTTTTTTTCCACTTTGAGCATATTTGGCAGCAGATTTGCTTATAAACTCATCTCTTGTTCAGTTATTGTGATAATCAATGTTAGGGCATGTCCCAATAAATACATAAAAGTAGGTGCGCTGCCAAGTAACCTGGTACACGCGCCGTTTTTGCATGTGATGACAATTAATCAAAATACCAGGTGCTAATATACAATCCGAACCACTGGCAACACTTTAATAGACAGCATTTGTTATGGAAATGTATAATTAGCTGGTAAATACCACCTGTTTGAACAGTTTGATGAGGAAATCCCATTGGTATGCTTAATTAATATTTTGACGAGAATATATAATAATGATTTCTGATAGCTAATGTATTCTTCATCCTGCAGAGAAGCAATCTAATATTGCTCTCCCTGAATACTCATTCCCCTTACCTCTTGATCTCCTAAAGCTGCAACTGGAGAAAATTGCTTATAAATTAGAAGGTTATAGGAACAACTGACTAACTAATGAGTTTAAAGGCACCACACACAGTAGGACCAAAATTAGCTCAAGGAAATGATAAATTGGATAGTTTAATGGGAGGTAGGTGGAAATAATTCCTTAAATAACGCCTGTAGAAAAATAGGATTTCCAAGTCTATGTGTCATTTTCAGCCGGGCATCGAGGGACAATTACTTGCGGGAAAAAATCATTTATTTAGTTGAATTCACTAATAACTAGTGACATAATTGAGCCACTTTATGAGTAGTTCATGGGAAACCCTCCAGAAGCCTGGTGGCACAGCAGTTGGCTTAGCTTCCTTGTGGCTATGGAATCTTGGGTTAGATTCCGACCACAACATCATCTGTATGGAACTTCTAGTCTCACCATAATTATGTGGGGATCCTCCAGCTGCTGGTTAATTGACTCCGTATGAAACTGGCCTTAGTGTGAATGTGGTCGGAAATTAGATTCTAACCTCCAGTGATGAAACTTGTCTGATCATTTTGCTTCAGTGCCCATCGCTATGTAATGTATCTTTGCCATATAATAGATGGAAACAGATAGCAACGTTGCTAGTCGTCGTAATAAGTGCCGTGTTCGGCACTGTGAAATCTAAACATTATACTTGTAGCAAAATAAATCAAATTGAGCTCAACGATCTACCACATGGGGGTGCAATAAGAACTCCTAGAGCCCCATAACAAAGATGGGGATGGGCCCTTTCCCATTTTATAAAATAACCTTCAGTGATGCAAACGGCAACATAACTTTAGGCTATGTGGATTACCATGTGTATACCAAAATTCATACAAAATTTGCAATCTACTAATTTCAATGGGAATCCACACTAGTTTTTTTTTGCAGATTGTTAGTTACTGACTACAGCAGATTCCACTAGGAAACTATAATAGGTTACCACATGCAGAGTCGCAAATTAATCTTACAGAATGGAGATAATCCAAGTGTATATCTGCAACATATTATAGTTACAATCCACAGCAATACCAGATTTCTGCTCTTGCATGAACACGAATTGTTTAGAGCAGATGATAAGTAGCAGGGGGATTACTAAAATGGTGGCCCAAAGTGTGGCCCATGTGAATAGAATGGTGTTGAGCAGGCTTGGCCACTACTCATTAGCTTTCATGGACTTCTATAGACATGAACTGAGCAGTGACTGAGCATGTGCAACACGGCTTCATTTATATTGAGCACTTTTACACCCACATTCTTGTGTTTGTAGAGGGGTCTCAGGTGTTAAACAATCAAAAATCAGACACTCAGATATTCAAACAATCAGATATCAGATATTCAGATATTCTCTATAAATATTATTAATGGGAAAACCTCTTTCAGATCTTCCAATTTCACATAAAGCTAATTCAATACAATAATATTTTAACATTGTAGCCTAAATCCTTGACAGGCTGCAATTCCCAACACAACCACTGGGTGACTACATATAGACAAATATAGAATATCATAAAACAGAGTATCACAAAATCATATTGTTTTGAAGAGCTGGTCATCTCGTGACACACATATCTGGGCATGTTCTTTCAATAGGAAAGCTAAGTCAGTACACATTTATAACTAAGTACAACTGGAAATCTATTAATGTAGACTAGAATTATTGGTGGCTATCTGGACTTCTTGCTTTTGTTGCAAAATTTTGTCTCTAACTACCGTTCCTCAACAAAAAACCCTAAAATTGGATAACCACTTTTACAAAAGAAGCCTTATGAAGCTGCATACCAGCTGAAAAAATGAAGGTTAATGAGCTGTACCTATGAGCTTATGGTGAAACTTCAAAAATCCAGCCAGCGAGCTTTTCCGACACAGCCTATTCCACATTCCCCGTTGGCATTGAAAGAGTTTATTAGAGAATTACATCTTCTGTTCGGAGAAATGTCACCTAGCTCTTTCTACAGGCAAAACACAGCAGTGGGACAATTAACTTAGTGACGAGTTCATACTGAGCAGTAACTGAAAATGATTTGCAAATATGACCTTTACTGCGGAGATGAAACAAGAGGCCTGAACAGAAGGAGTTAAATTTCCACTTGGTTAACATTCTTGCAATGTGCACTGTAACAATACTTTAATATAATTAAATTTTAAATTCCATGTAGAATCTAGTGGGTAGGCAGATGTACCGGTATGTTAAAGTTTATGTCGCTTGAAAATGGTTTTCAAGTACATCACAGGGAGACTATCCAACTGTAAAATTATCTGCTTTATGATGCTGTATCACAGTATTGCTCTCTTTCTCTTAATTAAAAATGTACCTTAAAGTATAACATGCTAAGACATTGTTCTCACTTTTCCCTTTTAACTGCCTCGGAAAATAAGGGAACGCATGATCTTTATGGTAAAGAAGTGAGACAGAACATATTTGGGATGAGGGTGAATTTACTCATTGAATTCCCTTAAAATCAGCCATGTGAAATATAGGATAGTGGGGGTGAGTAGCACAACTGCCGTGGGAGCAACAAGCCACTCTTGCTCTAGTCAGGATATTTAGAGATGAGTCCACGCTGATCTCCAATTTGGTTAAGAGATCCAATATTCTCAAGAAATGGATTGAACACAATATCACAACATGATAAAAGCATTGGCAAGCTGCAATTCACATCACAGCCACTGGGTGGCTGCCCATAGATACTTATTGCATAGTTAGCATATCACTTTGTGACAATTTATTACAAAATCGTAATGTTTTTGGAAAGGTTACTTAACATGTAATACCTACACATACTATATCTGGACATAGCCAGCCAAGGGGACAGATAAGACAGCAAATGGAGAAGAGGATCCGCGTTCAAAGGTCGTACAGGAAAAACGGGAAACAGACGTATGGATAAGAACAGCTTTAATGAAGTATAAACAGTACAGCACAACGCGTTTTGGGTTGTAAGACACCCTTTCTCAAGTGCAAAAATCACTTAACAAAGTGAGACAGAAAAATACCATTACTCGAAACAGTCAAGGGCACAGATAAGGAAGGACACATTTGTAGCTACCCATCTGCTTTACCATGGATATGATTCCCATTATACCATTACCTGCTACATTGGTATCCAACCTGTGGCTAAGCAGCTGTTGTAAAACAACAAATCTTAGAATACTGGGATTTACCATCTTACAACAGCTGGAGAACAACAGGTTGGAGGCCATTGTTCTATTATATTAGCAAGATATGTTGCAAAGCCATATTTGATTATATGTGACCACTAACCATAGGTGCCATAGGTAACATGTAACCATTCAGCATATTGGTTCCGTGACATATGTAAGTGTCTAGCAATTTTACTATCAAGAGTATCTCACCACCTATCATTAATGATAACCTGAAATGTATAGATGTGACTTATATTTTTGCACAATTTTAATCAAGGACGAATAGCAAATTTTCATGATAGAAATTCAATATAATATACTATTTCAACATGAGAAGCTAGGAACATGCTAGGAAAAACCTTCTGCAGTCTGCAATTCATATCTTATCCATAAGTAAGGAGACATCTGGACATCCTTCAGGGTAAGTTCACATGGAGTTTTTTGGTCAAGGTTTTGAGGCCGTAATCGCCTCAAAACCCTGACCAAAAAGACGGCTCCCATTGAAATCAATGGGAGTCACCCCCGAGTTTTTTCTGGGAGCCGTTTCTTCAGGCTCCCGGAAAAAAGAAGCGAGGTGTTCATTCTTCTGGCCTAGTTGCCTTGCGATTCGGCCTGAAGAAACTCCACCCTCCAGACTAGGCCCATTGATTGGGCCTAATCCTGAGCGGAGTGCGCGGCTGGATGCCGATGCAGCGCACCGGCTTTCAATCTTGGCAACCCGTCTTTTGGATCGGAACCTAAGGCAGCCTGCATTTCAGGTTCTGATCCAAAAAACTCAGTGTGAACTTATCCTCAGTGTTTCTTGATAAGGACTGGTGACCTTAGCATACCTGCGCTACAGCATGAGTTCAACCAAAATTTGTCTATTGTCTGATCAGAGGTTCAGAATGCTGTTCTGCCTCCCATGCTTTGAGTGAGTTCCATCAATAACCACACATATATCAAAGAAACAAAAAAATATTAATAATCCAACATTAATTAAAAGGAAATTATCACTAAAAAAATTACATATTTTTGTAAAATTTCATGCTGCTTTTTTATTAGTTTTTTTTCACTGATTTCTGCTAATTTTTTTGCATTAAAAAAGTTACTTCGAACAAACTGTAACACTTTTAGAAAATTCACTTGTGAAATGGCTATGCTTAAAAAATTAACAATAGTTTCTGCAAACTGTAACACTGAGAAAACTCTGCCAAATGACTGTACAGTATGCATCATAAGAAATGCAAGGACAACATAAGTATTGTGTTGGCGGTTCTTTAAGCGTCAACATTCCTAAAATAATAAAAAATATATAAAAGAATAGAAAATAATATCAAAAGCAGGCAAACATCAGAAGTTTCTGGAGAGTTTTGTCACATGAAATTAAAGCCAGTTCAATGCTAGTTCACTCCGCAGACATAAAGCGCGGTAGCTGGGGAAAACTTGTATATTGGAAAAAGCTGCCATCACTGTCATTTATATTTTAGACTGTCAAAACTCAGATTGCAGAATTTTCTGATGATACTGCAAAATGACCCGCGATGTTGGAAGATCTAAATGTGCGTTTGATTGACTGCTCTCAAAAACAACTCCCCCAGGTGTCTGCGTATTAACAGAACTGCAAACCATACACAGGCTTTGAACCAAAGTTGATTTAGTAAGGTTTGACTACTGAAACACTCCAAGCTTTTCCTTTATTTTTGTAATGCGTATCTTTTTCAAAAAATCTATTGAGTTTGAATTAAAATCAATTGTTTCGGGGGAAGAAGTGGACAATGAAACCTTATGAGCACCCGTGGTGATCACCATATGTCATAAATGAGGTTAATGGTTTTTTTTTATTATTGTGGAGCTCTATGTAATGAACTTTCGAAGAGGTTCAGGAAAAAATATCAAAGCCTATAATAGGTTCTTAGTGAGTTGGGTCTCCTATGTAGCACGGTCCATACGGCCTTTCTATACTGAATCTTTATGTGTAGTATTACATGGAGCTATATGGGCTTTATGCACTCCATTAGGCTCACAATAACCCATTATGCCCATTCTATTCATTCAGACAGTGTATGGGGGTGAGGGTTAGAAGGGCTTTAAACCTATCACCTCTCCTAACAAGTTTATTTCATTCCATACATCATGGAGTAACAATTTTGGAGCATCTTTGCTTCGATTGACTAAAACTGACTAATTTTACAATTTTATGGTCTCATTGGCCGACACTAACTTGTTCAGTCCATTGGATTGTGAGTTCTGAATTTTCTGAATGAGGAATGGAAATGACCTGGAAACTTTGGTTTATCCTCCGATAGATACAAGAATTGAATGTAGTGTAAGGGTGCATTCACACTGAGTAACGCCGGGCGTGTATCACAGCCGTACACGCCGGCATTACAGCAGACTGCCGAACACTTTCCATTCACTTCAATGGGAGCGCTCGTAAACGCCGCTGTGTGAATGCACCCTAAGAATGACCAGAAGTTTTTTCCTATTTCTGTCCAGGTCACTTTAACAGGACTGTTTACAGAGAAGACATTTAATGTTGGATTGAAATTCTAGGGACAATCTATAGAAATAAATTATTAAGATTTTAGCAAACTCCTCACCAACCATGCAGAGAACTTAGTCTGATAGAAATATTAACAAAGCTATTTAGTAAGCTGGTTTTAAAATGAGAGATTGCTTGACAGAAATAATTACCGCATCTCGGCAGATTCATTTTGCATATTGATTTACCGATAATTAAGGATTTGGGCTGAATGTATTAAAACAGTGTTCACTGGACCTTCTCCGAGAGGAAACTTCATACATACCTGATGCATGCCAAATGGCTCCTTGCAGGAAGGCGAGAATGAAAAATGGGAAAGACAAGTTTCCTTACCTCTTGTTTCCATTTATCTGAATGATCTGAACATAATGTTTAAATAAAGACTTTACACTAAAAAGAACATGGAAAAATATTGTTGTTAGAATGTAACCCTTGTTAGAATGCTCACCGCAGCACAATATTGCTTATTCTATGGCCAACATCATCATATGATGAGAGAAACGGAAGAAACGGTCAGATACTGATAGTGGCAGAAGCAGGGTCCACAGCAGCGCAGAGTATTACTGGAGGGGAGTATACTGATCAAATCAGAGTCAGCAACCTGTTCACTTATATTGATTATGTTATAGAGGCTAGACAGTGTTGGACTGGTCCACCAGAGTACCAGAGAATCCTGTTTTAGGCTAAGGCCCCACATATTGAATCTCAGCTAAGAAAAAAATGCAGAAAAAAAAAATGCAGCGGAAATGTATTGTGTTTTTTCAGCAATATTTTCATTGCATTTTTGCTGTGTTTTTCTTTGTGGTTTTTCTTCCCTTAAAAAAACGCTATGTTTCCGCAACGTGGATCCTTAGGGTAAGTTCAGATGGGGTTTTTTGGACCGGAACCTGAGGCGGAGGCTGCCTCAGGTTCCAGTCCAAAAGCCGGGTAGCCGCAACTGAAAGCCAGTGTACTGCACTGGCATCCAATCGCGCACTCTGCTCCGGATTAGGTCCAATGGATGGGCCTAGTCCGGAGGAGGGAGTGTCTTCAGGCTGAATTGCGAGGTGAAACGGCCTGAAGAATGAGCACCTCGCTTCTTTTTCTGGGAGTCGGAACAAGCCGGCTCGTGGAAAAAAACTTCTGACCGGCTACCCTTGATTTCAATGAAAGCCATCTTTTTGGTATCCGCCTCAAAATCCTGACCAAAAATCTCCATGTGAACTTACCCTTAGGCCCAAGGTCTAACACAATAATGTTCCAAGAGAAGACACCCAAATGTAAAGGGTGCGATGGTCTGATTCCCAGGGGTTGTCTGAAGGTGGGCCGCCAGAATAATTTAATCTAGTGGGCCCGAGGAACCTCCAACACTGAAGACTGGTCTGTATGCGACAAATCTGATACGTTCATGATGTAGATTCAGTGCACCTGTATTACAAGATTAAGGGGCGACCACTGGTGTATGCCATATACAAAGAATAGTGGTGGAAGGTACTGTAAGCTGCTGCAAACTCTGTACATGTACAAAGAAGTGGCCACTAGGAGCGCTGTTCTATAGTAGTCTCTGAGTATTCTGACGATAGAACATTTTTCGAGTTCCGCTGTATTCTAGTAAATATGGCACGGCGTAGTCATTCCTCCCCAAATAATTTATTGCACATTTTCATAAAAAACAGAAGCAGTAAATCCTCTTTATAATTAGGATAAGGTATGGAGAAGTATGTGGGATTATACAAATAATTCAGAACAGTTTTCCTTTAATATATAAAGTCGTTTCTCAAAGACAGAAAATGACTACACACTTTTAGGGAAGTGTCATACAATGAACAAAACAGAACTAGTGGAGTATTTCACCTTTTAATTAGCAACATCAGACTCTGTTGTATCTTCTAAATGAGGTCTGCGGAGCAGGAGATTGCTGGCGCAGAGCTGGCGGAGTTGGAGGAGGGGATTGAACTTTACTTCAAGGATAATGCAGGTACTTTGTGGGTGCTTATCGGATTCAGGGTGAATACAGGGCACGGTATACAATATCTGTCCATCTACAGAGACGATACATTCAATGACATTCGCATTCATAACCAGCACTTCAACCTTCAAGATACAAAGGTCACATCATAGAAGAAGGTCTTGAATTTTATGTAGGACATGACTCCCGACCCATGTGTGACTAATATACAAGACACAACACACTTTTATTATAGACAGGTATACAAGATGATGTGCGAGGGCTTGTTGATAACCCCTGGGGTGCATTGATAGGGAAATCCATCGTCTTATTAAATGTGCGGCTCGTCTGAATGCTAAAATAGGGTTTTCTAAGCCGTAGCTTTCTAGCTGTAACTACCAGCATGCTCTGAAAGCTGAATAGTGTCAATGCATGATGGGAGTGTAGCTTGCAACAGCAGGATTGCTACAGGTAGCAAGAACCTATCGTTGATCAGAACATAAGTTTTGGGATGGGCAGGGGCAGAATATCCCGATGGCAACTAGATAAACCAAAATATGATGGCACTACAATATCTAATATGCTGATCTTGTGGGGGAAATACTTGTGTGCCTTGTAGGACTTGGCTATGTATGAAGGAGCAATGTTATTATGTAGAAGGCAGAATGATATGAGAGTGCTGATATAATGGAGGAAGTGACCTGTGAATATGGATAGCAGAGAGATATGAGTGTTCTGATCTTGTAAGAGGAAGTGACCAGTGATGTGATGTATGTTATAGAGAAGAAATGTATATGGGACAGATATCTTTGTAGAGATATAATGCATTTTCAACCCTCCGAGGCATGCTTTCCACAAGTCCTTGTATGACGGCTAGTGGTTTTTTATTCCATTCGGCTTGGAGAAGACAGGTAAGTTCTTTCACCAATTTTGGATGACTGCAGTTTCGGGGGTTGGCCGACTCGGGGCACATTCCGACAATCACCGTTCACCTTCCACTTCATAATCACATAGGCCATTGTCGATTTTGATAAATCAGTTTTCTTGCTATGTCCCTTAAGGATCGACCATTTCTGTGGTACCCCACAATTACCTGTTTCTCGAAATCAGAGAACTCTGCACTTCGTGGCATCTTACATGCGACTAATGCCAATGCTGTTTCCTACACGATATTTAATGGCGGAAGACATGACGGGCATCACGACCTCAGATATCTTTATTTGCATTTGCATATGTGTCTCCAAATACTTATTGGTAGACAGTGTATACAGTATGTTATGCCATGGAATAATCTAATTAGATAATTGGAGCACAAATTATCTACAATAGTGTCAATTAGACGGTGAGAATGATGAGATATGCAGAGGAGTGTGGGAGGCAGTAACCTGATCACTCATTAGTGAGAACAGGGCTGTGTATGGCAGGAGCAGTATTGTCATAGTGTTGTGTATATGGCATCATGGCAGAGGTATATGAGTATGCTGATCTTGTCAGCAGAAAGTGACCTGTTTATATGGATAAGATATAAATGTGCTGATCTTGTGGAGGAAGTGACCTGTGCTGTGCTATAGAGGAAGGTTGTATGGGGGGGGGGGGGGCTTTGGAATGAAGGCAGTGATAGAATACATTTTCACAAATAACATAACTAATGGGGTGTTAATACATGCTTAAAGAGAATATGTTGCCAGGAAAAAGCAGGAATTTTTGGAGATTTTTTTTTAAAATTTCCACATTAATCTATTTTCAAAAAAAATCATAAAAATCTAGCAAATTCAATTTATACCACTAAGCTTAAATCAGTCTATGATTTCCTATTCCCTATGGCCATAGACACAATGGCCTGGATCTGACCCTATTCACTTGCATGGGAGAATTTTTTAGGCATGTTCTATGCCCTGGGCAAGGGGAGCAGATAAACTGTGAAATCCTCTATTGTGATTGGTGGAGTCTGTGTCTTATCTATCTATCTATCTATCTATCTATCTATCTATCTATCTATCTATCTATCTATCCATAATAGCTGTGATCATCAGTGTGCTGTAAGTGAGGGAACTGCTGCAAAGAATTATCTGCAAATAAACATTGGCAATAGTAGGAGACAAGTGTGTTTGTGTCTCAAGGTGGGCTGTCTACCTACAAAAAGGATTCTGGATCTATTTAGAATCGTTTTTCAAATCTTTATTCGAAGATACAAAATTGGAAAAACGTTTCTAAAAAAAAAAATCCAAAAAACAAAAGAACAAATTTTCATCTGTGGAAAAAATAATCTTTTTGGTTTATTATATGAAGTGATTTGCATGTGATGCAATTAAGGATGTAACAAGGCAACTTTAATGGTCCTTCCTAACATCTCAATATGTTCTCTTTAAAGCAGCAAGTGAAAAAGATCATCACATCATAATAATAAAAAGAATTACCAATAAAAATGTTGATTAAAACACTTCAGGATTTCATTGCGCCACAATCATTTCTTAGGCTAAGCTAACTTGTCTTTACTATGCCTCATGTTTCACGTAGGACAACATAACATTGCTATTAAAGCACATCCCATACAGCATATATATTGCCAGTCATCTCCATGTAGCATAAAAGCAATGGGACTGGTAGCATTGTAAACAGGAAAAAAGAATAAATCTTCATAACTTCCTAAAATGCTGTAACATAAAAAGATGTATCAAAAATATATGCCATTAAGAAGGGGCCCAGTTCTCTTCTTGTATTATACCAGGTCATTTACGATTCTGCTGCTTGCCATTGGAAACAGTCAACAAGATTGCCAACAAACACACCCCAAATAGCTGCATTCTTACATTTGATGGGGAATTCCAGGCCGAGGTTTTTATCACCTATCCACCGGAATAGGGGGTAGAGGACGGTGTGACCTCTGGCACCCCATTAATTCCCGGAATGGACTTAGTGGCGTAAGTCCCGGGGTAGCAGGGGTAGAGGCTGCCACAGGGCCCGGGACATTAGGGGCCCGGCAAAAGCCGCTACCACTGCGTTTTTTTTTTCTTCTTAATAGACCGTTACCGGCTGGAGTTACTCCAGTCGGTAACGGGCCCTATTTACTTACTGATCCTGGCGGGAGCCGGGATCGGTAAGTGACGCCGCAGGCCCCACAAGCACTATTATACTCAGGAGTTTTGTCGGACTCCCGAGCATAATCGGAGGCCCAGGAGAGGTAACGGAACATAAAAAAAGTATTACTTACTGCTCTGCGCTCTAGGCATGCTTCGGGCCTACTTGCGTGATGTTATATGACCGGGACCTGCGTCCATATGCGTAGCAATGCAGGCCCCCCGGACGTTACTGAAGATGGCCAACAGCAGAGGAAAATTCAGCGGAGATGGGAGATAGGTAAGTAACAGTGTTTTTTTGTTTTTGTCCCCCCTGGGTCTCCGATTATTATACTCTGGGGTCTGAAAAGACCCCAGAGTATAATAATTGTTCATGGATGTCCACAAAGAAGCATAATTCTGAGTGCAGGGGCCACTATGGGGCATCATAGTGTGCGCAGAAATGCAGGGGGGTCAGTTGGTCGAGGTCTTTGGCGTCGGTTGGGGAGGGGAGCATGTTAAAAGTTTGCCACAGGGCCCCGCCATTCCTAGTTATGCCACTGAATGAACTACTATCAACCCCATAATGTGCTTCAAATGTCCCACTGAAAATCTGTATGTTGGAGAGACCAGACCGCAGCTTAGAATGCGTATGAATTCACATCGCCATACAATTAGAGAACAGAGAATGGACCTTCCCGTGTCAAAACATTTCTGCAATGAGGATCATAATATCACCAATCACATGAAAATTTTGGTTTTAAGAGGGAATTTTAAATCAAGGAAAGAGCGATGGATTTATGAGTATAAACTTATGACCCTGCTTCAAACACTGGAGAAGGGGTTAAATCTGTCACATGGGTTTATGGCATCTTACAGAAATCACTGACCTGAGACCCTGAGAACTGATAAGAACCTGGAATTGTTTACATTGTTTCTACCAATAACTAATAACCCTCTACCCCCCCCCCCCCCCCTTCCTGGAATTCTATCCCTATGTGTCCTTTTGTACATAAATATTCATCCTTCAGAAATGGTTTTTAAATTTACTTGAGAAAGGAGCCTAGAGATCCGAAACGTTGTAATCTGTCATCATTATTAGTTAGCCATTAAAAAGGTATCAACTACTGAAGACTATCAAGTTTTTTGTTTTATTCCAGATATCTATAGCTGTAAACCTTTCTCACCTAACCATAGGAAACCATCAATAAGTAGGTTTGGTGCAAGACTAGTACACTGGCCCAGATTTACTATTGTGGATAAGATTAGACACAGGCATAAATGTAACACCTCTTTGGCACATATTTAACACATTTGTGGTGAGTCTTGATGATTCAAGCATGGACTACATTTTTTCAATTTACTAGATGTGCCAAGAAATGGCAAAAATGCAACAAAATTGTGTCATCAAATTCTGGTTTAAAATGAGCCAACTAAGGCTAAGGCCCCACACAGCATCCCACAAGCCAAAAACCGATGCGGAAAAAAACATGATGGCAGCGTATCGTGGTTCTTCCTGCAGCGCTTAGCACAGAAAGTTTGCAGAGGTTCCCTCTGCTTCGATTATACCTGTAAGGAAACCGTCGGCATTTCCATAGATATATTTGACATTCTGCAATTCCCATAACTGCAACGGTTTGGGAAATTGCAGCGTGTCCACTGTGTGCATTTTCCCGCAAAGTGGTGAATGGATTCACTAGCCTTCCATCCACTTTGATGTGACTGTAAAACACCGGGTTTTTTTCTGCAGGAGCAAACCGTAGTGTTTACGCCACGTGGGCCCCAGTCTTAAAGAGGACCTTTCATCAGATCGGGCACATGCAGTTTTATATACTGCTGGAAAGCTGACAGTGCGCTGAATTCAGCGCACTATTGGCTTTCCCGATCTGTGCCCGGTGTAAAGCGCTATCGGTTCCGGTAAAGTAGCGCTTTACAGTCAGAAGGGCGTTTCTGACACTTAGCCAGGGACGCCCTTCTGCCCAGCAGTTCCTATCGCGCTGTACTGTGGAGCGGGGAGGAACTCCCTCCTCCCTCTCCTGATAATACTCGTCTATGGACGAGCACTGTGAGCAGAGGGAGGGGGCATTCCTCCCCGCTCCACAGTACAGCGTGATAGGCGCTGCTGGGCAGAAGGACGTTCCTGGCTAACTGTCAGAAACGCCCTTCTGACACTAAAGCGCTAGGGTACCGGGACCGATAGCGCTTTACACCGGGCACAGATCTGGAAAGCCGACAGTGCGCTGAATTCAGCGCACTGTCAGCTTTCCAGCAGTATATAAAACTGCATGTGCCCGATCTGATGAAAGGTCCTCTTTAAAGATGGTATAAATGTAGACTAAACAGTATAAAGATACGGAAGTTATATCATCCTTCATCAGCCACTGTGATAAATCTGGCACATTTTCAGACTGCCTAAGTTTGCACTGTTATATCCATTACTGAATCTGGGTCAGTGTGTTATACCTAGTAGGTGTTGTGGAGGGACATGACACACAAACAAGAGAATCCCGGCATCCTGGCTCACCCTTCAGTACATGATAAATTCTTTATATTAAAAGATCACTCCAAAACTGATGCTTTGCATTACATATAGTATAGGGCATGAGGAGGTGGGGAATGGCACAGGGATACAAGAAAAACCAATGAGAGAATCCCTGTGTCATGTCCCACCCCCTAGGAGCTCGCTATAACACATTATGTTTTACATAGAGTGTATCTTTCTATATAAATAGACCACCGTAGTATAACTTGGTTGCTTTGACAATCAGATCAACAAGTATTTATATTAGATGACACCTTTTAGAAAGAAGCAAATGTTCCACATTTAGGTAATTTAGCGTAATTATATGTTGGCAAGATATTCTGAAAAACATCCAACAAATCTTGCGTTTTCTCTTTTTTCATCGGAGATGGCGCCGTGCATTTTATGCTTTCATATCTTCAATAATTTTCTAAATTGCCCTTTTGTTTACTCTTAGACTTTATGCTACAAATTAAATTTATGCAAATATTATTTGTATGCCTAGCCCATAAATCCACTTTATAATTTCATGCTACAGCAATGGAACTGCTACTTTGATTTTTAAGGGAACCCAGAGGGAGCATGAATTTGAAACTATAATATTTCTGGGTTTTGGAATTCATTTGCAACCGTGTTACTAAATAGTATGCATGTTTTCCAAGAGTGTTACATGAACAGAGGAAATGTAATCATTTAATGTTCCCTTCCCTCGAAAGGGAGAAAAATGAAAGATCTAAAGAGATTTTACAAAGGTTTGGAGCAAATTTTGTTTTTCAAATGATTTTTAACCCCTCGTTGTCCTCCTGCTGGAGTAGACTCAAAATGGGCAGATCAGGTCACCATTCTGTTTGGCGCTGAATGATGAACATAACTTACAAGAAACTCACCCTTAACCACTGAAGGGAGCACCAATGGACCTGACGCTGACACCCTAATCCTATATAACCCAAAGGAAATAACACTACTGTAATATACTGTATGAATTGGGTAGTGGTAATAAAGAGATATATAACTGGCAATGTTATTTGGGCACCATATGGTATACCATAGGCAAGATGTCTGTAATAGAAGTTGCTACATTGATACCTTCTAATTTAGAGGGGTTGTCCTTGATTAAACTTTTTTTATATTAGTATATTAGGCCAGGGAAGGTGAAAAGAAATTAAAAACCATACTCACCTGCCACCTGTTCTCCGGTATCTTCCAGCATGGCCCGGTCCTGCTGCTTTGGTGTTTTCTTGAGGCAGAAGTCTCCACCACACTGTGACCTCCCATGTCCTTTTCCCAAGTATTATCCTGTATACAGATAAAACAGAGTTCAATTTGTCAATGTAGTTGACCTAGATTTTACTCAACGGCTTCAACCCAAAAGCACTGAACAGGTAGTGCATGCATTGTAAAACCCTTGTGACCTATTAGGGCATATGAGCATCACATAGGGGTTCAGACCACCACTCAAGCTCTGACTATTATCTAGAAAGAAGAAGCTTTCCCTCTAGAGCTGCAGGGGAAACAAGCATGAACCCATTACTATTCCTGGTAATTCCAAAGGATTTATATTGCAAAGCTCATAGGAAACCAATTTACTGATCACTAGTTCACTTTTGGAATGTGGAAGGAAACTGGAGTACCCAAAGTAAAGCTTATGATGAAGAAAACATGGTCCTTCTTCAGGTTAAAAAATCTAAGTCTGGGTTCACATGGTGCTTTTTATCAAATGTGAATTGTATGATTTTTTTTTTAATTGGTGTAATGAGTAGCACGTATTACTATGTATTTTAGTTGTAAGCTAGTGATCATCAAATTAAAAACCTCATGGTTTACTAGTATAGGAAAATGTGCTACTCATTACTGCAGTTTAAACAAACATACAGTTACTGATTAAAAAAGCACTGTGTGAACCAAGCCTGAGGGTGAGGACTAGTTTTGAGTAAATTGGTTCGCAACGAATTGGATTCAACCCAAATATTCCAAATTGGTTTTTTAACAAAACCAAACAATTTGGGATTCATCTTGAACTAAAATGTCCGCAGTGACATGATTGGTGGTAAATTATTATACCTTGGGGACTCTTAAAACCCCAGCGTATAATAGAAATAGGCCCAAGGGAGGTGTAAAAAATAAAAATGTATACTCACCTTCCTTCACCTCATTTGGGCCTCCTTGAGGCATCCAGCGATCTGTGTCTTTTCCTTCGAACTCTCTTTCTTGACGACACGTTGCTTGACTTGCCATGTCACCGCTAAAACCCAATAACAGGCCTCAGCGGTGACCTGGGGTGCATGACATCACAGAGTAGCACCAGACACCAGGTTTGGCCTTCTTCTGTGATGTCATACACCTGTTATGTGGTGCACCTCCATTGGGCTTACATTAATTATACTCCGCCACACGTGGACCCGAACGACACAGACCTGAAAGCTTCAGACTAAAAAATCTAATTGTAGCGAGTGTTACCAGGCAACAAGACAAATACGAATTTCATTTTCACATTTGCATTGTTTCTAATTGTGGTAGATATATTAGATTGGGATCATTGATTTCTTGGCTCTATCTATCTTATTGAATCGATAGCACCCACAGACTCTTACCCTTCGCTCCCACTTGTGTCCCCACTGAGTTATTATTCTCATGTGAGTATCTGTTATGGTCAGCAGGGTTTATTAAAAAAAACTTAAATGAAAACCCCACGGAGCCCTCTGGGCCACTAACTGCAAACCAACCTGGTGTGAACACCGACTAACAGTTCCAGTCACTGCTAGCCAAATTAAAAGGACCAGGTGCGCTCTGTTGAAATTCACAGAGCCCTGTGCAGTCAGAGCAGCCGCACAAATAAACAAGCTGGCTAGCCTGAACTCCAGGACTAGCCAGAGACCAAGTAAACCCTGTGTGCAGTTCCACCCAGCCAACTACTGCCAAGCCCACTCCCAGTCACCCTGTCTGGGAAGTATTGCTAGCTGCCCCTACAGAGTTGCACCACAAACATACAAGGCAGCATGCTGCCTGACTACCAGTGGCATTGCTAGCTCAGGGGTCTTTTGCTAACTAGGGCAATTCAAATAATATTTCAGGCAGGAACCCAAGCACACACACAACACACATCAATTCAGGTTTTTGAATGAGATCATAGAGCGCCGGGCGTCCAGACCAGCCCCCTTATATAGGCAAGGGGCAGTCACCAGCAAATAGCCCAGCTGCCCAATCCGAGCGTCCATTGGTTGATACACATGTCGATCAACCAGTCGACCACGCCCGGCTGTTGCAAGGCAGGTTAACCCTTGCAACCCTGGATTTTGCAAAGGAACAGACAGCGACGCCCATATCATGGCCGCAGTCTCTGCACAATCCTAACAGTATCAAAGTCAGACCCGCTGGCGATTTTGAATAATGTGAATTTTTTCTGTATGTTTTTATGTTTTATTATGTAATCCTATTATTATCATTGCATATACTATATCTTATATAATAGTGGCAAAAAGTTCCATAAATTCATTGATCTTACAGTAAAGAATCCTTATCTCTGATGATGTAGAAACCATCTTTCCCTTAGTCGTAGCGGGTTCCCTATTGTCATGGGTACACACTAAGGTATGACAATATATTATCCTTAGATAAACCTGTATATAGTGATTAGATTTACCTTACTTACTAACATTGAGACATTTAAAGGGGCTATGTCATGAAGATTATTTATCCATTGGATAAATAGCAGAACAGTGAGGATGTGACTCCTGAAAACCTGCGAGTCATCAAGAAGGGGTGTATTACTCCCATTGTAAATGTAGGGGTTCCCCTGATGGATGTAACTAGGATTGAGCCGATCTTAACTTTTCAGGATCGATTTTAAAATCCGATTTCCGATCATTTTTCATTCGAACCCGATCTCGATCCCAATTCCAATCCCAATGCAAGTCAATGGGATTTTTTTTATTAATCGGAGATCAGATTTTAAAAGCAATCCTATTCACTATACGGCATGGAATCTAACAATTGAACGCTTTAATTGTTAGAATCCACTCTGTGTAGTGAATCACTAAGTAGCCAGAGGATTTTTTTTAATCCTCTGGCTACATATTCCCCCCTGGTGTCCACTTGCCTGCAGAGATGGATGCTCCGGTGCTTCTTCACTTCGCTGCCGCTCCACGCTGCTCTTCTCGCCTCGCTGCCCCCTGCCTCCCAGGTTAGGAGAGTGTGGGCGGGTTAGGAGAGTGTGGGCGGGTACTGGGAGGGGAGACATCACGTCTCCCCGCCCTGTACCCGCCCACACTCTCATAAGCCACAAGCCCCGCCTTCCTAGCTCTTTAAGCACTAACCTGGGAGGCGGCAGCAACGAGGCGAAGAAGAAGGATAACACGGGACACCGGAGCAGCCATCTCTGGAGGTAAGTAGCTACTAGAGATGTTAGTTTAGTCTCCCATTAGAATGAATGGAGGCAGCCGGCGCGCAGGGGGTTAAGGCTGTGTGCCGGCTGCTTCCATTCATTCCTATGGAACTTCAGCGGAGCCTTCACACTGAGTATACACTCCACTCAGAATGAGTGGAGCGTATACTCAGTGTGAAGGCTAAGCAAAGAATTATGGGAAATAGTACCGATTTCGATCCCACCTAAAAAGATTGTGTTCAGAATTCCGATCGCAATCATGAAATTTTCTCGATCGCCAATCGGAATCCGATCTTTTCTGAACACAATCACTCAACCCTAGATGTAACACATCTGTGCACCCATTCACTTCAAAGCAAGCGCTGCCGATAGCCAAAGTACAGCATTTAGCTATTTTTGATACGCTAATGGAAGTGAATAGGGGCAGAAATGCGTCCTGTCCAGCAGGGGCATTCCTAAAAACAGCTGCTGGAGGGCATTGGACATTCCCTACTTTGTGGCCATTTATAAAATATCCCAGACAACCTCTGTTAGGTGTTGGGCAAAGAGTCCAAGTTGGTTATGGTGTTAGTTTTACCTATTAAATATGAATAATTAATGACTTTCATATTAACCAAACGTCTAAAATTTTTAAATGTCTAATCTAAAACATCTTAAAGAAACCTATGTGCTGTAAATAATCATTAACTATAATATTTTTGACCATAATTGACCACATGATTGATGTTTTCCATGATCTGGATCTATCCTGAAGCTATGGGTCCAGTTGAGCTCTATCCTGGATATGATACGTCACACTGTAATATACTATAGCTGATTCTATGAACGTGACATGTTACTGGGAATATCTGCTAATCTTCCACTTCATTTATCAATCTTCACACCAGCATAATGACTTGCTTATTATCAAGCTTTGTGGAACGTTGCATAAAATCTCCTTCATTTACATTATATGATCTCATCTGTGCAATCTGTCCTCCTACTTTGTCACTCACATTAATTAAAGGTGAGATGTAATGAAAATATTGCTATTTTATCATGTGGCTTTAAGTATATGGCACGGCCATTAAGCTTGTGTTTTACTTTTCCGTGATTCTATAGCAGAAACCTTCAGTTGGATAAACACAAGATGAAATCTGAAAATAGAGATCGGGAACCTCAGGAGATTCTTTCGTCGAACTAGAAGTGTTATTATTATACTCTGGGGTCTCTTCAGTTGTCTTATGCTCATATCACATATGACTTTGTCTTGTTGAGTTTGGTCATCTGAGTGTATAGACAAAGTTCTTACCTGCTTATACTAATTGGCTCATCCTACATTGTGATCCCAACATCGACAATTACATTATGTAGTAATCGCATCATGTGTATTGGTCACTTGGCCATGCTGCAGCTCAATCCCATTCATTTTAATGGGATAGATATGTGGCATTGCTGTGTGACATGATGTCACTTCCTGAGAACAAGAAAGCAGCCATGTTTTTGAGTCTTGCAAACCCCTTTTAAAGATGAACTTGGATGAACTCAATGACAAGAAACGACTGTTCATCCACATGTTTCCCAACACTATCAGGGTGTCCTATTGGTTTAGTGGGTATTTGGCCTCAGGGCAGACACACATAATAGAGATCCCCTTATGCAACAACAGCTTTGGTGCCTCTCTAGAGATTGGGGCTTGTTGGTTTCTAAAAGTGAATGGAGATGGGGAAGTAAATGAGCAGGCCACTTTGACTATATACATAACTTTTGTTTAAGTGAATGGAGAGAAGTCTGCTTGCCTAGTTACTCTCCATTCACTTTTTAGAATAGTCATGACCCCATTTTCTAGATAGATAGGGTTCCAGAGTTGGACCTTGCATCAGGAGTTCATGGGCAGTCCTATGGGCAAATACTGAGATGGGAATATTGATAACGTAACATGAGGATAAGTTATCAGTATCAGATCTAAAGGGGCCTAAACCCTGGTGTCCCAGGTATCAGATGATGGAAGTGGCAGAGCCACTTGGGGAGTTAGGTCATAGGTCAGTCACATCATGTCCTTTGTTTACATGGCAGCAATTCAGTCCTAATTCAAGTTAATGAGACTGAGCTGCACTACCAAGCACGGCCACTATACAATGAGAAGCAGTGAAGAGTCTGAAATGGTTGTACAATTTCTGCAACCTCTTCAAACAGTGACTGCCAGGTGTTGGGCCCTCACTGATCTGATATTGATGACTTATCCTAAGGATACATCATCGACATCATAAAACATATAAAACCCGTTTAAATTTGTTTAACAACCCATCAGTAATTGAGGAGCATGACATTTCCTCAGTTGCTTATATGCAATGTTATAGACAGTAGGTTTTTAAAGTGATAGTGTTCCCCCTAATGTCCTGGGTTTTGTGCAGGTGTACCTGCTGGACCTCACTTGTAGCTATATTGACCTTTTGGCTTGGTTGCACTAAGTTAGGATGTCAGCCAATCTATTAAAGCTTAAAGGAGTTTTCAGTTTCTTTCTTTCTTTTTTTTTTTTTTTTTTAGAAAGGAGTGTTAGTACTAGTGATGGGTTAATAAGTACACCCATATACCTTGAGCAGGTGCTTGGAGTGATTTCTGGGTGCCCCTGGTTGCTGCTGGCATCCTCTGCCTTTGTTTACATGGTGTAACTTCCTACTGTCCACCTTCCTGTGTAGCTGCTACACTAGTTCCCTCTCACTCAGCCCCCCCGACTCTGTCACAAAACCTTCCCTGTCTTAGTAGCCTAGCCCCTCCCACCCTCCCTTTCTCACTAAGAATACTGATCCCGCCTATTACTAGCCCGTGTCACCCTCCCCTCATCTCCCTAGCTAAGCTATTCCGCCCATTGCTAGAAGACAGGAAGAGGGGAGGAGCCGTCCCGGACACAGGAAGGCTTGGTAAGTATCGATGGGGATAGAGGAGGGAGAAGAGTAATGGTAACATTTCATTTGGGAGGCGGTGAAACAGAGCATCACCAGATTATCAGTAAGTGTCCTTAGGGTGGTCACATGACTGCTCCAGGGATATGGGTAATTATAGATTTTTTTTAATTGAAGAAAATTAGAAGTTAAGTGGAGGGAGTTTAGTTAGGGGTTAATTCTCAGTTTATCCTGGACAACGCCTTTAAGTATTCACCCTGGCCATATAGACTAACCATCTCTGTGGCGTTTAGACCCTCTAAATACATCTCAATGAGGATACTCACACACATAAATCCTACAGAAAGCCATGTATTGAATCTCAGAATCCCAGCCCTGTGATACTTCATCCCACTATTTAGTCTTTATAACGTATAGTAATTGTTCCAAAGTGTAACCAGACTGAAATGACAGACCTCACCCATCTAAGACCCTACTTCTATGAGGTATGTGAATTCATTTCCGATAAGATTGAGTCATCAAGACAGGATGTTGTCTGGATAGATCATTGTATTATATTTCCTACTTTCTATATATCAGTATTATGTATCGAGTACATTAGGTTTAACCTCAGCTGATATCCTATAAGCTCTATGATGGAAGTGTTGATTTATATGCTCATTTACAGGAACATAACATCTTTCTCTCCTATTCGGACACCTGGAAGGGACTCGGAAACCTCCATTTCAGCAGCTCTGCATGTGTTCTGTATTAGCGCATGAAAAGTGACCTTCCTAAATCGACTCTATTTCCAGCCATTGCATTTCTTGGAATCAAATGCTAGCAATTGACTTAAATGTTAATCCCCTACTAGAGCCATATGTGCAGGGTAGTAAACATATTGAGGTATTGGAAAGATCAGTCAGAAAATTGAAGCTCGTGGAAGAGGTTATTATTGTCGAAAACTTTGAAAACTCTGTACATCTGTTACGATTAGGAGGTCACCGTTCTACGCACCGAAGGAGCACGGAATTGGCTTTTACTCGCCTTCCTTTTACATTAAACCAGATGTCATCTTATGGGATTTTCTATATTATCATCTTTTTGTCTTTTACTCTTCTGTTATTGAGATGATGTGTTATATTGTTAACACCTTACAAAGAGAACTGAATTTGAAAGGCCGGAATCCAAATCTTTGACTTGGACAGTATTGTTTGTAACATCGAAGGTTCACACAACAGTGAGGTCAATGGAGTATGGTTTAGACAAGTGGGATGAAAATCATTTGTGCAGTTCCTTCTACAGATATATATCATTATTGTATGTCTGATGCTAGGTTCACATCATGTTTGCACGTGATTTTTGTCAAGCAGTTGTAAGGAAGGGTAAAACATTTATGGCTCTGATGAATACAATAAACTGCTTGCAGAGTTGCATATATTTGCTATGGGGCTCCTATTCTAAAAATGTATAAAATACAATATACTGAGTGCCTCTTTTTGCATACAGTTGTACTAAAGTAGGGAATTTATGTTTTTTAATGCAATCAATACATAGGCACATCTGCCAAGTGTATGAAGTGTATGTCACAAGGACACTCAATGGGCATGGAAAAGATTTGCAGGATGCTGAACATATTTCTAACCTCATCTAGAGGGAATGCAAAAAAAAGATTTTTTTCTCTATTGCAGACAAATAATCACTTATAAGCAATCTGTCCTTCCACCCATCCATTTATCTAGAAGATACAAAAAATATATATCAATTTAGACACAAAAATGCAGCAGAGGATATCAAAACATATCCAAAAATGAAGTCTATGGAGTTTAAACTGCATTGCTAATATAGTTACTAATATATCTCTAGATATGTGACCCTAACAGAGTGACCTCATTCTACTCTATACAGACATAACTTTCCAGGGCAAGTAAGATCCAGATATTCTCTGTTCTAGTTAAAATAGTCTTGGGTAGATGGAAGAAATGCAACATAGTCCAATAAGCACAGTCCAGCATAAGACTCATACACACAATGGAAAGACTACAAATTAGACAGGTCTTCCATTGTACAAAAAATAAAAATAAAAAAAATTTACTATCTATCTATCTGTCTTAGAGATGAGCGAGCAGCATTCAATCGAATACCTCGCTATCATAGGAATGCATGTAAGCGGCCTAACACCAAAGGGTTAAGTGCAGTGAATATTCGATGGGAGTGAGGTATTAAATCGAATACTACTCGTTCATTTCTAATCTATCTATCTATCTCCATATCTCATTTCTTTCTTTCTTTCTTTCTTTCTTTCTTTCTTTCTTTCTTTCTTTCTTTCTTTCTTTCTTTCTTTCTTTCTTTCTCTCTCTCTTTCTTTCTTTCTTTCTTTCTTTCTTTCCTTCATTCCATCTTTCCCTCTTTTCCTTTTCCTTCCCTCCCCCCTTTCTTTCTTTCTCTTTCTTTCTTTCTTTTTCTTTCTTTCTTTCTTTCTTTCTTTCTTTCTTTCTTTCTTTCTTTCTTTCTTTCTTTTTCTTTTTCTCTCTTCCTTCCTTCCCTCCCTCCTTCCTTCCCTCTTTCCTTCCTTCCTTCCCTCCTTCCTTCCTTCCTTCCTTCCTTCCTTCCCTCCTTCCTTCCCTCCTTCCTTCCCTCTTTCCTTCCTTCCTTCCCTCCTTCCTTCCTTCCTTCCTTCCTTCCTTCCTTCCCTCCTTCCTTCCCTCCTTCCTTCCTTCCTTCCTTCCCTCCTTCCTTCCTTCCCTCCCTCCCTCGTTCCTTCCTTCCTTCCTTCCTTTCTTCCTTCCTTCCCTCTCTTCTTTTTTCTTTCTTTCTTTCTTTCTTTCTTTCTTTCTTTCTTTCTTTCTTTCTTTCTTTCTTTCTTTCTTTCTTTCTTTCTTTCTTTCTTTCTTTCTTTCTTTCTTTCTTTTTCTTTCTTTCTTCCTCCCTTTCTATCCCCTCTGTTGCATGTTTATAGTCTATGAGCAGCAGAAGTGTCAGCAATCTAAGGTCATTGGAGAAAGTAGCTTTTAACTTTTTTGCCTGGCGTGGTTATTATGTAAGAGGATTCTCCTTGTTGATGTTGTTATTTTGTGCTGTGATGGATACATAATGAATGTCATGAACTTCTCAGTCTCTATTTGGAAAGTATAAACACAAGTCTTTTTAATGGAGATGTTTTATATTCATGAAATAGCTGTTATCCCGGCTTTCTGCAGATTGAATAGAAATGTGGCCATTAAAATACCAAATAAACATCTCATACATGTAGTGATTGGGTTTCGCTGTCTGCATGGAGTAATTAAAATTGTATGGGTAAAAAGGGAAATGTTCTGTTTTTCTGCTTACGTCAAGCACAGATCTCCCCAGCCGGGATTCCTCTGTTGTTAATACATATATATGTTAATAATTAACATTAGTGATTATTTCCTGCCTGAAAACAAGTAAATTGCAGGGGGTCTGAACGCTTAAATGAGTTTTATACAGAAATTGCACAAAGAAATTACATTGAATTGTATTTCACTGAATTCTGTATATTGGTGCAGGATATCGTGAAGTTATAATATCCAATCCGTGGTTATTCATTGCATTACGGAATATTTTTTTCAAAAATGTTAGCGTTAAAAAAAAAAAAGATTTTTGTTCTGTTAATTAAAGAATTTTTTCTTGGTCATAAGACAAACACGCCACTGTGCTTTATGTTATGAGATGCAGAGTTATGTGCCTTTCATTGTATTGATCAGCAGAGAGTACCAGGGATTGGACTGTTATTGATCAAACATTGATAGACCAGATTAACTATTAGTAAATCTGGGCTCATGCCCCTGCTCGGACCCTGCCTCTCGCTGCTTTTGCATCTTCGTGCTCCAGAAAATGTTATTCGGTCTTTGCTTTACGCTTTGCCACAGTTAGTTATCTAATGTGAATGTATAAAAAGCAATGCAACTCATAGCAGTGGGAATTGCATATGACATTTTTGGTCAAATGTTACAGGAGGATGACTGTATTCTGTTACTTTGCAGAGACGCGGCTCCTGATATTAATAGAATCAGCTGGACACAGCTCCATTTCTTCTATAATATCATCTGCACAGTGTGAGAGTTTAACAATCCTTACATTGATGTGTGCACACAGATCTCTCACTATGAGGATGAATACGTGGAAAATACATTCTTTAGAAAGTTATATATATCCTTGTCCTTTCAGGTGCTTGTTACTGACAGAGGATATTCAGGGCTGAGACATTTACAAATGAATGGGTTAAATGCTTAAAGGGGAACTCTGTCCTTTCCAGATAATTGTTAAGCAGAAGTCTGAACATGTATGTTTAGAACTTGGTCACCATACTGATATATTGAATGTCACCTGGGCTGTTGTAGAGAAGTCACACATGCCACTGGTCTATAGAAGAAGACTTCCAGCCTGCCAAGCATTCTGAATTAGTTTGGTTCTGGCCAGTTTGGACAGAGTAGGGGGATCCTGGTTTCTACCTGCGCTGTCATCTCAGTGTCCACCACTTTGACACCATAGAAGAGTTGGGCCAGGGTAGCAGGGAAGAATCTGATAGTCACCCTAGACCTCATGGGGTTCCCAAACCTACACCACATCCTGCAGTCCTAGTGACAAAACAAGCCTCAAACACATAGTGGGCAATGCATAAGTAGATGTGTATCGTAATGATGGCTAAGAAGGATAGATCATCAGGGCTTTATTCCCAGCAAACCCCTTAAACATATAATAGGTTCTCTAGCAATGAACTCACAGGGTGAATCAGATGGGTCTCATTTACCTTACATAGACACCGCTGGGCGAGTAATGCAATACGCGTTGTGTATTAAAATCAATGGGCCATTTGGGTAATGCATGAATGATCCAGGTCACCTAGAAGGAGAGCTGCTTCATGTAGTGGCTATTGGCTCCAAGCATATGATTTCCCTCTATCACATCCATGTTTATTGTAGACAACCCATACCATAACGTAATGTGGATAAAGGCTGGTGAGGTCGGAGTGTTTCCTAATCTAATAAAGCACATCACTAAGACACCGTATTTACTAGCTGGTTGTTATGAGGGTCAATAACTAGTTAGGGAACCCCTGAAAAATGCTCCTATATCAGATTCTGTGATTTTATTCACTGAAATCCACCAGCATGTAGATTTTCCAAATGACAGCACCATTATTTCAAGATCATCAAGTGGAAATCAGGCTTGGATGGGCGGCTAATGATCTGTTCATTTGAAAAATCTGTCATGAAAGTGAAAACCATCCAAAGTGTGTTTACCCAATATCTATCCTACAACATTTTTCAGGAAAAATCTATCCATACAGATGGGTTAGTGCTTAGCTTGCCAGATATAGTAGTGCTGAGTTTGTAATTTGGCATGATACGTTGATCGATATTTCTTATAGTATTCACGTAAATCCACTGAGATATCCTAATTTACTGTAGAAAGAAATAGGGAAGCGACAAACTCAGCTCTGCTACTTCTGTATTGGCAACATATACACAGAAAGTGATAAAGAGTAGATATGGGTGACATGTTTTGGGAACATTTCCTAGCTATATTTCCTGCCTAATAAGAAATAGGTCATCCCTTGGATTAATATATTCAAACTACTTTGTGATCTTACACGGAAAATATATGGCGCACCTTCAGCTACAGCTAAATGGTTTAATGGAGGTCCAAAATGTAAATCTAGACCTGCTTATACTTCATCATAGAGAAGACATTACTACATCTTAGGATTTAACCTGTTCATCGATCCAAGCATTTCCCTCTGATCGGACATTTACCATTAGCGTATGAGAGAATCCTCCGGTCTGGTCTGACTCTTCCTCTAAGGACTCTATTTCTCTCCTTTGGAAAATTTACGACTATGACACTTTGACAACTTTGGTACTTGGGACTATTATTTAGTTATTGCACAGCGCTGTTATTTAAGCAGTATATATTGGTATTATTAGAGCACTATATGGTGGTACTATCTACTCATTATGTATTATAGGTTATTTCTTCATTGTGGTGGTAATAGGCCCAGTTCACATCTGCGTTCGGGCCATTCCATTTCCCTCTCCACATTAAATATATGGAGAGAAAAGTCCAACAAGCAGCACTTTTCTCTCCGCAGTTTTTGAGCCAAAACTGAGCCAAAATCACACGGACCCCATTATAGTCTATGCGGTCCATAGGTATTTTTAGGTAACCACTTTTTTATAGGCTTCCATTTGGGGAGTCCCCAAGCGAACTCCTCGAATGGAAAACCGAACGCAGATGTGAGCCAGGCCTTAGTCTATGGAGCTTTGTTATTTGGATTATTTTCATCTTTCCCTTGCACCCTGATTTTCATAAACTACTGTAATCCTCCATCCTTTATGAGCAAAGAACAGTGAAGGGCCACACTCAATGTTTCACCCAGAGGTCCCCGAACACAGATATAAATACTAGAGATGAGCGAGTAGTATTCGATCGAGTAGGTGTTCGATTGAATACTACGGTATTCGAAATACTCGTACTCGATCGAATACTACTAGCTGTTTGAAGTTAAGATTCAATGCAGAACCAGCGTTGATTGGCAGAATGCTATACATTGCCAATCAACGCTGGTTCTTCTCTTACCTTTAGAAGTCTTCTCCCTGCGCAGCGTCCCCGCGTCCTCTTCCGGCTCTGCATTCACTCTGCTTAGGCATCGGGCCTGGGCAGAGCCAACTGCGCATGTCCGCGCGGGCGCGGGCATGCGCAGTCAGCTCTGCCTAGGCCCGATGCCTAGCAGAGTGAATTCAAGGCTGGAAGAGGACGCGGGGACGCTGCACAGGGAGAAGAATCCAGCCCGACCCTCACTCATGGACTTGGTAAGTAGAATTTGATCGAATGTTGCGTACCCCTGAAACGAGCATTTCCCCCCATAGACTATAATGGGGTTCGAAACCTGTTCGAACAGTCGAACAGTGTGCGGCTGTTCAAATCGGATTTTGAACCTCGGCCATTTTAGTGTTCGCTCATCTCTAATAAATACCTAACACAAGAAGTTGGTATACGGCATATAACCCAGCCATAAATACATTTTTTTCTAGAACCATTGGAAGGCTGTCGACACTATTTAGCCCATTATTAGGTCTTAGAACAGCCTCGCCATTATTTATGCTGTTAGAATCCATACAACTCTTGATAGTTTCCTAGTCATTTGTTGCAGAGCCTTCGTTTGGATGTTCCGGGAACAAATATCATGACATCAATTAATTTCTTTCTAAAGAGGCATCACCACCAGCAGAGAGCAATGAATCACATTGTCACTGTTTGCTGACTCGGCTTCTTCACATTCCACAGGCAACAAACTGGTAGCTGTGAGGAGCACACGGCTAATCCTCAATCCCCATGTCCCGGAGAGGTTAATGGGCGCCACGAGTGATTGGCGGGCTTGTGGTTTTACATAAACGCCATTGCAGAAAGGTCAAACAAAATGGTTTTACCTCTTGTGCCCTTAAAATATATGTTTTCCTAATACATTTACATATTTTGATGCACTATAAATCGAAAAGGAAATATATGTGTCTGTATATATTATATATATATATATATATATATATATATATTCAAAATGAAGTGAATGGACATAAATCACATCAATACTTGACCACCCATTGCTTTTAAAAGCTTTGATTTTTTAGATACACTTTCACGCAATATTTGAAGGAACCCAAGTAGGAGCTTGTCCCATCTTGGAGAACTAACCCAGATCTTCTATGGATATAGTCTTCCTCAAATCCATCTGACTCTTCACCTAATCCCAGGCAGACTGGATGATGTTGAGATCAGGGCTCAGTCGAGGACGTGTTATCATTTCCAGGACTCCTCCTCCAAAGACTAATAAAATTGGAAATTTCTACCAGTATATATTTGTAACAATGGCTGCCATATAGCACCATGCTTAGCTTTCCCTACTGATGACAACTGTTTCAGGGATGGTTCACTTAATATAATGGGCTATCTTCATGAAACATCTGTTTTATTTTCATTGTGTAATTTATTAGAAAAGTACAAAAAAAATGTAAATCTGTAAATGTAAATTTGTCAGGAAATATTAAAAATGAAATAAAAATTTCCCTTAGGCTTATCCCTTAAGAACTCTTTGTATAATGGTATCTCATACAGTTTATATATTTTCGGTCTCCGAAGGAAGCCGCCGTTCCATGCTCTGTTTGTCTTCCCATTTCAGTGTCGAGCCGTTCTACACTTTATTACACAAATCTGTTAAAATATGGTAACATCATGCAAATACAGTGTTAACATAATATTTGAATAATTAGTTCTTATATATGCATTACCGTATAAGCTTAGCAGCCGAGATGGAGCAGTTCTGCATGTGCAGTATATAAATGACCCTCTTAACGCTGATTTAATTTCACCTCAAGAAAGGATCTTGTATGAACAGCCGGCCACATTCTCATGATGGTGTAATTCTATTAAGATATTAAGGCGTCCCTTCGAAAGACAACATGCCAAATTGGATATGCATTATATTAAATTCTAATCAGAATACAAAGGTTGAATGCAGAGGTCATCCAAAGCACGCTTTATATGCTGGATCCTGGGATGTTCAAACACGGGGAGGACGACGTATTGTAGGGCTGTGAATTTCTGTCCCCATCCGAGAACACTGAATGTATTGTTAATGTAATTCTTGTATCTGTATTACTATTCGTCTACAATAGGACTGGGAATTATTTTCCAAGAGTAGGCTATCAGGTGCTAATAAAACAGAACAGCATTTTTGTATTTGCATGTCGTGATCTGGAATAAAGTTTATTGGGTACAATGTAACGTTTGCACCAGAATGAAACATGTACAAGGGACTAGTACATTACAAGTCATGTCCTTGAGAAAAGGTTCCCCTGAACTCCAAGGGTAGCAGAAATGAAATGCCCATTTATTGAGCCAAATTACCATTTTTTCCATGGCACTCAACTGCCCTAATACAACATAAACTACACAAATAATATATACATGCTACAATAATGGCATCGCACATTATGTCTGCCTCCTTAACACTTGCTCTGTATTTCCCATCATTCCCAAGCAGAAAGCCCTACAAGCTGGAGACAAAGGTGGCTCCATGCCAAAGCTTAGGATAACTTGTCTGTGTGCTAGGTATTGTCAGGTTGCCTCCAAAGCATTTCTTGACACTCAAAATCTGAAGAACATGAGGTCTTCCATCCCACACCCCATCCCAAACATCAGAAGAGACGCCTGCAAGGGCACAGCATTCTTAAATTCTCCATATGACTTAAAGCATAAAAGTAAAGCCCGGTTAAAATCTGTGTTCTGTATTCTTTTCGGAGAGTCCGCTTGGGGACCCCTCAAATGGAAACCTATATGCATTAATAAGCAGTTAGATAAGAAACCACACAGACCCCATAGACAATAATGGGATCCGTGTGTTTTCCGTGTGGTGCCTGCATGAATAATGAAGAGAGAAAAGTCCTGCAAGCTCCACTTTTCTCTCCGCATGTTTCGTGCGTAAACTGAGCAGAAACTACACGGACACCATTATAGTGTATTGGGTCCGTGTGGTTTCTTAGCTAACCACTTTTTAATGCTTATAGGTTTCTGTTCGGGGGGGGTCGCCAAACGGATTCCCCAAATGGAAAACCGAACGCAGATGTGTACTGGGCCTATGGTGGAGCTTGTCATAACATGGTTGGTTTCCAAAAAAAAAAACTTGTTGAATTTTTTCCCTACAAACACAAAAATTTATATGGACAAACAATATGGCCTCCAAAATCTTCTCTAATTCCTCTTCATTTTCTCATTCTCGGCCCCCCAGTTTCCAAGGTCTCTGATTATGGTTAGGCCAGGATGAATGGTGCTAAGCAATGGGGAGTCTCGAGCAAGACACTTATCTTTTTAGTTTCCTGCTGTAATCTCTGCAATCATGGCAGAATCTTCTACTAATTTTGGGGTAGAATCTGTTGTGTGAACGGGGCCTTAGTCATTAAAAATGCCAGTCTATCTAAAGGAGAATTCGTACTATATGAATTTACATGATTTGGGAAAGAGGTCTAAAAATTGGGTAGCTTCTGTAATAGTTGTCATATGCTCTCCGCATAAGGTAGTATCTTCTATCTGACTTCAAAAAGAGCGGATAACACCCCCCCTCTCCTAGCTGGAACACATATCCCCGACCAGATGATGTGTATATCAAATAGGAAATTAGTGGAACAAAAGACATAAAGATTTACTTTCACCTCGTACTGTTTAGTTTTAAATCAGGATGTTTTTCGGGAATGGAGCCCAACGCTGTGCCAGCCAAGTCCTCCGCTAATTCAGCTTTCTGCTAAATTAGCTATTTATATTTTTTAGCATAGTTGTTAGATGGCAGACTGCTTTCCCTGATAATGTTTGTTTAGGTCATATTTTTGGATGGAGAAAGTCAAAATATAGTATTCTGAACTACATTACACCACATGTCCTTGTTGTTAATTTCGATTCTGTGACATTTTTGTGTTATATAGAATGCCAGACTGTAGATTTGGGCATTTTACATGTTTATTTCCATAGAGGCGTACTTCCTTCCCAGCATAGTACACAGGATCCTCTGCTAGGTCCAGGCTTTGATATAATAATGGACCAGCTAAGGCTCAGCAGAAGACAACCCCATTTGGAGGTCACTTGGGACCAATCCCTCTGTGTTGGCATGTATTTCTTTGGAGATGATTCACAATTAATTTATCAGATATGATTCATGATAAATCTGATATCTGTGATGATAACTGCAAACATTATAGTAAAATGTATAGTCCATATGCACAGGTTCTGTTTAGATGGAGGATGGTCCCTCAAAATCTTGTTTTATACTACTTGACTTTCATTAACACTGAACACGATCCCAAAACCTTCAGTCCAGTATCTAGAAAATAATGGGTGCTACTATTATAGCGTACTAGGACATTAATATTTTATGGTGTATGCTACTGAGACACTATACATCCTCTTGTCCCCTAATGGCCTTACCCATTTCAGTCACAGACAGGACATAAGGCACCATGTCACTCATTGTCACCTCTACACACCACTAGTATTTCATCTTGAGAGTCGGTGCCTCCTTTGCTGAAATAGTTTTATCAATATGCAAATGTTTTCTTTGGAGCAACAGTGATGTCATTGTTGCACCAAAGAGCTCATTTACCTATTGATAAAACATTATTATTAGAGATGAGCAAACAGGAGGTTCGATATTCGTTTCGAGTAGCCCCTCAATATTCGACTACTCAAATCGAATATCGAACCCTATTATAGTCTATGGGGGGAAAATGCTCGTTTCAGGGGTAGGCAACATTAGATCAAATTATACTTACCAAGTCCACGAGTGAGGGTCAGGCTGGATCCTCCAAGAAGTCTTCTCCTTGCTGCGTCCCTGCGGCTTCTTCCGGCTTTGAATTCACTCTGCCAGGCATCGGGCCTGGGCAGAGCCGACTGTGCATGCCCACACTACAAGTGGACATTGTTATGGTCTGGGGATCCCTGACCACGGACTGGCCCCAGACTGATAACTTCTCAGTACGGTACAGGAAAAACATATATAAAAACAAACAATAATAAGTATGAGCAGTTTGGACTTCTAGTGTGGATACTCCTACACCCTGCCTCGCACAACTAGAAGTAGCCGTGGGCCCGACTAACTTGCCTGAAGGGGCACGAGCACAGCCGGAGAAGTAGCTAACCTGCAAAGGGAAATAGAGACCCTGTCTAGCTTCACGTTTATGAAGGAGAGGCAGATACAGAACAAGCCCCCCACGGATGTCCAGACTTGGACTAACAGTGAACGTGAGTAACGTAAAGCATAGGGAGAAAATAAACGTGAAACACAGAATAACTGAACTAAGCAAGGGATAGGAAAAAACAGAACTGAGTATCACACACTATAAAAACCCCTACCAAAAAAAAATTCCAAACCTCCAAACAGAAAAAATACCTAGGGCTCGCTGCGCCCGGAACACTATGTCTGGATAGGAGCTCAATACTTAGATAAACAGTCTTGTGTGAACAGGAGCAAGAAACTGGATGGGCCGGGATGCAGATGTAAACAGCTTCAGACACAGACCATACTAGAGCACAGGTAGAGACGTTTAAGACCGGCATCAGAGAACAAGTGCAACAGCCTTATATAGTAAGAGAAGGCCTTGCCCATGGCCTGTCAAGTATTCAGCACTGCAGAGAACTTAACCCCTTCAGAGGCCAAGACACACCAGGCACTGATCCACCAGGCAACTCACCACGTGATCCACGCCCGAGTGCCAGAGCAGAAACAGCATGTCTGGTGTGAATATTCCCCTGCCGTGCATCAGGTGATTCACGCGCTGAATGCCGTCCGGACACTCTGCGCCTGAACCGAACAGGCCGAGACTGCTGAGACCGGGTCATAACAGACATGCGCAGTCGGCTCTGCCCAGGTCCGATGCCTGGCAGAGTGAATTCAGAGCCGGAAGATGCCGCGGGGAAGCTGCACGGAGAAGACTTCTAAAGGTAGGAGAAGAAACAGCGTTGATTGGCCGACTGTATAGCATTCGGCCAATCAATGCTGGTTCTGCATCGAACTTTTCCATTCGAATAGCGAGTGGTACTCGATCGAGTACGAGTATTTCTAATACCGTAGTATTCGATCGAATACCTACTCGATCGAGTACTACTCGCTCATCTCTAATTATTATGCCATTTGACTCCCCATCAGCAATTTCATAGTAACTTGTACTCACCAAATATCCATGCTTATCCCAACCGTTTCACATTTCTGGGTTTAAAAATTAATGTTTGAAGAGAGTCAAAGTGTTATTGTGCTCCCCAAAGACCCCCTTGAATTTGGTCTATGTTAACAAGTTGAAAAGTCCTCGGTATGCCCAATTGTTCTGCAAAACTTTTATGGCAATCTCTTTTCCTATATAGTATATAATAGAATTTATGTTTTTCCATAAATATAGATATATACAGTATGAATTTTAGATAATGTGCCCAGTCCACCGTTACTATCAGGTCTATGTCTGGTCTACGGTTGCTATTAGATAACGTGTCTGGTCTTTGGTTACTATCAGTCAGTGCTGGGATTTGAACTCAGGTCTCCAGTATTTATCTCAGTATCTAACATTCTTCTTAATGGATCTGTTGTTATCAGCGTTCCCCTCTTCGGAGAAGTCTCTTGCGCACTGTGTAATTTTGACTGCAGCTCAACTCCACATCAGGACAATCTACCCACCAAATGAGATAACCCTGTATTAGCAATTTTAGTATAGAAAAAAAACTAATAGAGCTTGTCTGTGGGCGAAAATGAGACTGATTTAATCTACACAATAAAGTTCTCCCATTTAAGGGTTATTTTAGATTTATGTACATAATTAGTATTCATCAACAATCAGATGAGAACTCATTTGTAAATCAACATTTCTAATTAGATTGCTTAATGTATGTTTGACTTTGTTAGAGGAAAATAGAACATTAACAATGGGGGTTGGAGAATTCCGTTTATACATGAAAAAAAGAAGAGACATTATGTAAATAATATGAGAGCTCAATGCCAGATCGGCTCCATGGCTCATAGCCTGCCAATAGTCATCTACCATGCATCACACATATGTTCTGTATATCAATATTATACAACAGAGGAAGAATGGGGGAACTTCAGTGTATTCATTTGCCAAAAGCTAAAAACTTCTAGCAGTCAAAACAAAATCAGATGAAAGACTCAGGACATAGAGGAAGTGTAAAGATTCCCTAATTCTAGTTTGGTACATTGTGTAACCTGTAGACATCAGACATTTCTGTAAACTTAGTTTGTATACATCAAAGAAGTCTGCTAGAATAGAGTGTTTAATTCTCAGTTTCAGCAATACCACAGGAGACATGAAGCTTTATATCATACCATTGAAATAAGTGGCCGGTCTACGGCCAACACAAATCTACTGGGTCGTTCAAAAGTCAGTCTTTGTTAGGAAACATTACGAGTCAGTGGTCAGTATTGTTGTCTTGTGAAGTTGAGAATCTTTTATCGGATCTGATGAAGGGCTACACCTACATGAAGTCTATGTGTGCTTCCAATGTAACCTTGAACGGTTATCTATTTCCCTTGTCAGAATCTGTGACTTGATTGGGACAAGTTTGGGAAGGGTTAAATCAAAAATAAGCTGCATGAATAGTAGTTGAGTAAGCACAGGGCATTGTGAATAGGCGCATTATAGTGATATGTTGCACTGTTTTATTGTGCACTATGCAGCTGTTGCACTGACCTGTGCATTATGTTGTATCTGGTGCACTCCATGTGTGATGATGCTTTAAGAGGTGCAGGTCATCAGGAGGCCAGTTGTTCTAGTGTTTTCTGGAGACCGTACCACACAATGACTCTTTAGAGATGGAACAAAGTTGAACAATATCTGTCTGGCTACTTCACTACTCCACTTAGTTTGCCAACCTTGCTGAAGACCTGCTGGGCTACTAACATCTGCCACTATAAATAGGAAATCACAGAGAAAAGCTACCATGTTTCCCCAAAAATAGGTCACCCCCCAAAAAAAAGTAAGGCATGGGGGAGGTTTTTGTTGAATTGTCTAATATAAGGCACCCCCCCGAAAATAAGACATGCCCAAAAACCATTGTAGCTGGCTGAACACTGTGCGCGATGTTCCGTGTGCACAGGTATGCCAGCTGCTGCCTCTGCTGTGATACTGTACATTGTATCCACTGTTCCTGCTGCTGTAGGATGAGATGCCCGCTGTGCATATGCTGTGGGGTGTCCACTCTCCCAGCTCATCCCACAGCAGCCAGAACAGTGGATTCAACAGTAGAGGCAGCAGCCGGATTTCCTGTGCACACGGAGCACAACGCACAGCGTTCAGCCAGCTGCAATGCCCACGAAGTGAGGCTCTCCGGCACAACCGCCGGAAGCTTCGCTAAGCCCCACCCACCACTTCCGCCGCTGCGACGAACAGCAGCACCAGCGCTGCTACGAAGATGGGGAAGGTAAGTAGTATACCTTCCCCCCCTCCCCTACACTACCTACAACCAGCAGCCAGTACTGCACTAAGGAAGTGCCGGCATGACTGCCGGTTGTCAGCCGCTCATTAAGACGTCCCCCAAAAATAAGACAGGTCGTATATTTCGGAAGAGAATTTAATATAAGACACTGTCTTATTTTCGGGAAAAACGGTAAGTGTCAAGTATATCTTTTCTTCAGTGGTGGGAAACCCCAGAGAAAACAGGACGGACCCAGTGAGAAGTTGGCTGCAGAAGACAACGGTGTTGGACATATTGAGTTGCCATATTACCAACATTCCACATTATAAAATAAATTTAAATAAATTGACCTTAGTTGGTGTTGGTTGATGAGTATCTAGATGGCAGCCCCTATACCCATTCCACAACTGTCCTGAAAATTTGGACCATCAGTCGTTCTTATTGGAACCATTCTTCAGTCATGTGCACCCTGCTGCTCTCCGACTAGGCTATGATAAATTGCTGTATATCCAGGTTTTCCCCCCTTTAAATTGCATTGTCGAGCTTTCTTTGAAGGATAAAGAGTACCCTTGAATTTTTGATTACCAAGCATGCTGACACTGATTAATTGCTGAACGGCATGCTGGGATATTTAAATATTTAATTCAAGTCAAGTTTTAAATCATTTTCCCGGATGCTTCACCTCTCAAGATCTCGGCTATAGTGTTGATCTTCTTAGCGCTGTACAGGAAGCTGCAGTATTGTCACCTCTAAGCCATTGGCTTCAGGTTAGGTTGTTTAAGGTAAATCCCCAGCAGAGTTGAGGCTTAGATTGTACTATCCAGACATAGTGAAGTAGGCCATTTTGTTGAAGCCCAGAACTACACAATACAATACAATTTATCATTCTTACAGCTACAAAATTTCCAAGGCTTGTAATTTTAATAATGATGGGAAATTCCTGGATGGTCAAACGGTACACAATGTACTTTGTTATCTTCTTATCACAACAGAGACATTTAGATAGTACAAGTCTACAAGTCTTCTTCTACCCATAGGTTGGCGTCTGCAATGCAATGGATAATCAGCACCTACAATGTGATATTCAGTAATAACAATAGAAGATCCTATATACTATGTACTTAACCCCGCTCATTATTCACAGATACAATTAATTCATCTCACTATTGACGTCACGAAGGGTCTTATTTTAGGCTTCGCACTTTACAAATTAAAATGACAAAGAAGCTTAATAATGTTTTCATAGTGAATAACGGGAAAAATTATAAGCCAAAGTAAAAGAATATTAAGAATTAAAGAGTTATAGAAAATAGACACATTCTCTTTGGAGTAATATTACTGAAATAATAATAATAATCATGTAAAATCACATTTGAATTATTACTACTAATATTTTTTAATGAGTAATAATAAGAAAATTTTATTTTTAATTTTATTTAAAATTATAATAAGTTAGTTATTATTTTAATTTCATTTTTATGCCAAACCAAGTTTTAATAGTTTCAGGGAATGTTCACATGGAGTTTTTTGCAGGTCGATTTTGACGTGGAATCCACCTTAAAATCCGCCTGCAAAAATGGCTCCCATTGACTTCAATGGGAGCCACTCGCTTTTTTTCCCCGCCAGCTAGTAAAAGAAAAAAAGAGAAGCGAATTCTGCGCTGATTCTGTGGCTGAGTCAGCTGCGGCATCCATAGCTCGAGACACGCTCCTGTTTAGGCCCATTGATTCGGGCCTAACCAGGAGCGGGATGCTGTGATGGAATGCCAACGCTGCATCAGCATCCCGTCGCGGCTCGCCGCGCGGAAAGTTCACAAGGTGGAAAAGGTTTCTGTAATCTTTTCCTCCATGTGAACATAACCTTACTGTACAAACTAACAAAGTTGAATATAAACAGTGACATTAATATTAATTGCAAAAGCAAGTGTCAGGCCAAAAGCATTGGTATATAATACAAGGGGAATAGTATTCAATCCAAAAAATTATACATCCATATCATTTGAAGATTCTTTAATTTGGTTGTTAATAGAGATGAGCGAACAGTAAAATGTTCGAGGTTCGATATTCGTTTCGAGTAGCCCCTCAATATTTGACTACTCTAATCGAATATCAAACCCTATTATAGTCTATGGGGGGAAAATGCTTGTTTCAGGGGTAGGAAACATTCGATCAAATTATACTTACCAAGTCCACGAGTGAGGGTCGGGCTGGATCCTCCGAGAAGTCTTCTCTGTGCAGCGTCCCCGCGGCGTCTTCCGGCTCTGAATTCACTCTGCCAGGCATCGGGCCTGGGCAGAGCCGACTACTCATGTCCGCACTACAAGTGGGCATGCGCAGTAGGCTCTGCCCAGGCCCGATGCCTGGCAGAGTGAATTCAGAGCCGGAAGACGCCGCGGGGAAGCTGCACGGAGAAGACTTCTAAAGGTAGGAGAAGAACCAGCGTTGCTTGGCCGACTGCATAGCATTTGGCCAATCAATGCTGGTTCTGCATCAAACTTTTCCATTCGAACAGCGAGTGGTACTCGACTGAGTACAAGTATTTCGAATACCGTAGTATTCGATCGAATACCTACTCGATCGAATACTACTCGCTCATCTCTAGTTGTTAACAATTAATACTTTATAAAAAATTATATTAATTGCTTTTTTAACCGGTTAAGGACCAGGCCCAGAAGTACATTAAGGACCGGGCCTCTTTTTTCAAAACTGACATGTGTCACTTTAAATGGCAATAACTTTGAGACGCTTTAACTTACACAAGTGATTTTGAAATTGTTTTTTCGTAACACATTATACTTCACGTTAGTGGTAAACACTAATCAATATTTTTGTATTTATTTATAAAAAAACTAGCAAATTTGATGGAAATTTGGAAAAAATTGCAATTTTCAAAATGTGAAATTCTCTGCTTTTCAGGCAGATAGTCATACCATCCAAATACATGAATAAATATTATCTCCCATATCTCTGCTTTATATCGGCATCATCTTTTGATCGTCTTTTAATTCATTTTGGACGTTACAAGGCTTACAAGTGTAACAGCGATTTTCCAGATTTACAAGAAAATTCCTCAAACTAATTTTTTAGGGAACACTTCAGTTCTGAAAGGAATTATAAAGGCCTATATAATAGAAACCCCCATAAATCACCCCATTTTCAAAACTACACCCCTCAAATTATTCAAAACAGCATTTGGGATGTTTGTTAACCCTTTAAGCATTTCATAAGAATAAAAATAATATGGAGGTCAAATTTAGACATTTCATTTTTTTTCACTAATACATTCATTTAGACCTAAAATTAACACATTCACAAAGGGTTAAAGGAGAAAATGCATCTCACATTTTGTTATACAATTTCTCCCGTGCACAGAAATACCCCACATGTGGGTGTAAACTGATTTTTGGGCACACGGCAGTGCACGAAAGGGAAGGAGTGACACTGGGTGTTTGAACAGCATATTTTGCTGGAATAATTTTCAGGCACCATGTCACATTTGCAGAGCCCTTAGCGTACCAAAACAATGGAAACCCCCCAAAAGTGACCCCATTTTAGAATCTACACCCCTCACAGAATTCATCAAGGGGTATAGTCAGCATTTTGACCCTACAGTTGTTCCACAGATTTTACTAACATTGGAATGTGTAAAAGAAAAATTACTAAAATGTCACTTTATCCCCAAAGTTTTCATTTTCACAAGGGGTTAAAGGAGTAAAAGCCCCCCAAAGTTTGTTAAACAATTTATCCTGAACACGGCAATACCCCATATGTGGCCATATTCTGCTGTATGGGAACATGGCGGGGCTCAGAATGGAAGGAGCGCTATTTGGCTTTTGGATGGCAGATTTTGCTGGAATAATTTTAGGTGCCATGTCTGATTTGCAGAGCCCCTAGAGAACCAATACAGTGGAAACCCCCTAAAAGTGACCCCATTTTGGAAACTACACCCCCCACAAAACATATCAAAGGGTAGAGTGAGCATTTTGACCCTACAGCTGTTTCACAGATTTTATTAACATTGGGACATGAAAATGAAAATTTACTTTTTTTCCAACAAACTGTCAATTTAGCCCCAAATTTTTCATTTTCACAAGAGGATAAAGGAAAAAAAGCTCCCTAAAGTTCGTTACACAATTTCTCCTGAACACAGAAATGCCCCATATGTGGTCATAATCTACTGTATGGGAACATGGTGGGGCTCAGAATGGAAAGAGCGCTATTTGGCTTTTGAAGGGCAGATTTTGCTGGAATATTTTTCAGGTGCCATGTCGAATTTGCAGAGCCCCTAGTGTACCAATAAAGTGGAAACCCCCTAAAAGTGACCCCATTTTGGAAACTACACCCCTCATAGAATTTATCTAGGGGTTTGGTGAGCATTTTGGCCTCACAGCTGATTCACAGATTTTATTAACAATGGGACGTAAAAATGAAAAATTACTTTTTTTTTCCAATTAATCGTCCATTTAGCGCCATATTTTTAATTTTGCAAGTAGCTGAAGAATTAAAAGCCCCCCAGAGTTTGTTACACAATTTCTTCTTAACACGGCAATACCCCATATGTGGCCATAATCTGCTGTATGGGTATACGGTGGGGCTCAGAATGGAAAGAGCGCTATTTGGCTTTTAGAAAGCAGAAGTGGCTGGAATAGTTCTCAGGTGTCATGTCGCATTAGCTGAGCCCCTAAAGTATCAATACAATGGAAACCCCCCATTGTGACCCCATTTTAGAAACTACACAGGTGACAGTAAACTGGAATTCACCAAGAAGTGACCCCATTTTGTAGGGACAATTTTAGGGCCTCTGCAAATGTGACGTGGTGTCCAAAAACAAAGAATCTAAATCTGCACTCCAAAAGCACATATCGCTCCTTCACATCTGCGCCCTGCTGTGTACCCAAATAGCGGTGTATGCCCACATGTATGACACTGGTGTACCCCGGATAACGGACTTAATGCCATATGTGGGTATAAATGGCTGTTTGGGCACAGCCGGGCACAGAAGGGAAGGAGCGCTATTTTGGTTTTTGGAGCACAGTTTGGTTTTAGGACACCATGCCACTTTTGCAAAGCCCCTGAATTGCCAATAAAGTGGAATCCGCAGACATGTCACCCCATTTTGGACACTAGCCCACTGATGGGATTTATGAAGTGTTGTAACGAGCGTTTTTAACCCTTGAGTGTTGCATTTATTTAGTTTCCAGAAATGAAATCACAGCTGATAATGAGAAGTTAAAAATGAAAAATTTCCAGAGATTCGCCATTTTAGTGCCCGATATGTTGTGCCCAACTTATGTCAGCAGAGACACTCCAAAAACTGGTAAGCGGGTATCCCGGGCACAACAGCTTTTAGAGCGTTCATCTCTGATACAAGGCGGGCACAACATATTACGCACTGAAATGACGTATTCCTGGAAAAATTGTCATTTTCACCTCTCACAATCAGCTTCGTATTCATTTATGGATAATAAGTTATAGCAACACTTGGGGGTTAAAAATGCTCTCTGTACCCCTGGAGAAATCCTTCAGGGGTGTAGTTTCCAAAATAAGGTCACATATCAGGGGATTCCACTTTACTGGCGTTTCAGATCTACAAAAGTGTCATGGCATCCAAAAACCAAACCGTCTGTGCTCCAAAAACCCAATAACCCTTCTTCCCTTTTGCGTCCAGCTGTGCCCTAATATCAGTTTATACCCACATATGACATTACGTCCGTTATCCTGGGTACACCAGTGTCATACATGTGTCATAAACTGCAGTTTGGGCACACAGCAGGGCGCAGAAGCGATGGAGCGCGATGCGGCTTTTGGAGTACAGATTTTGATGTTTGGTATCTGGACGCCATGTCATGTTTGTAGAGCCTGTAAGGTACCAGAAAAGTGGATTCCCCAAAGGAGTGACCCCATTTTGAAAACTGCACCCCTCAAAGAATTTCTCAGGGGGTGTAGTGAGTATTAGTATCCCAGACGTGACTGCACAGCGGATGGCGAAGAGGGAATGTATAAGCTGTGCGGAGAACATTGCAGACACCAAATTCCCTACTATGTCCCAGTAGCTCCTATGATTGGGGGAGTCACTCTGGGGGTCACTTTGGGGGTCACTTCTGGTGTTTTTTCGCTCATAAGCTGTAAATCTGGGGTGTCCCCTGATATTCGCTCGCACAGCTTATATATTCCCTATCTGCCGCAGCCAGTTGTGTTCTAATAATTTGGCGATTTTTGGGGGGTTTTGCCTTGACATTGCTAGATGCTATATTTTCTTTATTTTTCTGGTGACGTGGCCATATAAGGGCTTGTTGTTTGCAGGATGAGATGCATTTTGTAATGACACCATCTTTGGGTGCCTACAACTTACTGATTACATTTTATTAACTCTTTCTTGCTGGATTAAAAAAAAAAAAAATCAATCCTGCATTGAGTTTTACATTTTAAATTTTTCGCCATGCAGCGTACAGCATAAGTAACATGTGTCCTTTATTCTGCGGGTCGGTACGGTTACGGCGATACCTCATTTATGTTATTTTTTTATGCGATACTAAGTCTGCAGAACAAAAACACATATGGGGACATAAATCAATGTTTTTTGCATCGCCATCTTCTGAGACGTAACATTTTTATTTTTCGGTTGACAGTGTTGGTTGAGGGCTTATTTTTTGCGGGAAAATGTGCGCTTTTTATTGGCACTGTTGTGGGGTGAATATGACTTTTTGATCACTTTTTATAGCATATTTTGTAGGATGAGATGGCAAAAAATCATTATTTCCGGCGAGTTTTTTCCGTTTTTTTTTTCCGACGTTCACCGTGTACATTAAATATTATTTCAGTTTTATTGTACAGGTTGTTACGGACGCGGCGATACCAAATATGCATTGCTTTTTTTAATTTTTAGTGCTTTTTTTTATATAATTCATTTTGTATAGAAAAAAAGGGATTTTTGGACTTTAGAACTTTATTACTTTTTTCATACACTTTATTATTTTTTTTTTAACTTTTTTTTTACTTTTTCATGTGTCCCTTTAGGACACTTGAATCAGTTGATGCTTTGATGAAAGCATCAACTGATTCTACACAGTAGCAGACAGGACACGAGCAGGACATGAGCCTGCTCGTGTCCTGTAAGCTGCAGAGGAAGTGAGACACATCGCTCACTTCCTCCACCGCCTGGCAGGATCACCAGGTATGTGGGGGCTCCGGTAGTCTGGGGTCACTGGCCAGACCCCAGACTACCTGTTACTGACATCGGCACCCCTCGATCTCGCCGCGGGGGGTGCCGATCACTTTAAATTATCGGCGGATCCCTTTCGATCGCGCCGTGATGTTTCACGGCGCGATCGAAAGGGTTAACACGTCCAGTCGGACTGAGTTCCGACTGGACGTTATGGAGGAAGGGGTTAGGTGTTAGTAACACCTAACCCCTGTCCCCCCCGCACCCCTCCCCCCGCCAGAAAGGTACCTAAAGGCCGGACGTATTTCGGCAATAGTCCGGTCTTTAGGTACCAGCACATGAGGCCGTAAATTTACGTACGGCGGTCCTCATGTGGTTAAAGGAAAGATAAATAAATCTTAATAACTTATTTATTTATTTTTGTTTTCAAGCCTTGACAGCTAAATCAATGACCGTGTGAATAGATCCCATTGAGTTCCATATTTTTTGTGGCTGTGTGCTGAGCATGAAAATCTGAGTTTAACTATCATGTGAATAAACTCTTAACAGCTTAAGGTTGAGGTCCCACGATGAGGAAAAGATGCTTTTTTGTTGCAGATTTTTCCCGCATTTTTTTTCCCGGCTTACTCTTCTTCTTTCTGCTCTCTATTCTGCACACTCCTGACTTTGGATCAAAAACACGCAACAAAAAAGCAGCCTTTGGGCTTAGTCTAAAAAATTTCAATAATTGCGCAATTCAAATTTTTCCCTTCCACTTCACCCCATCTTTGGCATCTCTTTGACCCTTTTCCAAAGCCTTGTGCGACCTACTTGGCCAATCACAAGTTGCTGCAGTGACTTGTCGGCCATAGTGACGTGACTATGGCTGCCCATCCCTATGATCATATTAAGCTGTAAAACAATAGGGAACTCAATCCGGACCAAGCAAGGGAAGATAATAAATTTAGAAGGTAACGTGGGCAATTTAATTTTTTAATTCTCAGAAATTCCCTTAATCTCTGTTTTGTCATGTTGACATTTTTATTATGTTCTAATTTCCTCCTCACTTTTTTCCTTTCCGTCCTCCCTCCGAATTTTCTACTCTGAAGCTCCATAGGAATAACAATGCCTGGTGATAAAAATAAGAAATGTTATATTGTTTTGTGACTCAGCAATCATAGGTGATCTGAGCTTTGTGAATAGCTAATTTTGCAGTAAAAAGGGTAATTTGCATGCACATTAACAAGTCCATCAATTAAAATATTGCTGAGCCATTCCTGCAATAAAAACCCTATTATCATAGCTTTATCACTTGACAAAACTCGTTACTGGATAGAGCAATGCCTGTAACGATCAATCAGATTGGATATTGATCATTAATCCTGTCATTAGGATTTAGTGAGCTCTGGTCACAGGACATGGTTTAGTAGACATGTCACTGCGGGCTGATGAAGTCTATTTACAAATGAGGTGTTGGGATCTTTTGATGAATAGATTTTAAGATTTAGGAAGATTGTGCTTTTGCCTTTGGTGTTGCCAGTTTGAAAGCAATTACAGAAGCAGCAGCTTGGGAAACCCAGACCATATAATTTAGGAGACAGAGGAATTCAACCATTTCACACTTTACCTATGATAATCTATTACATTGCCGAGCCTATGTGTATTGTCGCCTATAGAGGTATACAGCATTTAATGTATTAGTAGGTATAGGGACCTTATGTAATATATGGCATGTACAAAGCCATACAAGGGGAATTTCGCTCCATTTGCGCTGCCTATGTTGTAAGAATTTCTAGAAAAAATGGATTATAAACATCTTGTTACATTTTCCAATTATTTCTCCTTAAAGGGATCTTGTCACATTGACTATGGAGTCTAATCTATAGGTAGCATGCTGTAGAGCAGGAGGAGCTGAGCAGTTTGTGGGAAGAGATCCAGTTGGTCTTGTAATTCATGGATCTAATCTGCTCTTTCTGGGTTTAGTCCAGTGAGCGATCCTACTAAGTGTTTAACATCCGTTCATGTATGATGATGCATAAAAGGTAGAGATGAGCGAGTAGTATTCGATCGAATACCTTGCTCCCATAGGAATGTGTGTAAGTGGCCTAACACCAAGGGGTTAAGCACAGCACCCCCTTGGTGTTTGGCCACTTACACGCATTCCTATGGGAGTGAGGTATTCGATCGAATACTACTCGCTCATCTCTAGTAAGGGGTGATTGGCGTCTATATCTGATATATACAATACTCTGCATAAGTTTGGTAGGTCTGGAAAAAATGCTGAAAAGTAAGAATACTAATTTCGTCAAAAGAGAAATTTAAGTCATATCAATATTTTTGGTGACCACCGTTTGGAGAAGTCCTAGAGGTGATGACTTCTAATGAGATGGCCCCTACAGAGCCCTAATCTCAACATCATCCAGTCTGTCTGGGATTATGTGAAGAGACAGAAGGATTTCAGAAAGCCTACATACACAGAAGACCTATGCTTAGTTATCCAAGATTTTTGGAACAATTTTCTTGAGAACTTTCTTCAAAAATGTTGGCAAGTGTATGTATATATAGCTAACTTCATTTGGAAAGCTAATTATATAGGAACTTACTACCCTGACTCATAAGATTGTCCCCCACAATCACAAACTTCAAGAACACCTTGCAGACTCTCCTCTTCAGGAAGGACTACAACCTCCAATAACACTACCGTCACCACACCGCCATCTGAACAGTCTCTCTCTTCACCTTCTGCCTCTTTCCCCTTTCCCTCATAGACTGTAAGTCCTTACAGGCAGGGCCTTCTATCCCACTGTGCCAGTCGGTCACTGATAGTATTGTATTTGTTTTGTATATTTTGTGTATTGTATGCAAACACTCAACTGTACAGCACCATGGAATTAATATAATAATATACATCACCATGAAATTAATATAATAATGTACAGCACCATAGAATTAATATAATAATGTACAGCAATATGGAATTCATACAATAATTTACAGCACTATGGAATCAATATAATATTGTACAACATCATGTGATTAATATAATAATGTACAGCACCATGAAATTAATATAATAATATACAGCACTATGAATTTTATATAATAATGTACAGCACCATAGAATTAATATAATATAATGTACAGCACCATGGATTAATAATGTTCTACAAATAAATAATAGTAATAATAATAACATAGTGACTCTATATAGTCATATAGTGATATACCAAGCATAGAAGCAAAAAATTCTTTGAACATCTGAATATACACTATGTGATCAAAAGTATCCAGACACCTGGCTGAAAGTGACTTACAAGTTTGTGGCGCCCTCCATCGGTAATGCTGGAATTGCATATGATGTTGGCCCACCCTTAGCCTTGATGATCACAGCTTCCACTCTTGCAGGCATGCGTTCAATCAGGTGCTGGAAGGTTTCTTGGGGAATGGCGGCCCATTCTTCACGGAGTGCTGCACTGAGGACAGGTATCAATGTAGGTCGGAGAGGCATGGCACGAAGTCGGCGTTCCAAAACATCCCAAAGGTGCTCTATAGGATTCAAGTCAGGACTCTGTGCAGGCCAGTCCATTACAGAAATGTTATTGTCATGAAACCACTCCGCCACAGGCCGTGCAGTATGAACAGGTGCTCGATCGTGTTGAAAGATGCAATCGCCATCCCCGAATTGCTCTTCAACAGTGGGAAGCAAGAAGGTGTTTAAAACATCAATGTAGGCCTTGCTGTGATAGTGCCACACAAAACAACAAGGGGTGCAAGCCCCCTCCATGAAAAACATGACTACACCATATATACCACCACCTCCGAATTTTACTGTTAGCACTACACACAATGGCAGATGTTGTTCATCGGGCATTCGCCGTACCCAAACCCTACCATCGGATCGCCACATTGTGTACCGTGATTCGTCACTCCACACAATGTTTTTCCACTGTTCAATGATCCAATTTTTACACTCCTTACACCAAGCGAGGCGTCGTTTGGCATTGAGCTGTGTGATGTGTGGCACCCAATCACCTGACCACGTTCGAAGTCCGTGAGTTCTGCGGAGCGCCCCATTCTGCTCTCTCACAATGTCTAATGTCTACTGAGGTCGCTGATATGGAGTACCTGGCAGTAGGTGGCAGCACAATGCACCTAATATGAAAAACATATGTCTTTGGGGGTGTCTGGATACTTTTGATCACATAGTGTACTTATGTTACACCTATATATCTGATCAAAATGATATAAATTTATGTATCTGCCTAGAGACAGGTACAACTGGGGGGTGGAAGCATTACATTGGCCATTGTATGATTTTGTTTCTCGGCAGCTTTCTTCTACACGTGTATAAGGTTGCATTAACCTTTACTAGAAAGAAAAAACAACAACCTGCAGTTATTCTCTCTGCTCTTCCATGTTGAAGTCCATCCGTCTTCAAAGACCCCAGGGTATTAAATCAGATCCACAAAGCTTTGTGTATCCACAAGGTTGCACTGGCTGTTGATGATAATGGGAAGTTGAATTGAAGCTTTGAGTTCTCCCTAGAGAGAGCTTTCCCTGAATGCAAATATGAAAGTTCATCAATACTTTACTGTGATGTATCTACTAGACAATCCCTGAATCTAAAACAGGATTCTCGGTGAAAGGAACCTAGAAAGTGATTACATGTAAGCATGGAGCCGATCTATATAGGAAGCAGTTGAAATCTACACTGCACCAGATCATCTCTTTACAGAGGTGTCTCCAGTCCTGGCATATAGAAAGACATCTCAAGTGATAGACTTTCCTCTATGCTGTCCATATTATAACTTCATAGGGAAATTTTACTTTAGTTTGATGTTTTGAGTTGGTATTTTTTTCCATAGCAGTGACATACCAAACTGGACCAGTCAAGTAAGCATTTTACTAGGGCAGTGATAGAACATACTGTAGCTGTCAGCTGAAGAATCGATTGGGCATCAGTAATCTTTGCTGTCTCAATATACTGTAGGTTTTATATTCTCCTGATTATGCTCTTTCTCCATGTTGTTTCCTTTCTTAAGTAACTCATGACATGCTTAGAAAAGTGACGGACTGAAAAAGTAGCAGAATAGAACTACCATAATACTGCTCCTATATACAGTACCAGAATATCATTACTACAAATGTGCTCTATAACTGCCTTTATATATGGTACAAGAATATAACTACTATAATACAGCCTTATTTATACAAGTATATAACAACTAGACTTCTGCCACTTATTTACAAAGATACAACTACTATAATACGGCCTCTTATGGACAAGAATATAACTACTGTAATACTGCCCCTATGTGCAAGAATATAACTACTATAATACTGTTCTTATGTATAAGAATATAACTACTATAATACAGCCCCTATGTACAAGAATATAACTACTTTAATACTGTCTCCTATGTAAAAGAATATAACTACTATAATACTACCTATTATGTACAAGACTATAAATACTATAACCCTGACCCTATGTACAAGAATATAACTACTATAATACTGTCCCTATGTAAAAGAATGTAATTACTATAATACTGTCTCCTATGTAAAAGAATGTAACTACTATAATACTGACCCTATGTAAAAGAATGTAACTACTATAATACTGACCCTATGTATAAGAATATACAGTCCTATGAAAAAGTTTGGGCACCCCTATTAATCGTAATCATTTTTAGTTCTAAATATTTTGGTGTTTGCAGCAGCCATTTCAGTTTGATATATCTAATAACTGATAGACACAGTAATATTTCAGGATTGAAATGAGGTTTATTGTACTAACAGAAAATGTGCAATATGCATTAAACCAAAATTTGACTGGTGCAAAAGTATGGGCACCCTTATCATTTTATTGATTTGAATACTCCTAACTACTTTTTACTGACTTACTGAAGCACAAAATTGGTTTTGTAACCTCACTGATCTTTGAATTTCATAGCCAGGTGTATCCAATCATGAGAAAAGGTATTTAAGGTGGCCAATTGCAAGTTGTTCTCCTATTTGAATCTCCTCTGAAGAGTGGCATCATGGGCTACTCAAAACAACTCTCAAATGATCTGAAAACAAAGATTGTCCAATATAGTTGTTCAGGGGAAGGATACAAAAAGTTGTCTCAGAGATTTAACTTGTCAGTTTCCACTGTGAGGAACATAGTAAGGAAATGGAAGACCACAGGGACAGTTCTTGTTAAGTCCAGAAGTGGCAGGCCAAGAAAAATATCAGAAAGGCAGAGAAGAAGAATGGTGAGAACAGTCAAGGACAATCCACAGACCACCTCCAAAGAGCTGCAGCATCATCTTGCTGCAGATGGTGTCACTGTGCATCGGTCAACTATACAGCGCACTTTGCACAAGGAGAAGCTGTATGGGAGAGTGATGAGAAAGAAGCCGTTTCTGCAAGCACACCACAAACAGAGTCGCCTGAGGTATGCAGAAGCACATTTGGACAAGCCAGCTTCATTTTGGAAGAAGTTCCTGTGGACTGATGAAACAAAGATTGAGTTGTTTGGTCATACAAAAAGGCATTATGCATGGTGTCCAAAAAAAACAGCATTACAAGAAAAACACATGCTACCCACTGTAAAATTTGGTGGAGGTTCCATCATGCTTTGGGGCTGTGTAGCCAATGCCGGCATCGGGAATCTTGTTAAAGTTGAGGGTCGCATGGATTCCACTCAGTATCAGCAGATTCTTCAGAATAATGTTCAAGAATCAGTGACGAAGTTGAAGTTACCCCGGGGATGGATATTTCAGCAAGACAATGATCCAAAACACCGCTCCAAATCGACTCAGGAATTCATGCAGAGGAACAATTACAATGTTCTGGAATGGCCATCCCAGTCCCCAGACCTGAATGATCTGAAGCGGGCTGTCCATGGTCGGCCACCATCAAACTTAACTGAACTTGAATTGTTTTGTAAAGAGGAATGGTCCAAAATACCTTCATCCAGGATCCAGGAACTGATTAAAAGCTACAGGAAGCGACTAGAGGCTGTTATCTTTGCAAAAGGAGGATCTACTAAATATTAATGTCACTTTTCTGTTGAGGTGCCCATACTTTTGCACCAGTCAAATTTTGGTTTAATGCATATTGCACATTTTCTGTTAGTACAATAAACCTCATTTCAATCCTGAAATATTACTGTGTCCATCAGTTATTAGATATATCAAACTGAAATGGCTGTTGCAAACACCAAAATATTTAGAACAAAAAATGATTAAGATTAATAGGGGTGCCCAAACCTTTTCATAGGACTGTAACTACTATAATACTGCTTCTATGTACAAGAATATAACTACTATAATACTGACCCTATGTACAAGAATATAACTACTATAATACTGCCCCTATGTACACGAATATAACTACTATAATACCACCCCTATGTACAAGAATATAACTACTATAATACTGCTCCCTATGTACAGTAATACTACTACTATAATATTGCTCCCTAAGTACAAGAATATAGAATTGCTATAATACTACCCCTGTGTACAATACCTTAACCACTGTAATACTGCCCCATGTGTATATAAATAATAAAGCAATTCTTCTCTATCATTTTAAGGATACTTTATGGAATTTCAGAACATGACTAATCATCAGGTGCCATGTCTGATATTTAAGACGTAGAAGTCATGAATAATTGTTAAGCTCTTGCAGTGACAAAAACATTTACACTGTTTAATTCCATAATTAATGACTTCTACTTCTTTGAAGATTCTGCTCTTATAATCCTTCATCAGAGAACCAGCCACAGTCACTTTTTTTGGTAGAGCATCTATAGAAATGTTGAATATTTGGGAACATTTCATAACTTATCATGTCTCTATAGCAGGTTACAAATTCTTATTCACAGACAGATAATTTATGGATATATACAATGTTACTTTTATATGTATTATCTATCTATCTATCTATCTATCTATCTATCTATCCATCTATCTATCTATCCATCTATCTATCTATCATCTATTACCTATCTAACATCTATCAATCTATCTATCTATCTATCTATCTATCTATCTATCTATCTATCTATCTATCTATCTATCATCTATCTAACATATATCAATCAATCTATCAATCATGTATTATCTATCTATTTATCATCTATTTATCTATCTAGCTATCTATCTATCATCTATTACCTATCTAACATCTATCAATCTATCTATCTATCTATCTATCTATCTATATCTATCTATCCATATTGCAGAAGCTTCACCTTTCTTATTATATGAAAAAATGAGAATGTATAGCCCTTAGCAATAGTGGCTCATATTCCATTGTTTCAAGATCGGTGTCAAAATCCTTTAAAGATCAGAGAAGTCCAGGCTTGGTCTGATTCTCATTTTAATTCAATTATTCTCTCTCTGGAGAATAACAGTGAAGTTCTTTTAACCTTGCCACATAAAAGTGCACTAAGAACTTTCTTTCCTCTCTCTCCCTGAGCTTATGTTAGTTACCAGCTCATTTGACTGTGGCCATGACATGTTTGATGTTCTACCTAATATGTAAAGATCGGAGCTCATGGTCTTATACGGGTGCCATGGTAAGATGCAAAGGAGACAGGACAAAGAATAAGACTGATGTCAGATACATTTAGATACTTTGTTTCAGAGTCAGAATCCTGTCACTGGGTGTGAATGGAGTAATATGACATGTACATATTGTGTTTGTGTTAGACTAAATGAATGACAAGCCGATGATCAAAGCCAAATCCAAAGATTTCCTAACACCTACTCCAGCCTTGAATTTTAATATTTTTCTTGAGAATCATTAAGTGCAGAGCTATAGCTTCATAGTATTGCCATCTTATGACATATGCACAGAATATGCCATAAAGTGTAGGACCTAACAGGGGTCAATAGATCCATTCCCCAACTGATGAGGTGCGGCCTTCAGGAGGAGAATGGATGAAGAGGTCCATTCACTTCTATGGGAAACGTGACCGCTTCTCTTCATTCATTCTCCCTTTGTAGCTATCAGGTAGGACAGGGATAAGATGTCCAATCTGATTCAGGTCTGAGAAAGGTGACCTCCACTTCTGGAGCACATTCATGCCATATCCTATAGATACACTATACCGTAAACAACTATCATATTAATACCCATGTAAATAAAAGTCATATTATCCAGAGTACTCAGTGGATTGTCTTAGGAGAATTTAGGTTTTCATTTATTCAGGTTTTATAGATAAATATGTTACCTAGTTATATGTCTATAAAAATAATTGTTGTTCAATAAGATACAATATAACTATATAGTTATATAACTCTCAGATCTTTCTTCACCATCTAGTTTCCATTCTATTACCCAGATTTTCCCCAATTTGCAGAACAATCTACAACTCTCAGATCGTTCTTCAACACTACAGTAATTTCTTCCAAGACTCAGATCTTTCCACAAGTAGTTTCTCCTTCATTCCCCAGTTTTGTCCCCAGATCTATCTCCATTACTCAGACCCCTTTCCAACTTCCAGGTCTTTCTCTAAAACCAAAATCTTTTCTCAGCCTCCAGATCCTTCTCCAATAACAAGGTCTTTCTTCAATACCTATAACTCATTTTCTCACTTAGACTTTTCTCTACCATCCAAGCTTTCTCTCAATTCCATCTCCTTATTCACAAATCCTTCTCCAACACAGAGATAATTCTTCATCACTTAGATTCTTCTCAAACACCAGATCCTTCTTTAAATCCAGAAGTTGTTCCATCACCCATATCATTGTCCAACAACACCTTTTCCCATCACCCAGAAGTCAGACCTGTCTTCAGTTTCCAGTTCTTACTCCTTTATTCAAACCCTCCAGACACCTAGATCATCCTTCAACGGTCAGATGTTTCTCCATCCATTAGATCCTTCTACAATATTTAGAGCTTCCACCATTGACTTGGATATCTATCATTCCCAGATCCTTCCGCATCAGCCAAATCCTTATCCAGTACAAAGTCCATTCTGCTCTTCAGTTCCTTCTTTAGCAGATTCTTCTCTTATTCCTTAGTGAATCTGATAAGTCACTAGTTCCATGTATCTTTTCTTCCTCCTATACCGTACCTACAACCTGCAACTTAGCCTTAATGATTTAGACCAGCAACACTGAATATCAAATTCATAATAAAGTGAAACGCACAAGAAATACTAATAGATTTCTGCAGAATAATTTCCCCGTCTAATGAGCAAGCAGTGGACCTAAATCTCCCCGCCAGACATGAAAAAGAGTTAAATCAACATTTGTATACTTAAACATAATTTCACCAGGTTTACATTCTGTCTCCTTGTTGTTCAACAACCTCTTGCAATTTATTTAACCCTCGTGTCATTTTATTTCTTAGGGCCGTGTCTCTGATTTATGAAGAATAAATCCCTGCGGCTACAACATACTTAACCTGTTTACTAATGAATCACTTATATTCTGAAGGGGGAAGTAATGGGAATTTTTTAACCCTGTGCCTGTAATGGGGAAGTACTGTACTTAGGACTCCATGCACATCAATGCGAGTCCGTGTGGGTCTGATTTTCACATTATGCTTGAGTAAGGCTGAACCACAAAATAGACAGGAATAGGACCTGCTCCATATTTTACAGCCCGGGGCTCACAACCCCACATGGATGAATGAGAGATATGGTCATGTGTATGGGGCAGTAGATCTGTAATTATGGATATTAGATAGAAAATATAGTCTTCTATCTATCTATCTATCTATCTATCTATCTATCTATCTTTAAAAAGGTCCAGAAACATTATATTGTTTCTGTTTTTAGAGGGCTGAACTGTTCATTTTTTATCATATCTGTCTACCTATCTAGAAATACATATTGATTGGAAATCTATATTGTGAACCCTACTGGGGACATTGGCTGATGACAATATCTGTAGAAAGCACTGCAGAATATGTTTCCAGTATATAAGTAAGAGAATCTATCTACCTATCCATCTACCTATCTACTATCTATCTATCTATCTATCTATCTATCTCCTATCTATCTATCTATCTATCTATCTATCTATCTATCTATCTATCATCTATCTATCTATCTATCTAATATCTATCTATCTATCTATCTATCTATCTATCTATCTATCAATCAATCATCTATCTATCTATCGATCTATCTAATATCTATCTATCTAATATCTATCTATCTATCTATCTATCTATCTATCTATCTATCTATCCATCCATTCATCTAAATGTGAAGCCTACTGGGGAATGTGAGTGCTGACAATGTCTGTAAAAGTGCTGCAAAATATACTGTAAGAGAATCTATCTATCTATCTATCTATCTATCTATCTATCTATCTATCTATCTATCTATCTATCTACTATTCATATCTATCTGTCTATCTATCTATCTATCTATCTATCTATCTATCTATCTATCTATCTATCTATCTATCTACTGTTTCTCTATCTATCTATCTATCTATCTATCTATCTATCTATCTATCTATCTCTCTATTCCCCATACAGGAATATATGATGACATATAACAATGGGTTAATCTCTGTGTGTGTGCTTGTGACCACATACGTGCGGAGTCCTGCTTTATTACATACTAACACCTACAGGCATGTGCAGGCAATTCCCAGCTCATTTACACTCTTAATGCTTCCATGTACTTGCACACATACTGACAATGACAGCGGCTGACATGTGTAGATGAGCTATTATCATATGTACAATGAAATGTCTTTTACATGTGACAGCAAAACTTATCAAAACTCACAGATGTCTACTAGACGTCTTCTCAAGCTCCATTCAGTAGCTGATCACGTCTGATGACCACTAGAGGGAGCCATACCCAACAAAAAAACTCACAAAAGCAATTGCCACAGTTGTTCTTCTGTTTTTAAAGCCATTTCAATATATAGATTGTACTCTCCATGGAAACGAGTGATTATTTCTGTGGTCTGTGGATCCAATTAAGGCGAGGGCCTCGGCAGGGTGTCAGCTTTGGTGTAGTATCACTTAGGCCAATTTGAATGCCGTAATACAAATAGCTCAGTATTCCCATTCTAGGATTTTCTGTTTATAACCCTCGGATTTGTTTGTTCCTCCTGAGTGTTATATTTAATGTTTTGCAGCTTTAACCTTTAGATATCAGCGTTATTACCGTAAGCTTTAGATATCATGTGCTATTATCACTTTATACATAGAAGGAATTGTTGCTCCTAGACTAGTCCAATACTAAACAAGCTATTCAGATCCTACATAGACATACATGCAACAATCTATAGGATTTTTCCTCTAAAGGGGTTTACATACCAATGCAACTTATTCCATAAGGAATCATTTGCAATTTGTCAGGACCCCCACTGATCACGAGTAAGGGGTGCCTGACATCAAGTATGAATGGAGAAGTGATCGCCTGTTCTGTTCATTTCAATAGGACTGCCATATAGAGTCAAGATATAGTTCTTCGCTATCTACAATGGTCCATAGAAATAAGTGGAACTATAGCGCGAACTCCAGTTTCTTCATTCAGTCCCTGTCTCTGCTCCTGGAGTCTCGTGAGCAATAGGCACTATATAGTGACATCATTTACATCATGCCTTTGGCTCCTTGAATACTCCAGGATGGACCAGGACAGAGGAGAAGAGGGGAGTAGGGAAAGGTATTTGGTTTTTTCTTTATTTTAATCTATTGTACAGGGGGCAACTAGTGGGGCACAATGTATACTGTGGGGACAAGAAACTATGAGGGCAACTGGAGGGGACAATATATTTTAAAGGGGACAAAAAACGGGGCAAATGGAGGAGGACAATATGTACTGTGGGAGCAGCTGGATTGGAGAGGAAAATGGGGACAGCTGGTGGGGAACAAATATACTGCGTTGGATAAGAAACTGTGGGGTAGTTGGAGGGGGACAATATATACTGTGGGGGCAACTGGATGGGGACAAGAAACTGTGGGGGAAAATGGAGAGGAGCATGAAAATGCTACTCGAGGGGCTACGCGGGGGACAGACAGATTAATGTGTGATGAGGCCACGGCAGAGGCATTTGATTGTATGATGGTCCACTGAGGGGTACTATATTGTATGGGGCATTATACTACATCGGGGCCACTGGGGGGCATTATAATTTTGATGGGTTAGATAGGTCTAAGTGGTAGTAGTGGGGGGGAACTTATGAAACCTTTGCACTGGGCCCAGGAACACATGATTTAAACCAGACAATGATAACTGGCTTAGATCAGTTACTCTTAGTCACAATATGGGTTCACACTAAGGTTGAGCGATCGTGTTCGGAAAAGATCGGATTCGGATCGGCGATCGAGAAAATTTCACGATTGTGATCGGAATTCCGAACACGATCTTTTTAGGTGGGATCGAGATTGGTGCTATTTCCCACAATTCTTTGCTTAGCCTTCACACTGAGTATACGCTCTGCTCATTCTGAGTGGAGTGTATACTCAGTGTGAAGGCTCCATTGTGGTTCCATAGGAATGAATAGAAGCAGCCGGCACACAGCCTTAACCCCCTGCGCGCCGGCTGCCTCCATTCATTCTAATGGGAGACTAAACTAACATCCCTAGTAGCTGCTTACCTCCAGAGATGGCTGCTCCGGTGCCCGGTGTTCTCCTTCTTCTTCACCTCGCTGCCGCTCCACGCTGCTCTTCTCGCCTCACTGCCCCCGCCTCCCAGGTTAGTGTTTAAAGAGCTAGGAAGAAGGCGGGCCTTGTGGCTTAGGAGAGTGTGGGCGGGTACAGGGCGGGGAGACGTGACGTCTCCCCTCCCAGTACCCGCTCACACTCTCCTAATCTGGGAGGCAGGGGGCAGCGAGGCGAGAAGAGCAGCGTGGAGCGGCAGCGAGGTGAAGAAGAACACTGGGTACCGGAGCAGCCATCTCTGCAGGTAAGTGGACACCAGGGGGGACTAAGTAGCCAGAGTATTAAAAAAAAATCCTCTGGCTACTTAGTGATTCACTACACAGCGTGGATTCTAACAATTAAAGCGTTCAATTGTCAGATTCCATGCTGTATAGTGAATAGGATTGCTTTTAAAATCCGATCTCCGATTAATAAAAAAATCGTATTGACTTGCATTGGGATCGGAATTGGGATCGAGATCGGGTTCGAATGGAAAATGATCGGAAATTGGATTTTAAAATCGATCCTGAAAAGTTAAAGAGGACCTTTCACCATTTTGCCCATAGGCAGTTCTATATACTGCCGGAAAGCCGACAGTGCGCTGAGTTCAGCGCACTGTCGGCTTTCCCGATCTGTGCCCGGTGTGAAGAGCTTACGGTCCGGTACCGTAGCTCTTCTATGGTCAGAAGGGCGTTTCTGACAGTTAGCCAGAGATGTCCTTCTTCACAGCACAGCCAATCGCGCTGTGCTGTGAGAGCCGGGAGGAACGCCCCCTCCCTCCCTGATAATGCTCGTCTATGGACGAGTACTGCGAGCAGATGGAGGGGGCGTTTCTCCCGGCTCTCACAGCACAGCGCGATTGGCTGTGCTGTGAAGAAGGACGTCTCTGGCTAACTGTCAGAAACGCCCTTCTGACCATAGAAGAGCTACGGTACCGGACCGTAAGCTCTTCACACCGGGCATAGATCGGGAAAGCCGACAATGTGCTGAACTCAGCGCACTGTCAGCTTTCCGGCAGTATATAGAACTGCCTATGGGCAAAATGGTGAAAGGTCCTCTTTAAAATCGGCTCAACCCTAGTTCACACACAAAACTTTTGAATTTGGCTGAATTTCAGGAGATTTGCTCATCTCTAGTTGATACATTTGAATGATTTTTTTCCCAGTCTGCAGAGATCACCAGAGTAAGTGCAGCTTTTCTGGCAGCACGGCTTTCACCTGTCCCTTAGATATCATGGTCCATGTAATATTTCTTAAGGAACATTCTGGAGATGACATCCACTTGATGCTCCTCGTAGACGATCCTCAATTCTTACATAGTCTTTCACATGTATATACTTACCAAATCAAAAAGAATATTTCTGTCATTTCATCTGAGGCCATTTTGCTGAAGCTTTTTACATAAGAATTGTACTTGAAGAATCTCTTTGATAATGGATCTTCAATGTCAATCTTCATAAAAGATCATTCGGAACATTTCAGTGTTTTAACTATCTGTCCCTGTTGTTGACTTCAGCTAGTGTATCTACTTGTATTACCTGGATGTTAATATTTGTTAGCATGGAAGATTGCCAGGTCCAATAAACACCGGGAGTCTGTGCAATTTGCTTGAAAAATATTATTTATGCAGACACTGTCATTTGATTCTCCAGCTTTCACTAATATTATCTTTCTAGCCAGTAGATCTGAAATATTCATGATTTTTCTGTTCCTTCCATAATTTTTTCACTTTGTCTATCCATTTCAGAAAAAAAACTTTGCTACTCTGTTGTGTGCGGTAGCTTCACTTTAAATTGTAACTCTCATTTTATTTTTTGCAATTGTGTCGGGGTTGTGTCGGGTGAATATTTTTGAGATATAATTTATTAACCTATCTAACTTCCTTTGAATAGAAATCTGCCTGTACGCCTGACTCAATGTAACATGCAGAGCTCAAGCATTTACCAAAGAGGATGGTCATTTAAGATAGTTGTATCTCTGGATTTATACTGGATCTGGAATCACAAGAAAGCTAAGATTGAAGTACCATAAAAGAATTACAGTTACCACTAGTTAAAAACACAACTTTCTTGTGAAACCAGAACCATTTTTCTAGGTGGTATAAAACCAGAGATACAGCCATTTGAAGTGACAATTAGGTAAATACTTGAGCTCTGAATATTTACAATAATGTACTGTGTACAGGCTTTCCCTTACAGTTCAGTTACAGGGTTGCTAAGGAGAATTTTGCAACCTGTTTTCTACTAAAAAGGAAGCTAGATAACTTCATACAGTATATTACAAAAATGCCCTGACACAATAGCCAAAAAAAAAAAAAAAGAAAAAGAAATAAAAAATTGGAGTTACGCTAGGTTCACACCTGCATTCTGGTCTCCGTTCTATGGTTTCCATCTTCTGCATGCCAGAAGACGGAAACCATAGACCGGGTCCGGCCGTGCGCGGCGGTGAGCGTTTTAGGCTCTCCGCCGCGAAACCGGATTTTTTTATCCAGACACAGAGTACTGCATGTCCGACTCTGTGTCCGGATTATAAAACCCGGTTTCGCGGCGGAGAGCGCAAAACGCTCACTGCCGCGCACGGCCGGACAGCTTTCTCACCCATTCAAATGAATGGGTGAGAAAGTCTCCTGCAGGTTTCCGTCTCCTGCCACTGTTTTAGGCAGGAAACGGAAACCTAAAGTATGGAGACCGGGCGCAGATGTGAACGAGCCCTTACAGTTTAAAGGGGTTGTCTGGGAAATGTTATTTTTTACTTTGCTGTCCCAGGTTATTGCAGCTGATGGACCTGGGGGTTCTGACCACGTCACAACCTCTGGGCCTTCACCATCCAGGACACTATGAACCCTTCTCCATCCATCCTTCTCTATGACCCACCTTACTAAACCAGGTTATCTTGGAGGTGGCTTATACGGGATAAGCCTCAAGCAACCAATAGAAAAATCAGATGGACAAATGCACTTCCCAAGCTGAGTGTAATAGTGGTATGAGGTTACTAGAGGCATAGGAGGACTCATATATATATATATATATATATATATATATATATATATATTATATATTGAGTTAAATAGGACCCAGTCACCACCTCAACTGACCCCAGCATCCTTTAATAGGTGCCACTCCACTAATTCCGGCACAGTTGAAATTTCCTTCTTTAGCCCACACCGTTCCTGAGCAATCAATGTTGATAGTTTTGGCCCAATACTCTAATTAAGCTCTCAACTGTCAAGAAGGCAGTCCTGGATTGGAGAAGATAGATAGGGAACACCCACTTGATAGTAGAATACGCATATTGGATGCTTAAATTAACAAAACTGATGGCTCAGGAATGGTAAAAGCAAGAGGAAAAATTCCAACTGTGGCAGAATTATCGAATAACTTATTAAAGGATGCAAAGGGCCAGAGATGGTGGAGGTGGTGAAATGTCCTCTTTACGGCTAAAGCCCCACGTTGCGGAAACTAAACTTTTTTTGTTGCAGATTTTGTTACATTTTTTGAGCCAAAGCCAGGAATGGATTGAGCAGAAGGCAGAGGTATAAGCATTTCATATATATTTCCCATTCCTTTTATAGCCATTCTTGACTATGGCTCAAAAAACTGCCGCAAAATCTGCAACAAAAAAGCTGCGTTTCCGCAATGTGAAGCCTCAGCCTTATAGAGTTTTCTAAGGCTTAAATATTGATTACCTTAAATTTTCAATGATGGGCGTCCAACCCATGGGACCCTTATGGATGATGAAACTGAAGCACACCACTTCTTCTTCACAAGCCATATGAAATCACATGGATTGGTCACATGGCTTCTTTGTATCTCAGTCCCATTCAAGTGTATGGGGCTGAGCAGCAATATTAAGCACAGCTGTGCTTGGTAAGAAGTGAAGAACCTGCATTGCTCAACACTGCATTCTCATCAACCAGCTAATCCTGGAGGTGCTGAGTGTCAGACCCAAACAATCTGATATTCACAACCTATTATAAAGACTGGTTGTCAATATCTTAGTCCCAGAAAACCCCTTTAGGCCGGGGCCCCACGGGACATAAACGCCGCGATTTGCCCGCAGCAGAGACGCTGTGGGAAAAATCATGGCGTTTTACAGTGCAAGCAAATTGGAGGGATTCATGTGAATCCCATGTCCACTTTGCAGAAAAAAATACAGTGTGGACACGCTGCGATTTGCAAAGCCGTTGCAGCTTTGCAAATCGCAGCATGTCAATTATAGCTACGGAAACGCCGGCGTCTTTCCCATAGATATAATTGTAACAGAAAGTCCGCAGAGGAAAACTCAGCGAACTTTCTGTTGAAAGCGCTGCGGAAAGAACCATAGTGTGATCAGGCATTGGTTCTTCCCGCAGTGCTTTATCACTGCCTTTACGGCCCGTGGGGTCTTAGCCTCAAACCCCTTTAAGAGGGTTTTCTTCCAAGTAAGCTATTGTGATACAGTGATGTAAGTACAGAAATCTGATCGGCTCCTCTTGGTCACAGCACCCCACTGCTCATTGTTATTTCCTATTAAATAAGACCTGACAATTTCTCAGACGTAAAGAAAAGAGATATATCCCCCAATTTGCATTTTTATTGCGTATGATTAATTAGATTTAATTATTTTTCCCGTTATTTGTTGTGTAGGCCAGTTTCTGCATTGTAATTTGTTGCCGTTGACAATCTATCCTGCGCAATTTATGGAATCTTCCCACATACTGTATATACATATACTAGGCCTATAAATTAAAATTCAAGTTTCCCGACTGTTATTATGGAAATAAACTTGGCTTCTATACACGCTGTGCAGAAAGGATTTCCTCCACCAGTGATATAGCGTTAATGCTATTGTAATACCAAATTCATGCCTTTTATTATTTATTTTTACGTCCTCGGTAGAACAGACTCCACTTTATTGGATTACCAGCTTTACGGCCCATATAAATATTTCATTTGAAATATAAAAAGTTTATATATAATATAAACTTTGAGGTAGATCCATAATGTATATATTGTATATGTGGATTGTGAGTTTATAGGACAATAACTGATGCAATCAAAGGAAGCCAAGGCGGAATTTGTAGACTCTTACAACTCCGATATAAACCTCTGTGGGCTATTGTGCTTATCGGGAAAACGGGAAATAAAAATTGTTAAAGATGCTATAACCTCATTTAGGGGACATTTTCTGATGGGAATTTACTTGTGAAGCTGTCAACAAATTGGGTATAACAAATTTGTGGCGTTTGTATGGGAAATGGGTCTATATACTATGTAATATCACATAAAAAAACATGATATACAAAAACTTTATCCTATTGGTTTATTAAAGGGATTGTCTAGTTTCATCAACAACGACAACAACAACAAAAGCAGAAATACTTCTTGTTTCGCGCCATTGCTCCATTTTCTCCCCGATGGGCTTTGTTTACCCAGATGCAGGACTGTTGTCGGGTCGATAACATATGACCACTTTAGCCAATCATTGGCCTCAGTTGTCTGCCGTGGTCATGTGTGACAACGTGACAGCAGTTATGTGACTACAGCCATGTTTTCGGTGCATGGTAGGGAGAACAGCAGCGACTGAGTTAGCTCTAATAGGTACTTTGGTTAATGTGTCTTTATTATTTTATGGCATTTTGCACCATTGCACCGTTTTTTTGGTACTGAGCAACCCTTTTATATGCAGCATGCAGGAGAGCTGTGGTGTGCCTGACTAGGAGGTATTACTGAGGACAGGCCATAGGCATTGTATTAAAACCTCCCTTTGCCATGGTCATTTGTCCTGCCCTTCATGATGGTGTTTAGTGGTGTCTAACTCTTTCACCGGGTATTAGATTTTGGTATGAGTACAGGAGACAGGAGGTCGCAGTGTACCAAATAATTCATGGTACTTGGCTTACACTAAAGATGGAGGTGTGTACAATGGACTACACATAGATAACACTGACCCATAATAGGGCATTTCACACTATCGTTTTGCCAAACAGACTTACGGGTCATGTGGAAAAAAATTTCAGTATATTTTATTTTACTATAATACTGACAACACAGCCTTGGTAGACATTACAGAAGATTGCATCCATTGCTTCCCAATCCATCTCTTCTGCATGCTTATGTATTGCACATATGAAATTATAGAAATATTGTTGTGGCCTTAAACTGCTCTAGTAGTTTGTGGTTACTATAAAGAGTGCAAAGACCCCATCTCTCTTATTGCCTTAATACAAGGGGTAGCTGTTCTCTGGACTGTAGCTGTTCTCTGGACTAGACTCATACTTTAAAGGGTATGTCCAACTTCATGGGTGTACACTGGATTTTCCAGATCAGGAAGAAGAGGGTAGTACTGGGGATCTCACAATATATTATATAATGTCCTCTTGTGTCCTAACACATAATATCGCTCCCCTTAGTTCCCCCCCCCACACACACACACACACTCAGTGGTCCCTACACAGTACAATGCCCTTATACTGTGCACCTCACACTGTATAATACACCTTGTGGCTCTCACACGGTATAAGGCCTCCTTATACCCTCCATACAATATAATGCCCCCTTCATGCCCCCACACAATATAATGCCCTCTGCTCAGACCTCACACAGTTCCACATTCATAATTCAAAGTTTGGAATCTTCCAGGCATTGTTTCACAAAATTTCTATTAAGGGGAGTCTTGCTACAAAGTTACAACTTTTCCGGTTGTCATTAGAAATAGTTGACAAGCTTGTCCACAGAGATACCCCTAACAGCTTAACTTTATTTGACAATAAACAGAAAAAAAACTTGATAGAATCCCAATGACCAAGGATGCCAAAGAATTGGAGTCTGTAAGTGGAAATAACATTTTTGTTTTCCAAAAAGTTGCAGGGCGAACCATTGAAGCTTCATTCCCATCTACATCTACATAAGAAAGACTGATTAGAAAGTTTCGTTCCATAATTAAAAACTGAAAGTTTAGAGTTGGTGTGACTTTGAAATCTTCTGAGATCACCTGTAGTCTTATTTCCTAAGGCTGTTATCCGCTATTAAGCTGGGAATTGTAAGTAAGTCCAGAGCAGTTAATTTTGGAAGTCTTTAAAGGCGGCAGCTTTCTTACAGGCAGATAGAACACTTTATTTATTTAGTCTCGATTTCAAGTCGGCTGGAAAAGGTAAATGAAAAGTGAACAGGGCAGAAAAGTAATATGATTTTTTTTTAGAGATCCCAAAAGAGGTCGTCATAACCTAGAAAAACAACAGGCCAATAATATTAGAAATAACAGAAATATAAGAAACTATCAATAACGGGGGAACGTGTCTATCGATACCATAGATTGGCGTCCACGCCACGTCTGTAACATATGCAGGGATATTCCAAGCCTACCTAGATACAGAAATTAATGACTGGCTTTACGGAGAATCTATCATCTGTAACTTCTCATAACCAGTCAGAATGAAGCGGAATTCTGCCGGATAAAAATTGCCTCTTCTCAAATACAAGAGATTGAAAAGAATTCACCGGAGAGATGCCTGTCAACAGAACTCGTTCTGTTTTACTTGGAATAAATAAAGAAAAGGGTAATCACGATAACTGAATTGGTAAAGCTCTATTTCCATGGAAATGCTTGTGACATTGTGAAGTAAATCGAAAGAAGTGGTCCCCTATAATGTAATATATCTCCATCTGAGCTTATTGTTTGGGCAGGGAATCCGGAATTAGAGGACAAATAGCTGGAGGCTAAAAAGAAATAAAATAATAGTGTAAAATGAATGCAAATGAAATAGAAGTGAGAAGTTAAAATTAAAGTTGCCTTATTAAAAAAAAGTAACTCAATGTCTAGTAATACAAGGTCATGGGAAACTAGAATAGGGGCACTCGGGGGACCGAAAAGTTTTACTTGGAAGGCAATGTCTAATTTTAATACCATATTGTTCTAAGTTTCAATCCTGCGCAGACATAGAGTCGTGGTGAACAAGGTTTCGCATTTGCAGGTATCAGGTTATAGAGAAGGAGAAGCAGAGATGATATATGTTTTTTGGGAAGAGATTTACTATAGCTAGTATTATATTAGTGATTTGTAGCCTTCCATGTAAGTTTGTGCATACAGTTGTGCATACAGAGATGACTGTCACTTACTCAAGCTGTAAGGAATCCACTAGGTGTCACTCATGAGCTTGCTGCATACTGGTTTAGTATTTAGTCCAAGTACACGGAGTATGCTCCAGAGCTCCCTCTACTGGTGACAGCAGTCCTCCAGTACATAAGCATTTAACTGTATCGAAAAACTGTATCAGAAAAATATATCTTTTTTGCTGCAATAAAGATATGAAAGTAAATTCATCAGTGCATTATTTTCATGTTTTGAGGTCACAGAGGACCTCATATCATCCCCTGATATGTACAAGTACAAATAATATAACATGATAGAATCTATAGATATGGCATTATATTTGAGTGGAATATAGGGGCAGCATGGTGGCTCAGTGATTAGTGCTGGAGTCATGGGTTCGAATCCTGCCAAGGACAAAATTTGTAAGGAGTTTGCATGTTCCTATATGGACTCAAAATCTTCATAACCCCCCAAAAATTGAGTAGAATTTCAATGTAGAAGTCATGGTGCCACCTTCTTATGAACCTGCCTTCTTAAAGGGAGTGTGTCAGCAGTAATTTAGTTATAAACCTAATCAGAGGCATAACTTGAAGTGCTAGGTCCTAGTATAAAATTTAGAATGGGGGCCCAACCTACCTTTTGCCATTTAGAATAGTGTTATATGTTATCTGTCGGAGAGACCTTTTGGGCCCATTCAGAGTCCAGGGCCCAATAGAAGCTGCTATTACTGCAACTCCTATAGTTTCATCCCTTAATCTAGTACAAGTACCTTGTAGAGGTGATTCTACAGTTTCCAAATATGCATCTGTTATTCAGCTTTGTACCCCATTTTCACGTAAATCGCCAACAATGATTAATATGCCGGGAAAGAATATTGTCCAGAAATATAGATCTGATTCAAAAGCAAAGACAAGCTAATTCACCCCTCTAAAGCACTGTACCCCTTATTTGTATATGAATAAATAGTGATTTACATGAATATCACAAAAACTGTATGTGATTGGAAATTCATACATACTTCTACTAAAAAAAAAAAAAAAAAAGAGTAAATGCAACTTTATATTATTATACGTTTGATTATAGAATGTGAGTTTTAGGAAATATAAGCCTTGTACTGTAGATTATAATCTTCACTTGTGTGCTATATAATAATATTATACTTTCTTAAATATAAATGACACAATATTGTGTAAAAAACATGAAAATGGGGCTGCAACACTGAATTACAGAGGCATATTTGGAAACTGTAGAATCCAATATACTGCTGACAGACTCCATGTAAATAGCTTTCTGTACTGTGGGGCCCCAAGATATTGGCTCCCAGTTATATCTGCTACCTCTACAACTCCTATAACTTTGTTCCTTCCTGTGATATATGTTAATACTTGCACACTTAAAAAACATTTGAGGTTAGGACTGCATGTGGTAATCTTAACACCCGTTGACCAGTCCTACACGTCTTATCAGCCACTACAAGGATTTAAATTAAGCATGCTGCTCGAAACGGAATCAGAAGAACTCACGGGGCAGACAGGACTCCAAGAATGTGAAGGACAGCAGATAAGGAAGAACATCCCTAGCTAGCAGCTGGAATGATGCCTCGGAATCAACAATTAATGGATGGGTCTAGCTGATGAACCTTGACAACCTTTAAATTTGAAGCAACAATGAGCAATCCTTATTCATTTCTGCATTAACAAAATGCAGCCATGCAAATGATGTAAGACACATCAAGTGATTTGAATACTGCTTACTGTATTTGCATAGCATTTGCATAATCAGATGTAAATGTTTCAATCATATTCAAATGTGTGATCACTTAAATGTCTGTTTAGAAGAAACACTTGCAATTATGTAGCTGTAGGGACCGTCCCTTGCGTTGGCATAACATTCGTAGCGGTCACAGCAAGGGTGAGCTTCTATATAGTTATTGTTTTTGTCAATGGATAAGGATATTAATCATGTTATCATTGCTATGTTTGTAATAATAAGCCCTTCATGGATGGTGGTTGAAATACCCTTGAAAATTTGATTACTGGAGCATCCTTCACTTTGGAAGAAGCAAAGTTTACTATCATATTTATTCCCAAATTGTGATTGTGGTAACCTGTCAATAAGCATATATTAGAAGTACACATGAATAATAAATTACTGAACATTGTTGTATCGCTCATACTGGTGCTCAACCCAAGAGGGATGTAGCTAATGGGCAAAGAAACAGTCAACCAAGGTGACACTGAAATGGACGAAGAATATTCAAGGACTGTGTTTTTAACTTTATCAACCAATGCCAGGCAGCTGCTGCCAAGGGGAATAAAATCGATGGTTGCATAAAAAGAGCCAAAGATGCACTTGGACTGAAGCAGGTAAAAAGAAGGGTGAATACAGTAGAGATAAATAGACGCTCTAAATTTAGGGATTTATTCTGACTTGTGCCAGGAAGTTCTGGTGCCCTACCAAATAAGATTTCATTGATTCATGTTAATGTACAGGTAATGTGAGCCCTCTGTTCAACTGGATGGCCAAGTGGAGCCACATAGCAAAAAGAGCACAATGAAGCTGTGAAAGGGATGTCTGACCATCTAAAAGTAATCATGATAATATGTCTTTCATCCTACACTGCGAACGCGCAGCACACCAGTTTTGTATTACCTGCAAAGTGGATGGGATTGTGGCTTTTTTGAAAATAAAAGCATGTCAATAATAACTAACAGAAATGCTGGCATTTTCCATATAGGTATAATAGGGGTAGAAAGTCCACAGAGGAAAACTATGCAATGCGTTTCCACAGTGGTATTTTTGCAGCAATTCATTGAGTGGGGCCTTAACCTAACTCAGCTACTCCCTTTCAAAAGATTCTACATTCTTTGTATTTCCTGGCCCCTCTTGATATGGAAATGTAACAACTCAACCAACCACTGCATCATATATCTTATGTATACTGATGCCCAGCTAAAAGTTTTCCACCATTTTTTGGATTGAAACATGGTTACAGTGCAGAGATTAGACCATCTGGCATCAGAATATCCTTTGGGGAACCATTTATGGTAATAAGATGCTGGTTGATGTGTAGTTTTTGGTTGGGTAAGGGGCCTGACTGACGGTGGTTGGCAGAACTATACACAGACTGTAATAATATACATCAGATACTAGCCCATTAGGGTTCACTGTCCTGCGTACATACTAGGACAAGTGGAAAGTGTTGCAAGTTGAACCTGGACAAGAGCATACAGTAAGCTCCAAGCATGTTAGGGTATGTTCACATGATGGAAAGGGTGGCGGAAACCTTTTTCGTTTTGTGAGCTTTCCGCACAGCTAGCCACAATGGCATTCCATCGTGGCATCCCGCTCCTGTTTAGGCTCGAATGAATGGGCCTAAACAGGAGCATGTCTTAAGCTACGGACGTCGTGGCTGACTCAGCCACGGAATCCACGGCAAGATAGGTCATGTTGCTCTTTTTTTCCTCTAGTAGCTAGCGGGAAAAAAAACGAGTGGCTCCCATTGAAGTCAATGGAAGCTGTTTTTGCAGGTGGATTTTGACGCGGATTCCGCATCAAAATCCACCTGCAAAAGACTCCGTGTGAACATACCCTTAACCTGGTTAATGTGAAATCATCGCCAAGTCACCGAGAGGAGCCATTTTCAGATGCCGACTATTGCAATTCTACAACCACTTTGGTCACAATTCTAGCCACATAATATTAAGACATTATACAATGTCTCAAAGAATACCAGGCAAAGCTCCAAGGCTCTTCTCTGTATCCTACTTGACCTATTTTGTGACCTCCATGATGCCTGCTGCTTGAAAAGCAAAGCTAGCTCGCACCAGCTAGAAATCCTCCTCTAATACCTGTATCCAATTTTTTCATTGTGAATATTTTTTATGCTGCTAGAGTGAGATTTGACAGCTGCTTCAAGCAATTGTCAAATCAGATTAGTCTGAGATTATTTGTTCTATCCGACTGTTTACTTTACTTTTTTTTTTACCTGTTTTATAAACCCGGCACATTATAAAAGACGTTGTCATACCAGGTATTAAAAAAAAAATAATCCGGTATCACTGACGCTGTAGGATTTCCCTCCCCAAAGGAGAACATCTCATATATATTTCCGAATTGTCAGCGCTGACATTTGTATACTGACTCTAGAAGCAAAAACACCCCCTTCTAAATCCTGCTTTGTAATTAACTGTCCTTCAAGACAGGCTGGATGTTGCTGAAAAAGTACTTTTCGCAAAGGAAACATTGAAAGTAACATTCCTCCTTCTGACCGGGACCATTATCTTTCAAGAAATTCTTACGAAAAAAAAAGAAAAAATGCTGGCTGTAAAGGATGAGCATTCCTCCAGTTTAAAATGTGGCTCAGATTGTGTGTTCAAGGTTGATCAGTGAGTGCGGATGTAATTCCAGGGCATTTATCCATCATATAAAGATACAGCAGAAAAATAGGACACTTTGCAGAGCTCATTTTGTCTCCACAAATCGTATTTTATCTCAGCAAATATTGTGTTAGACGATGGTATGGAATGGTGAAAAAAAAACGATACCAGTTCTGTTTTGTAAAAATTTAACTCAAGATTAGACAACTATTAAAAGTTAGATGATTTAGATTGTAAAAAGTATCTATCTATCTATCTATCTATCTATCTATCTATCTATCTATCTATCCATCTATCATTTATCTATCATCTATCTATCTATCTATCTATCTATTATCTATCTATCTATCTATCTTTCTAGCTATCTATTATCTATCTATCTATCTATCTATCTATTATCTATGTATGTATGTATGTATGTATGTATGTATGTATGTATGTATCTATCTATTATCTATCTTTCTATCTATCTATTATCTTTCTATCTATCTATCTATCTATCTATCTATCTATCTATCATCTATCTATCTCCATCTATCATCTTTCTTTCTTCTATCTGTCTAGCTATCTCTAACTATCTAGCCATCTATGGTTTTTTAATTATATCTTTGCATATGTTATCTATCTATCTATCTATCTATCTATCTATCTATCTATCTATCTATCCTTTTCTACATTAAATCTTTACCTACATTATTTACCTTTCTTTCTTTCTTTCTTTCTTTCTTTCTTTCTTTCTTTCTTTCTTTCTTTCTTTCTTTCTTTCTTTCTTTCTTTCTTTCTTTCTTTCTTTCTTTCTTTCTTTCTTTTCCTTACTAATCCTGTTAATAAATACATACATATACAGATACATAAATAGATAGACTTATAAATAGATAGATGGTTAGATAGATAGATAGATAGATAGATAGATAGATAGGTAAGTAGATAGATAGATAGGTAAGTAGATAGATAGATAGATAGATAGATAGATAGATAGATAGATAGATAGATAGGGGTAGGTGGGTAAATATGTAGATACATAGAAAGAGATACATACTGTAGATAGATAGATGTAGCTAGAAAGATAGATAGATAGATAGATAGATGTATAAATAAACAATTAGATGATACATAGATAGATAGATAGATAGATATTAGATAGATAGATGAATAGATAGATAGATGATAGATAGATAGATAGATAGATAGATAGATAGATAGATAGATAGATAGATAGAGTATTCTCAGTTCCCTCCTTCCCAATTATTCTCACTGGCCCAGTGAGTTGGCTAGAGCTTGATATGTTTCAATTCCATCCACCAACATAATCTGATTGAATATTAGATACTGTATAAAAACTGAATAAATAAAACCTGATCCATCAGAACGCTGGATCGTGTTATATAATTCTTGACGTCTACATCAGTAGAAATATTATTTTGCTTTTGGCAGGGATATCACGTAAATATGTTAATGCAGCAAAAAAGAGAATCAATCCATTAACGACTAAAAAAGGCATTAGTTTAATTATTAATCAAGAATTTTTGTGATTTAATTCCCAGTGAAAAACAGAATTATTTAATTAGTATTCACAATGTTGGTAGGAAATTGACAGCTTCTCTTACCAGCATTGACAGAGCACGGAATACATTACATGGCTTGCAGGCCTGTTCAGCGCTAAATGAGTTAATTATTAATTCTGTTTTATACCACCATTTTATTTTCTCTTATCAATTAAGAGGTTAGAAATTCGGGTCAAGAATGACTGACATGAAGGAAATTGTTTAGTGATGTAAATTGTTCTCAAGATAATCCTTCAAATGACATGCCCCACGGATGATCCAAGGTCACGCAATACAATTTCCAACTAAGTTCTTCTGAATTGTTTGATGCTGGGCTGAAAATGGGCCGGCAACAAGTGCGACTGCCAAAGGGTGTTGGGTGAGGGTTTGATGGTGCCGCGGCAATATTCCTTTACTGGAATCAATGGAAAATCAGTAAATGTCTTTGAGGAATTTTTTAAATACATTTTAATCATTCATCTAATTTTCACCTATGACATTTTGAATTTTTTTTTTAAAGTAATGCTTCCTTTTTACAAATTTTAACCATGATTTTGTATATTTTTCCATGTTTTAACCTTATGTTTTTTATATTATTTTATTTTTAAAAGCATTTCAATAATAGACTTGCTGACAAATTGTGTGACATTTTTAACCTGTTAATTTCTTGGCAATTTTTTTGTAGAATATAATTATTATATTATTTTTTTAGAAATATTTACACTTCCTTTTTAGAAATTCTAACCATTATTTTGTATTCTGCACTATGTTTTAACCCTAAAATTTTTGGAATTTTTAAAATTATTTTATTTTTAAAATCATTTCAATAATTGACTTTCTGACAAATTGTGCGACGTTTTTGACCTCTAAATTTTTTAGTATAATTATTATATTATGTTACATTGTAATATTATATTATATTATATCATATTATTTTTAGAAACACTTGAACCATTATATTTTGATCTTTTTTTGGCTAGTCTGGGTTCAAATGGTATTTTTTAATTTATTACCGTTATGCTTTTATTATTGCAGTACTGATCAGCTGACTAAATGTTTTCAATTTGTTTAATGTAATTTATTTAATAAATTTAAATAATGTAATTATTTTACAACTGGAATGCAGAAAATTTAAAATTTACTCATTAATGAAACTGAAAAAACCTTGTTGAAAGTTGAAAACACAACCTAATATATGTATTGTATATCAATATATTCATTAATATTTAAATATATTATGAATAGTAAATAGATATGCATATTATTTCCATGTATCATTTTGGTGCCCAATAGCTATTATACAATACAATTATTGGTTTTACATTTACAGTTTTTCTTTAGTTTGCATATTTTGTTTTACATTTTTTGCATTGTCTTTCTTTCATACGTTAGTCAAAAAATAAATTCAACCCGCCAATCTAAAATCAAGCGGAGAACATAAGAGAATACTAAGTTTAATTCATACGTAATGTGTCACAATATCGAGCCCACCTCTTAAGCGATCATTCTTTATGAAATGCTGTTAACATAAAAACGGCTTCTTTAAGTGCTCAACATACTGTAAAAAGCGAAAATACCGCAATTAATCTGCAACTTTTTCTGCTTTTTAAGAAATGTGGTATGGTCAGCACTTGTTAAATGAGAAAACTAGGGTTTTGACGAAATTTTTCATTTTAATACGTGAGTATCAGTCAATCACTCATACTCAATGAGCTGGCTAGAATAGTTTTGTACAACATTGGCAAATGCTAATGAGTCTTTCAGGAGATAAATGGACAATAAGATTGGAGCACATAAAGTTCACTACTCGAGTTACAAAAGAAGGGGGTAACCTTTGAAAGCTGTATAAAAGTTCTTTAAAGTGGAAGATAAATTGAGCAGAGAGAAGATTCGGCACTTGCTTAAGTTTATTAAGATGGTCTCACATGTAGAATTTTTTTCAGCAGTTTTTCATGTAGATTTCTCAGTCAAAACCAGAAGTGGATTCCTACTTTGCAATTTTTAATGCCAAAATTATAGAGTGTAAGGTTTGATCATCTAAAAAAATTAATAATCCAAAACTCCTGATGATGGAGGTGGACTTGGTAAAATCCGGGACCCAGAACCACAGCCACCCAGAGAGAGCCACACACCCAGCGAACCCCAAGTAAAGAGGACCCAGAAAAACTCAGACACTAACCTCAGTGGATGAAGTACAGGAGAGCAGGTCAGCATGGAGAAAAGTCGTACTGGGCAAGTTGGCAATCCAGAGGTCAAAGCAGGTTCAAGGGGAAGCCAAAGTGTAGTCAATCTAGCCGATTCGGTTATCAGGAGGTCACGTGGTAGCAGGAGGGAGAGGCAGAAGCAAAGTCAGGAGTGCCAGGTTATACACAGAAGGTTTGCGGAGTAGCCAAAACAGGATTCAGACAGTAGTGGTCAGGAAAAGCCAAAGGTCATGCACAGGAGGTCAGGTAGATGCCAAATCAGGAGATCAAGAAAAGGTTGCTTGTAAAGCAAGCCGTTGTCATACACATGCAAGAGGAAAACAGGAGTACAAGGGATAAGAGGCAAGAAAAACCGCAGTGGAGCTGATTCCCATGGAGAAACGAATAACCAGCGGTGGGCTGGAGCCAAAATGAGGCCTAAATAGCCTCCGGCTCACCGCTCACCCCCATGACACTGGAAGTACTAGTCCCGACACTAGAGGGAGACCGGAACCTCCGCAGACTCAAAAGGAGGCTTCATCCCTCCTCCACAAGGGATAAGAAGCGCCATTCCGGCGCTGGACACGGAGCGGGTCGGCAGCCTCTTCGCAGTACAGCAGAGGTCCTGGCCTGCCCTAACACCTCAGTGTTACAACCTACTTGGCTAATAGACTCTAATCTGCATCAATATTAAGGGTATGTTCACACAGAGTTTTTTGCAGGTGGTTTTTGCCACAAAATCCGCCGTGTGAAATTACCCTAAAGTGGCTTAAATCTTTGGAATGGCTGAATGAATTTGGATAAACGAAATACCAAAATGCTCAGTCTGGTCGCACCCATAAGGTTGTGTATGTCATTGAGCTTTGCCATGTGACAGGTTCTTTTCAATATAGGGAATGTGTAAATTGGCCTCTTAAAGAGGACCATTCACCAATTTGGGCACAGGCAGTTCTATATACTGCTGGAAATCTGACGCGCTGAATTCAGGAGAAGGATTTACCTCACTGACTGTCAGGAATGCCCTTCTGACTGTAAAGAGCTATAGTACCAGGACTGATAGCGCTTTACCCGGGGCACAGATCGGGAAACCCGACAGTGTGCTGAATTCAGCGTACTGTTAGCTTTCCAGCATTATATAGAACTTCCTGTGCCCAAATCGGTGAAAGGTCTTCTTTAAAGGGGTTATCATGACAAATATTGAGAGACAAATGTTATTGTTTGTATAATGAAAAGTTCTACAATTTTCCAATACAATTTCTTTATCAATTTCTCATTGTTTTCTAGATCTCTGCTTTCTGATGTTCTTTGTTTACTTTCTGTGGATAAAAATCAGTCTATGGTCATGTGATGGACTGTCAATGGTCATGTGACGGACTGTCAATGGTCATGTGACGGACTGTTAATGGGAATGTGATGGACTGTCAATGGTCATGTGACGGACTGTTAATGGGAATGTGATGGACTGTTAATGGTCATGTGATGGACAGTTGCATGACTCTTTACAGTCACAGTTTGTCTCTCAATATTTGTCTGTAACTGGACAACCCCTTTAATCCCATATTCTTGGTCCAAAATAGACTTTTAATAATCTGTTAGCATTTCAACAACATTTAGACAGATCCTCTGGACAGCATGACGGTCATCTTTGCATTATCAAGGGCACAAAAGCCCATGTCTAATGTTATGTGCTGTATCTTCCATTAATCTTAGAAATAAAAGAAAGTTGTAAATAATCTGTATCAGAAGCTACGCTTTGTATGAAGGCACATTATAAGCTTATTTTTTACATTACAACATTGTATGACCTTAACAATCTACACACAGACCTAATCTGTCAACACAATTGTAACCTCTTGATCTAAAAAACTATTTTTGCCTAATAAATGACATATGTGTTATAAATTGTGTAAACTCATAAAATAAATGGCTGTCATCACTCCAGTAAATATGGTGACTCATGTGCAGTGTTACATTATTTGTGCTCTAAAAGCCTTAAATCAACAAGTATAATTTCAATGACGGATCTAACAATGGTAATTTACATCATTGAGAATAATTTATCCAAAGTGAACGGTAAGCTAAGAGGGTTAATATAGAGGGCCTGATGAAGGGCACACTATTTGTGCAGACGGTGCTGCTTCATATAGAGGTCAGAGGGCGCTGTCATCTTAGTGGCAATTTTCTACTGTTTATTAGATGGCAGGTAAGTGCCTAAGCTAATAAACTCCATGACTAATATGTAATGGTGGATTGTTAGAGAGATATAAGGGGAGCGCTCTATGCGGAGAGATAGGAAAACAAGTGGCCCATAACTGTTCTTGCACAAGGGCCATCAGCTGTGTCCATCCCCTGGTCTCAGGATGGCTAAACACTGACCAAGGATTACACACAAAGTGACATAAAAAATTAACAGTACTCAGTGGCTGAGTTGCAGTAGAGCTGAGTGTGCAGCAGGGTTCAGTGCACACTCAGCTCTGCTACATCTCTGATGCAGTAGTGCTGAGTGTGCAGCAGGGTTCAGCGCATCTCTGATGCAGTAGAGCTGAGTGTGCAGCAGGGTTCAGCACATCTCTGATGCAGCAGAGCTGAGTGTGCAGCAGGGTTCAGCACATCTCTGATGCAGCAGAGCTGAGTGTGCAGCAGGGTTCAGCGGTTCTCCAGTGTAGCAGCGGTTCTCCGGTGTAGCAGTGCTGGCCGTGCGCTCAGCTTGGCTGTATCTCTGGAGTAGCCGAGCTAAGCGCACGGCCAGCTCTGCTTCATCTCCGGCATAGCAGTGCTGGCCGTGTGCTCAGCTCGGCTCATCTCCAGATTAATGACTATCCGTTTGTCACATATAGGAGGGGTCCTAACCTTAAGGACAGATTGGTGAAGAGTCATCTAGCACCCCTTGTAAATGATAACTGGCTAGGGAGGCATGCTCAGGGTCTGGTGGGGACTTTTTCCTGCGGATCCTGTCGGGCATGCGCATCAATCGTACCTGGCAAGACCTTTAAGAGTAATTCGACAAATATGGAATATACTAATAAAAATTTCATAAATTGTAAGATACGAGGAGTTATTTATCTGGCCAGCTGATCCGCCTGCGGAACGCAATATGTGGGTAAAACCATTCGCGAGTTCCGCAGAAGGATTCGTGAGCACATAAATGATATCTCTAGAGGCGAAGACACCCCTTTGGCACGTCATATATGTGAGAAACACGGTGGAGATGTGTCCATTGTAAAATTCCAGGGAGTGGAACTGGTCCATCCATCTCCTCGGGGGGGGGGGGAGATTTTGATAAAAAGCTCCTGCAGCGGGAGGCTAGATGGACCTTTACGTTAAAGACTGTGAAACCGTGGGGTCTTAATGATGGCATCTCGTTTGCCTGTTTTATTTAAACTTGGGTTCAGTTTACCATTTCCATATGTGGGATTTTGTTTGGTGATTTACCCTATCTACTACCTTTTAAGATCTTGGATGGTGGTGTAGGGTGGTAATAGTTATGGTTACAGCTATGGTAGTATGGTTCTATAGTTCTTGGTAGGGGTTATGCATGAGGTGTAGTCATCTGTTTTCCCTGTGCAGTATCCCCGTGTAGCTGGTACCAGGATGCTGTGCTGAGTGAGTCCCCCTCTGGGAGGGGATCCCAGTGTTCTGTCATATAGTCATGGTGTTTTATATATTCATCAGGTCATATACTCACCTGTATAGACATTTCCTTTGTAACAATTGTGTATTTGAACTGCAGGGGGGCGGAGTTGGGGAGTTATTATGAATGGTCTTTCTGGCAGTTCTCATCTAGCTGATGTCATTGAATGTGCAGGGAGCTCGGGGCGGAGTCGGCCGTATTGAGTAAGGACACACCTCCGGCTTCTGAGTGGTGCTCGCCTGCACATGTGCAGTAAAGATACAACGTCACATGCCGGCCGTCAGAACTATGGGTCTGGTTTGCACACGCTGATTGGTTATAGCGTCTGCTAGGGGGTGTGGCTTTGCACATTTAAATTCAGCATTCTCCCGCGCCCCCCTATGGCTAAACATCAATGCCATGGGGGAAACGGGAGTCATATCATAAGACGCTAATGTGATTTAGACAGTGGTCAGTTAATCTCCTGTGCACAACAAAAGCCTCTGATGATTCATGCTGACAGGGAGAGTGTTAGTATGTTGAAACGCCGCGTCAGGCTAAGTTTAAGATTATCTCGGCTATTGTTATAGCCCTAAAGCAGGCAAGGGGAATTGAGCTGCCTGAGCTGCATGTGATTTATCAGCAGCAGAGCAGCTCTACCCGGATAACTACCTTAGCTTTTGATAGGTGTTACTATCCGGTTACTCTGTATACCAGCCTGCTAACAAGTCCTCTTTTGTAGGCATTCTATTGCACAGCAGAGAGCTTCAGTGTTTTAACAAAATGAATTATTAACTGTAGCTCCAGCTTATGGGAAGGAAAAATCTATAGCAGTGGAGTTATTTGCCAGCCAGTACTCTATAGATAACAAAGGCGGCTATAGCACACGTTTTTCCAGCCCTGCTCTTTAACCCATTATCCACAACAAAGATAAGAAGTGTAACACTAGTGGGGTAAATAAACGATTGTGGAGGACGGTGTGTCCCACTCCCCCACAGGCTAGGTGGTTGCACATTATCATTACCTTTGTTAATTTTGGGGTATTTTATACCACATTTTTGTTATGTTGTCTTGTACTAAGTATAGCTTTTAATACATATCAATAAAAGTGAAATTTTAAATACGTCCCTGATAGTTACCTACCTATCTCCCATTTTTGTTTATTAACTGGGCACGTAGCATTGGTTATCTCTACTTTAATTTTTCAATCTTAGACTCTGCCTCCTCACAGACGAGCCTCTGGCAGAACCAGCGTTGGTTGGCCGAATGCTGTAGTCTGTATGGCATTCGGTCAATCAATGCTGGTCAATACATTCCTATAGGGAAAAGCCAGCTCCCGCATATCGCAAGCTGACAAGGATCCCGACCAGATAGAGCCCCAAAGAGCTGGGTGAGTAACATTCCCACCTAAATAAAGCTAATCCCTAGCTAACCCTGCCTGTAGATCTGTCCCTGTCTCACAGTCACATAGTTCACAGTCTCATATGACCCAGATATTAAATCCACTGTTCGTATAAATTGGAGGTCACCTGAATTAGCCAGCCAATTAGTTTTTCCGATTTTTTTTCCGATGCCTCCATTGTCGTAGTTCCTGTCCCACCTCCCCTGCACAGTTATTGGTGCAAAAAAAGTGCCAGGGAAGGTGGGAGGGGAATCAAATTTTTAGTGAGTTTGCTACCTGGTGTTCGACTCGAATCAAATATCTCAAACAGACTGATATCCGATTGAACATGTACTCGATCGAACTATGTTCACTCATCTCTAGTAGTAACCTCTTGTTGACTTTTTAATTTTGCATCTCTAGGCCATGATGTAAGTTTGCAATAGCAACCACAGTATTGACAAACCCACATCTGGGACTTTGAGTACTTCTGAGTGAGTGACTGGTGTGAACTGCTCACCCCAGCCTTCAGAGCCAGCTGTAAACAGTTACAGTGGGGGTCTGCTGAGAGATGCCAGCTTTTAATTGGCCATAAGGGCTTCTGGGACAACACAACAGTAGACCGAAGCCAATTGAATTCTTGTACTATAGCCGACAAGCACGCTGTTTGGATTGAATCACAACTTTGCATCTGTGTACCCTCAACAACTGCATCTCCAGAAATGTGTAGTTATCACTTAACATGTAAATGAGGGGTTTAGAGCGCTTCTGAGAGCCACATCCCATGGGTGGTTTGTTGGTGCCAATAGCAGTGAACCCAAGGCTTATTCTTCAAGCAGCACATAGAACAGAGAAAGCTGTTTATGAAGCTTTGTACTGCTTATTATGTTATCTATGGAGATTTAGATAATGGTAGTGGAACGCTCTAGTTTTTTTACATAAAGATCTAAATTAAAGGGTGTCCATTCTAAAAACGGATTAATCGCATGATAAAGCATGAACCACAATAGTATGACAAATATGATACGGAATTAATGAATTTTATATATTACAGGGGTACATGGTAAATAATGAATCAAAATGAGCAAATGTCTAGTACCCCCCTTGATCTGTGTGAGGGTATCTTTATTCTATACACATAACGCAACGTTCTATATGGAGCGCTGGACTGAGGTTCCTTGGGCTCACCAGATAAAATGATTCTAGGAGACCACTCTGCAGTAACCTCTAAGAAATGTGCTACTGAATTATTCAAACCTGGGTGTCTTCTGTTGGACCATTATTGCGTTAGATCCTTGGCCTATTGGAGGAGCCTCTGGTAATCTGGTGGACAAGCCTGCCATTGTCTATATGGTTATTACAACACTAAAAGATGTACATTGCTCTATAATGGCCTAAATAGGGAAGTTTAGCAGAGATTTTGTAATAGAATTACCACTTAAGCAATTCCCCAGTAAAGGAATTGCTGATTAAGCAGTTTCCAAATACACTGCAAGACCTGGCAATTCAAAGATAACAAGCAGAACATAATCCTACACTGAGCTGGCTGGTAGCATGTAAGGTTACCCTTAAGGACTTCACAAGGCAGGTTGGACTTTACCAATTGGGACAGAGGTTACCACAATGACACTAGTGTCGGAAAATAGATGTACTTACAGAGGAAGATCAGGTCATCAAACCTACAGCAGAGAATAATATACAATCAGGGTCAAACTCAAGAGGGCACAAGAATATCAAAATCAGTATCAGAAGAATAATAGTGTCTAAGCCAGGGTCGAATCCAGGTGTTCACAGATAAATCCAAATCAGTAACAAACTGAATAACCAGGAAAGCAAGTCAAAGTCAATAAGCAGTAATACAACAAATAGCCAGATAAATGAGACCACAAACTTAACTACAATTAATAACAGACTCCTGAATAATCTCTATCTGGAGATTAAATACCCCGCCTCAGCTTAGGATAGGACAATGAGGCAGCTCTCTGATTGATTCAGCGTCTCAGAGCTCTGACTGGATGTAGTCCCAGCCAGAGTTTCATATATAGGCATATAAACCTTAAACTGATGGCTGTGAGCAGTGCTGCACTGAAAAGCATCATGGTTTCATGAATATTCGTGAGGTTAACCTGGAAATTTGTGTCTGAACCAGAGGTACAAGGCAGAGATGATTGTTGATTACTCTGGGGTCTCTTCAGTACATACAGTTATGGTTGAAATGCAAGGGCAAATAATAGCAAAGGTAGGAACTGGTTGCTAACAGTGAGCAGTAGAACAAGCTATTTAAAATCAATATAGAACCATGAACTAGAGAAGAAGGCAAGGCTAGATGGACTTTGCAGAATCTGACACTGAATTGTCAACAAAACCAAAACCAAACCAGAACCCACAATTGGCTTACTAGGCAAAAACAGGAGAATAGTTGTGCAGGCCAAAAGCAGGAGAAAATGTCAAATACAGAATCAGGAGTATAAAGCCAAGGGTCAAGTCCAAATGAGTACATCAATTGCAGAATCAACAGGCAAACGAATAATTCAAAGAACAAGCCGAGGGTCAGTAAAGCAATTCAATTCACACGATCAGGTTCACAGACAGACGAGAGGAACTAAATTATTTGGCAACCTGGGTTAGGAGGGAAGGGTCTCATATAGGCCTCCTCAGCTGCTAATTGGATAAACCCAGGAAACTTTGTAAACTGCAGAAACTTCTTAGGGTGACACGGTAACCTTAAAGGTATTGCAGCTGAATTGTGAAATATTGTGAAAGCACAATGATATTGATATTCCCCCACATTGTTTTCTATTGGGCTTCAGCCATGACTTTGAAACAAGGTTCGGCTAAATCTGACATTTTGGAAAATTCACAATGAACTTTGTTCATAATTAATCTGTTCACGTACCTGTAATGAGAACGGATACCTGCCTGAAACAGATTCTATGAGAAAGAATCTAAAGTCTAGTCACTATTATGTAGTTTATGTTCGATTCATGAGCATTGTTCATGCATCATTTTCTCGAGCTCGGTCATGGTCTAGACATTAACAATTCAAAAGTAAAGAAGAGTGGATATCACCATCTCCGACACGTTATAATTGGCCTTGATCCTCCAGTGCAATGTATACTGTTTGGTGGTGTTCCTTGACCAAGGCTACTGTGTTCTGATGCCTTTACATCCTTAGATGGCTTGTAAAAATATAATTGTTACATGAATTATATTCCAGTCTAGCTTCTCGATCTACATCTGGTTCCTTCTGTCCTGGGGATTGTTGCTCTGGAGCACTGAACGAGTTACATTTAACATTTTTTTGCCACTCTCCATGTTCCTGTTTTCCTGGTTGATAAATGTCACCAGTTTCATCTGTAGGATTGTACACTGCTAAAACTGAGCTCTACACCACGCTGATTAATGATCCATTCCGGAGGTGATATTTTAAAATGGTTTATTTTTTTCGTGAATTGCACTCTACAGAAGATGAATGTAAACATTAATAATTTGTTTTGCCGGCCAGTGTGTTTTTCTACTCACAAAATAATTGTGTGGCCTTCTTGTGGATAGTCGTTCATTATATGGATTGATGTGGATTTAATTTACTATCTTGTGCTTTATAATTTTTGGGTAAAGTTGTCTTTTTAGGACGTTGGCACTCAGGATTTGGGAAGTGTAGGAGACCAAAGATTTTAGTTGGTATGCATTTGGTATTTCCATCAGCATTATTTAAAGCTCATCATACTTAAAGGGGATGTAAGATTAGAATAAAAGCATCAAATTGTAACCAGAAATTGCCACTTTTGGCCTTTGGCAGTTTGGAATTTCAACTTAGTCCCAGTACTCTCTAAAATTGAAGCTGTTGTACTATCCTAGCTGGACGCATTTCTTGCTTTTATGTAATAGTGGTGAGTTGGGGTTATCCAGGGTGTAACTATAATATCATGAATGTAGATACAGAAGTCGCACTCTGAACCAAGAGTCTGAGGGGGAGGAAATGCCACTCTTCTACATCTGTATTTTGGAGCCAGCTATTAGATATTTTGCATTGGGATTCAGACGTTTCAAACTATGACTCAGGGATCAACATTAAGGCATCATGCACATGGCTGAAAGGGAATGTGGAGCGACATTGATTTTCTAGAGCTCTAAACTAAGAACAACAATGAGTATTTTATTCAATGAAACACTTCTGAGTAGAGGGGGAGGTGGAGATATTTTTGCAATGGCTCAATTTTTTTGTAATCTGAGGCATGAAAGACTTCCATATAGAACTTGTACAGAGATGTAATGCAGAAGTGGGTATGGGTCCTAACCTAACCCAACTAGTCTTTAAAGGGGTTTTCCCACAAAGGATCCTATATCCACAGGCAGGCTAAAACTGGACACCAGGGAAACAAGTGAGTATCCACATGGATCCCTGAACTAGAGAAGGCTCCAGAACCCATACATGAGGCATTTGCCATAATGCACTGTCTATACCTACATATAGGCAGACTATAGAATCTCCACCAGTCTATGCATTGACATAAACTGGGTAGATTATTTAGCACATGATCCAGTTTAATGTTTTATACAGTAGAGACATCCAGTGCATGAGATGACATCTAGGTTCAGAGGAAGGCGTACCAGTTCAGATCAAACCAGATTTGACCCAAATTTTTCAAAGGTTTTGGGTTCAATACGAATACAAAATGTGGGGACTTTCTCACCTATGAACCAGAAGTGAAATTATTATATTCAGGAGTCCAAATATTCAGAAACCAGAGTATAATATGTGAAGTCTCAGGAGAGGTGTGAAATGCAGTTACACTCTCATTCCCTCGCCTCTTCTGAGCACCTGGTGGAATCTCTCTGATTTCTGTAAGTCCCTTTAAAGTGAATGGATCACTGACCAATCATGTACACCACCATTCTCTTTATATGAAACACTCTGATTCATGTTCTCGTGATCTTTCAGGGACACTGATCCTCTTTGCAATGGATAGGAAATAAATGTCATTAATGGGGAAACCACTTAAAGAATACCCTTGGAAATATTTCCATTTGGGATTCAGTACTAGACTATGGAACCATTGACATAACTATCTGTATGAGGTCAGAGCAGTAAGTGCAGCTTAGTAGACTAAATCCAGTCGTGAGTATGTCATACACCTTGTGTAACCCTCCTGGTAATTGACACGTCCTGAGCCTGAATCAGCTAATTGGAATGGCAATCCTCCACACTGCTGGAATGTTAACTATGGTTTTCCTTTAAAAGAAAGATCCAATTATATTTTTGTGTCTTCTCTTTTTTTCCTGTTGCAACCCAGCATGAAGCAGTAATTACATGGCCAGTATGTGTGTGTATGTGATGAATTAAACAAATTATATAGATATTATAAAAGGAATGGAAAATAACTTGGGAAAAAGCCAACTGTTACAAAAGACCCAAGACAATGGACAAATGGTCTTAATTATTGCTGCTCCTGGTTGTTTGCACAGCGCTGATGATTATTATTATTATTAGGTTTATGCTTTAATCATAAATTGCCAGGATATTCCATACCACTGTGCAATGTGTGCAGAGATACCATAGGAGAAACTGGGGACTAGAGGTGCAAAATTCTACTTGGATCCATGTACTATCCTGAATCATGCCCATGTCTGTTTGACATATGGTGCTAATACACAACTGGACTCTTCCTTACTTGCCTGCCTAACATGTATGAACACTACCCTAACTATATTAGATCCTTATCATGTATGAACCCTGTCTACAAATCCTATTCTACTCTGATTAGTGATATTCTCAAATTAATAGCCATTTAGTTTATCATTTTATTATGATAGTCAATATAGTTGAAATATATTACATATCATATTATCTGCACTAGCACAAGTGCTGCTCTACAATTATTTGATAGATAGATAGATAGATTCTTGAGAGGACTGAAATGTTGCCTGTCTTGTATTAAACCCACTTTGTTTTGGTAACTACAGGAGTGCTGCCATGTTTTTTTTAATTATATACACTCTGAGGATTTACCACCCTCTTCCATTGGATTTGCACCTTTTTTTCTAGTGTGCTGTGCTGCTTTAATATTTTTCTTTCTAGGTAGACAGATAGATAGATAGACAGACAGACAGACAGACAGACAGACAGACAGACAGACAGATAGATAGATAGATAGATAGATAGATAGATAGATAGATAGATAGAGGCCAGAAAAAGTTATCAGATGTTAAGTATATAGACAAAATGATAAACATGTAATAGATAGATTGGATAGAAGAAAAGATAAGGTAGATAATTATCTAGCAAGATAATCAGATAAGTAGATAGAAGGAAAGATAAACATACAAGAGATAGATTAGATGGAAGAAAGGAGAGAAAGACTAGATAGACAGACAGAAATCAGTCTGCAATTTACAAGTGAAAAAATAGGGTCACTATATTGACCATTAGCAACATTTCAGTGTTTGGCTATAGTGTGTAAGCTAAAATAGGAAGGAAGGAAGGAAGGAAGGAAGGAAGGAAGGAAGGAAGGAAGGAAGGAAGGAAGGAAGGAAGGAAGGAAGGAAGGGAGGAAGAAAAAACAGGGTATAGATAATAAATGCAAAAAGGAAAGATAAGTATGATAGATAGATAGATAGATAGATAGATAGATAGATAGATAGATGATAGATAGATGATAGATAGATAGATAGATAGATAGATAGATAGATAGATAGATAGAAGGAAAGATAGAATAAATAGATAGATAGATAGATAAATAGATAGATAGATAGAAGGAAGGAAAGATAGAGTAGAATAGAATAAATAGATAGATAGATAGATAGATAATTGGATGGATAGATAGATAGATAGATAGAAAAATAGATGGATAGATAGGTAATAGATAGATAAATGATAGATAATTCACATTTTTTAGGTTCCAACCTATCACCCTGTCCTCTTGCATCCCCTCTACAGCCACAATCCTGCAATTTTAAATTGAAAGCCATTTAATGAAGCTGCACCTAGTGCTAAACAGAGGAGATGAAAGGGATAGCCCTGACACAATTACCTCTGCAGTCACCCAGCTGACTCTCTCCCACCCAGACCTGTAATAATGCCCATCTGATGCCTAGAGATTTAACACGTTGGAGTAATGTTTTTAGACACGGCTGATTGTGAGAGGGTTCGCACGGGGATCTTAGTCAGACAAAAAACTGATTTAATTTGACACATTAAGAGCTTGTTTTTTTCTTACCTAAACCAGTTCACTCACCCATAATTACAAGACACCATCTCAAACTGAACCCAGAGAGGGCCGTGCCTTAGCTGCAGTTAAAAATATTCTCCTCATCCATCCTTCTGATTAGAACATATCATCTTAATATACCAAACGCTTTTGGGAAGCTTTCTTCTGAGAGCAGTCATAAATTTAAGTGTTCTTGTCAGGTGTTGAGCATATTTGGCTCTCATCTCCGTCTCTTTTCAGCTTCTTGCATTTTATCCTTCATCCCGACCAGTCACATAGGGTCTGGCTCATGTGTAAAAATCAATATAATAGTTTAAATCCAGAAAAAAAACAAAGAGGAGCCAAATGGAACGACGCTGGTTTCGAAATTGGCTTTGTACTTGGAAAAACTTCTGATAAATGGGCAAAACGAAAGGGCCGTTGGCAATGTGAGCCGTCTTTATTTGCATAGACTGTAGCCATCAAGCTTGAATAGAGAATTCCCTGGCAGGCAAACTCAGGCAGGCAGATTTAAGGCGAAGAAATAGAACTTTATTTTAATTTCATAATTATTTGGACCGACCTAAAAGAAAAAAAAATTGATGGTGCACTCGGGGCCAATATGGCTGAGGTGGAGAAATGACGATACGAAGGTTCCTTTGAAGGGGAGATGTTTCCTGAGATTTCGCAGGGGCTGCTACTCCTCTGTAGTTTGTGCAATTTATTTCCTTAACAAATATATTTTACTCATCCCTAATTAAATTAATTAAATCTGCGCAGCGGCTGCCAAGAAAAGCGACAGACCGGCATCGGTACCCAAGCTGAACAAAAACCATTATTCGCAAAAGGGCAACTTGTTTAGTCTGTAATAAGTTGACGGCAAAAGTTCACTTTTTAGGCATTTAGCTGTCGGAAAGAATAATATGTGGGTTATGGAGTCAATTGGACAGAATTCCTTGCTTAAAAAGTCATAAGGATTTGTAGAGTCACTAAAGATGCAAAGCAATTATATTTCTTTTTTTCGGTAGTTTCATTGAGTATTTTTGGGAACCCCCCCCCCCCTCAAGATCACAATAAAAATTTCACAATACCCAGTGCCTATTGTTTTTAATCTCCTTGGTCACCCTTATTTCGGTAGGCACTAGTTTCTGTACACACGTTATAATAGTCTGACATACAACCCCTTGCTCTGGGCTGGTCCATCCAGTAGGTCAATACACCCATGGGATCCCATACACATGACATTTCATTAAGCATGGATCTTGTACAGCAACACTCCAAGTCTCTACAGGTCCATATTGAACACTTGTAGGCAGTCTTTGAGATCATTATAAAATGAAAGCACATGGAGTTAATATGGTGTCCAAAGTAGGCAATTGTTTTATGGATCCATGTTGCCTGTGAAGATGAAAACTGATAACATCAAGGTCACAGCTATAAGGTTTGAAGTGGTAGCTTCTAGGTCCTGGACCCTGAGATAGTCCCAAAGGTGCCATAAAATAATATTAAATGAAACAAGGTAGGTAGGGACCCCATTACAGATTTTGCATTGGGCCCCAAGGGCTTCAAGTTGCATTTCTGGATAATACAGTTATAACTATATATATATATATATATATATATATATATATATATATATATATTTAGATATCTACACATACTTCACTACTGGTACCCCACCAATTACTACAATGGGCATCCATTTGAATGGAGTGGCGGTCGTGTCTGTACACTGCCACTCCATTCAATGCTATGGGACTACTGACAAGAAGCCAAGAATAGCAGTTGCCAATCGACCTCAGTCCCATAGACATGAACAGAGTGGCAGTGCACAGGGTCGCTTTAACCATAGGTGCAATGGTCAACTGCACCGGCCTTATGGTTGCGGGGGCGCCCTCAGCTGCTCCAGATTGAGTGGGACAGTCCCACATTTTGGGTGTTGTCCTGTTCCAAGTGGCAGGCAGTGATGTCCACTCTGTGTCCTTAGGACACAGATAGAGGTTGCATATAATAGTGGAGCATGGAGCTATTATATATGTGCTCCATTATTCAGCCTTTGGCTGATGATGTCTGAGGCAGGAAAGCGCAATGAGTGCTAAGCCACAGATATTACATATGGAGCCTGCAAGTTCATGAAAACGTAGTTTGGTGAGTATTTAATGTAACATTGGTGGGTGAGGGGGCAGGGGAAATTAAAAAAGATTGCACAGGCCCCCCAATGCAGTAATATGGCCCTGGCAGTGCATATGTATGTCTGTCCCTCCACCCAAAAGGGGACACAGTACCCATATTCTTGTAATTGGTGGTGGCCCCAGTGATCAGCTATTTATCCCCTATCCACAGATGTTCTTCATAGATAGTCCTTTAATACTGATTGGGTCGGATACGATATAACATTAAATAAAAAACATAGTATAGCTGAATAGTCAGCAACGGGTTTTCATTTGGGTAGATGCAATGATGTTGATTCTATAGGACCCGATAAGCGTAGATACACCGACTCATAGCAAAGGAAGCCTGGAAATTATTCTCAGATATTGGCAAAAATGTGATAAATGGGCTATAAAGACACAATGCACAATATATTTCCTAATGGAGTAAAAGGTGACTAAGTAAAAAATATGGCTGTGTTCTGGTATTATGCTGCATTATGTCTATAAACGCACAGTTTCTGATGGAACAAAAGGAAATGTAATATATATTTAATGTATTTTGTGAAATGCTTGTTGCAGAATATTTTATAATTGTGATGCTCGATTAACTTATACACTACCGCAGGATATTCATTTTATTACTAAAGATTCGATGACTCACTTTATGCTGCAGAGCTTTACCTGAGAGAATCCATGTGGCCACCTGGGAGTTGTCATTGAAAAATATAGTAGGAAATAAATGATCATTTCAGGAATTTTTCTTGGTGAGCATATATGATAATTTATGAGGTTATAACAATGGGAGATTAATCATTCATTCTGTTAGAAGGGTCCCCAGCTATCAGCTTTAACCTATGTGGGAATGTGACAACAAGTGTTTAATTACCCTGCAGCGCCACCTCTGGGGAAATGAAGTATTGCACGGTCCTTACAATCAATGAACTGTACATATAATCCATGAATATGCTGGTTCTGGGATGAGAATTAAAGGGTTATTCCCTGAGATAGCCCATGATTCTGCAAATAGTTGTGGACCACTCCATGGTTGGGGCAGGGGTGGATTTAAAGAGGACCTTTCATGTCCTCATCAATGTGCGGTTTTATATACCGCTAGGAAGCCAACAGTGCACTGAATTTGGCAGTCTGTTGGATTTCCGGATATGTGCCCGGTGGTAAAGTTTTCTGCGTCATTAGTTTTGGCACCGATATCTCCCGACTGGCAGAAGGGAGGGCCTTACAGTCTGGCATCATTGGTAGGCAGTAAGGAACGCCCCTTCTGGCAGTACAAGGCTATATTAGAATACAGTCAGGGGGGCGTTCCTCATAGCCCAGCGATGATTCTTGGCTGTAAGGCCAACCCTTCTGACAGTAGGGAGATATTGGTTCAGAAATTAACAGCACTGATATCTTCAGCACTATTCAGCACACTGTCAGCTTTCTAGCGGCATATAAAACCACACATTGATGGGGACGTGAAAGGTCATCTCTAAGCAGAGACACCCTAGCTTAATAGAGTGACCTATGATTGTGACCCAGCTAGTCTGCTAAACCTGTGAGTTGTCTTGTGAACTGTATATAGAGACTATTCTTGTTACTCCTGGCAATGACCAGTATCTGTCGCTCCATTGTAAGCTTTGCACTTCTATTGTGAAGTGTGACCATCAAGACTGTACTCTCTAAGAGACTGTAACGACTACACTAGTACGCTACATTGTATTTGTGTGAGTCACTGTGCTGTCCTCTAATGGGGTGCCAAATACAGGGTCATGGTCCACACCACATAAACTGACCCTCTATAGTCCCTTACTGTGAAGAGCTAACCATGTCCACACATTACGCAGGCATCACACTGGTTTACAAAGGAGTGCCCATGTCTTCTTCTTTCTGTACCATGTGCAAGGATCACACTAAATCCCACATGAGAATTTCAAAAGAAAATGTTAGTTTTACTTTATTTGGATATTGCATTTTCTCCTACATTAAGTAATACAACAAAATTTACCAGCATGTAATACCCAGAAAGAGCTATGTCTTTGGTGTAATAATGCAGTGGTCATTTTCTTGAAAAATAAAATGAATATTAACCTGTGGCCAATTCTGGGCAATGTTCCCTGTAAACTCAGCAATCTGGAAAATAAGGTATAAATTAAGGCATTAAATGCTGATGAGTGTTCTTGCAATATTGTAATAAGAATATGAAGATAGAAGAGGATGTGATTTGAAGTTGGGGCCGCAGACACCCTTCCTCTAAAGAGTCTGAAGCTTTGATCTTTAGGTCTGTGAAAAGAAATTAGATGAAAAATATCACCAAACCTGTCCACATGATGCGTGCGGTATTGCAACTGAGTCTCATTCAGTTCAATAGAATTGACCTGCAGTACCACACATACTCTACGGTCAGCTGTTTTTGAAAGACATGAACCATGTTTTTCTTATGCTGTGCAAATGGTTTTTTGGGCTAAAAGTATTTAGACTTATCTTAAGGTCATCGACATCAGTTTAGCAGGGGTCCAACACACAACACGCTTACACCTATTCTAGAGTAATCAATATCATATTAGTGGGAGTCCAACACACAACACACAACACACTCATCGTAAGGTCATGAATATCAAATTAGTGAGGGTCCAACATACAACACCCCCAAAAATCATCCTTTCTCACAGAGAAGGTAGCTAGAAGCAGAAAGCTCTCTTCTCTGTGTGGCAACTCAATTGAATCACTGTAGGTTATATTCCATTCAAGGGAATGGGAGCCTGTGTAGTACCTTGTCTGGCCACTACACAGAGAACAGTGCTGTCTGCTTCCTGCTCCATTCTGTGTATCAGTTGCTGATAACAGCTGATTGGTGGGGTTATTGGTTATTGGACCCCCGCTGATTTCATATTGATGACTGATCCTTTGGATAGGTCATCAATATTTTTAGCAAAGGAACTTCCTTTATTTCTGGAAGTCCCCACTGCACGCGACTGCTGAGGTCAATCTGTGATCTCAGCAGCCTAAGGGAAGGGACATGAGAAGTGACAGTGTGGCGGGGACTCCCACTGCTAGGAAACACATGGAGCAGCAGGATTGGACCGCGTTGGAAAACACCGGAGCACTGGGGACAGGTATGTTTTTTATTTTTTTCACCTTCCCTTGCCTCATATTAATAAAATTGTTATCCCAGACAACCCCTTTAAATAAGCAAAGAATATGTAACATGGGAATAAGCTGTACAGTAAAATAACTAGTAAGACCTCTATAGATAGATGTACATTTCAGCATTAGAAGATGAATATTCATATGTCTTCCTGGTACATGGAGGACTGACCAGTTACACATGTGCATCTTCTTACACCAGAGCCTGAGCGGTGGTTTCATTATTTCTCTCCACATTTCAATCACTGGAGATTGTAGCCTGAAGCTGATGTTCTGGTGACTTGTTAGGATACAGAATATGCCCCCAGGTCTCTTACCGCTGCTTTACAGGGATTCTGCAGACGTGACAAGTCTTTTGTTCATGTGTGAAACCTCAGGCAGAAACCCATCTATCAATGGTTCTCATGCAATAGGTGGCCATTAACCATTTGTAGATGCCACAGTGAAATCGAGGAGAGACTCTGCTAGTAGTAAAGGGGTTAATTGACATGATATGGGTAATCTACTATCTTTTTATTCATTTAACTATAGCAATGTAGTTATCCTAGACATAAAAGGGTTAACCATGGGTGGTTGCAATAGGATTTTATATATTGACAGGATGAGATTTCTTTCTTCAGAAATAGGTAATGAAGCCATACATATATGGGGAAAATCAGGTGACAACTGATATGCCGATGTTCACGTTCTCTAGGTGTAGTAACATTAGATATTCCAGCATACATGATTAAATATATAAGTACATGGTCCATTTGGGGGTCTTGGTGTTGGTCATCTTCTAAGAGAACAACAATGTTGGCCACAAGTCTTACCTAAAGTATTACTAAAAACATCTTAAGGTAGCCATATACATTAGGCTAAGTCAGCCAAGCAATTTTTAGTCGGACCAGCTGATCATGTATTATATGATACATTTTTAGATGATATTTCTTTGGTCTGTGTTAGGAAATAAAGGGCATGTTCAATTTTAGTCTTCTATTCTCAAGGGAGATGGTTCAACACCAGAGGGATCTAGCACTGTCTTAATCCCCTCTTACCATTTACAACACTGCAGACTTGGTTTAACAAAATAAGTAAGTGCGGGTGTTGGGAAGACCGGGATTAATGGTTGTTGGCTGCTAAACTATTGAATGTATATGGTCACCATAGATAATACTCAGCAAAAGAAAACAACTCATGCACATATATTTATTGGGGGCTTTTACATTACATAGAGTGTATTTTTTAGATTTTTGTGAGCTGATGAATTTAGCGTAAAACCTATTCAAATACCTTGACCTAGACTTGAAGATCTGCCATTCTATATTAACTCTGAGCTACATTATGACTACATTTGGTTACAAATTGATATCTATAAGCATTAGACTAGAATCTGAAGGATCTCTTATCCATAAATGATCTCCAAATGGATCTCGTACCCATAAATGATTTCCAAGAGTATTCTCACCAAACCTTCTCTTCCTTGGTGGCCTTCTAAACAACCGTAAGGGCCAATATGGACAAAGATATATATGGCTCCATGTGCCAAATGATTGTTCACAAGAAATTAATTTCTTCATCTATTGTCCTATTTCTATCTAATATATATGGCTACCTTCAAACTTTTTTATGAGTTGTTTCATATCCAGCCCATTTTCATACGACTGTTAGGGAATATGGATTTCATGAGGATCAATAACTTTGATGGACCTGGCCTTACACTACAAGGGGACATTTATTGGTCCTGCTGCAGAAGAATTGTACAGTCTACTATGGCTTACCATTCCATAACAGCTTATCGGTGGGTCAATCTGACTCAGGATCCGTGACAATCATTTGATCTCTTCTATTCTGGTTTCAAGTTTGAAGATGAGTCAACCCCTTGCAGACCTTATACAAATGATGTGATATCTGTGTCCGCCATGTGTTACAATACAAAAGGGTTAGGAATTCATTATAATCTATGATTATTCACTACTGGTATGCTGGATCAGGCACTGTGCTGTAAGAGCTGAGAATTGTACATAGACTCTTATAGACTCTGCCATTTTGACCTTGAATGAACGTTCTTGAGTTTTCCGCCAACAATGTTTCCACCCGGGAAGATTTATGTGATCATTGTTCTGCTGACTGACAACATTAATAAGTGAGTTATAGAGGAAATGTATAATACTAAAGGAGTGAATAATCTACACTTCAAAACACCAACCGCTTATATAGCACAGTGTAGAAATCCATTGATCTCGGAACGTATCTTCCCACCTTGAAAGATTTTGAAGTGTAAGCGATCCGGATGCCAAACTCTATCTTAATGCCTACTTGACCTTTAAGGTAATTTCGCCGTTTACAAATAATTTGCCATTCATTTTTTAAAAAAAATTTCCAGAAAATAAACAGGGTTTTATATATCAAAATGGCATCTATGCGCCTCGTAATTTGCCGAGTTGTACGCACGCTTAAATTCAAAGACATTTCAAAGGCATGTTCCCATTGCCGTGCCTCTATCTGTTGTCGCAGATTAAAATCTGTCTATTTTCCCTCTCCCTGTCCATATCTATTTTCTTCTCAGCTATCTTTTGTCCTTGGTATATCCCGATTCATACATGGTGGAATCTCAAGTACTACCTCCGCTTACTGGGACTCATGCTACTCAGATTCAATATGCCAATGGACTCCGGGAGATAAAGTGTCTTTAATAACAGGATGTCCACTCTGTTTATCTTCTCTGAGTACATATTTTCTTTGCAGGGTGTGAAAAACATAGCAATATATGCAATTGGTAGGAGATGAGACGTCTCTGTAATTGTCAGGCTATTAGGGGAAAAGAATAGAATTTTATGCAATTTTTTGACGTTAGCATAATCCTGAGCTACGAGAAAATGGTACCCTCACTTATTATGCCAGCAGGTCTTCACTTATCAGGGGATATGGCCATTTCTTACTTCTCAGGATATTATACATCAATGCATGTTGATCATTATTCCTTCCTGGGAACCTTTAGAATCTTTATATCCCATTATATCAGTAGTAAAAGGAACATAAGTATAATGGGTTAAAGGGAATTATCAAAAATCAGAAATCCTATCCTTGAAGTGTTCTTTTTTGTTTTTGAAGTTCAGTTGGAAGTTTCTATCAATATGGCCATCCACAGCTCAAAAAATGGTAATCTATACATTATCCTTAAAGAGGACCTTTCATCAAATCGGGCCCATGCAGTTTTATATACTGCTGGAAAGCTGACAGTGCGCTGAATTCAGCGCACTGTCGGTTTTCCCGATCCGTGCCCGGTGTAAAGCACTATCGGTCCCGGGACCGTAGCGCTTTAGTGTCAGAAGGGCGTTTCTGACAGTTAGCCAGGAACATCCTTCTGCCTCGCGGCGCCTATATCGCTGTACAGTGAAGCGGGGAGGAACTTCCCCCTCTCTCTCCTGATAACACTCGTCTATGGACGAGCTGTGTGAGCAGAGGGAGGGGGCATTCCTCCCCGCTCCACAGCACAGAGTGATAGGCGCCGTGAGGCAGAAGGACGTTCCTGGCTAATAGTCAGAAACACCCTTCTGACACTAAAGCGCTACAGTCCCGGGACCAATAGTGCTTTACACCGGGCACGAATCGGGAAAGCCGACAGTGCGCTGAATTCAGCGCACCTTCAGCTTTCCAGCAGTATATAAAACTGCATGGGCCCGATTTGATGAAAGGTCCGCTTTAACCTCGGGAATAACATCTGGGGTGAAAGCTGGGTTGTACATGCATAGACAGACAAATTGGCCCTTCAGCCAAAAAAATTGGTGCTAATAGAAAGAAATTTCAAAACAAAATATAGGAAAACCCCTCTCTCATAGGGCAGGGAGTAATAGGAAAAATGTATTCAGATCAGTGTATACTGTTGCTATCCTAATTTATATGGGCTTCCAGCTTTATCTTACACTAAATCCTATGCACTCCAATCATAACGAGATGACTCTGCCGATCTTGTCCAAGTTTACACATAACGAGAAGACTCTGCCAACCTTGTCCACGTTTAAACATAATGAGATGACTCTGCCGACTTTGTCCAAGTCTACACAGCAAAGCTGAAAAGTGAGCTCCAGAAAATAGAACATGTCATTAGCAGGTGTCCCGACTTCCAATGGTATAGATATAATCTTAAAAGATAACTTCATAGAAAATGTTTATTTCTCGCTGCTCATACACCATTCAGTTAGCAGAATTTATTAAACTCGACTTCACTCAAAATACCGTATTTTTCAATTGGCTTCTATAACCTCAGTTATTCTTTTAGGCATGAAAAAATAGCAATAAGTAAAGCAAAAAAAAAAAAAAAATATATATATATATATTATTTCCCATACATGTTATTTGCTATGGGAACGTGAATGACTTGACTTTCATCAAAGACTTGATTTTCACCATTGCTGCATTGACATTCAAGAGCTGGATTTCTGCAGTGTGGGAAAAAATTTGTCAAAACCCATCTGACCTTTGTTTGCCGTGACTGCCCAGAAAATGAATCTCTGTTTAGTATCTATAAGTCAACAGGGATCTGAACTTTCACTGTGGAGGTCCCCAGCTCCCGCTGTGACAAACGCTACTCCTGGAAGTGTATTCACAGTCAGAGGGAGAGTCTCCGTCATTTCGAGCCACATATGCCTGGATGTGTACATGACCATTTTGCTGTGCGAGGCAGACGTCATTTTAAATGCACGCTGTCCTGGAAACTTTCCACTGTGAGCTGCAATGACAAGATATTTTCTCCTGTAAATACATAGAGAGCTGTGTGACTCTATTTGGAATTAAAAAGATGCCGCTGATGATATAAAGAGGTTTCGGGATTGATGTGACTGATCCTGCATGCTGGGCTTATGATAAATCACAGATAAAAGGTCAGTAGCAGAGAAGAACACCAATCCAAAGTGGACTGAAGGGATGTACATAGCACACATATCACCGTCTCCTGAAATGAATTTTACCAAATGTAGAATATATATACACTGAAACCTCTCAGAAATGGCCATCCAAACCTGCAGCAAAAAATTGTTTTTTAGAGGGATGGTCCTCCCAAAAAAAGGACTATTATACAAATGTAGCAATTGTTATAGAAACTGGATATTTGTGTAGTGCACCGCTCATTCTCTTTGTACTAGAGCAACTATACTATGTGAATAACATAAAGCACTGTGGAGTATTGCATTAATATTATTATTATTGTTTATTTATATAGCACCATTAATTCCATGGTGCTTTACATTTGGGGGTTACATACAATACACAGAATATACAGGTAGATATAATACTAACGATGACCGACTGGCACGGTGGGGTAGAGGGCCCTGCCCGCGAGAGCTTACAATCTATGGCGGAAGGGGGGAGAGACAGAAGGAGAGGGGGAGACAGTTCAGATGGCAGTAAGGTGATAGTGTTATTGGAGGTTGTAGGCCTTTCTGAATAGGTGAGTCTTCAGGGCCTTCTTGAAGCCTGTGATTGTGGGGGTCAGTCTTATGTGTCTTGGTAAGGAGTTCCAGAGTATGGGGGATGCACGGGAGAAATTTTGGAGACGGTTGTGTGAGGAGTGGATGAGAGCAGAGTATATGGCCGGCAGCCATTTTGGGGTGGCCTCTCTATGCTCCTGTATAGAACTACAAGAGCAAGAGAAGCCAGAACAGATGGAGTTGCTGCAGAAGAAGGAGGCGGTGCAGGAAAGAGCTCTGGGCAGCAATGGGGATGCGCTCATTGGCCTTTCAGCACTGGGGCCCGCCCTCATTGCTGTGGAGAGCTCATTTGTATACCAGTTAAAACCGGTATTTCTACGGAACGGCGTGGCGGAGACCACGTCTAAAGGTAGGAGACGAATAGCCTTTCTTAAGGCTATTCCGACGTGTTCATTAGAAAAAAAGTAGTTTAATGGTAGAATCCCTTTAAAGTTGAAGTCTGAACAATGAAATCCATTTACTGGTCCACTTCTTCCTCCACAAATAGGGAGAGCCTCAATATTCCATAGTTAATGGTAGGTTTCCTATCTTGTTTATTAAAACTGGTGTGATTGAACCCCTCTTAATAATTTCGGGGCATCTCAGATGGTCTGTGCACCTGAAATTGCAAACTATGGCAGCTTTCCAGCTAGATTCTAAACATTCAATCATTACCTGCAGCAATAAATTTGTTGGGGGATAAGAAAAGTGACAAGCATGGCTCACGTGCGGGAAAAGTCGCAATTCTAAGAACTTGCGCCAAAAATAGTGCGATTGTCTATGTACTAAGCTATTTCCAGGCCCTACCGTAATCACTCTTCATAGAGATAGTTCTCAAAGCTTAAATAGGACTGCTAAAGTAAGATTATTCTATTGGGCCTTGCAGTGCATAACCCAGCACAAGTTGATGGAGTTCATTGGACCAGAGCCAATGATATCCAAAAAGATCAGTTGGTCCAATTTCTATCTTGGTCAATGTGAAACCCTACTACAACAGCTTTCAGATCGCTTCATCATATTTGCCCAAGAAGAAGACACCTATATGTGTAGGTTCTAAGCTGTAGTTTCTTGGTCCATTCTTGGTCCAGAGCTCAATGTTCTTCGCAGTTCTTCAGAGGCCACAAGTAGGAAAGGTGTTCTTATTGATTTTATGAGTGAAATACAGGGAATAAGAAGATGAGAATGGAAAGCCCGGGATTGTTATGAAAGATAAGACTCCCTTGCCTTGCTGGTGTCACATGCAATTGATTAAGACGATAATGACGACTTGTGAAAATCTAAGGAACGTTTCTTTTTCTTCTCCATCACAATTTCCATCAAAAATGCCTGACACGTTTGAAGAATAAAAGATGCCAAAATGAAGGTTTACAACACAAAGCCCTGAGATGAGATTATGCCTTGTAATTAAGCATTCTCAATACATCTAATCAGGTTTTACAATCTCCTCAGACCTGCTGTTACTCTCCATTCGCAACTCCCGGCAGTTTTTGTAGTGTGTTACAGAGATAAGGCCAGAAAACATACCCTGTGTGGTTTATTTCCTCACACCAATAAGAGGATGAAACCATAGGGGTATATTTTATCATGCTAAAATTACCTTGGGAGGGAGGCAAGGAAATCAAGAGACTTTATAGCGATCTAAAGCTAGGCAATAAAGCGCACACTCTAAAAAGGAAAGATCAGACTGCGGGTTGGTCGGGGTAGAATAAATCACAGTACTCCCACCAGAGGTTCTGGAGGGGGAGGGGAAATAAATTTAGAAGAGAATGACCTTGAAGTCTTTAAGTATCTAAGTATAAACAAAATCAGAAATAGCATTATGCTTTCATGTCTTACGTCTCTGTTTCTATTAGGTTACTCACTCAACCTTCTATTCCTTTGGAAGCAACAATAATAAGAATACTTAATGTTTGAATATTATTTTTTATTATATTATATATATTGATTATATTATATTATTTTTATTATAATATATATATATATATATATATATATATATAAATTTATTATGCTTATTAATAATAATAATAATAATAATAAACAGAAGAAAAAATATATTTTTTTGAAATAATTGTAAAAATATTTATATTTATACTTGATTACAAATATTCTACATTGTAGTAAATATAGGTTTATTTATTTGTATTGAAATATATTTCTAATTATTATTTTTATCTCTGATTAAAAAATTTGTTTAAAAGAAAGAAATAAAAAAACAGTTCTCATCTATAAATGTCTTGGCGTTCCAGTGTCACAGCTCCTGTCCCCACAAAGTGAGGATTTCCCATTTACTGAAATTAGTGATTGGGCAAAGTGGTTATGGGATGGTGCATAGAAATTCATCACTCCCTGGTATGCAGGGATATGAAATGGCAGGGATAGGAACTGCAGCCCTGGAACTGTAGCACAACTATGGGCAGCACGGTGGCTCAGTGGTTAGCACTGCAGTGCTGGAGTCCTTGGTTTGAACCCTGCCAAGGACAACATCTGTAAGGAGTTTTTATGTTCTCCCTGTGTCTGTGTGGGTTTCCTCCGGGTACTCCAGTTTCCTCCCACATTCCAAAAACATATTGATAGGGAATGGAGATTGTGAGCCCTATATGGGACAGTGACTGACAAAGTCTGTGAATATGATGGAGCTGGATATGAGCATATTATAATATATTATTCTATTCTATTATATCTTTATTTTGTACTGAGCTGTTGCAGGACTGCTATAACTCAATGGAGGTGTTACTGTAAGGATGTCATATGAGTAAGACAGACATGTTCCATTGGACGCCAGACATATGGAGGTATATTGCTTCTATAGGAGAATACTTAGATCAATATAAAGTTAGTGAACTGTCACACAGGTCACATGCACATGGTTGTGACAGTCTTATAGTTCAGGTACTATATTCATAAACCATGAACTTATGCATGAATTCAGTTCCATGTTGGTTAATGGCAAAAGAGTAGATATGAGAAAGTGGCTATGACTCTCACCAGCTACAAATATTTAAGCATGGATATTCAATTTAATAAAAATAAAAATTCTATATTTAAAAAATATATTAGTAGGTAAAATATAAGATGATAATAATAATAATAATAATAATAATAATAATAATAACAATAACATAGTTATATCTCTTGTCTACTTGATATATTAGCTATATTATATTAAATTGACCACTCATTGTATAAATTTTAGTATTAGTATTGGATATGAACCCATAGAAGCCAAATGATAAACATAAAGGAGGAATTGAGCTGCTTTGTAACAAGCAGATAATGACACAGGAGGTTGCGACATGTACATGTTATTACTTGGCATATTATTTAACCTTGTATAGAGAAGTGACAGAGAAGTATCACTGTTACTGCATAAGAACGTCCATCCAGGAAACATCAATACACAATAACAAATGACATATCCATTGGTCGGGCAATTGTGTCTTTTGTAGTCTAGATTCGTCATTGTCTCCTGCTGAATCATCTTTAATCCCCAACAAAGACATTGTCAGTTTCTTAAGAAACCTGTAGCTCAGGTCTAATCATTATTTCTGGTCTCTTCTCAATCATGTTGGTTACTTTAAAAAGTCACAATTAAGTATAATTTTCCTTCTCTTCATTCACTTGAAGGAAGATATTACATTTTCACTCAGTAGTGACAAATATACAGCTATAATGACATGAGTGGTAGCTATATACTGGGCCGGAATATCCTGGGGACTGCTTAGCTGGGTCTAGTGACATCACATCACTCTATGGTGCGACGTATGGAAAACCCAAGCAGCTTTGTGCTGTTCTATACTATTCCTCTAACTCCTATAGAAGAGAATGGGAGCTACAGAAACAGCTTAGCACAGCTGAAATACACTGTTTCCATAGCCCTGGTGGTTGCTACTTTAGAGTAGATATTCGCATCTCTGCAGCATGTTGCTAAAATGGTAATACCTCTTTAAGTTAAAGGTTTTATCGAGGCTTTCCAAAAATGTAGCTAAAAGCAGGATCCATTATAAAATAAAAAAAGTTAATACTTTTTAAGGCTGAGGCCTCATGTTGGGGAAACGCATCTTTTTTTGTTGCAGATTTTGCCGCGTTATTTTGAGCCAAACCTAGGAGTGGCTACAAAAGGAATGGGAAATATATAGGAAGTTCTTATATTTCTCCCTCCTGCTCAATCCACTCCTGGCTTGGGCTAAAAAAACTGCAACAAAATCTGCAACAAAAAGAGCTGCGTTTCTACAACATGGGGCCTCAGCCTAACACTTTTATTCCTCTTCTGCTCCAGTCTTACCAGCCCAGTGTTTAGGGTGTGTTCCCATGCTGAGGTTTTCTGATGGAGATTTTGAAGCCAAAATCAATAGTGGATTGAAAATAAGTGAATTAGCCCCTGCTCTTTATAGGTTCTCATCTTTTAAGACTCGCACCTGGTTTGGTTTCAAAAACTTACTTAAAAAATACCATGCTGAAATGGAGCTTTTTTGTTGTTGCAGATTTTGTTGCAGTTTTTTGAGCCAAAGCCAAGAATGGCTACAAAAGGAATGGGAAATTTATAGGAAGTTCTTATACTTCTACCTTCTGCACAATCCACTCCTTGCTTTGGCTCAAAAAACCGCAACATAATCTGCAACAAAAGAAGCTGCATTTCCGCAACATCACAGAGATGGCTCTGCTATGTCATGTTATAGTCATAGACATGGCTCAGCTAGGTCATGTGATGTCACAAGGGTAACTCTGTCACTTGTAACAAAAAATGACGAGGCAAAATTTCATCTCCGGAAAGCAAATACTGCATTCACTGCATCTTCGTGAGCAATTGATAAAGAATATAAAACAAGCTGTATAATAATCATAAATAATAATTTCAAAAATGGTGCAAAATATGATAGATTTTGTATGCCAAAGTCCTTAAAGGGAGTCACCAGAGTCCTTCAACTCTATCCCACCCTGCAGATTAGTAAGTTGTTTTCCCTTTGTGACTCGGTGCCTCTGTTACTGAGATATTGCTGTTTTTGTCAATATGCAAATGAGCTCTTTGGAACAGTGCCCTCATTGCTCCAAAAGGTCATTTGCATTTTGACAAAAACAGTGATATGTCAGCAACCGAGGTACCAAGTCACAAAGGGAAAACACTGATTTAGGCAACCATCACCTATTTTTCTGCAGGACTGGGTTAATATACTGTGTTCTTGTGACAGACCTCCTTTAAAGATCCTGCTTGCTGATGTTTTCCCTTTGGCAGAAAGGAAAAAAATGATGTTAAAGAAAGCAAACAGAATAAGAAAGATAATAAAGTTGTATTGGAAAGATCATATGTTGTGCACTAACTGACTATGAACTAATCTAAAGTTAAAAAGTAGAACTTCCCTCATTAAACCTCCTTGAGATGTACATAAGTTTTCACAAATAAAAAAGTACCAGCTTATAAAAGAAATAAAATGTGGTCAGTATTTTAATCGTAGTCCGTCATCCCCTCCAGCTCAGAGTAGTCACTTGTTATGACATGCAGGCGACAGGAAAGAAGAACATTTTCAGATGAAACAGTTCTAATGGTTTCCAGCGAGATGCATGACTGACGATCAATATGCTTACTGGGTGGTGGAATGGGTCTCAGCAGGTATGAGACAAATGCAATCCTAAATGTCACTTCCCGAAGATGTGAAATGACACCAGGTAGCAGAATCGGAATCATCATGCAAATTTGGTAGTTGGCAGGAGCGCTGCCTTTCTGAAGTGTCAGGGCACTTTCATTTTGGGACCTATAATTGGCACAGATGCAAGGCAGTTTTATTGGCACTTTTCCTTTACTTGCTCACAAATTTTATCCTACCAGACTCTCTAGCTGGAAGGTATTTGAGAGACGGGAATTCACCTTGTGATCTCTCTGTATCACAGGGCATGTGGAGACTCGGTAGATATTTACTCACTTCTCATAATTAGAAATAACTTTAAAATCTTTCATGTTTTAAGCAAAATCATCTTGGGTGTTATGTTCATGTCCTGTGTTTTTACTAATAAAGCTCTGTTTAAAACATATCTATTTACTATAATACTGCCTTCTGTGTACAAGAATATAACTACTATAATACTACCCCTATGTACAAGAATAGAACTACTATAATACTGCCCCCTATGTACAAGAATATAACTACTGTAATACTGCCTTCTGTGTACAAGAATATAACTACTATAATACTGCCCCTATGTACAAGAATATAACTACTATATTACTGCCCCCTATGTACAACAATATAACTACTAGAATGCAGCTCCTATGTCCAAGAATATAACTATTATAATACTGCCTTTTGTGTGCAAGAATATAACTACTATAATACTGCCTCTGTGTACAAGAATATAACTACTTTAATACTACTAGCCACAATAATATTGCCTTATGTAAAAATATACCCTTCTATAATAGCATATAATATGTACAAGAATATAACTAGTAACTATTATACTATCCCTTGTGGACAAGAATATGACTACTATACTACTGTTGACTATGTTCAAGAACCTAACTACTATAATACTGTCCTCTATATGCAAGAATAAAACTAATATGATACTGCCTTCTATGTACAAAAATATAACTACTATAATATTGCCTCCTATGTACAAGAATATAACTACTATAATTATGCCACTATAAGACTGTGACTACTATACTGCTGCCTCATGTACAAGAATATAACTACTATAATACTGGTCCCTATGTATGGGAATATAACTTTTGAATACTGTTCTTTTACATACAACAACATATCTACCGTAATACTGCCATTATGTACAATAAGATAACTACTATAATACTGGACAAAACCAAGGGACACTTTTTAGTTAATTGGAATGTTACTTTAACTTTCCAGAACATGTGGATTTTGTGGTATTTTCAGTATGGTGATCACATGCACATTACAACTTTGTTCCTTGTTATAATTTTGCTAATGTCACCAGGGAGTTTTTCCGATGAAATATCGTCAGGCTAGCACTTTGTATGAAAGTTTTTTACGACTGCTGTTTCTGTTTATGCCTTGTGTTGTTGTATTTCTTTCTGTTCTTGTGTTCCGAAAGCCAATTACTGTGACTAACAGAGCACTGTAAATTTTTGCAAATGCGTATTGCTGTCTCTGTGGGATGCGTGGCATCTCTTCTCACGTGTTTTTATATCACTCCAAAATGAACGGCTTCTGTTTAGCATATGGCTTCATACTTAGTTATCCGCTCAAAATATCGCAGCTCAGGAGTGATTACTTTGGAAGACGAATAAATGGTTCATTTTTCAGTTCAAAATTAGTTATAAATAAAATGTACGGCGCTTTAAAAACCTAAATTTACACTAAATTGGAGACAGTCAATCATTGCAAAGAGTTGACAAACTTCAGAACTTTATGGTAAGGTTTCCAAATAATATTCAAAGGAACCGTGTAAGATTCAAAAAGAATAAAAAGATCTACTATTTTTCCAAAAACAACTCCACTCCTCTTCATGGATGTGTCTAGTGTTGTAGGTTCACATGAAGAGGGTTGATCTGTAATACCAGGCACAACCTATGGACGAGTGGGGCACTAAAAATTAGCCAACCCTTTTTGCTTATATAACCCCATCTTTGATGTTTCAATCTTTTTGTAAGTTTTTGAAATGTTGCTATTTTTCTTTTACAAGTTCTAGACTGATTTTGAATTTTGGAAATATGATGGGGTCATAGGTCAATAGTGTCGTTTACAATGCTACTTGTTCTGAAGCATATATGTGAGAACGTTATGGAACTATATTGGTGTTAGATGACTAATGCCAAGGCCTTCTGATGAACACTTCTATATTGAACGTACATGATGGTTTTATTATAGTGAGCCTCATACATGGACCTATCCATAGTGATGTAACATAGTTGCCTATTTTGGCAAATATTAATAGTTTTTGATGGGTTTTCTCATGAACATACTCATATTTAACTCTGTATACTGTTAAAAATTCAAGTTGAACAGGTTATCAGGCATGGATAGTACATGGAGGGGACAAGACCTAGACAACATTTGGTTGATTTTGTCTAGTCAAAAGACTGTCACTAAAATCATTAGAGAAAGTCTTTAAAGAACATAAATTTTCTCTGCAAATTTTTTAATTAAGAGGCCTTTGTTTTACAATGATGCTGGGATTATCACCAGGTATAGTCTCTCAACCGAGATGCAACAACATGGAAACGGCCGTCCTCGTTGAGAGACTATACCTGGTGATAATCCCAGCATCATTGCAAAACAAAGGCCTCTTGGAAGGTCGAGCGTGATGTTAACGGGAGCAGCCTTTATTGGGCTATTTTCACTGAGATTCTGTCTTCCTAATTACATCAGGGAAGACAGGCTTGCACATTCCAGTGAGCGCCCTCTATTGGTTTGCAATACTGAGGCACCTGACTTCCTAATTACATCATGGAAGACAGATTTGCATGTTCTTCCCATAATTTTTTAATTACTCATATTTGCAAAAATGTTTAACTTTTATTTGTCTACAAATGTAAATCTTGTTAAGTTTGTGAAAAAACACTTAATTTATCTTTATACAACTTTAATCTCCAGCATAGACAGTGATAACATTCTGTCTGCTAGAGCCACCACCAGAGGGAGCTTTCCAGTTTTTTTGTTTAGATAAGCCATATAGTGCTTGTTATTTGAGATGAACAGTTTTCCCTTCTGTCAGTTTTCCCTGGCTAGTGAGTGGAGACGGGTAATAAAGCTTCTACAGCATGTCTATATTCTACAGTATGTCTCCTGTACACTGCAGACAAAGTGAAGATAAGTTCCTTCTCCCCTAAATCTCTATAGCACAACTTACGAAGAAGCACTGGGGTGAGAAAAAACACTTACTTGAAGCTGCAGCATTGAACTTAATCCTTCAGTGGGTTTATAGTTGACCTACTTTCTTATGTTGGATTTTAGCAAGGAATTTAGGGTGAATGATCAGTTCAGGAGGGAAAGGGGGAAATAGGCATTTTCTAATGAGATACATTGCAAAGTTTCTGATATTTGCTTGTGCTATTGTTAGAACAATTGCATCATTTTAAGCTATGTCTAAGCAGGGGAGGCTTCATTAAAGAGGACCTTTCGTGTCTTCCTGCACTTGTGGTTTTATATACCACTAGAAAGCCAACAGTGCGCTGAATTCAGCACACTGAACGGCTTTCCCGCTTTCCAGTTATGTGCCCCGGGGCAAGAGATACTGGTGCCATTAGTTTCGACACCGATCTCTGCCCACCATCAGAAAGGCTTTCCTGACAGTCTAGCTGTGCTGTGAGGAAGCCCCTTTCCCTCCGACTGTACTCGTCCATAGTCTTGTACTGTCAGAGGAGGCGTTCCTTACTACCCAGCGATGATGCTGAGCTGTAAAGAACGCCCCCCAGTACTAGTCTATGGACAAGTACTGTCAAGAGGGGCATTCCTCACAGCTCAGTTAGACTGTTAGGAATGCCTTTCTGGCCGTGGGCAGAGAAACTAACGGCACCGATATCTCCAGCCTGGAGGCACATAACGGGAAAGCCAACAGTGCGGTGAATTCAGCGCACTGTCGTCTTTCTAGTAGTATACAAAACCGCATGTGCCCGAGGACATGACCATTTAACCATTTCACAATTCAATGAATTGATAATAGAACATAAATACAGAAGGATACACCATCATGTGGCTCCAGACTGCTGAGCTCTCACATTATATTTTTAATTCATAAAATGTATAAAATAACATATAAAATAAATAATATTTATAGAAGGACAATAAACCCGCAATGGGAAGTCTATAAGATTTACAGGCTGCTTCGAATAACCCCAACCTTCTTTATGAAGGAGGCCTTATTTAATTACCAGTATATAAAACAAAGGTTAATGCCCGCCACCACTGTCTCTGCCATAAGCATTTTCTTCCTCTAAGTTTCCTAGGTTTTTCAGAACACAGCAAATCCCCGGTGCCATATATCAGCAGCCAAGGAGCACTTATTACTTACAAGATCTTCTTTTATACCTATCATTGACACATTTAATTCATTAGCTACAAAATCCACAAGTAAATGTTTGCAGGTCATAAACCATCTAAGGAGATCCAGCCTCTGGCAATAAAATGTGAAAAATTATGCTTCGCTAAATGGAGGATATTGCTTCTCGCTCGCGACTTTTCCAGACCCTGCTGCTTTTCATCATAAATTTGTTCAGTAGTTTTTTTCTTCTTATGTTGACTTCATTTGCTTGTGGTTTCTTTCAGGCCACAGAATGGTTCCATGATATTGTACAATCGGAAGAAGGTGAAATACCGGAAAGATGGATATTGCTGGAAAAAGCGGAAAGATGGGAAAACAACTCGAGAAGATCATATGAAACTCAAGGTCCAAGGAGTGGAGGTAGCTGGTTTTATCAAGTTTACTGTTTTATAGGAGATTGTTGGTGCAACTGGTGTTATATGTCGACTTAGGGTGGCGCCATTTTAATATAATTTTTTGAGTGTTGGTGTTACAAAGAGTTGAGTTGATGTAAAATCTATTAATGTTATTGGAGGTTTTTTTCCGATTTAGGTTTTTTTAAATATTTACTGCTTCTAACTCCATTTACACCAAGCACTTGGATTCTACCAAATGTAACTTGTGGAATTTTTATGTAGGCAAAAACCTAGTTTGAGAAAATAAGGGTTTACTTTTTTGTGAAACAGCACACTTTCATCTATAGTTTGTATATGGTTTTGTACCTGTAGCCTAGCCCAATTTACTTACATAGGGGAGAGGTGAAATAGCCCATGGACAAGATTGGTATCCAATAATACTATTTTAGGGACTCAGATTCCCGATTAGTGGACTGCAGTATAGGCTGTCGGAATATTCTCTATGGATACACAGCCTGATATGAGACAACATGTAATTGCTGAAAGGTTTGTATGGAAACTCGAAAGAGGTCACCGATGGGTAATGTGTACAACCTACTATATACAACTATACAGAAAAATACAGCAATTTTTTTTTTTCTGTACACTCAATGAAACTTTGTGGCTTGGTTTCTTTAATATTAATTATTACTCAAAATCTCTACAAGCCACTTCCACCAGTTGGGAGTCCAATCTATACACATCCGATATTAGCAAAAGTGGATAATAAAATGAAAATCCCATTAATGCTGCCAGCTATATGGATTTATACTATATAGTGTCTAGTGTATCTGAGCTTGAGAAGGATTGGACGGGAACAGTTCCCTTGTTATGGGATCTATGGTAGATCCCACTAGGTGACCAGGTGACAGAGAAATTAGTCTTATATCGTTGACAGCTATTGTCTCAGAAACTAAAGGCAAGATATGTATAAAGGGCAAATTACTGAGATAATTCAGTACTATTATATAAGAACTAATGAAGAAGGAGTCAAGTTGATGGAGATATAAAGCAAATATAGCTGTGGGATAAGGGGGCACAGCTGATAATGGAACACCATAGCCTAATGAAATATACTGAAAAGCACTGCCAATCAGATTCCAATATACTTGTGTATAATGAAGCTAAGTCCAATTAAAGGGGTTTTGGAGACTCAAACTGAAGACCTATCCTTATCACTAAAATATCCATGGGGACTGACACACCAGTGGATCATCTGATGGAAGTGGCAGCAGCACTCCCCGAGTGTTACTTCTACGTCAAAGGTCATATGCTGTCCTATGGCCTGATCACAGCCCTGTCCCATTCAAGTGAATTGGGCTAAACTACAATACCAAGTACAGCCATTATACAAGTATACGGCACTGTGCTTCAAAGTGAGGCTCTCATGAATGCTGTTGGCCCAGGACCTACGTGTTGGATACCCAAGGGTAGGTCATCAATTATAGAGTCTGGCCAACATCGGCACCAGACGAGATGGACGGAGGCCCACTAAGATTCATGGCACTCATGGTAAACATACTTTACATTCACAAAACTTAAAATAGGATAGATACAGTATAGTCCACTATGACTATATCACCCCTGATCTAACACTGGAGCCAGTCCTGGGTCTTACAGTATATATGTACCTATAAAAGAAATCTGATGGATAGAAAGCAATGGTAATGTGCTTGGGCTGTAAGGTTATGTGCAGTAAATATTTACTATACACATTGTAAAATCTTCTATTTTGCCTAAAAATACTCAAATTAGATTTTTATTTTTTGCAGAAATGTAAGAAAGAAAAGATTAAAAAAATGTTTTGGATGATTTTGTGATTAAATTTAATTCAGTTTTTATATGGTTATTAAGTACTATGTGAACTTGTGTTGATGGGTTACGTTGTAAAATTGCTCTTTAGATTGATATGGTTTTTTATATCAATTGTTTTCAAGTCTTCTGTTGGTCGTAGCAATTTCATTGGAAGCCTAGAAACGATAACTGAAGCTTTTTATTAGTTTGTATAACATTGTGGTATGTAATATAGCTTTTATCTATAATGTCATATGTAAAGTTGTGATATCATCAACATCGTTCAGAAAAAATTGAAAAAAATTAAGCGAGTCTCCCGGTGATTGACCGTATCACAGAATATAACGCCATTCACCAATGAGACTCGTACATGTTTCCAGCTATGAATTAATCCCTAGGAGGTTTCTAAAAGTTCTTTTCGTTGTCCCAAATTGGGCCCTGCTTTGGAACTATCATATAGTTTTACATAGAAATAAGTTGGAAGGGTTATGTACTAATGGTGATTGTTGACTTATGTCTAGGAGTGAAATTTGATGGAAAAATGTCACTCAAGTAAATAGCGTTGAGCAGACACTAAGCTGTAATATTAGTCATAGCAGGATGACACTCTATATGGTGAAGGCCATTGGGGTTCAGCCATACATCATTATACATATCTTAGCCTTGGTGAGTTCTATCCTCGAGCTAACAAACCTCCTCACCCTTAACAGTTTTTGTAGACATGACAAGACAAGCTTTCGGATAGCTAAAAATTCTACTAATTTGAGGGCAACACAGTAGCTCAGTGGTTAGTACTATAGCCTTGTAGTGATGGAGTCCTGGGTTCAAATCCTGCCAAAGACAACATCAGCAAGGCATTTGTATGTTCGCCCCATGGTTGCATTGGTTTCCTCCAATACTCCAAAGTCATACTGATAGGGAAAAATGTTGATTGTGATTCCTACATGGAGGTCACGATCCACTTAAAAAAAAAAAAAAAAAAAAAAAAAATTCCACTAATTTTGGAAACATCAAACCTCATGACAACATCTATATTTTTATTAGAGAGCACTATTCATGTCCATTGCTTGTGTATGGTATTGCAGCTCGGCCACATACATGTTGCAATACCAGACCCAACAAGTTGTTTTTTTCTAATCTTGCACAACTTTTTGAAGCCGTTCTATAATATCATTCATATTTGCCATTCCGCTCCATCCTTGATCTTATTTCAGCCATCCTTACACCACTGGAACTGGCTTCCTGCTTTGTACCGTATCTGTTACCCGCTTTGTATTCTAAGTCACATAATTTATATGATTTTTTTTTACTACATTGCGCTGAAGTTGCTCTCTGAAAAATGTGTGTTGAGTCCCGCTGTGTTGCGTCAAAATGAGTTATGCAGGTAACAGCGCCTTTGATTTATACTCTTTTCTTTATATATAAGTGATGAATGTCGTGCTGATTTGGTGATGCAATTTAAAGGTATAACACCGATACAAGCGCGCATTTGGCTCGCCATTTTTTTTTTTTTTTTTTTACTATGAACCATTGAGCTGTTTTAAACTTGTATAATTGTCGTATAATTGTTGTTCATTGTTTTTTAAATCTGCTTTTCAAAGACGAACTCCTACTGTGGAGGTGCCTTTCATGAAAGCCGTGAAATACACCCGTCCTAGAACACAGCCTGAGGACAGAGCACGCTTTCTGCCAACTTGTTTTATTCATATACATTGTTAAAGGAAGCTCAGGAATTAACAGACTACGTAATGAGCCGGGGAGGGGGGGCGACATGTCTCATCATTTTAATAAGTTGTTATGTAGTTTTATGTAAAATTTGGTTTTATGTTTAAAATATGTAAAATTATCATTATAATTCGTAATATCAATATTAAAGGCTTATCCATAGGATAGACCAGAGATATCTGATCATTGGGGGCCAGCTGGTGGTTCCACATGGGTCAGCTATATGGGTTCTCTTCTGCCACCCATCACACGGAGTTGGAAATAGTTGGCAATGGTCCCCTGTATAGTGGCTGGTCACTAGTACTTCATCTCAGATACCATTGACTTTAATAACAACTGAACTGCTGTATCAGCACCTGCTACTGTACAGGACATGGGGCATGGGTGGCAGAAGAGGCCCCATACAGCTAATTCATGAGGGGGCCACCTGTTGGTTTCCCACTTTCTAAGGAAAGACCAACCCTTTAACTTAAAGGGGTTACCCAACCTTTTAAAACCATTGGCCTATGTTTAGTATGTGTCATCAATATTAAATCATAGAGGGTCCAATTGTTACAACCAGATGTTTAAAATGGCCATAATGCTTGTGTGAGCGCTGCTTCCTCTTTGTGTTTATGTATGAAGTTGTAGGTTTGCTCCTACTGTACTTGCAAACACATGCTTACCATAGTGACATTGCAAGGTATTGCAGCTCTGTATGAAATTGAATAAAACAAGGCTATGATACTGTACACCATAAACAATAATGAGGCTGCAGCATTCACACAAGCCCTGACGTCCCTTCAAACTGGATTGAGTGGTTTTGCCACTGATCTCATATTGAGGGTAAATAACCCCATTAAAGTGAACCCAGAGGGATCCAGAAGACAGGATGAAGTGGGAAGGGAGAACAGCAGACGAGGAGGGAAGTCTGCAGCATAGGAAAGGTTTGGGGCATTTCCTCGCACTGGTTTCTGAGCCAGAACAAGGAAACCTGAGAATTCTAGAATGAGAATTCTATTCATGGTAATAGCTTTTAGGGTATGTGGGGTCTTTTTGGGGACATAGCTAAGATTTTTTAAAAACTGGTTGGAAATCCAGAAAATCCTTTTAGCATGAATGCATGTGTATAGAATGTGCTGGGGCCCATAGAGAGAGGAATCGTAGTCTAGGTTGGTCCCTTTACCCTAGAGCTACTGCATGGCCATACATACAGTAGACAGATATAGCATGTAGATCTCCAGACAAGTATCAAAAATGTTTTTGTTTTTTTAAAATCTGGTTTGCACCACTTATCTTGCTATATGTTGATCCACAAAGACAGGTAAGGAAGGACACATTGTATGAATGTCACTGGGATACATCGCCTGCTTTTGAAGAGGACCATAAATGGAAGTATTCTAGGTCTATATTCTGTTTAGCAGGAAATTCAACTAATTTCTCTAGGGTCTATAGCCGGTGACCTGGCACTGCTTTGGCAGGAAGATTCTTTCTACTTTGTTTAAAACATACAATATTGTTTGGTATGTCTTATTTAGGGGTATATCGACGCATTTTGCTTTTTGGCATGAGAAATGAAATGGCGGCTTCCCCTATACTTTATCCTGTAGCTCTTATCTTTAGAATAGCTGTTGTTTACAACCATATATTCAGACAGAATTAGCGCATAGAGCATGAATGAATGCTTATAAACTACCATATACAATAAGTCTGGTCCATTTCTGTCTACTGATACAAAAAGAACGAAGGTTTATGTTCCCTTGTCTAGACTGTTGCTTTAAGAAAAGTTAGTAAGACTTCATCAAATGTAAAGAAAATAGAGTAAATTCTACACAATTTTCCTTAAAAACAATGTTCATTTGCACTTGATGGCGGGACCCACGGTGAACACTGTGTTGTTTAGTGGCTTGAAATGCGCATTAACAGAGGGTCCTGGGAACACTTCCTGCTAATTTACAGCAACTTTATTCTCCAAATCCTCATAAAAAATTCAAAGCCGGATCAGGCATTGTAATATACGTATGATTCCTGTAATGAAAAAGCGCCAGCATTGTTCTATTTGGGCTTTACAAATGAAACCATTATAATTCATCCAAAAGAATGGCGGTGGAAGGTTGACTGTTACGTTACTCTGTGCCCATTCTGACCTGTTGGTCTTCCACTAATTATACATGTGCATGCGGAGATGTATCTTTAGGATTAATTCTTAATTTGGCTTTGAATTTAAATATTCTCCGAGCGCATACTGACAATGTAATTATCATTTTCTGTCTTTTTTGGTATTTTTCGTGTTCGGAGCTCTTGGATTCTCATTCTATAGAGCAACAGATTAGGATATTGTGTATTGAGCTTTTACTTTTAGTCGCAAGTCAATTATACTATATAGGCTTTAAATAATAACTAAAAACTATATATGCTTGCTATGATCCGTGGTAAGACCACCAACCATACTTTTTTGATTTCTGGATATAGACCCCATTGTAGTAATTCTATAACCTCAATGGCGTTACTAGCTTGGAAACAAAATACTTGGAGGTGCTGGTTGGGGAACACTCTTTTAATTTGTGTTGGTCCCAGTTGGTCATGGAGCCATTTTTTCATGCAGCCATCTGGGTCTGCAGCGAAGGTGTGCGTAGGGGAAAACTTTTCTATACCATAAGAGTCAATAAATCTGTAGTTATCTCTAGCTTATCTGGCAAATTAGTTGTCCTCCAGGAGAAGGAAAACTATCTTTCTAGTACCATCTACAGATCGCTCCCCTGTAAGTCATTTTCTAGCCCATTAAAGAGCCTTGATCAAGTGACTAGGGATTCTACCCAAACCAGATTATCCTCCAAAAGGAAGTGAAACCAATCATAGACAGATTTTTATGGGCTCTTGCCCTCTTCTAGTTTAGAACAAGGTATGGTTTGGTGAGATGTCTTTTAGCGCTCAAAAGTACAGTTTCGTCTGGAGGAGACTGACAACTGGCACATGGAGTCTTATGCGGCGTTCACACTTGCCCCATGTCCGCCCATGGGGTTTCCGTCCTAATCCCCCGAGAAACTGGATAGGAGATAGCTTGCCGGTGATAAGTTTTAAAACCCATTAATTTGAATGGGATTTTAAAGCAAACCGCCAGTGTCCGTATCCAGCTTCTCCAGAGAGGATGCATATGGACACCGGCAGTTTACTTTAAAATCCTATTCAAATGAATGGGTTTTAAAACTCACCATCGGCAAGCCATTTCCTATCCCGTTTCTCTGGGAATTAGGACAGAAACCCCTGGGCGGACAGCAGACACTGGTGTGAAGGGCAGATAAAGCTCCTGGGAAAAAGGCATGTAAATTAGCTTTTCTACAGAGGGAAAAAACTTGTCTCTCTAATGCGACCTGTTGGTAGCTGTTTATGACCTTTTAAAGGACCTTTCCCATGAAACATTGCCTGGTTTGTAAAACATTTTGCACCATCTTTCAATCTGTACATGTTGCAATAATACCATGCAAGAGCATGATACAGACAATGAACAGGGACAGTCACTTCTATCCAGGAGCACAACTTAAGTGGGTGCAGTCACACCTAGGTGCAGAAGACCATAACGTGTCTCTTCCCAATATGATAAGACAAGTACTATAAATGATACATATCGATGTGTGGCTTGGTACAGATTTTGCACTGGGGCTATGATCTTTATGCTATACCTCTGCTTCTATCATCATTCTCCCAGTAAGTGACAGAATTCTCTTCCCATTCTTCATGGCAGGTCATACTGCTCCGCAGGGGCCGGCAGTGAGCACAAGGAAGCTCCTCCCATTGTAAAGAGAATGTAATATCAATGCTGTCTCCTGAAGCATGTCAGGATCGCTACTCAGAACAAAAATAATGAGTATTTGACAAAACCTATTCTTGTATTGTTTTCCTGTGTAACGTAGGAGTGTTTTCTGGCTGGTTGCTGCTAATATAAATTATGATTGGAATCGCTCTTTACAGTTTGAGCTATAAAGGCACAGAAACAACCCGTCTAATTTTAATTCCGTCCTTGTTTTCCAAGCATTGTTTAGCAATAGTATTTGGTCTAACAGCATGTCAATATCCCTGGCATACTGTGCTCTCAACCCTGATGAAAAGGCCGCACTGTATTAGCCTACAATTATTCGTTTTGATTATGCTGTTCTGGAGTCACATTGGGGGCAGCAGTCTGGTAAACTGTCATTTGCAGACAAACAGATTGTAGCTCAGTAACATAAGGAGAGAGCAGAGATGGGTGAGAGAATTTATTTCCAGCAAACACTGATTTGTATTCAGACGCGCTGTGAAAAATGAGACTGATATGTGAGACAATTAAACGAAGCGGAGAGAAATCTGCAAGGTTGCAGGAATTTGCAGACCCTGCGATTTAGGCGCTGACATTTATCATCAGGCAGGGGTTAGTAAGGGTGGACGCATGTGTACTCTCCAGCTAAAGGATATGGCCTGGTAGAAAAGTGGACAAATATGTTTGTTGCATAGTAAAGCTGTTACTTTTTGCTGTGTGCAATATGCAGGGAATCCCGCAAAGAGTCCTATACTGCTGGAGCCAGACAACTACTTTGGCTCACGTCTCTATGCAGCAGCCGTCTGTGGGTAGCAGCCCGTAAGAATTAATGGCTTTGCATTATTAAAGTGGCATGCAATGGCTGGGCCCGAACCAGAGTGCAAACTACCACAGCTTGGCCAACCATATTTAACCATTTGGTGTCAGGGAAACGGTCTATGCCACTGGCTGGTAAAGATGTCATCACCATTTCCGATATCTTCAAAAGGATTTCTGGGGACTTTAATATTCCCTAATAATATTAATATATAATATTGTCCCAAGTCTTAGATTTCACCAGTGTTTAGGAAATTTCAAATGAGATTGAGATGAGAACAGTGAAATTATGATGTCTGCCATACTGAACTTCAGGGCCCATGTCTTCTGCACCAAGAGGGCTTGTCTCTCCCTTACATATAGGATCCACGTCTATAACATCTAACCCCAGACATGAATCATCCGAAAAACCAATTACTGAATTACCATTGAGAGCCACTGGTTTCTTTATATCGTGTAAAAGGTTGTAGATTTTTTCAAGTTCTTGTTCTTCCTGGTACAGTATCTTAAATGCTCCTGAAAAGGTAATGTGCTCAATCGTCTCACCAGGAATTACAAATGGAGATTTTACAGTTAAAGAGAGCAAAATGAGACAATTAACTCAAATTAACAGTTAGATTTCTGCAAATGAACATATGTAGTTTTTACATCAATAGGAGAACGAGATCCATAGTCCTTATAGATCCAGACTACTGCGCTTTTACAGTGGTTCAGCAAAGTCAATTAACTTTCTAAAGCATTACTGGCTTCATTAGGATACAAGCAAATAAGTATAATTGGGCAATCATAATAATAATCATAATAATCATAATAATACTAATAATAAGAAAAAAGAAATAGATAAAGAAAAACTCCAGATGTTTAAACTTAAACTACAATTCTAGGTTGCAATGAAAACTAGATTTAGCATTATCAGCTTATCCTAAACATATCCTATAGTACAGTAAGTCATTGCAATGATTGGGTGCCTTTGTTCTTTTACACACTGTCTACAAATAAGTATTTGGACACCCAGTAAAGTTCGGTGGAGGTGGAGTTATGGTCTGGGGGTGTTTCTCCTGGTATGGACTGGGACCCTTGGTCCCAGTGCATGGTAAACTGGACGCAGACACCTATTGCACTATTTTAGATAACAGTGTGCTTCCTACATTATGGCGGTTCTATGAGTCAGATCAATGTTACTTCCAGGATGACAATGCCAGCTGTCATGTAGTGAGGTCTACCATAGCTTGGTGCAGTGACAATCAGGTTAACCGACTGGACTGGCCTGCCCAGAGCCCAAACTTGAACCCTATCGAGTTCCTCTGGGACGAGTTGGATCGCCTAACTAAGCGGTGCAGCAGCCGACCAAAATCGGTGAAAGAACTTACTTGTCTTCTCCAAGCCGAATGTAATAAAATAACATTAGCCATCATACAAGGACTTGTGGGAAGCATGCCCCGCAGGGTTGAGGCTGTAAGTGCCGCTCGGACCACAGGTGTCCAAGTACTTATTGATAGACAGTGCAGGATGGGGTCTAGCACCTTCTTGTTGTGCCTCATGGTCAGGTTCGGACTGGCCCACAGGGGCACAGGTGAATCCCCAGTGGGTCCCTGGGGCTAGTGTGACCCTAGAACCCTAATTCTTCCCAAAATGGTGCAACATACAGAACACTCATATAAATGGGCAGCATACAGCATCTCCCAAAGCCTATATGTCCATATAATAAACTGGGTAGAATTTTTAATAAACTACTCAGGTTTCTATATAGATTGTATTGGGTGGCTGAGATGACTTCTACCAGCACAGAGGCAAGCTGTGCACTATACTTCCTCCTGGGCCCCATTCCTTACCGTCACTTCGTAGCCACTATCACAAAGCTAAAGGGGCATTAGTCTAAGGAACTGGGTGGGCATCAGACTAATACTGAAATAAATGGGAGGCAGGTAATATTTGCATTTAGCAAGTGGTCCCCCAGTATAAATTCTACTGCTGAGCCCTCAGAACCTCAGCCCAACACTTTTTTGCTAAAAATTTCCAGCACATAAGTTTGAAGTTTGGAAGAACCCCAGCCTACACAAATGCTATATGCAATAGTGCACACTTATTATTACTTGTAATATTGACTCTTTCCCCACAAACCTATATCGATCTGCTCAGCTCCTCCTGCTCTATAACATACTGCCTGCATATTACACTGAATTTTCCACTCACAGGTTCCCTTTAACCTGCATGTCGCTTGCAATCTAGACAAATCTGTTGACTTTAGAGGGGGGTGAATACTTTTGCAAAGCACCCTGTATCTCGGATCCTAATATGTATGAGGTTGTGCAATGTTTTAAAAACTTTTTCAATATATTTAATTAATTAATCAGGTCTGCAAAACTGCGGAGAAAACCCGGCCAGCAAATGCATCTGCATACATTATTTCTTAAGCTTTTTGAAACATGAAAATCCCCAAGTACAGGTGGGGAAGTGAAATATCAATTCTGTATGCAGAAATGGTATTTAATTATCAGCACAGGAGTCCCTTAACATTATTACAGATTAGCCCGCAAGGATGTATATGGAAATGTAAGGGTATTCAGTTACAGCATAAATCTTACAACACTGCTCTAAAAATCCACAGAGGGGTTTCGAAGGATTTTCAACAACCCGGCCTACGTATTAATGTTGTACATTTAGATCGTACATGGAGAACTCAGAACTGATATGTTGCAAAATCAAACACTTGAATTGCAGGGTACAGCGCACATTGCACGTTTCAATATTGATCTGAATTCTAATTTATATGGCTGCTGTGTAACTTTTATAGGGGAGGAAAAAAATAACACAAAAAGGTCCCAAGCAAAATGGATTGTCATTTATCACAATGAGCCGATCCTGGGGCTTGCTTGCCTTTGTAATGGTCGGAAAATTATATAGCGCGTTGGTTATCTATTTCTTTCTTCTTTACAAAAAAAGCACTAAAATCATTTTCCTGACATTTAACAGGAAATAAATGCAAAAATGATTTGTATTGTTATTTATATGTAACGTAAGTGAAGGGAATGATTTCAGAAAATAGCATAAAAAGACAGCGGCAAATCATTGTTTGCTAGACTGCTGGGGCCAAGGAGAAGGAGAGAAGGTAGAGGGAAAGTCTGTGGAGTGAATATAAAAAAGATAAAGGGATCAGGGCTGTGGGAGGTTCAACAATTGTATACGGCACCCCCACTGGACAGCACATTTACTGTAGCATTATGAAATGTGCAGGATCTTTTATGGTTTGATACGCCCCCTATTGTAAGCACCATGATAGTAGGAGTTAGAGATAAGACTTTTTATAATTGCGATAATTTCAAATTATGCCACAATGGAATCCATTTTTTAGCATTATAACATCTAAGTCCTGGTTCAAATCTGTGTTCGACATTCGGTTCGGGGAGTCCGCTTGGGAAAACACACGGACCCCATTATAGTCCATGTACTTTCATTGCTCACCGCTTGTCAATGCATTCGTTATTCCATTGCGGGTCCCCAAGCGGACCCCCCGAACGGAATACCAAATGCAGATGGGAACCAGGCCTAACCTGTTTCGATATGGCATACAGAGCTCCCCACGAGTGTCACAGATTTACCCTAGTAGGAATCTGCTATCATAGACAGTGTCTTTAAGGCTAAGGCCCCATGTACCAGACCACAGCAAAAAGATGTTGCCGGAAAATGAACTGAGGGAAAAACTGCTGCGGCAATGCATCACAATTTTTCCCACATCGCTTTTCACAGAAAATCCACAGAGGTTTTCTGCTTCCATTATACCTGTAGAGAGACCACTGGCATTTCCATAGGCATTTTACACGTCGCGATTTCCAAAACCGCAACGGTTTTGGAAACCGGAGCGTGTCTGCTGCAAATATTTTCCCACAGTGTGTCGATGGGATTCACTAATTTATACCACGTGGGGCCCCTGGCCCCACAAAACACAAAAGGAATGTACAGTTACTTAAAGTTTTGGTGCCTTTCCCTTATGAATATTCCATCTTCGGTCTATTTAGGCATAAATGCAAGGTAGAGACGGAATTCCCAAGGCTTTTCTTGCAATTTAGGTTTACTGTAATTATTACATATAAATTTGAGCGAGTAATAATTTATGTACAAGGTAGTTCGTCCTTCTTGAGGTCATATGGTTGATATTACTGTCCAAGGTCCAGTTAGACACGTTTTAGCCTGAAGGCATGGCTGGGTGGTGGGTGCACCTCATTTATGACAAGGTCTGCTCCTCGATATGAATGAGGCCAAGCCTTCACTGGTGTTATGAAGACTGGCGCTGATAATGCCACTCTTCATAAATCTCCACCATTGTTCCCAAACACTCAAGTCTAACTTCCTATGTGTAGTAGAACTCTTCAGGGGACTCTAAATACACCAAAGGACTATAACTGCATCCACTAAACATCAGTGGGCATCCACCAACTGCCCTTAACCACACTTAACTCTATTGCCCATTCCTTGTGTTTCTTGGCCCAAGCAATTCTCTGCTTTTCGTTGTTGTTCCGTAATAGTGGATTATTTGCAGAAATTTAATCATAAAGGCCTGATTCTAGCAGTCTCTTCTGTTGAGATGTTAGATCGATGGTTCTTCAACCTCTGGGTCTTCTGCTGAGGTGACGTTACAGCTTCCAGCATACTTCGGCAGCCTCTAGCCGGTATGGTATGCTGGGCATTTACAATTCACAACAACTGGAGGGCCAACGGTAGAAGAACACTGGTTTAGATGGTAACTGACAGGTATAGTCAATACAACATCAAAATTAATAAGTGAGGAAGTCAACATGTCTATGATGGTGATGACTTCAAATTAGGAGGAGTAAACATCCGAGAAAGAAGGCGAATAAATGATAGATGAATACTGATTACTTGGTTTATAGCCGTAATCTTATAGTTGTTGACATCAGCAGTTAAAATGACAGCAGTTTACAATAGTAGCAGCCCGGCATTTGCGATCTCCTTCCGAGGGCTATAGAATGAAGACCAATCGATCAATACCAAAAACCTCATCTCAGTCTAAAACATTTACAATGTAGCAAAACCAAGTGTGAAAATTCCTCTGGAATAACATTTTTTATTACCAAGGTTAGACAAATCTTAATTGACCTTGAGCATTATAACATCATCAACTACATGGTACCTGTCACTGCTTATAAGCTCACTGTGGAACTGAATGTATCTTGCATTTTTGACATGTTTCGAATACTACGATCTATCTACACTTGCTGAAGTGTCTACAAGAAATTCTTAGAATATTGAGAATGTTTTTCATGTATAAATTATTATTTAGATAATTTTGCAGTATACAGTCCTATGAAAAAGTTTGGGCACCCCTATTAATCTTAATCATTTTTAGTTCTAAATATTTTGGTGTTTGCAACAGCCATTTCAGTTTGATATATCTAATAACTGATGGACACAGTAATATTTCAGGATTGAAATGAGGTTTATTGTACTAACAGAAAATGCGCAATATGCATTAAACCAAAATTTGACCGGTGCAAAAATATGGGCACCTCAACAGAAAAGTGACATTAATATTTAGTACATCCTCCTTTTGCAAAGATAACAGCCTCTAGTCGCTTCCTGTAGCTTTTAATCAGTTCCTGGATCCTGGATGAAGGTATTTTGGACTATTTCTTTCTACAAAAAAATTCAAGTTCAGTTAAGTTTGATGGTCGCCGAACATGGACAGCCCGCTCTCAAATGATCTGAAAACAAAGATTGTTCAACATAGTTGTTCAAGGGAAGGATATAAAACGTTGTCTCAGAGATTTAACCTGTCAGTTTCCACTGTGAGGAACATAGTAAGGAAATGGAAGACCACAGGGACAGTTCTTGTTAAGCCCAGAAGTGGCAGGCCAAGAAAAATATCAGAAAGGCAGAGAAGAAGAATGGTGAGAACAGTCAAGGACAATCCACAGACCACCTCCAAAGAGCTGCAGCATCATCTTGCTGCAGATGGTGTCACTGTGCATCGGTCAACTATACAGCGCACTTTGCACAAATAGAAGCTGTATGGGAGAGTGATGAGAAAGAAGCCGTTTCTGCACGTACGCCACAAATAGAGTTGCCTGAGGTATGAAAAAGCACATTTGGACAAGGCAGCTTCATTTTGGAAACAAAAATTGAGTTGTTTGGTTATAAAAAAAGGCGTTATGCATGGCGTCCAAAAAGAAACAGCATTCCAAGAAAAACACATTCTACCCACTGTAAAATTTGGTGGAGGTTCCATCATGCTTTGGGGCTGTGTGGCCAATGCCGGCATCGGGATTCTTGTTAAAGTTGAGGGTCGCATGGTTTCCACTCAGTATCAGCAGATTCTTGAGAATAATGTTCAAGAATCAGCGACGAAGTTGAAGTTACGCCGGGGATGGATATTTCAGCAAGACAATGATCCAAAACACCGCTCCAAATCCTCAGGCATTCATGCAGAGGAACAATTACAATGTTCTGGAATGGCCATCCCAGTCCCCAGACCTGAATATCATTGAACATCTGTGGGATGATTTGAAGCGGGCTGTCCATGCTCGGCGACCATCTAACTTAACTGAACTTGAATTGTTTGTCCAAAATACCTTTATCCAGGATCCAGGAACTGATTAAAAGCTACAGGAAGCGACTAGAGGCTGTTATCTTTGCAAAAGGAGGATCTACTAAATATTAATGTCACTTTTCTGTTGAGGTGCCCATACTTTTGCACCGGTCAAATTTTGGTTTAATGCATATTGCACATTTTCTGTTAGTACAATAAACCTCATTTCAATCCTGAAATATTACTGTGTCCATCAGTTATTAGATATATCAAACTGAAATGGCTGTTGCAAATACCAAAATATTTAGAACTAAAAATGATTAAGATTAATAGGGGTGCCCAAACTTTTTCATAGGACTGTATCTAGATGTGAGAGGACTTCTGTGGTTTGAGATAGTTCTTTGTTACTATAACATACTTGTTTGATTATAAGGTATCATGTATGTGACATGGCTGAGTTTGTCAATAAGAGTGACCAGTAACAGATATTATAGGGAAAAAGGAACCAAACTCAGTCCATGACTTCACCAGGAGATACATATCTTAGTGCCATACAGATAAATTGTCAGGTTGCATTGGCTATCTTCTACTTCTTCAGACTTTGGGCTATCCCTGCACTTTGACTTCCTGAAGAAGGTGGAATGGGGATTGTTCACTACAGATACCAATTCAGCAAGTAAATCTTCTTATTTTTTGATACTCAACATCTCTAAATGTATTACCCTACTTATTGATGGACTATTTTGGAGTTGTATCGATTAAGTATTGTTGTGATTATTGATAGAGGACTTTCCTAAAACTCTATGAGCAGAACTGTCACTATGAGACCAGCAGTACCTCAACAATTGGTGTTGGATTGGTGTCTCCATTCCAGTGATATCAGCTTTATATCAAAATGCAAATGAACACTTTGTAGCAATAAGGGGCGTCACCATTGCTTTCATCTCATAAAAGGATTACACAATCCTAGTCCCTGGCTCCTTCCCTGCCTCGCTTCTATGATTGACACAGCCATATAGTGTAGATAGGAGCACGTGTGTGAGATTTTGTCTACACTGCTTTTCCCTGTCAATCATAGTAGAACTCAAGGAAGTAAGGACGGACTGGGGGCTCAGAGGCAAAACATGGGTCTACTGTTAGAATCTCTACAAGCCAAAAACTATTTCTGGGCTCGTGCCTCATGCCACTACAGAGCAGGGTATTTTGCTGTGTGAGATGATTTTGGCGGGCACTTTAAGTAAAACTGTGGCCCCCAGTGATTTCTATATTGATGAGTTCCTGTAGGACCCATATCTTAATATTGTTGGGTCTCTGAGACAAAGGAAAACAGAAGACTACTTCCCCAAAAATGGAAAAAGTGGGCCCAACTTTGGCACAGCATTAGCATTGTCCATTTACTATAAATGAGATTGTACAGGTCTCAAGGAATACCTGGGTGGCAAGTGAGAGTTCATAGGTGTGGACGAACTCCCGTCTACACTCCTTTTAATGGGTCTCTGACATTACTAGCACATTTTACCAGTAACAGGCCCTCCAGTTTTTGATTCTCCGTCCTATTTAAAGTTACGTATCTCCTTAGAAAGAATCACTTAAATTAATTAAATGCCAAGTAATCCAAGCGCACAAAGAGTTAAACTTGTTTAAATTTTGATGTGCGGGGTAAGAAGGGAGGACATTTAATTTAATACAATCCCTCTGGAATAGTGATGGTGGAGACTGGAGGAGATGCATATATTATGCATACTGCTTGGTGCTTAAGCCTCTACATGACAGTGGGAGAAAAAAGAAAAGACGACCGACTCGCCGTTTAATCTGCTTTGCTGTAACTTATGTACTATTTAATGACTGATGCAACAGATTCCCATTTATTATTAACACATAAAAAAATACAAGCGGATTGATTATTTAGAATCCGCTTTATTAAATAGTCTGCTTGTCTTCGTAAAATACTGTCCTCGTGTTCATTAAACATCTTTAATGATTTATGCTTTTGTGGCATCGCTCGCACCACCAGCGCTCTTTACAAATTTTGACAAGAGCTAGGATTATTATTAAAATCCGAATTATTCCCTGCAGATAAGTAGGGAGGGACAGATCGATATTTATTATCAGTGAGAGAGATGTTTCATGGGCTCCAAAGTTACACAGGACCCCAAAAGGTCTGATAAATGGTAGTGAAGTGGAGGGTGGGGGGGACTAACATGAATATTAGGGTACATTCAGATAATAAAAAATGAAGAGGAATAGAGGTGGACTTCTGCCTAAGGTGGTTCACATCTGTGTTCAGTAACCCATTCAGGGAGTCTGCATGGGTACCCCCAAATGGACTACTGAACACATTGGCAAGCGGATTCATGTGGATACGAAAGTAGATCGTGAAGTACTTTTCTGTCTGCATGTTCCGTGCGGACACGGCGTGAAAAACACACGGACTCCATTATAGTCTATGGGGTCCGTGTGCTTTTACCGCACACCACTTGCCAATGCATTTTGTAGTCCGTTTGGGGGTCCCCATACGGACTCCCTGAACAGATTACTGAACGTAAATGTGAACCTGGCCATAGACTCCTTTTCATTTTCTAGCCAAGGCTTTCACTCGCTGAACAGCCCCAAATGAAGTGTCTCAGGGTCCACGGCAAGATTGAAGATCCTTTTTTTCAGTGTCCTGCTTCAATTTTGGGCTCCTATTAAAAAGAAAAAAAGGTAGATTCAGGGTAGAATTTGGAGCTGATTTTGAGGCAGAATCTACATCAAAAGCAGAGCCAAGTTCCTATGTGTGAATATAGGATTGTTACTAGATTATGAACCTCATAATTGGGTTAAAGGTTCAGTACATGACCTTAGTCCTGTACCCTTGAACATTATCTCATAAGCCTCCTAAAATACTGAATACCGTAAGCCATATATCATCTGACAAGCACAAAGGAACTTTCCACTGTAATACAGGAATCAAGAATAGAATTTTACAAATGGGTTAGAGCTATAGCGTACCTACCATGGAGTCAGGGTAGTCTATTTCTACGGGGTCCATGAAGAAGGGCCACAGAACCCTGTCTCAACACTTTAAATCTCTTTTAATGTCTGGCAGACTAACTATTAAAGATCCTTTCTCCCTATTCTTTGTACTGATTGTTATAATATACAGTCTGTAGACATGATCTTTATACTGTCAGGGTACCATTAACCTTTTAATGACACAAAAGTATGTCTGTATACAGTCAAATAAGGGAGTTCCTATATCTAAACAATGTTTTCAAATGGTAATAATGCCAGAAATAATACTGAAGGAACTGTTCTATGAAATCTGTGATTCTTGTCTTTCGTATGGCACCAGAATCACAGTTCTGTGTTTTATAATGGCTGAGATATAAGCCTCAGTTTCTCTGCATTATACCCACTCCCCCATATTCCCTGTTGAAGCAGTGAGCAACAGAGAAATGGGATAGAAAGTGGATGTTAGCGCAGGATTTCATGGAAAGGAGCTAAAACCCATGATAAAGAATATTACATACAACATATTACATATAACTGTGTTAAAGTTGTTTGAAAATTTAGGTTGGGGTATGATTTGCATTGAATATTCCCAGGTTGAATATACATTTAAAGGCAAAGTTCACTTTGAAAAATATTCAAATGAGCTCTCCTCCATAAGGAAGAAACTTTCTTTAATGCTTTCTATAGGTGGAGCTAACAAGAGTTTGACTTGCTACTGTAGGAGAGCTAATGTGCATGCTATTTTCCATATTCCAGATTACAATACACAGTTTGTATTATATTTTTAGCTGCACAAGGGCTCTAAGCTATGAAGGGGGTCCTGTCTGCTACCAAGGGTAATAGGTTGGAGAGTATACAGGGGAGAGTATACAGACGGCGGGCCTTTCGTCCCATGGGAGATGTTTTTTTTCCTTACTTGTAGGAATATTGCCAGCACTGGTAGCTACTGTCTAAAGTTGTATGTGTGCTAAGCATGTGACTGGCATGATTCCCATATGCTTCTTGCACATCAGTCCCTGTGCAATCACTATCTGTCCCAATTTACACTGCACAGCAGCTGAGGAGTTAATGTAATTTTGCTGATAGCCTGTGGTCCTCTTGTTTCATAGACTCGAGAAAACCTATTGATACAGTCCAGTCATGCTCACCCAGCATCCAGTGCCAGACTGCCAATGCAAACTGTACACAGCAAATGGTCAGGGTGGTAGAGTGTGTCTGAATGCCTCCCTTCATGCTTCAAAAAATTTGTATTATTTACCATTAAAAGGTCAACAATACCCCGGGGCTGCTTATTTTTAGATGCATATTAATTATTTCACTCAATGATACAAATGAAGCATAGGAAAATAGCAGTAAACGTCTCCTATTCTGCACGCTTACCACCTCTGTTTATTCAGTTTTTGCACAGACTATACAGCGCTGACCTGGTTTCATACATTCAGACAGAATTATGAACTGTAATGCCAGAATATATAATCAAAATGTAATAGACTTGGATATTGCAGAACGCAAATAAAAACAGGTTGGCTTTGCAGAGCGCTCCGCACTAATTAATGCATGACATCCGCTACGCACTATAGGAATAGCCACTGGGATGTCTAGAGACACATGATAAATTCAGTCATGTAAGCAGCAAGCAGTGGGGAAAAGTTATAATGTTTGTTTTGCTTTTTATGGTTTTTATCGTACTTTATAATAATCAGGGTTCATCCATATTTATACAAGTGCTCCCCCTACAGGAAATCATCTACAGCCCCCATCAGTCATGCATTGGCTACTTATTCCAGTTACATTGTGTTACAGCATATCATGATGGCTGTGGTCTTCTACAGTATGTAATATGTTGTTCTGTACAGGTCTACCATATATCTAGTAAGTTCGAAGTGGACCTTTATGTCTTTCTCGAACAAAAAAATAGTATAGGTTATGGGTTCTAGATTTTGTTAAGGGCACTTTGACCCAGGGTTTCCAGAATGAATTTGGGAAGGATTTTTTTTGCCACAAAAAGGGGCAATTGGCATATGACTCATTGGGGGTCAATGCTGTAGGGTACTGTAGGGTATTAGGTTGGACTTGATTGCCTGGTGTCTTCATCCAACCTCATCTACTAAGTAACTGCTTCATAACGAACTGGATTTGACCCAACTATTCCAAATTTTTTAACAAAAAAAAAAAAAAAAAAAGGCAACTCGCTTCAGAACAAAAAATGGTTACCACATTATTCTGTGGAGTCTGTTCATACCCAGAGTATTAATAGGTGAGGTCTCAGGGGAGGTGACATAAATAAAAAAATTCATACTCATCTTTTGTTACCTCTTTCAGGCCTCGACGCGGCATTTGAATCCCTCCTGTGACTTTATACGCTCAAGGTCGACACTGAGGCCTGTGATTGGGCAATCAGTGGTCACATGGGCACTGACGTCATGACACTGAGTGTGCTCATGTCACAACGGAGGCCCAATCGCAGGGCTCAGTGGGGACTCCAGGTGCATGATGATACAGGAGAGTGCCAAACATCACTGAGGCAGCGGAGACAAAGCGTCAAATGCTGCAAGGAGGCCATAAAGAGGAGACAATATTTATGCATTACATGGATAGTCAATAAGGGCTGTGTAATACCTCATTTCCCCTGCGGGAGTGCTGCTGGGAAATTAAACACTTGCCACAACCAGATTTCAGCCAATCACTGGAGGTCTTAGCGTTAGGCATACTGTGACTCCTTATCATTAGGGCTTTCTCAAGTGGACTTTGCATAATGAAGATCCTTTTTAAATTGTTAGTGCTGCCTTTTTTAGCATTATCAGTATTCACGTCTTTTCAGAACAATATACTGAGGTTGTGCTAGTTTTAGCAGAGTAATGACCAGCCATAATCCGAAGTCATTTCTTTCTTATCCTCTGTGAATGGGCTCATTTTTGTGTTCCCGCAATGTCTTGATCAGCATCTTAAATACCATACAGAGTTTGGATTAGGCATAGAGAAGTTATATGTGATAGGATTCCCATGTGAGTTATGTCTTAACACAATTTTGCACAGTCGAAATGTCAATGAACTCATTGTGTGTGATTTCCAGCCACTGGTATTTTCATTTAAGAGCAGCTGCCTACTTTATGTGATATGACTTTGATACTGTTAAAATTACATCATTACGTATTAGGATTTACCAGACTAAGTGAAATTCTGTCACATTAGCTACACACAATATAAAGGCCCCGGTCACTGTAACTCGCTTTCCTCCATTTGATGTGCCAAGGTTTAGTCTTCAACTCTTATCGAAAGCTTGGTAAAAGGCTGGGTTGTATCTCCGGGACTAAAAAAGCTGGAACCATACTGTAAATTAAAAGAGTTAGGAATTGTCTTTACCCATGTCTTATGTAGAAGGAAATAAGAAAGGTAGAACACCAAACCAGATATAAGATTGTTTCGGTCTACAGGGTGGTTGGTTAAAGTTGATGTATCCTGGTAAATATTTTTTTCGAGTGCAGATTTTTTGTAAAGGGGTTTTCGGGGCTTAGATATTAATGACATATCTTTAGGAAATCTGATTTGTGGGGAACTGAAACCTGTAACCCAACAGATCAGCCTGTTATAGAAGATGCAGTGTTTGGGTGTGCGCTACAGCCAGTGGCGAAAATAAGTCTTGTGGGGCCGGTACAATCTTTTGTCTGGGGCCCCCTAGCTCATCCCTACAGTGAATTCTTGATAGTCATGGTTACGCATGCTAAGGTGTTTAAATCCACCTTAGTGTGGTCAGGGTAATCTATGGGTCTCCTTGGTTTATGGGCCAGATGGTGCTGCAATCTCAATACTGATTCCAGTGCTTATGGGCCCCCTAAGGTTCCTGGACCCCGGAGTGACTGTACCCTCTGCACCCCCTCAGGTTACGCCCCTGACTACAGCCTCTTCACTGCCTAGTTTTACAGATCAGTCCCATTCAGGTGAATAGGACTAAGCTGCAGCTGTACCATGTGACCCATGAACATAATGTCATAGATACCTAGAAGAGACGACATTAAAATTGTATTTTACAATACATATATTGTACATTATATTACAATATTTTTTACATTTACATATATCAATTTTAAAGATGAGCGAGTAGTATTCGATCAAGTAGGTATTCGATCAAATACTACGGTATTTGAAATACTCGTACTCGATCGAATACTACTCGCTATTCGAATTGAAAAATTCGATGCAGAACCAGAGTTGATTGGCCGAATGTTATACAGTCGGCCAATAAACGCTGGTTCTTCTCCTACCTTTAGAAGTCTGCTCCGCACAGCATCCCCGTGGTGTCTTCCGGCTCTGAATTCACTCTGCCAGGCATCGGGCCTGGGCATAGCCGACTGCGCATGCGCGCGCTACAAGAAAATGGCCGCTTTGACTGTAAGCGGACATTTTCTTGTAGTGCGGGCATGCGCAGTCAGCTCTGCCCAGGCCTGGTGCCTGGCAGAGTGAATTCAGAGCCGGAAGACGTCGCAGGGACGCTGCGCGGAGAAGATTTCTCGGAGGATCCAGCCCAACCCTCACTCGTGGACTTGGTAAGTTCTATTTGATCGAATGTTGCCTACCCCTGAAACGAGCATTTTTCCCCCATAGAGTATAATAGATTTGATATTCGATTCGAGTAGTCAAATATTGAGGGGCTACTCGAAACGAATATCGAATATCGAGTATTTAACTACTCGCTCATCTCTAATAAATTTATCTTATCGTACCCTTATTTTCCCATAAATATATTTTATTTGCTTATGTGTCTTCCATTTACACAGTATGAATGACCTATCCTTCAGCTATCAATCTCAGATTGGAGGAGGTCCGATTCTAAGAATCCTCAAAATGTCTCCCATAGGACACGTTGCTGCAGCTTCTTAATTCTTACCATGGTCTGTCTACTGGCACAGGGTCGACTGGTGCACTGCATTACAGGTTTGCCCCATGTACTTGAATGGGACAAAGATGTAACATTCTTTGCAGAATAAGTAGATGGTGTGCAGGTAAAGAGGTACATACCAATAATGGGGAGGATGCCATGCTCATCTAAATACCATCAGTGGTAGAGCCAAGAGTTAGACCCCCGCTGATCTGATAGCTATATCTATCCTATAAGTATTAGCATTTTGTGAAAGTAGAAGACCCCTTTAAACCTAAATACTTGCTAATAAACCGGAACCACCTTTGGTATAGAAAAATGTGTCTATCAGGTCTAGTAAGTAGTGGCACAAGAATTGAACCATGTCCGCCACATGGCTACATCCTTATACATCCTATTACACCATTAATAATTCTCCATTATCACAGTAATATATAGTCAGTTCAAGTTCAAGGGAGCCACTCTGATATTTGGTAACTAGAAATAACCTCTCTATATATTAATCATGCTCAGATAAGCACCTTAATATATCAGAGACGCACACGAAGCAAAAACTATCTGAAAATATCTGTAATTCTCGATACATATTTTTTATACATTTTTAGAATATTTTTGACACTTTGTTGTAAGTTATCATTCCTCTATTAACTGGAAAGCGCTGGTAATTTCCACCACAAAGGAACTTGAGACATGACTATGTCAAGTGACTTTCATTTTATGGATGATAACTGGTAGCCTATAAAATTCTGTTTCTTGGAGGCCTCCAGATGGAATCTTGTTGCAAATGTTAGCAGCCTTAGAGGGGGGAAAGACTAAAATTCATTCTATAAGAAATAAAGAATCTGTTTCTCTGGTTTCTCGTGTAAATGGCACTCCCATTGACATATTGTGAATGGTCTGAATCATAACAAAGAGAATTGAAACAAACCCCCCGGGACACACAGAACGATTGTTACACATATTTGAACTGATATAATGCAACCCAATGCTTTTTTACACTCAATTAATTCACACATTTTGTTGGACACAGACCAGGATTTAGAACTTTCAGGCTATTTTGCTTCCGTTAGAAATGATTTCGGAAAGCAAGGTGATGCACGTTTAATAAAGGATTAGTTGGTTTCACTTGGACCGAGCTGTTTATTTCTCCTTGTTTCACAGGCCCAAAATGTGAGCAACGCATTACAGCTTGAGATGGGCAAACCAAACCGGGTTTGATATTCCAAATTGTTTGTTTTTATGAATAGAGATTTATCTCGAGAGGAATAAAATGCAGCCACATTATACTCTGTGGTCTTTTTATTATAGTTTGGGGTCTGTGGAAGCCAAGGGAGCTGAAAAAAATAAAAATCATTCATACACACCTTCCATTAACTCCTTTGGGCCTCCTCGTGGTATCGTCATGAAGCCAGGCTCACTGCTGAGGTTTGTGACTGGGCAACCAGAGGTCACATGAACATGCCAAGCATCATGACGTCATGTGTAGAGATTAGCGAACAGTAAAATGTTCGAGGTTCAATATTCGTTTCGAGTAGCCCCTCAATATTTGACTACTCGAATCGAATATCAAACCCTATTATAGTCTATGGGGGGAAAATGCTCGTTTCAGGGGTAGTCAACATTCGATCAAATTACACTTACCAAGTCCACGAGTGAGGGTCGGGCTGGATCCTCTGAGAAGTCTTGATTGGTCGACTGTATAGCATTCGGCCAATCAATGCTGGTTCTGCATCGAACTTTTACATTCGAATAGCGAGTGGTACTCGATCGAGTACGAGTATTTTGAATACCGTAGTATTTGATCGAATACCTACTCGATCGAGTACTACTCGCTCATCTCTAGTCATGACGTCATGTGCTTGACGTGCCCATGTCATAACTGAGGCCCAATAACAGGTCTCAGCGGACCCTGGGCATATATAACTTCACCAAGGAGTTTGAGAGAGAGCATCGGATGCCACGAGGAGGCCAAAAAGAGGTAAGCAAACGTAAGTATGATTTTTTAAAAAAATTTTTTACACCTCTTCCGGGCCTCCACCTATTAAATTTATTAAATGTAATTTTAAAATAATATTGATCACTTTTTTCTTTTTTTTTTTTTATTTTCAGATTTTTTAAATTCTATTTTCTGTCCATAATTATGGGGGCCACCATCTTCCCTGAGCTTCCCCTCTGCTCAGGTAACAGCAATTAGCCATATGCAATATTTACTGCATAGTCACAGCCATAAAAGATCATTTCACCTCTAATGTATAGCAAATATTCAGTTTATAATTTAAGGGGTTTGTCCAACTCCATTTCATTGATGATCTGTCTTATGAGAGCCAAGACCTCTTCATGGTTTATAGTGCTATCTGTCTGTTTCATAGCGACATGATGCAATTGCGGCCTTGTCCCATAGGATTCAATGGGATGAGGCTCTGTTTACATTGTATGGTTGGCTATGATATAGACAGTAAACAGTGAAAGGAAGGTCCGTGGCCCCTTCAATCAGCTGATGAGCAGGAGCCCGGGTATCGGGCCCTTGAAAGACAAGTTTGCAGAATATTTCCAATGGCAACCAGTAAAAATACAACTATACCTCTAGGACATTCTCTGTCACCACTTCTTCTACCTGTAGGATATTCTTTATCACCATTTCTTCCATCTCTAGGATAAAGAGGGTTCAAGCTAAGAAGACTAATGTAACCTCAGGATTAACAAGTACACGCATTGAGCAGGACATTATTTACCTATGTCGGTGTAAAGGGCCATTGACCAATCTATAGAAATAACGTAATTATTTGTAAACCCTACTACTAATTTCCAGGCAGTATAAGGTGCATTAAACATTATGCTTGGCTCATTGCCTTATCCGATCAACTTTGATGCAACCTTTAGTTTAGGGAGATTATCATACAGAAGCTACAGACAGCGTTACCTTTATTTAATGCATATTAATAAAACAAGAGAAGGTTATAATACCCAATTAATTTTTTATTGTAAAACGAACAAAAAATGCAAAAAATAAATAATAGATTCAAGGAAATGCTGCAGCATCAAGTCATTTGCATACATTATACAGCTCATTATCTTTGTTTATAAAGTTTTCGCTAGTTCCATGGCTGGTATTTGTTTGTGCATCTTTCGTTCATTGTCATAGCAAAGTTTTCCTTTACCTGGGGCAAAGATTCAATTTACTGCCCTAGCCCTGTATCTACATGCAGACTTGTTAGTTGCTCACAGCACCCGGGGCACATCCATGGCGCGCAGTCCCTCTAGCTACACCCTATGCTTATAGGCATCTTCAGCCTTATGGATTAACGCTATCCGGATCAGCTTAGAGGATGTTTCCTATAAGAATGCAATGTTTAACTGTGAATGTGTTTCCCGATCACATATTGAAGTGACAGGTCCAATGGGGATATTTTTTGAAAACAAATTTCAATCTCATATTTTTGCAATGGGTTTAGTTAATGGCTGAAGCTGGAATAATTTTGTTTCAAAGTAGCACGAACTAACAACTCAACATAGATATGGCCTGTAGATAGGTTAGAAAGGATATCTATTATGTTTGGCCAGATAGGGGGATATCGTCACTCCTTGGGGAGAGACCACCATTTAGGTGTGTGGAGACTTATTAAGCCTTTAGCACTCCACTGTGCAAGGGACCATGGGAAGAATATGCAAATCTGTCTTCCATGATTTAATTAGGAAGTCAGGTGCCTCAGTGTTGCAAACCAAGAGAGGGCGCTCACTTTAATGTGCAAGCCTGTCTTCCCTGATGTAATTAGGAAGACAGAATCTCAGTGATATAGCCCAATAGAGGCTGCTCCCTTTAACATCATGCTCGACCTTCCAAGAGGCCTTTGTTTTGCAATGATGCTGGGATTATTACCAGGTACAGTCTCTCAAGCGAGGATGGCCGTTTAGATGTTATTGCATCTCGTCAGCCCAATGTAGAGAATACTAATGGTCAGATAGGAAAGGATATAGTATTGTATTCTAGATTATATCCATGCATTACATATCTTATAATCCCTCTCATATGGTTAACTCTCCCTCTATCCTAGGACATTCAAAATGATAGATGATTTTTTATTTTTTTAGACCTGGGTCACATCTGCGTTCAGTTTTCGGTTTGGGGAGTCCACTTGGGGATCCCCAAATGGAAACCTACCCACATAAAAAAGTGGTTTCCTTAGGAAACCGGCGGACTCCATAGACTATAATGCTCAAAAAGTGCTTCTTGCATGACCACAATATTGCCCACTGTCTGCATATTTCATGCAAATAGGGGAATGGAATAGTCCAAATGCAGATGTGAACCAGGCCCTAAAGTGCTAAAGTATGTCCAATAGCTAAGCTGTGTTATTTAGTCTGCTAAAATCTTCTTTCTGGCAAATTTCTTTGACCGTGTGTAGTTTACCATTGAATAGTATTAATCTAATAATCTCACATTAAAGCGCATATATAACTCACATTCAATACTCTCTGCTTAACTAATTTCTCTTCTTTCGCTCTAACTAGAACTGCCAACTTGGTAACATATGAAAGCTAAGACTGGAGATACAGCTATTTGGCAACTGCTATATCTGCACATTCTGGCAATATACAGTGACTATGGGAGTCATCTCCCTGCCAATGCTTCATTAGAGCATTTCTAGGAAAAACTTTAGAGCCTTTTTTCTATTAAAAGGAAGTAAAATAGGTTAAAAAAGTATATTACAAAAATATATCAAAAATACTAAATCTGCCCAAATATAATAGCAAAAAAACCTGTAATGACTTCCACACAGTAAAAGATTTTATTAAAAATATATGTGGATAACTGTACAGTGTGCAGCGGTATTACATCTCTAGGAGGTAGAATTGAATTATGCAATGGTAACAGTTCTATTGTGGATGGTAACATCTGTTAGTCATATTATGATCTTGATATGATGTAAAGGGTTTCAGGTTGCTAAATTGCTTTCTACTATTCTCTGCTTTCAAGAGCCTTTGAAATAAGAAAAACCTACTTTAATAAATTGCTGCCGGCTCTCCTGGTTCTTGTGCCTTTTCATTACCCTTAGTTCCAAGCCTGTTGTGGCACCAGTCACCATGTTCATGCAATATCTCCTGATGTTCTCTACTCTTGAGTAACTCCTTCCATCACCTGCTCCATATCGATATAACTGAGGTACGAGGTATGTCTCTTTGCATAATGCGGTATCATGTTCCAATGAGTTTTCTGAGGTTTCATAGAGCTAGAGTGTTGTGCAAAAGTTTTAGACAGGTATAGAGAAAAATGCTTCAAAGTAAGAAGGCTTTAAAGGGGCTCTATCACTGGGAAAAGTCATTTTTATCTAATCACATGCTTGCATAGGCTTTAGAAAGTCTATTCCACACCTACCTTTAGTATGTAGATTGCTTCAGTGGTCTCTGAATAAGTCCGTTTTTATTAATATGCTAATGAGCCTCCAGCCAGCTCAAGAAGTTCCCAGCAGCCTCCTCTCTCCCATTATCTTCTATGTGTGTGAAGCAAACAGGAAGCGAGTCATCAGCAGCAGCAGGAGCCATCTCCCATAGAAGACAATAGAGAGAGGTGTGCACCATCTATCGTGCACTAGTCTAATTAGCATATGAATATAAACGGACTTATTCAGAAACCACTGAGGCAATCTACATACTATAGGTAGGTGTGGAATAGACTTTCTAAAGGCTATGCAAAGGTGTGATTAGTTAAAAATGACTTTTCCTAGTGATAGAGCCCCTTTAAAACTAGAAACATTAGTTGTTTATTTTTGTCAGTGAACAAGACGCAAAGTGCATGAACAGAAGAGAAATCACATCAATGTGTGACATGACTGCCCTATCCCTTCCGTCTTCTAGTTACACATGTACGCAGTTTTTAGAGGAACCTGTAAGGAAGGTTGTTCCAAACATCGTGGAGAACTAACACAAATGCTTCTGTCTCTTCATGTAATCCCATAAACCCGAGGGGTAACTTATCACCTACGGTCCCCTTTTTCATGAAAGTTCTACCTTTAAGCGTGTCCTGCCAGACCTTCCTACCACTGGCTGTTGTGACAAGAGGAAGATGAGACCCCAGACCACCAATGAGACACATCAGGGCGGGTGGACGGGCCGTGTTGAATCCAGTTAGTCAGTGTGTTAACACAGAGCGGGCTGGAAGATATAAGGTCCTATGAAACACTTCCTTTCTGCTCACCAAAAGTTTACCCCTGCATTCCCCTAAATACCATCCCACTCCCTTCATGCTACTAAAACTCTGTGTCATGTCGGGGGCCTGTGCTAACTGCGTAAGCCGTGCCCATGCTGGACTCCTCTTCCAAAGGGTGGTCATATATTGATGCAATTTAGGTTTCTCCTTTACTCATTTACATTGCATTGTGTTCATTGACATTAGCACTATTCATTTTATTCCACAAAGTTTTTGTTGCCTAAAATTTTTGCACAGTGCTATATATTGAAACTGTTAATTTATTTATCTCAGTAGATGAGTTATCATGACAGTGTTACATCGGTATATTGGTACAGTTCTTGCCCCATTTCTCTTCACACTGTACTTTGCTGACTTTAGGCACAACTCACCCAGCTGTTACTTAAAGAAGAACTCCGATGACTCTGCTATAGTAGGCCTTATCACTGATGGTGACGATAGGGAATACAGAGACTTAAACCGGGATTTTGTTGAATGGTGCCAGCAGAACCATCTCAAGATTAATGCTGGGAAGGCCAAGGAGATGGTGATGGACTTTAGTAAACAGAGAAGTTCTCCGACCCCGGTGGAGATCCAAGGGACATGTATTGAGATAGTCAGGACCTATAAGTATCTGGGTGTGCTCCTCAATAATAAACTAGACTGGGCTGATCACCTGGAGGCGCTGCACAGAAAGGGCCACAGCAGGCTCTACCTGCTCAGGAGGCTGAGGGCCTTCAGAGTCAAGGGGCCACTTCTTAGGGCCTTCTTCAACTCTGTGGTTGCTTCAGCCATCTTTTTCGGTGTGGCCTGCTGGGGGAGCAGTATATCAACCAGGGACAGAAATAGACTTGACAGGCTGATCAGAAGGGCCGGCTCTGTCCTGGGGAGCCCCCTGGACCCAGTACAGGTGGTGGGTGACAGAAGGATACTGTCCGTGGTGAGCTCCATGCGGGAGAACAAATCCCACCCCATGTATGAGACCTTGATGGGACTTAGCAGCACTGTAAGTGACCGTCTGCTTCACCCCAAGTGTGAGAAGGAGTGCTATCGCAGGTCCTTCCTTCCAACCGCGACCAGGCTGTATAATCTACATCAGACCAAGTGAAGATCACTCCGCACAGAAAACTAATGATTATGACATCTTCCTTCTTTCTTCTTCTGTTCCTTCGCTGCTATGGACTCCTAGTATATTTTCTCTTCTCAGCATATGTGTGTCTATGTCTGTAATATATTACTGTGTATTATCCTGTATCTGTATTACTATGCTGCCGTAACATACTGAAATTTCCCCACTGTGGGACTATTCAAGGATTATCTTATCTTATTTTATATTTCATAACTAATATGGAAATGTACATTTAATAAATTATAATATGCATTCAATGTTGATATTTGGCTACAAAATCTACTTACATACAGTATATGTTGTCTGCGACATGTCAAGCATTGCATTGTGTTTTCTGCCTTCTATTATTATGGACTCTTTCTTTGTTGATTTTTTTTTTTTTGACACTAAGAAGAAAACCTGTTCTTATGACTTTGAGCTTTATCAGTGAACCGTATAGGCAGCTTCAAGATGTGTAAGCTAAAGTCAACAAGACTTGGTCAACTTTCCTAAGACTGTGTAATAGGAGCACGTGCTCCTAGGATGAATTAATTACCCAATGGCAGAAACGTCTGTTTATTTTTCAAGATGAAGCAACTTTGTTATCAACTTGAAAAGGCTTTTTTTCCAATGCTGAGGTTTTAAAGCAATCTATCTGCTGGGGATTTGAGGCTCCGTCTACAAAGAAGATTGAAAAAGCAGAACTTGTATTTGATTCTTACGTCTCAGAGGGTGGCATTTTGGGATGGCTTGATGGATTTCGTAGGGTTTGTAGATGAAGCTTTGGTTATCAATTTGGAAGTCATAATCTTTGCAATCCAATATGCAGCCCCTGCTTTTTTCCCCATGTGCCTCGACTTTAAAGAGTAAAGAAAGCGGATATTTCACATTATTATTTAGCATACGCTTTTTATTACTATACTTCATACTAACACTGAAGTAGTCTTCAGCTTTGTGCTTTTACAGTAAAGTGTTTTTAAACTAGGGCTATTATGTACCTGATCCAGCAGAGAGGGAATTACTAGATTGGCTGTATGCTTTTGCAAAATACCTTATGTGACCTAATGGAAATGTGTAGCCTTTATAGTGGAATTGATGTCACAGCAGCTCAACATGGTCAGTGTACGACTGCTTATATTGACTACAGAACTTCAGGAATATTATCTAGACAGTATTTATCAAGACTAGGGTTAAGCCGATCTTGAGATTTCAGGATCGTTTTTAAAATCCAATTTTTGATCATTTTCCAGCCGATCCCAATCGTGATTGTGAAATTTGCTCAATCGCCGATCAGGATTCGATCTTTCCCGATCGCTCAACCCTAGTTACTTTATGTTTATGGAGTGGGGTTGAGCCAATCTTGAGATTTCAGGATAGTTTTTAAAATCTGATTTTCGATCATTTTCCAGCCGATCCCGATCCCAATCGTGAAATTTGCTCGATCACCGATCGGGATCCGGTCTTTCCCGATCCCAATCGCTCAACCCTAATAAAGACCAGATACCCCATGAATATGTGTATAATATGTTAGCCGAGGGAGGCGTGATAAGTGATGGGAAAATATGGCAGCTCTGGTGTTGCTTAATCTCAGAAACGACAACAATGGATTAGACACATTTTTCTAATATAGGTTTTGTTATTGGCAGACCCTGTTATGTTGGTAGGATCTTACAATATATTTTTGATGTAATGTTATCTTGGTACTTTACTGTAATTATGCAATGGTATTGCTGACATCATGGTGGTGATCCAAGGTATGTCAGCCACAACAGATCTGTGTTATGTGATCCTGCTTATATATGATTAGATTATCATTCATTCATCTTCACCAACATTGCCACGGAGCAGACGCAGTTAGCGCAGACCTAACATAACTGGGTTATTTGAAAATGGAGGCTCAGGAGGTCAACGTAGGTCAGGCAAGATAAAAGGGTTAGAGCGATTCGGTGTTAGAATAGGAGTAAGTAACGTGGGACTTAACAGGGAGGATGAATAACCATCCTGGAAGAGTAGCTTCCTCATGTTCCCCGGACCTGCAGCTGACCTGCCTACCCTGATATATACTCTGTTCGCTGGTACAAGGGGTGTGTATTTCTTTGAGCAGCTTTGTAGGAACAGCCTGTTCTAGGAAACTCTTACAAGTCACATCTAATACTTGGGAAAAATGGGATTTCACAACCCAAGTCACAGTGTTTTGGTGTGTATGGTGTATCGTCAGCAAGGGGATAGTTCTTAGAAAACTTGGAGATTTGGTAGTGCATGCAGTAACCTCTGCCGTATTTGTCACTTTCCAAGTTGGCATGCAGTGGCTGGAAGACTAGCCTCAGACCATCCTACAGTTAGTATTTGTGCTATGCTTTGAGAGTATTTCTACATGAATCTCTTTGTATACATTTAATATATATAATATATATATAATATATTGGGAAACCAATGCATTACGTGGTCATTTTAATACCCACAGTGAAGGGATGATGCTTTTGCTACCACTGGACACTTAAGATGTTCCCTACATGTTATGGTCCAAGAACCTGACTGCTAGCTCCAGGTTGTACTGTTCTATAGGAAATATTAAGGTTGCCATATATACATCTACTTAAAATAGTTCTAAAAGGGACACAGTCTCAGTTACTTTATGGCAATAGTAATGAAATTGTCACTCTTTCACCAATATCTTTTGGCCAAAATTCAACAAAAATGTAAGTTTTTGTTAAAAAGAATAACTTTGAAGCTGTTGAACAGCTAGTATATGCCTTCAGTGAAGCTATGGAGGGTATAAACTGGGTATATTGTTTGCACTAGGTCTTTGGAAAGCTGCTTGCATCATTTATGCTGACTCTAGAATAACAATAATTCTGAACAATACTTCTTAAAGTTCTATTTCTGGATATAATAACTCATTTATACGTGACAAACACTTTGCATAAAGTGCAGGTGGAAGTGCTAACTAAGTGATAACTTAAAAGTGGTATATGATGCCATAAAAGACACCAAGAACCCCAGGAATGCCAGCTTGCACAGTGTTAAATCTCTCCAGTTAACAGTTTGTTTGGAAAGATTTACCAGGAAGGCAGACACAGAGACCCCGGACACGACTCTCCCTGTCACCGCATCTCCCTATGCCGCAGGCAACACAAATTAAACTGTACAAACTGTAGAGGATGCACTCAGTGTTCCTGCATAAATTGTATGTTTGTGTACATCCCTGATGCCATATAATAAAATATCATTATTAATAACTCCCCAGCAACCAGCAACATACCGGAGTTTATTGTGTGTAAATGTAAATTCATAGCAGGGATACTGCAGCATGTTGTATAGCCTAGATTGGTGAGTCGAGGGGGGGATGGGAATAAGCATCTTTAGTTTATGTCTCATCAGCATGAAGTACCTCCTCTTACCACATTTAGAGCCACTTAACTCAGGTGTTTAAAGATCATTTCACTCACTCCTTGAGCTGCTCTTGCAAGTCTTCTATTTACAGCAATTTACATTGAGAACTGACATAAGGGGAAACACAGTCTTGTTTTCTGCCATACAGAATGTATAAGGGGCAGATCCAATGTATGTAGACACTTCTGCAGTTAAAGATTTATTCCACATTCTAGCAGAATAATTATAGAGGATTTATAGATTTGGTATAATAATAATTTGCTAATTTTTGGTATTTTCTCAATGGTCTCTAAGGGGTTTGACAATTTAAATCCCTCCCCCGCGGTTCAAATGAGAGAAGACAATGACTCCAGGTATAAGAATGACTGCTATACACATTTTCAGTCACACCCTGGATGTTTGTTAGCAGGAGAACTTCCCAAATAAAGGGTACTTGACACTGGATATCTTTAGTAGTATGCTCCTCTCAAGAAGAGGAGTATAATGGGCATAATGGAATATTGGGTATAATTGAGTATAATGGAATAGGTCACAGAAAATTATGTTCTAGATAAGGGGTGAACTTCTCAAAGTGGTTTCCTTTTTGCTAAAAGAGGTGGTCTTTTGGCTTAAAGAGAGGGGGTCTTTTGGCTAAAGAGGTGGTTTTTTGGCTTAGAGAGGAGGTCTTTGGGCATGTTTTTATGTAATTAGAGGGTGTTAGCTTAGTTTTGGTCTATCAGCAACTATGTATTGATACATTTTGATTTGTTAATTACCTAATAGGGCTGTATTTTTTGGCATGGGTAATTGGGCTTCATACATATAACTCTAATTAAATTCTTCCATGCATTTTGTTTCTTATCTGAAAAGTAGAAGCAGATGAGTTACCAAACACCCCACCCCTGCCTATATTGTCTCTGCTTTTAACACATCACTCTGACTTTCCCCTTATTTGAGATTTTCCACCATTTTTGAGAACTCTTGAACTGAAACTTTTTAAAAAACCCTTTATATACCAAAAGCTTTAGTTGGCAACTACATTGTTCTATATAGGAAACTGTTAATGTTTACCATGCACACCATTAATATGCCGTTGTCATTAATTCTGGTAGTCACTAGGCATGCCAGCAATTATTTTGATGGATAATGAAACTTTTCATTTTCTCAGAATCTGCTTTGCCAGCAAATGTTTTAATGTTACCTGTATAATTGGATTGACTTGAAATATGCATTGTGTTGTCTTTGCCTTAGCAGCTTCTTTGCAGCATGAGTTTCTTTTACGCTCTCTCCGCCAACTAATACATGCAATTGTATTAGCAACAAAAAAAAAAAAAAAAAAACTCCCCTGAGAATAGCTTTGGTTATTTGTGTATGTAAATTTGTCTTTACATATTGTTTCATAAACTGGACAGTTTTGCGAGACAAGTGAACACGTTGCTTATTTCTAACCTAATAAGACAGGCCTGAGGGCTTGTAAAGTGATTGTTCCTCGTATTTTCCGTCCCGATACTGCATACTGAGATGCTTGATGCCAGGGAGCCACCCGCAGCTCATGATTTCACAGGCCCTGCTAAAAATGTTCTGTGCAGCACATCAAGTGAATGTATTGAGCAATATTAAACCAGCTGGTAGAATGTACAATTTACTATACATAAAGAGGATGTGTTCTCATATTTTTTCTTTGCTGTTAGAAATTTATTCAAGCAACATTTTGCTTAACTTTCTTAGAGACTTGCACTGGATCCTTCTTCCATCTCTGGGGTCTGTTTGTACTTCTCTTAGACAAATAAAAATATAAAACATGTTAAAAAAAGGACAAACCAATAAAATCATGAACAGGATCGGGCTAGGGTTTAGGTAAAGAAAACAGTTGCCCTAGATTCAGCTTGCCTTAGAAATGAATTGCACTCACCACTGAATTTAAAGGGGTCCTCTGTAATAATGAGGGTATGTTCACACAGAGTTTATTAGCAGCGGATTTTGACGCGGAATCCGCCTCAAAATCCACCTCCAAAAACGGCTCCCATTGACTTCAATGGGAGCCGCTCGCTTTTTCCCCCGCTAAATAGTAGTGGAAAAAAGAAGCAACATGGCCTATCTTGTCACAGATTCCGTGGATGATTCAGCCGTGGTGTCCGTGGCTCGAGACACGCTCCTGTTTAGGCCCATTCATTCATGCCTGATCAGGAGCAGAATGCCGATGTACTGCATTGGCATCCCATCACGGCAGGGCTAGCCGCGTGGAAGTTTGCATGTGAACATACCCTTAAATAGTGTAGATACAAAACATAGAATACAGTGAAATGTCTTAGGGCCCCTTCACACTACGGATACGCTGCCTGATTCTGATTGTTAAAACATGGTCAGAATCAGCGCGTATAAAGCAGATCCCATTCATTTCAATGGGAGCCGGCATACGAGTGCTCCCCATTGAAAAGAATGATCTGCTTTTTACTCTACGAGCACTCCGATTGAAGTGAATGGGAAGCGCTCACTTGTACGGCTTGCCGTGTGAAGGGGTCCGGCGCTCGGCTCAGTCCAAGCAGTACATGCGAGCGCTTCCCATTCACTTCAATGGGAGCGCTCGTAGAGTAAAAAGCAGCTCATTCATTTCAATGGGGAGCACTCGTATGCCGGCTCCCATTGAAATGAATGGGATCTGCCTTATACACGCTGATTCTGACCGTGTTTTAACGTTCAGAATCAGGCAGCGTATCCGTAGTGTGAAGGGGCCCTTATAGTGTCTTTTGCTCTCAGAATTAGACTTTTTTATTTACTACTACTACTTGTAAATATATTCATATATACATATAGGTATAGTGTAGTTTCCTATCGTACTATATAGAACTTACCTAATTATCACAATTAAAGAAAAACATATATTTAACTCTTCATTGTTCAGTTTGTTCAGTTCTTATAATAAGGTTTCCTGTAATCCTATGTAGTGTCACAGTGGGATTCATAAGACATGACAATCTTAGCTCTCTCATACCTGACAGTCTCAACTTTACCATATAGTACATTAATATCGAATAAAGAACCATTGCTAATCATGTTTGTAAAATTTCTATATCACGTTAATGGTTGAGGGGAATATCGATCTTACAGTCAGGTTTATTGGTCTTGCTCAGAAAAGCTTCCTGTAGTTTTGTAGCCTTCCTGATAAAATATGGGGCTTCTCCTCGGTGACCTCTTGCAGGAGGAAAAGATGTTTGCATATTAGCTCCTCATGAATTTTCACTCTCGGGGAAAAAAAGGAGTTTTGGAAAAGTAACAAATTAGACTGTGTCACATCCGAGGAGGCTTAATGGTTTTACAACCAAGATTAATATACTTCGAGGAAAGAGTTATTTTCAGGAGCAGGTTGTTAATTGTTGGTAGATGTTGTGATTGTACTTTATTTTCTTGAAAGAGATGCAGCCAGTTATGTTTTGTGGAGAGATCATTAGCATTTAAGCAGTGACACGATTGCTGGTTGCCGTTAATGGGCTGCTAAACCTGTATATGGAGCGAGCTAATAATACGACTACACAGGACGAAGTGCAGGTCATGTTACAAAACTCTACGGAAGAACAAACTAGCGAGAAACATTAAAGGGCTTACAGGCACAATTATTTTTTGGCTCTGAAAATGTTCAAAAAAAAAAAAAAATATATATATATATATATATATATATATATATATATATATATATATATATGTATCTTACAGTTCAGTGAAAAAAGAAGTAATGTGTGGGTTTATTCAACATTTCAGTCCTAAATACCCAGGACCTTTCTCCCGATCTTTTCTACTAGCCAAACATTGTGGGAAAAGCTATAGTATCAGATGAGCGAGTACTATTCAAAACTCCCGATTCGAATAGCAAGAACCCATAGGAATGAATGGAAGTGGCCAGCATGCAGACTTTGCCGGTGTCCGGCCGCTTAACCCCCTGCGTCCATTCATCCCTATGGATTTACCGCAGCCTGCCACTCTTTTGCTTCGTCCCTGTTCTAGATGTAGCAGACCTGAGTGTACAGTAAAGCAGGGATGAAGCAGAAGAGTAGATAGTATGTATCTACTCGCGAACTTCATTCAACTTACCTGCACAGAAGTGCTGCTACTTCCCGTTCTTCTCGCTCCTCTTCTGTTAGAGATGCTGGGAGAAGGCGGGGCTTGTTGCTTAGGAGAGTGTGGGTGGGTACTGGGAGGAGAGACGTGAGTAATGCACTCACGTCTCCCTGCCCACACTTGCCTAAGCCACAACAAGCCCCGCCTACTCCCATCATCTCTAACATTAGCCTAAGGAGGTGGGGGTGCACACAGCGCTCTGAAGGCATGTCAAAGAGAGAAGAGGAGTGAGAATGGGGAGTGACAGCGAATCTGTTCAGATAAGCGGACACCAAGGGGGGTTAAGTAGCCAGGGGATTTTTTTTAATCATTATACAGCATAGATTCCAGAAATTGAAAACATTTTTAGGTTTCATGCTGTGTAGTGAATAGGATGGTTTTTAAAATCTGATCTTCGATTATTAAAAAAAATCTCATTGACTTGCATTGGGATCGGAATTGGGATTGGGATAGGGTTCCAATGGAAAATTATCGGAAATTGGATTTTAAAACCGATCCTGAAATTTCAAGATCGGCTCAACCCTAGTTGTGATGGAACATTTTTTTCAGCTCCAGCATCAGTCTAATCCTGTCATTCTTTTCTTTATCTCCTCCACTTCCTGTTCAGTCCTCTCCACTTCCTTCTTCATAGACTTCTTTAGTGATGAGTCATGTGACTTGCAGTCTGCTTCCAGATAGATATAGCATGAATCATTTTAGCAGAGGGAGGGGAGAAAGGAAGTGGCCTGATAAGAGCAAAAAGAGACAATTTTCTATAATATAATATATATCACAATTTTCTTCAATCACTTGTATTAGTAATTCACGCAAATTTTGTTGGATAACTACCACTGGATCTTTGTACAGGCCCAGTATCTGACACAATAATGGGCCCCTAAGATTCGGCAGAAGGCAATGGTTTGAAAGTGACATTAACCCCTTAAGGACCCGGCCATTTTTTGGTTTCGCATTTTCGTTTTTCCCTCCTCACATTTCAAGAGCCATAACTTTTTCATTTTTCAGTTCACAGAGTCACATGATGGCTTATTGTTTGCGGGACAAATTGTACTTTGTAATGGCATCATTCAATATGCTGTGCAATGTACTGGGAAGCTGGAAAAAAATTCAGAATGAGGTGCAATTGGAGAAAAAATGCATTTGCGCCATTTTCTTATGGGTTTAATTTTTACAGCGTTCACTGTTTGGTACAAATGACATGTTACCTGTGTTCTACGTGTCAGTACGAACGCGGTGATACCAAATTTATATAGTATTTGAAATGTTTTGATACTTTTAAAAAAATGATAAACTTTGCAAAATAGAAAAAAAAATTTGTGTCATCATGTTCTAACACCTGTAACTTTTTCATATTTCCATGTATGGAGCTGGTTGTGGTGTCTTTTTATGCGGGACAAGATGACGTTTCTATTGATACCATTTGGGGAAAGATCTGATGGTTTGATCACTTTTTATTCAATTTTTTATAGGAGGCAAAGTGTTGAAAAAAACGCTTTTTGGCGGTTTTTATTTTTTTTGCTGCTACGCCGTTCGCAGTATGGGATAAATGTTTTAATATTCTAATAGTTCGGGCATTTTGGAGCGCGGGGATACCTAATATGTTTATGTTTAATGTTCTTTAATTACTTTTATAGCTAATCTAGGGAAAGGGGGGTGATTTGAACTTTTATATTTTTTTTATTTTTTTAATACTTTTAAAAACTTTTTTTTTTCTTCTGTTACATTTATGATCAGACCCCTTAGGTACCTTGAAACCTAGGGGGTCTGATCGCTCATACTATTCACTGCAATACTACAGTATTGCAGTGAATAGGAAAATCGCAGCACTTCTATTAGACGATGCCTCTGGCATCGTCTAATAGATCTCGGGCAGAGACAAGCCTGGAAGCCTTCAATAGGCTTCCGGCTGTCATAGCAACCAATCACCGCCCTCATGTGACGTTCAGGAGGGCGGCGATCGGCGAAACATGGCGGCGCCCATGCCTCCGGCGCCGTTTACACACTGCGGTCACGTTTGACCGCAGTGTGTAAAGGGTTAACAGCAGCGATCGGCTCGGGCACCGACCGCTGCTGTTATTGGCAGGTCCTGGCTGTATGATACAGCCGGCATCTGCCGTGTATGGAGCGAGCTCAGCGTGTGAGCTCGCTCCATACATCCCCATGCGACCCATGACGTACAGTTACGTCAAGGGTCGCTAAGGGGTTAAAACCAAAAATAGTATTTTTTGTCAAATACAAAATCAGTAATTTTTTCTGTTTTTTGACCTTTAATAGTCTGGTAATTTTTTAGATTTATTGATACTTTTATATTAGCCAGACCACTTGACGTTAAATACTCAGTATACAATAGATATGTTTTATATGAACGGTATATATAAAATCAGCCGGTACTGTACATTCTGGAGCCCTTTAAAGGTAAAGGACAAACACATAACACAAGAAACATAATCAAATAAGGTGAACAACAGTAACTTATGAGAAAAAGATTCCAGGGTACGCCACACAAATCAATGTTTTCAATAAATACTTGATTGCAACTTATTGAAGCCTGGAGTGTTGAGATATCACCTTGCCATTTTGGATTGCTCTCTGATGCCCGCAGCGGGTTCTGTCTATTGTGAACAAGCAGCAGATGGAATGTAGTATTTGTTAGTATTAGTTTTCAACTTCGGTAAAATTTCCTGTTGGTCAGTATTAGGAAGGGCAAAATTAAGAAATTTTCTGGAATCCAGGAAAAAAAAAACAGCAATTTGCCATTAAGTTAAAAAAGGAAATCAGGAAAAAAAAGTATACAAAATGTATTTAAAAAAAATGCATCAAAAGATAGTAATTAAAATGTGCCAAAATAAATAAAATAATTAAAAAATACATAAATACAATAAATTGTACTTTAATTAACTAATTTTTTTAAATTAAATATATCATGTAAAAAATGTAGGCTTTCATATCTTTATGGTTCAACGACCACAACGCCATGTCAACACGTGTAGAATAAATAAAACACACACAGAACTTCAGTGGCTTTTGATAAATTACATTTCAGGTAGTGAATATTTCCGCATGTCTGAACATAACACGCACATCTGTACTGCTACTTTTACAATCTAGAACATAAATTATTAAAAAATGCACCGATGTTGTAAATCACACTTGTTCATCCACACGGTCTATGCAATAGGCACAGCAAATTATGTTCTCAGGATCAGGTAATACAGCAGTGTGCATTGGTAGCTGCGTAACATGAAATTGAATGACAAATTGCAATGATTAAAAAGTAATAAAAGGGTAGAAAACACAGTAGAGAAAGGTCTATTTTATTAATGTATTTTTCAAGAAACAATCAGATCCCAATGGGCATGTAATTTGTTTTCAATCAAACATATTATTTCCAGATGTATGCATTTATTATATATATTTAGATGGCTCATGCACATCACCAGGTTATTGCTCAACATAATCTTGAAGTCACGTAGAAATATAACAAAGTGCCCGTAAAAGTCTATGGGGCCCGACTGTATCTCTGCATGCCGCATATTGTTGAGGAGGTACACAGCAATCACTATGATATAAGTGGTATACAGAGATACAGTAGGGCCATGTAGACTTATATGGTCTCAGCAGTCTCATCACTGAGGTCAGGGGTCATGTATGTGCAGTCACTTGCACCATTCTAAACAAAGTCTAATAGTGAACACCGGAGTGACAGTGCTGGAATAACAGTAGAAGCGAGAGATAAGTAAGGGTTAATTTATTATTTTATAACCAATAATACCAATGGATTCAATAGATGGTTAAAGGTTCTTTTCTTATATTATACAAAAAAAGACCAACAGCAGGCGCCAAAGTGATGGTGCTGGAATAATGGGCAATCCAATAGGTAATTAATACTTTTTTATTATTGAATGCCATGCCCCATTCCTTTGGCCAATTTTTTGCTTATTCCAAAAAATATCTTTTAATCATTAATTCGTTTTTATTTATTAATTTTAAGAATTTAGTAGTATTTACCTTACTGAATTTCCCCATGGTGGGACTATTAAAGGATTATCTTATCTTATGCTTACATTCCTGGATAAGATAAGAGCCAATAGCAACTCTACAAGACCTGTAGTCTAACTCCGATGCGCTAAATCCTGGCTCATCCATATATTCTGTTATTGGAACGTAGGCAAGAGTGAACTGGCCAGTCAGCTATTAGGGTTAAGCCCATAAACCCAGAGAGGGCCCAAAACTCTTTAGTTACTCACAATAAATGGTCCAATAAGTGTACCATGGATATAGTGGTTGGTAAGAAGACCATGTTCTCCACCACCAACAGAAGAACTAATACATGTTGCTAGTTTTTGGAGGAAAAATTATAGATCCTGCTGTGCTATTTTTATGGAAACATATTTTTTTTTGTATAGAGTTTTATATTTGACTTTATTATGTAACATTTTGTCATGACATGAATGTTCCAGGCAAAGTATGGGAGATGGTAACAGCAGCGAAACATCCTTCATTTCCTTGGTTTCCCTTTAATAAATATAAATTCTTCAGGGTGGTGTAGTTGTTAGTAAAGGTTATTCTACCCATGAATGTTTAATTTTAGATGCTGCCTTACAAAACCAGATGTTCGAAACAAAATCATTCATAGCTTAGATGAGCCTCGGCTTCCTCCCTTGTACAACAGCTGATGATCGTATTGTAGCATAATGGCGGCAGCAGGAGATCCACAAAGTTCTCAATTGACTTCCCTTGTATCTTGGTCTTTTCTGCCAAGTCCTCCCATTATCTGAACGTGTAACCTCCTGAGTAGGATAAGTGCCATATGGGCCAATGTACCGCACTCAATGCATATATGATTAACAAGTACCTCAGAGCTGTTGCTTTGAGAGATCTTTTATGACCACTTACAGTAAGTTGGGGTTTTTTTTAAAATACGCAACAAACTTGTTTTTATTGGCTAAGAAAACATTTCTAAATTATGCAGTAATGATGCCAAACAAATGAATTTCCAAAATTCTGATTATCATTGAATTCCATTATGTTCAAAAAATTATTATAATATTAGATTGGTTGAGCTGTCAGATCTGTACAGTCTATGGAACTTGAAGCAGACAGCTCTGTACACCGTGTAGTAGATTTACCACAATAATACCTTGAGGCCAGGCCCCACGGATCGGAAACGCCGTGATTTGCCCGCAGTGGAAACGCCACTGGAAAAATGATGGAGTTTTACAGTAAGTGCAAAGTGGATGGGATTCTAGCGAATCCCATCCCCACTGTGCAGTAAAAACTGTGGTGCGGATACATGATTTTGGAAATCGCAACATGTCAATTATACCTACGGAAATGCTGGTGGTTTCCCCATAGATATAATTGTAACCGAAAGTCTGTGAAGGATAACTCCGCAAACTTTCTGTCTAAAGTGATGCAGGAAGAACCTCAGTGTGTTGGTGCCGCCATTTTTCCCGCAGCACTTTTTGACTGCGGGACGTCCCATGGGGCCTCAGCCTTAAAGGAGTTGTCCACTTAGGATAATCTGTTTTTGTTAGAAAGGATCCCTGACAGTAAGCATCACCCATTGCTTGGAGAAAATTTGTGACTTGGTGACTAATGCAATAGTAGAAAAAGAGTGAAAATGAGTTGTCAAAAACAAACAACCCCTTTAACATAATATGCTAATAATGCAAGAGAACAAATTCAGCACCACTACATATTTAATGCAAAGTAAAGTACAATATAAAGAGACCGTGTAACACAGCTGTTTCTGGTTGATGGATTACAATAAATAGACAACGAAGAATAATTTAGAAAACGTGCAAAGTATATTTGCTGTGTACGTGTATATATGTATGTGCTTAAGTACTTATAATAAAAATAATCTCATTGAACAATATTGGAGATACGAGAATAGCAGGTTCATAGTACTACAATCCTGCCAAATCCCACTGGTGAATCAACTGTTTTAAACATCTGGAAGTCACTAAAACGCATCTCCGGAACGATAAAAGAACTAATTGTGGCAATAAATTTAATGGTGTACCCTTATAGTGTACCTTTAAATTTAATATGTCATAATTAATCTATGTGCAGATGTATTTTACAGTACCTGGATTTCTGCAAGCAGAGGGAGAGTGTAATAGTCTATGCGTTAATATTCATGATAAAGCGTAATTTCTATATGGCTAACAGTGGGGTGCTAGAGCTAAAAGAGGGGTACTTCCTTACTACTGCAAAACAATTGGAAAATATATAATTTTCTGTTGTAGCCACATATCTTGGACTTCATCTGAAAATAACAGGGTGGTTTGTTTTTTGTTTTTTAAAGGAATTTAAGATTGTAGTTCTTTTCCATGTATTATGGCACTGTATGTAAAACATGCATATTAAAAAACTTATAACAAAAAAAAATTTGCAAAATAATTCATATTTCCTAGGGCAATGTGTGACTTCCAGAGCAATAAATGCAGTTTTCCTTGTGTATAAGGGTTAGTAGCAAGGAACAAAGAAGAGATGTTATTCTGTAGATAAAGCCACATGGTTGTAGAGAAGAGGCTGCTGAAACAAACTGTGGATTCTAAGGATCACAGCGCACGAGCTACCAAAGAGAGACCTTACGATTATTCTGTGAGATAGTCAAGTTATAACGAAGCACCTACTACTAGTCCACAGGGATTCTAGACTGGTCTGGTTCATGTAGTGGTAAGTAATGGCAATATAGTCTGAGATGTGAATGCTGAAACCCAACCTCAGGGCAAATGAAAAATCCCTGTACTACAGGCTTAAGTATACATTTTTAGTCTTCTTAAAGTAAAATTTGCCTATAGAAAACAGTGGGTCAACATGCCACAAGTTTGTCCAGGCTATAAGTATCTTCCTTGTGAAACTGGTTCACATCTAAGCCTCGTATCAAGAGTAACCAACAAGAACTATACCTAGATTGTGTAACCATTAAGCCTGTGCCTCCTTGGAGTAAAGTTTGAGTTTTTTGCAATTACGTGTCACCATATCTCTTACCATCTAGTCATATTAAATCTACAATATCACAGATATATTCATTCACAATAATACAAAATTCCAAAACGCGTTGTGTTGTGGTTAGTAAAGGATCATTCTCAAGAAACTTTCTGGTAGCTTCAAAGAGTGCAATAATGTGCATACGACACTTTTGATACAAGCCTCCAATCTAGGGGTTCCCAATATGTTACCCTCCCATAGGACTATTGTTAAAGTTTGTATGTTATACCTTTAATTATACGTAAAGCAATTATTTTCCTGCAGCATAATATTGTTAGATTAGGTAAAGATTAGAGATGAGCGAACAGTGTTCTATCGAACACATGTTCGATCGGATATCAGGGTGTTCGCCATGTTCGAATCGAATCGAACACCACGTGGTAAAGTGCGCCAAAATTCGATTCCCCTCCCACCTTCCCTGGCGCCTTTTTTGCACCAATAACAGCGCAGGGGAGGTGGGACAGGAACTACGACACTGGGGGCATTGAAAAAAATTGGAAAAAGTCATTGGCTGCCGAAATCAGGTGACCTCCATTTTAGACGAATAGTGGATTTCAAATCCGGGTCATATGAGAATGTGAACTTTGTGACTATGAGACAGGGATAGCTGTACAGGCAGGGATAGCTAGGGATAACCTTTATTTAGGGGGGAATGTTATTAAAAATAACTTTTTGGGGCTCTATCGGGTGTGTAATTGTGATTTTTGTGAGATAAACTTTTTCCCATAGGGATGCATTGGCCAGCGCTGATTGGCCGAATTCCGTACTCTGGCCAATCAGTGCTGGCCAATGCATTCTATTAGCTTGATGAAGCAGAGTGTGCACAAGGGTTCAAGCGCACCCTCGGCTCTGATGTAGCAGAGCCGAGGCTGCACAAGGGTTCAAGCGCACCCTCGGCTCTGATGTAGGAGAGCCGAGGGTGCACTTGAACCCTTGTGCACCCTCAGCTCTGCTACATCAGAGCCGAGGGTGCGCTTGAACCCTTGTGCACACTCTGCTTCATCAAACTAATAGAATGCATTGGCCAGCGCTGATTGGCCAATGTATTCTATTAGCCTGATGAAGTAGAGCTGAATGTGTGTGCTAAGCACACACATTCAGCTCTACTTCATCGGGCTAATAGAATGCATTGGCCAGCGCTGATTGGCCAGAGTACGGAACTCGACCAATCAGCGCTGGCTCTGCTGGAGGAGGCGGAGTCTAAGATCGCTCCACACCAGTCTCCATTCAGGTCCGACCTTAGACTCCGCCTCCTCCGGCAGAGCCAGCGCTGATTGGCCGAAGGCTGGCCAATGCATTCCTATGCGAATGCAGAGACTTAGCAGTGCTGAGTCAGTTTTGCTCAACTACACATCTGATGCACACTCGGCACTGCTACATCAGATGTAGCAATCTGATGTAGCAGAGCCGAGGGTGCACTAGAACCCCTGTGCAAACTCAGTTCACGCTAATAGAATGCATTGGCCAGCGCTGATTGGCCAATGCATTCTATTAGCCCGATGAAGTAGAGCTGAATGTGTGTGCTAAGCACACACATTCAGCACTGCTTCATCACGCCAATACAATGCATTAGCCAGTGCTGATTGGCCAGAGTACGGAATTCGGCCAATCAGCGCTGGCTCTGCTGGAGGAGGCGGAGTCTAAGATCGCTCCACACCAGTCTCCATTCAGGTCCGACCTTAGACTCCGCCTCCTCCAGCAGAGCCAGCGCTGATTGGCCGAATTCCGTACTCTGGCCAATCAGCACTGGCTAATGCATTGTATTGGCTTGATGAAGCAGTGCTGAATGTGTGTGCTTAGCACACACATTCAGCTCTACTTCATCGGGCTAATAGAATGCATTGGCCAGCGCTGATTGGCCGAATTCCGTACTCTGGCCAATCAGCACTGGCTAATGCATTGTATTGGCTTGATGAAGCAGTGCTGAATGTGTGTGCTTAGCACACACATTCAGCTCTACTTCATCGGGCTAATAGAATGCATTGGCCAATCAGCGCTGGCCAATGCATTCTATTAGCGTGAACTGAGTTTGCACAGGGGTTCTAGTGCACCCTCGGCTCTGCTACATCAGATTGCTACATCTGATGTAGCAGTGCCGAGTGTGCATCAGATGTGTAGTTGAGCAAAACTGACTCAGCACTGCTAAGTCTGCATTCGCATAGGAATGCATTGGCCAGCCTTCGGCCAATCAGCGCTGGCTCTGCCGGAGGAGGCGGAGTCTAAGGTCGGACCTGAATGGAGACTGGTGTGGAGCGATCTTAGACTCCGCCTCCTCCAGCAGAGCCAGCGCTGATTGGCCGAATTCCGTACTCTGGCCAATCAGCACTGGCTAATGCATTGTATTGGCTTGATGAAGCAGTGCTGAATGTGTGTGCTTAGCACACACATTCAGCTCTACTTCATCGGGCTAATAGAATGCATTGGCCAGCGCTGATTGGCCGAATTCCGTACTCTGGCCAATCAGCACTGGCTAATGCATTGTATTGGCTTGATGAAGCAGTGCTGAATGTGTGTGCTTAGCACACACATTCAGCTCTACTTCATCGGGCTAATAGAATGCATTGGCCAATCAGCGCTGGCCAATGCATTCTATTAGCGTGAACTGAGTTTGCACAGGGGTTCTAGTGCACCCTCGGCTCTGCTACATCAGATTGCTACATCTGATGTAGCAGTGCCGAGTGTGCATCAGATGTGTAGTTGAGCAAAACTGACTCAGCACTGCTAAGTCTGCATTCGCATAGGAATGCATTGGCCAGCCTTCGGCCAATCAGCGCTGGCTCTGCCGGAGGAGGCGGAGTCTAAGGTCGGACCTGAATGGAGACTGGTGTGGAGCGATCTTAGACTCCGCCTCCTCCAGCAGAGCCAGCGCTGATTGGCCGAATTCCGTACTCTGGCCAATCAGCACTGGCTAATGCATTGTATTGGCTTGATGAAGCAGTGCTGAATGTGTGTGCTTAGCACACACATTCAGCTCTACTTCATCGGGCTAATAGAATGCATTGGCCAATCAGCGCTGGCCAATGCATTCTATTAGCGTGAACTGAGTTTGCACAGGGGTTCTAGTGCACCCTCGGCTCTGCTACATCAGATTGCTACATCTGATGTAGCAGTGCCGAGTGTGCATCAGATGTGTAGTTGAGCAAAACTGACTCAGCACTGCTAAGTCTGCATTCGCATAGGAATGCATTGGCCAGCCTTCGGCCAATCAGCGCTGGCTCTGCCGGAGGAGGCGGAGTCTAAGGTCGGACCTGAATGGAGACTGGTGTGGAGCTATCTTAGACTCCGCCTCCTCCAGCAGAGCCAGCGCTGATTGGTCGAGTTCCGTACTCTGGCCAATCAGCACTGGCCAATGCATTTCTATGGGGAAAAGTTAGCTTGCGAAAATCGCAAACTGACAGGGATTTCCATGAAATAAAGTGACTTTTATGCCCCCAGACATGCTTCCCCTGCTGTCCCAGTGTCATTCCAGGGTGTTGGTATCATTTCCTGGGGTGTCATAGTGGACTTGGTGACCCTCCAGACACGAATTTGGGTTTCCCCCTTAACGAGTATCTGTTCCCCATAGACTATAATGGGGTTCGAAACCCATTCGAACACTCGAACATTGAGCGGCTGTTCGAATCGAATTTCGAACCTCGAACATTTTAGTGTTCGCTCATCTCTAGTAAAGATGCATAAAAATCACCTGGTATTGAGTTTAGATTAGTAAATGGCTACTTACTGTAAAACCTACAGCTGTTTACTACTTGACCCCTTTACTTTGCAGCACAGAGACACGCTCCATCTAAATTATTAAGCCCCTATTTGTGTAAGACATCATGCTCATTCCTTCGCAATAACCATTCCTCTGATAGTTTACCAATTACCGGGTAACCTTTGTTTATATACAGCATGAAAGAGAAGAACCAGCGCGAGGCTAATGCAAATTCCACTTAGCAGCCTGAATATTTTTCATTTCCAATGTAAAAGCGTTTCCAGTGTAAATTATCCCGAGACCATCTCAACGGTGTAATGATATTAGTCTCAAGATGGATTGAAATAGTTTTAGATATTGATACCTCAGCGTCACCAGGTTCTGTGGATTTAGAGGAGCATCACCCTGTGGCTCCTTTTATGTCTCAGTTAGGAAATCCCTCCTAAGTGGAATCAATAGTCTTTAGGCAAATGGGAAAGTTTTGCAAAAGTAAATTTAGAAGAGTTTAGTTTCATTAAGTCTCTTGTGATATTTTGTTTATGCAACCAACAATGGGTTTTAATTGGAAAATTGTGTTGTTATTCTTTGATGTTGTGTATGGGAAGAAATGACATTTCTTAAGCCTTTTGTCAGTGTTGTAGCCAGGATACCCTAAGAACTCGTTCATACAGTGGCAAATTTTTCTGCCATCTGTTTTTTTGGCACGACTAGCCGTGATGGGATAATGATGGAGTACATTGGCATTCAGACGCAGTTCAAATGAATGGGCCTAAACAGGAGCATGTCTCGAGCCACGGACACCTTGTCTGACTCAGTTGCGGAATCCGCAGCAAGATAGGTCATGTCGCTTCTTTTTTCCGCTACCAGCGGGAAAAAAAAGCGAATGGCTCCCACTGAAGTCAATGAGAACCATTTTTGAAGGCAGATTTTGAGGCGGATTCCTCATCCCCTAAATCTTTGCTTCTCAAGCCCTTTTCTTAATACCCTGATGCATTAATGCCCCCTTACTCTAGTAGTGTGACCTGTGGGGTACATGCTGAAGTCTGTTATTAATTCAGGTGCACCTTACACCAGTCAGGATGGGTATAGGAAATACCAGTTTTAATAAATTTCCAACATTATCTATTATGTACTAGCGAAGCTTCTGTATGTATAGCCCATGTGGAATCCTGAAAAGTGTGCTATTCCTGTCTCTCCCCTGCAGAGTCACTCATGTGTGCTCTCTTTTATCTTTACACTTATGTATAGCCTGTGTGATTTCTCCCTCCTGCCTCTGCAGACTGATGTTTGTGTTCCTTCATCCTTATTAACAGCAAGTGATCTGCCCCTCATGAAGACTTGGATGCTTCCCTCCTTTACATGTTCTGATTTGCCTGTAAAACCTTCTTTAGAAGTAAAACAATGCAATTTTTTTTATAATGCCTATTTAGAAAATTACATACTTTTGCATTCAGGAAGCAAGTTAACAAAATATTATCAATTATATTTAAAATATTATTAAAATAATCGCAAGGTATCAGAGAATATCATTACAGTTCTGGGAGATCTCCTGGAGAGTTTTTAGGTCACATATACTTGTACATGTGCAACTAGTGTCTCCACAGTTACAGACTACCTACAAAACGTACATTGTCTGATTTTGAAGTCAGTCGCCTTTCTATGCGTTGCTTATTTTTCATTAAGAAGAATTAAATACTACTTTATCAATAAATTCTCGATCTTGATGTTCAACTTGGTTCTTTGTCATCAAACACTACACTCCAGAATTTGAACATTAAAAGTTGGAAAAAAAAACAAAACGGTTTCGTGACTTTTTGATCTTGTTTGAAAAAAAATTGTAACTTTTTGCTTTTTAACACCACTCACTCCACATTTGGAGAGTGTGTCCAGTTACCCTGTCTAGCTGTCTGTACTCCAGATTTATCATCTGAAGATTCGAAAAGATTGTCACAGTCTTAGTCCAGTGAGCGGGTGACGTATAATGTAGAGTAATATTTAGAGATGAACGAACAGTAAAATGTTCGAGGTTCGATATTCGTTTTGAGTAGCCCCTCAATATTCGACTACTCGAATCGAACATCGAATCCTATTATGCTCTATGGGGGGAAAATGCTCGTTTCAGGAGCAGTCAAAGTTCGATTAAATTACACTTACCAAATCCACAAGTGAGGGCCGGGCTGGATCCTCCGAGAAGTCTTCTCTGTGCAGTGTCTCCGCGGCGTCTTCTTGCTCTGAATTCACTCTGCCAGGCCTGGGCAGAGCCGACTGTGCATGTCCGCACTACAAGCGGGCATGTGCAGTCGGCTCTGCCCAGGCCCGATGCCTGGCAGAGTGAATGAAGAGCCGGAAGACGCCGCGGGGAAGTTGCACGGAGAAGACTTCTAAAGGTAGGAGAAGAACCAGCGTTGATTGGCCGACTGTATAGCATTCAGCCAATCAATGCTGGTTCTGCATCAAACTTTTCCATTCGAATAGCGAGTGGTACTCGATCGAGTACGAGTATTTCGAATACCATAGTATTCGATCGAATACCTACTCGATCGAGTACTACTTGCTCATCTCTAGTAATATGTAATGATAGAAGTGTTAGGCCTGATTCACATCTGTGTTGGGTATTCGATTTGGGAAGTCCGCTTGGGGATCCCCTGAACGGAATATCGAACGCATTAAAAAGTGGTTAGCAATAGACTATAATGGGGTCCGTGTGTTTTCTGTGCGGTGTCCACACTAGTCATGCGGATAAAAAAGTGCTACTTGCAGTACTTTAAAGGGGTAACTAAAATTGGGTCCGTGTGGATTGTTAGCTAACCACTTTTTAATGTGTTCAGCATTCCGTACGGGGTTCCCAAGTGGACTCCCCAAACGTAATTCGAACTCAGATGTGAACCGGGTCTTAGATTTACAGATGTTCCAAATTTATTGAACACTGTGTGACATTTGATAATTTTGTTGCAAATTATACCAACTCAGACACCAGCAAAACTGATTTTAAAAATTTCCCTTGTGATAGATTTTCCCTAATGTCCTGGGACTAGCACAGCAAGTAACACTCTTTAAGATGCTATTCTTTTAAATTCAATAAGTTTTGTCTATAACTGATAGTATGATCTTCAGGGCATCCATTACGGTGTTTTGACGTGTTGGGACATTGCTTGGTGAACAAGGTTTAGCAAATGAGCCCTATTTTAGCTTCAGTAACCTCACAGTCGTCTGAAGATTGTAAAACATCTCGCACACAAAATTGCAAGAATAAACACAAAAATAATTAAATAAAGGAGACAAAACAATTAATTATATCTCGGCTTTATCTCTGTTTTTATTTCCAGTGAAGGAAACAGCAAAAACAACTTAATAAGCGTGACTGCGGCAAATTAAAAATTACAAACACAGAATGAAAAGATCAAAGGGAGAGAACAGAAGATAAAGAATTTACTTAACCTTCTCAGTTTTTTTTTTTTAGAAAAAGGATCCATGTCTTTAAGAAAAACATCTCGAATGAGAGCAGTAAGCTGTAGATAACAGAGCCGAGTGTTACAGTTCACGAGTTCTGTCCGACTCACAAAGCTTTACGTAAAATGCATTTTTTTCCCTTTTTTTCTCCCTCGGCTGTTAATATTCTGGATGAATCATACCTCATAAATGAGTTTTCTGACCTATAATACAGATTTTGGTATTTTAGCTATGACCATCAAAATAATCTCACAAGTAATTTAGAAAAGAGCAGACCTACTGATGCCTGTCTCAATGTGTCCTCTAAACCAATTCAACAGTGATAAGGCTTTCTTCATAGATAGCTCTCAAAAAACCAAAGACCACAAATGGATTAAGATCTCCAGCTTTCCACTTATTTATTTTTCTTACAACTTTGAATATTAATATGGACTCCTATCAAGCATACACCGGGCTGGTTAACCGCTCGATTCCGAGCTACCTACATGGGGGAAGAACTGATTATGATATGATAAAATGTTCCAGCTTTATCGGCGTTTAACTTGGACGCCACTAAGACATGAAGCTCGGAGGTTTTATTACATTTGACAAGTTGATCCGAGTCATCATGACTGGTGATAAATGTTTAGTCACTATGCAATTTAACTCCTTAAGGAGTCATTGTCATAAATGTTCCTCTTGTAGGCATGTGAATAGACAAGACGTAACTAATCTTAGGACTCAATGGTGCGACAGTCCAAAAATTGATGTGCTGGATAGACCCATTCCTATGAACATGGTCACATGATTAAACTGATGTTGTAGTTTACAGGGAGGTTACGGTAGGCCCTTTAGACTGCAGAACCAACTCTAAAATTTATTTTTATTTCCAGTGCCCAGACATAATGTTAGGCACTGTATCATTCCTCTATTGATGCAGAATCTAGAGCTCTGCACATCCTGAGCTTCCTGGTTCATGAATACAATGCTATAACAGTCAAAACAGCAGAAGAGAAAAACATGATGACATCTGGAGTATGTAATAGAAGTTGAAGGTTAGAGACCACTTTCTATTGTAAGTGGAAATTGTAGCTTTTCATAGTAGTCCACAAACTGAAAATCTTGGTTTGCACTACTTCTTGGTAGCCTTGGGGTCCTGGGTACAAGGCCTGGTTTACGTCTGCGTTTGGGTTTCCGTTCGGGGAGTCCACTTGGGGACCTATAACGGAAACCTATATGCATTAAGAAGCAGTTACCTAAAGGAAACCTGCAGACCCCATAGACTATATTGGGGTCCGTGTGGTTTCCGCATGAAACATGTGCTGCTTGTTGGACTTTTCTCTCCGCATGTTTCGTGCGGAAACCACACAGACTCAATTATAATATATGGGGTCCACAGGTTTCCCAGGTAACAGTTTTTTAATGCGTAAAGACTTCCACGCCACAACCACTAGTTGGCCACGTACAAATGTAGCAAAGTTTAATTTAACAATGAGGAACTTGGGGTGAGCCTTCATCCCTGGGGGCACCGCTCTGACAGCTCATGTAGGACAGGTGATGTCCCACTGCACAAGATGGTATGAAGGAGATGATAGGGGTCTGAGTAGCAAGAACCTCAGTGTATTAACTGTCTGCACCACATTTTAAAGTCATTTTTCTCTACTACAAAATTAACTATTTACCACAGTAATGTGCTTGGAGAGAATATGCTTCAGAGAGATGACAGACTCCCTTTGACTTGACCTTTTCATTAGCTTAGCAATGTTTGCTATTGTGCTCTGTTTGGACACATATATAACACACAACTCCCAACAGAGTACTACAAAATCATGTTGTTTTTTAAAGTTGGTCATCGCATGATATGTTGAACCAAGAGGAAAATAAGGTATATGGTCATCTATGCAACTGGACTTAGTGTCTATTTATGTGTCAAATAGGGTTTTAAATTGGGAACCTAAATGTCTTGCTCGGTACAACACTATGAATTATTTTAGTGCTATTTTCATAAAAATAAGAATACAAATCCATGCTTTATTGCTTCTTTTTTTTTTTAGAAAAAAATCATTAATCCATGAACACTTCCCGTTAAGTAACATCGACACATTGAAATAGTAATTGAGGTGCAGGGCAATTGCACTATACTCTATAAGTAATTGCCCCATTTGCCGTCTCTATAATTAATTCATTTGACCTTTCTATAAGTAATTGCCCCATTTGCCATCTCTATATTAAGTGCCCTCCCTATAATCCAGCTCCATTAGTCCATTATGCAGAACTTTTTAAGTGAAGCCGTTTGGATTTTGTTCAGATATCAGCATGTCACCATACAATGAGGAGAAACTCCGGGATTTTTGTTATGCTATGCAATTAATCCAGGACCTCTCGCTGCTTTTATTTATAGTCCTTTAACACCATCTAACTTTGTGTGTTTGCCAAAAATCAGGTCTAAAATAGAATAAGAACATTGATATTGACAAGTAAGTCAGCATGAAATTTGTTTTTGGCATTTTATGTACTATGTGGAGGGCTACCAAGTGACCCGGGTAATTGAGGTTTTTATGCTTTTCAGCTTTAGCTTTGATGTATCCTCATATTTGTAATGTAATAGCAGGTGATGGTTGATAAATAGATGTAAACAGAAACACACATTCACGAGAATAAAACCAGAAGGCCGTGTCCCGGGAGCGCCGAGAACGTTGACATTCAATAGATTTTGCAAACCCAGCACTTCTCCGCTAAATAGATAAGGTCTCCTCCATCTTCAGACTGAAAATGAGAATTCTCTTCTTTTCCCTGGTCTAAAGGCCTAACTAATGCTACAGAGACTTAGGGAATAACTAGAAAGGCAGTGAGTTAAAGGAATTTCCCATCTTCACATGACGTTAATTTATTGGTATCTATATGTCAAGACCTGGAATGGGACTGGAAAGCTCTAAGGGATAAAGGACTCCAACTCATCAGCACCATACATGTAGCATACAATGTAGTAGGACATATTCTGGGCTTCGTGAAAAAGAAATACTTAGACAAATAACCATTGATGAAATCACCAAATAATCATTGATACACAAATAAATAATTGATGACATCATAATGTATGATGATGTCATGCTCTATGCATTATAAAATCTTCATTTATACAGAAAATTGTTGAAGTGAAAATTAGCATTGAGTAATTTTACTGTGCTGTAAATGTTATGATTGCACAAAATTAGCAATTAACAAGCTCTGGGAGGAGCCAAAGCCCTATTGTCACATAAAAATACATTACATAATAATTGGCCCATGGTAGTCAGGAAGCCCTGTGCAGATTTTGGATTGGAGCCCTGGAACGTCAAGTTATGGCTATGGTCTACTGGTTCTAATTCACAAATTTGCCACCACTACTACTATATCTCTGGCACCACAGGTGTCTTGATATTATCTAAAGAAGTTTGTCTTGGTTACAGATTTTTATTAAAATGGTTGTCTGAAAAAGGTAATTTGATATCACTTGGTGAGGAGGCAGATGGATAACAGTTTTCTTGCAATGGCCCCGTAGGGAAAATGCTGTGTTACATGTAGGGTGGAGCGATCGGTATCGGGAAAGATAAGATCCTGATCGACGATCAAGCAAATTTCATGATTGCGATTGGGATCGGCTGGAAGATGATCGAAAATCAGATTTTAATAACGATCCTAAAATCTCAAGATCAGCTCAACCCTTCTCCATAAACATAAAGTAACTAGGGTTGAGTGATCGGGATCGGGAAAGATCGGATCCCAATCAGCGATCGAGCAAATTTCACGATCGGGATTGGGATCGACTGGAAAATGATCGAAAATCGGATTTTAAAAATGATCCTGAAATCTCAAGATTGGCTCAACCTTATTAAATGACACACATTCAAGTGAATATATGACCATGTAATAAATGGTTGAACTGAATGTACTAGATCCAAAGACATATTTTCCAATGATCCTCTGATCTGGTTAATTGATGGGAGTCCCAAGTAGGAGACCCTTTCTATGATATCTGTATTTTCAAAATAACATGATTATGTGATATTCTGTCATGAGATGTCTATCCTGTCTATATGTATCTATGTGTGGTCAACAAGTGGTTGAGTTGTTTTCAGCCAGTCAAAGGCTTTGATAGACTGTTGCAATATTGTACTGTAATAGTTTGATAAGTAATTGGAATCTTTAACCTAATTCAGACTACTGTAAGAGTGGACACATCTGTATGTAAGAAAACATATGTGGAAAAATCTTTAATAAGGAAAAGGGGAAGATCAATCCTTTATAGTTTAAACAGCTCATATATCTTACACAACGCTCTTCTTATTCTTCCGAATGGCAATCTCCGAATTCAGAATTTCACAAAAGGAACAAGAGGTTTAGGGAGCCGTAGACGCCAGAGTAGAATGCAAAGTGCGGCAAGTGTCTGACCCTGACAGCTATTTTATGGAAGTCAATATTTTTTGCCTTTCAAAAGAATTATTCAGCGCACACAGCGCTCCTGCCATATCTCCCATAGCATAATTGAGATTTAAGATTTATTTTACCTTTTTCACAGTCCTTATTTGTACAGGGATTCAAACTCAGAGACAGCTTATTCCAAATCCATTTAATTATCTCCAATGTTCTAGCGCCTAATGCTTTCTATAGAGGATTTCAATGAGCCCAATTTCTGCCAGGTCTTCGGTGACCCTCCTGCCTGAGATTAGTAAGGTTGTGTCTCTGTCAACGAGAAAGAATAACTCTTCCACTATCTGCCACCTTCACTTAAAATTTTAACATTTAATTTGCCCGCAGTAATGAGTCATGGGATGTAAGAAAATGACAAGTTCAAACCTGTTCAGATTTTTTTCCATCCCATAGATACAGTTTGAAAATTTACTACAGAACTGGCCCATTAATCGTAAAAAGCCCTGCTTTTCCATTATGAGGCTGTTTTCGATGGGGAATCTTCCAGGACTCCTTCTGATTGATTGTGGTGGTGTTGTGGGAAAGTCAAAGGAGTGACCAGCTACCCATTAAAAACAATGGCTATCCATAGCCTGGCCATTTATTGTTCCCAAAAAACTCAAAGAGCTGTTCATGACATGCCTGTTGTCATTACATAGGCAGATCATACATGTTAGGTCAATGCTGACCAATCCCTTTCACCAAATGTCGGGGAAATAAGGATTAGACATGTTGGAAATCAACATGCCTGATTCTTTTGTTAATGGTGTACATACTTTGGGGCAGATTATTAATACATTTTAGATAGAACACACTTAGAGTAGACAGTATTAAAATGTGTCAGATTTATCACAGTGACTAATGCTGGATTATAAATCTGGTATATTATTAGAATGTATAAATTTTCGGCACCTATTGTTGGCTTAGTTCCGACAAAAAAAGTGTTAAAATTTTGCAATTTTTGGTGTACCATCTTGTATCTGAATCCTTACACCCTTTGCTAATAAACCCAACTTTTGTCCAGTTAGCCCAAACCACCTGACGTACAAGGCACAAAAATTGCCGGAAAGCATCTAAGGCAATTAATACATTTGGTTTTAAGCATTTACATTTTAATGATAATACAAAGAATAAAAAACCTAAATTCTATTCACCCATCCTCATTCGTATAGAGCTGCCTGCAGACTCCAGGTGTAGTGATGTCATCAGACAATGCCTGATTAGTGGAGCATGGAGTTGATCACTCCGTGTTTTACCATTGTATTCAACTCTGATTATAATCACTACCTGATGCCCAGAACAGCAGGGGAGCACCCAAAAGAGAGAAGATGCAGGTCAGTTGAGAGGACCCGCGCAAGCACAGAACCTGTAGCGGATGCACTGTTTGCTCTAGAGCTAAATGAGCTCCGATCTGTTTGATGTCAGGGGACCTTGCAATGCAATTATAATCATCTATAAATATGGAAGCTAAAAATAAACAATATCCCATCATAAAAGAAGCATATAAACCTCATGTCACCTATTTTTTTTGCAATTCAAATGGGATTGACATGTACCTGCTAACTTAGAAAACTATTCTAATAGTACATTGATATGAAGCAGTCACTACTCTGTCTACCAATAAGACACCTGTGGTCCAAGCGGCAATTACAGTCTCAACCCTCCGGGGCATGCTTTCCACAAATCCTTGTATGACAGCTAGTGGTATTTTATTCCATTCGGCTTGGAGAAGACAGGTAAGTTCTTTGACTGCCATACCCCTTAGTTCAGCGATCCAACTCGTCCCAGAGGTGCTCGATAGGGATCAAGTCTGGGCTTTGGGCAAGTCAGTCCAGTCGGTTAACCTGATTGTCACTATACCAAGCCATGGTAAACCTTGCTACATGATAGTTGGCGTTGTCATCCTGGAAGTAAAATTGGTCCGACCCATAGAACCACCATAATGTAGGAAGCACACTGGTATCTAAAAGTACTGTAGCTTAATAGGTGTTGGCATTTAGTTTACCATGCAGTGGGACCAAAGGTCCCAGTCCATACCAAGAGAAACACCCCCAGACCATAACTCCACCTCTGTCGAACTTTGCTGGGTGTCCAAATACTTATTGGTAGACAGTGTATATAGCAATGAGAGAGGATTTGCATAGATTTCTTCAGTGAAAAAAATTACCCTGGCTGTGACACTCTTTACAAATAGGGGGTTTAAAACAATCCCTTTGAATCACTACCAATTTTTTGGAAAACCATGTTAGGACCTGAAATAAATACTAGTGAAAATTAACTATTTCATCTCTGCTAGAAAACTTTCAGAGCCCTTTTTTTTGCACCACTTTCCTCTTTCTTCACCCTACTCACCTTTTTTGGGAAACCCACTGAAACGGGTAGAGGATGAGGTCAGGCCAGGGCTATGGCCCATCGTATTTACTAGAACTCGCACTGAAAAACTGATATGAGTTATACTAGAAATTTAGATGTAAATTTTAGTGCATGGTTCCAAGTAAAACTTGCTCAGAGTCTCTTAACAATTCAGACGGGGCATGGATTAAGGCTCCAGTCTTAATAAATGACCCCTACTGTCTTGGCAGGTAGCCTCGTATCACATCCATGCGTAGTGTTTCTTGAATCCCTGTGCTAAGTATATAGTTTGTAAATATAGTACATAAGTATGATATGTCTTATTATGCTATATTTTAATCCCATTGAATTATATACTTCCCTTCCATTCTGATATCTAAGCCTATATTATCTTAGCAAGGTGCATGTAGCAAACTAAGTATTTTAGCAACCCTCTGACTATTCTCCACCCCATCCCCAAAAAAACATCTGAAACTCGGAAGAGTGAAAAAGAGGTCACCAAAGCCTTAGTCAGTTAGACTATCATTCTTTCCGTGTCGGTTTTATTCAATTTTATTTCTGCAAAGCGGTAGTGGCGTAGTGAACAATAGCTGAAATTGCCTCACCTAGTTTAATGTATGCAGATGGAGGGATAAATGTATGCGTTTGATTGAACATTATGAAAATGTCATTAGTGTTATAGGGAAACTAGACCATCCTTTCTCGGCAGGCTAACACATTGCAAGCAGATGCCGCGCTTGCTCCCACATACTGATTTGTCATTAACCTCAGTCTTAACTTTCTGGGACCACCCTGAGCTCTAGTAAAAAATAATGTAGCATTTTGTGAGCGAGCCGCTCGCGTTTGTATCCATTCCAAATTTCTCTGAATTATATAAGGTGATTTGGTGATTGTAAACTACTGTTCCCTGGGGCCTAGGTTGATGCTACCAAAATCCATTGTGCTTATGAGCGTCTTAAATCGAAATGTAGTCCCTGTGGAACCATTTCAAATTGCCTTTGCCCTCTCTTGCCCTCTCCATCTCTCTCTCTAGTCAGTTAGTGAACTGAGACAGGAACCCAGGACGCCAACGAACGTCGCGGCAACTTCTGTCCAACCTGTTATTAAAGTTACCCACCTCTTGAAAACGTCCTACACAATAAAGCTTATCGCCGAGGAGCATTCTTTTTTTCCAGCCACCACTTTATATTTGCATTTTATCGGTAAATTAGAAAACGGCTCTTCTATTACTGAAAGGCTAATTGGGGTAGGCTGAATACAGAGAAACCATTAGATTCCTGTGCGGTAATAACAGCCAGAGCTTGCTGGCCCCAGTCTACGGCTGGAATTTATTTTGCAAGCTCAGCTTTCTGCTGGTAATTACTGATCAACATAGAATATGGGTGAGATGAAATGACAGTCATCTTGTGTTGTGCCAAGAACAAAGTTTTTAAAAAAATGGAAGCAGGAACACAAAAGAGTCCTCTCTAGTCTTATTATGGAGAAAGAGGTTTAGTAATATTCATGGGTGTCACATTAGCATGGTATCTAATAGACATTTAGGAAAAGGTTACCCTAATACTTATCTTCCGTAATATCACTCATGTTATAAGTGGGGGTCCACCAGAAACCCCACCAATCTCTAATACAAAGAAGCCTAGAGAGTGTGTTCAACAACTCGACTTGGCTATTCTTCCATTAGAATCAGCACAATTCTAATTGTTATTATAGTGATAATACATAGCAATACTTAGCACCGTAAACACGGCTGTTATATATGGAAACCCTAATTCTACCTCGTTGTCGGCATTACAAGACTATTGTGTCACGGTATTATGGGTAATAGTTTCCGTAATCTTTTAATGGAGTGTCACTAATGGAATCTTAAACATGCCGGCTAGTTATTATTAAAGTCTATTAAATAGTAATATAGCTCCATATTAATTACCATTATTAGCAGGTGATCTCTCTTTAATTATTTTACCCCTACTGTTCTGTTTTACACCATAATTAGCCATTAATGTAAATATTCCTAAATAGTTTATTATGGAGTACTGCAGTGAAATGACTATGGGCTTTCCTGTTGAGGCGGAAACCTTAGAAATCCAGTATTTTCCATAGATCCTATATAGAAGCAGGGAAAGGCTGGACTCATACAGGACGTGAGCATAGATATCATTTTCTTAATGGGATTGACTTATGAAGAAAACATTAGAGGGTTTCTTCCTCTATTAACCGGAAAGGATAATTGCTTATATAAATAGAGATGAGCGAGTAGTATTTGATCGAGTAGGTATTCGATCAAATACTACGGTATTCGAAATATTTGTACTCCATCGAATACTACTAGTTATTCGCAGTAAATATTTGATTCAGAACCAGCGTTGATTGGTCGATTGTGTATAGCATTCGGCAAATCAAAGTTGGTTCTACAGCAGGCTCATCCTTGCTAGGAGCAGGCAGCTTGCTGTTACGAGGGAGCTGACTTTTTCTCATAGGAATGAATTGACCAGCATTGATTGGCCAGTGTACAGCATTCGGCCAATCAACGCTGGTTCTGCCGGAGGTTCATCTGTGAGGAGACGGAGTCTAAGATCGGACCACAGCAGTCCTCATTGTGGTGCAATATTAGACTTCGCCTCCTCACAGATGAGCCTCCGGCAGAACCAGCGTTGATTGGCCGAATGCTGTACACTGGCCAATCAACGCTGGACAATTGATTCCTATGAGAAAAAGTAAGCTCCCTCATAACAGCAAGCTACCAGCTCTCTTCCGATTAGCAAGGACATCTTTACTAGTTGGGAGAGCTGGCAGCTTGCTGTCATGAGGGAGCTTACTTTTTATCAGCGCAACTGCAAGCGCTGTGCAATTAAAGCGCATGGACCCCATAGACTATAATGGGGTCAGTGCGCTTTAACTGCACAGCGCTCCTCCTAAACACTCTCCTCCTGCTACTCGTGGACTTGGTGACTCTCCTTTAGTCGAATAGTGGTTTCCCCCGAAACGAGCATTTTTTCCCATAGACTATAATGGGATTTGATATTTGATTGAGTAGTCGAATATTGAGGCTCTACTCGAAACAAATATTGAATCTCGAATATTTCACTGTTCGCTCATCTCTATATATAAATCCTCTGTTTAGGTATCATTTTCGCCCTTTCAACTATATTTTACGGTGAATACATGGATATAATGGGCATAGGAATTCGGGCACCTTGTAAATATGCTTGTGGTTTTGGAAATTGTAGAATGTCAATTGTAATTACGGAAATGCTGTTTTTTTTCCACGTAGGTATAATAGGGGCAGAAAGTCAGCAGAGGAGGATTCTGTGAAATCGCAATGAAAAATGCTGTGGTTTTGTTTTTGTTTTTTCTACGCTCTGCTATGTGGAGCCTTTGCCTTAAAGGTTTTGGGGTGATTATTAGATGGTATGTAAAATTCGGTTACATACCATCTAATATGTGCATGCCTTTTGCTTTATTTGTCTGGTCTTTATTTCCACCTGCAGCTAAATTTTCTGTCACCAGCCACCTGTTTGCAATTACAGCCTCTAGTTTTTAGGCATGTGGTATTTCTATATTAGTTTAGTACATCTAAGACCTCATTCACATCTGCATCAGTAATCCGTTCAGGGGAGTCCGCATGGGGACCCCCCCAAATGGACTACCGAACATTTGCAAGTGGTGTGCAGTGAAAGCACATGGATCCCCATAGACTATAATTGGGTCTGTGTGCTTGCCACGAGATCTCTGCAGGGAACATGCAGACAGGAAAGTACTTCACAATCTACTTTTCTGTCCACATGGCTTGTGCGGAGATCTCATGGCAAGCACACGGACCCCATTATAGTATATAGGGTCTGTGTGCTTTCACTGCACACCGCTTGCAAATGCGGACTTCCCAAATGGATTACTGATATGTGAACCAAGGGTAAGACCCACCTTGGAACCCCATGTAGTTGTTGCTCCCTACACCCTCTATGTCACTCCTTTCCCTCACACTGTGACTAATGTTTACTAGCTGTCCTCTCCATTAATGTAACATCATTACTTCTCTATAGTCTCCACGACTATAGAAAGTGGTATGGCTGTCACTCGCAATGCATTAGGTCTTGTGTTGATGTCCTTATTGTACGCATCATCATAGGTGATGTCACATACCTAGTCTCAAGTGAAGATGCTCGCAGCACATACCTTTTTCTGATGCACATGTTAAATTTTAGGCTATGTGGCTGTGTCAGAAAAATGGAGCTTATACGTCTGTCTATAAATACATATAAATGGATAAATGAGAATGGAAATCTAAACCTAAAACCACAAAAAATGGACATTCAAAAATACTTGTCCATTGTCTAGGCTTCCTAAAGCAGTATTTAGTAGACAGACACAACATGGCCTCACAAGTATATGGCACTGATGTTTCTTTCCGCTCTTGTATAAAAGGCACGATATTAAATAGTGTTGTCACACAGCACACATTGGCGGTGTTTAAAAGGGTCCGCTCAAGGTCAAGGCAATAAAACAAGCATTTTGTTTTCAACAATCCCATGCAATTTCATTTATTAAAATATCTGGAATGAACCTACTCCCATTCTTTAAGCTTGTCATGCCGCCCTCAGCATCAACCAATCCGTTGTGTACAGCGTCCGTCAAGGACAAGGCTCTGTATCGCTAAACAGAGTGGAAAACTGATTATATAATATATAGAAATGCAATCGAGCCGTTTCTGGTCCTTCTGTGCATATACTGTATAGCTGCCCGTTATTGTTTGTCTGCCCACATTCCTAGTAGACGAAAAATAGTACATAGAAAGATGAAAGGGTTACATTTTTTCCATTACCTTACTCGCAGAACAATGGGTTCACGTCATATTAGTTTTAGCATTGTTTTATGTCTATTGTTACAGCTTGGATTGTATGTAAAATGCATTTACAGTCCTTATGTTCAGTAGATTTCTCCAAAGCCCACCCGTGCTCGTGTATAAAAAGTGTCAAATGGTGGTAAATCACTATAAATGCAGAGCATGCGGCTTCTATGGGGCCTGTGGACAAGGGGGTGCAGCCAAAACTTGTCCCACCTACTTTAGTACTGGGTGGGCAAACCTGTACAGGACTCCCCTCTACAGATGTATTAAGCATTGCTAGCAAACAAAGGGTAGAGAATTGATGCTATGGAAATGGAAGCAGCCGGCCCTATTATCTTGAGTGACAATACCTCCACATCATAATGATCAGACCATTTTGGCCTTTGCTATGACTTCCTCCCTTTTCTACCTTTGTATTCACCATTACTGTACCTTAGTGCAAATATACTAGTTAAGAGCTCTAATTTCTCATTCAACCAATTCAATACAATGTTGTGACATTGAAACAAAACACTTGCTTGGATGTAATCCACAACCGCTGGGCGGTCACACATAGACATTTACAGGGAAAACTTCTAACCATGTTGTTTAGAAAAGCTGGTCATTGAGTTACATGCGTATTCAGCTAAGAGGAGAGAAAGAAGAACACGATCATATGGATTCCCACCAACATAAAACTTAAAAACGGTAAAAAAAACTTCTTATGTTTTAGGTGTGAATAAGAAATAAGAGTACATGTAACATTTCACCAATGAGTGAATGGATTTTAATGTTCCTGCCATTAGGTTACATTGAAGTGATTGAGACTTGATTTGACATATTTGATGCTTGCTTTCAGAAAATCAAAGAGACTAAGCAATGAATCAGTTCACCCATTGTATGCTTCAAGCGAGTGAATTGGCCAGATTGGCAGATCATTGGATGACCTCATGGATTTACTCATCTCTAGTGGGAATATACGTAGAGTCTGATCTCTTTTGAGCACTTCTTCAAAGTTCACCTATAAAAGTAAATGTATGAGTGTGAGTGTAACATATGTTGTATTTCTCCTGTGTTACATCCAGTATAATAGTACAAAGCTGCATTTCAAAGCCTGCATGCTTCAGAGCTGAAATGTCCCAGCATTCCTTGTTCTGATCATTTGACTTACAGAATGTGTAGTAGTACATGTGTGTATAAAATCTAACCATCCTGCTACCAAATTGAAGCTAACTTAAGATATTAGGGGTGTGTTGTCCACAAGTTTGTTGAAGTAGAATTATGAATTCAGCTGGGAATTATAATATATAGCCTGTATAGTAATGCAGTGTGTCTTAACTTGTATTCTACAAAGATCTGTTTGAGGTTTCTTGTTAACGCTAAAAAAAGTTCTCACATTTTTTTCAAGACTTTTCTCTAGGGTCACACCTATATGGTTATTGCAATGGTAACCATAACTATTGTGTGTTGCCACTTCTTAGATGGACTCATTTTGGTGACAGATATCAGCTCCTGTCTATTTCTATTGGTTCCCATAAGCATCTAATCTGTATGTCGGTCTACTGACTGTATCCCAACAAATGTATGGGAAACAAGGATTAAGTAGTTGAATCTTTGGTCCTCAGAGAAATAAGACGCCATCAGAGAAGTCTAGAAAAGGCTTTCTCCTCTCCCTTTGTTCACTGCATATCCCCTGCACAGTCAAGTCTAGCATACATGTGTATGATGAATGACAAAGTTGGGCGAAACAGCTACTAGATAAACGTCTCGGTTCCTTTCCTGTGGCTGCCAATTGGTCTCACTTATCACGGCAAAGGACTTCCACCAGGAAAGGCATGGTGCATGCTGGACTGGACAGTGGTAGTGGATACACCAAGTGCCAGGGACAGGTGAGATGGATTTTTTGTTAATACTTCACCATTCTTGGCCTCCTCCCTGACTTATAAAATTTCTGGACAACCCCTTTAAGGACTATCCACATGGGATGTCACCTCTTTACAGTTAGATGGAATCATAAGATCACAGGAAGGAAGGGTGATGAAGACCCCCAGATACTTAAGGTAGTAGAGATCTCAAAACCTTCCTTTTAATTCAGTCCTGTCTACTCTTCAGATCACCTCATAAAATAAACTTGCTTCCACTTTATCGAAATGTAAAATTTTTGGAAGCAGCAACATCCTGAGCTGTGATGCTGTTTGCAAGTCTGATTAGATTTCTTGCCTTTCCTTCTGAAAGCCCTGGGAGAATCCCATCTGATTACAAGAGAGAATTAAGGCAGCCTGAAACCAGCAGAGACAGTATCACCATACACTGAGATGACAACCTGATTGCTTTTCTCTATCAGCACAGTTAAATATAACGATTGTATATTTTACTATGACAGAATTTTTTAAATTCTAAATTATTCAGCTCCATCGAGTAAGAGATTCTGTCCATGTTTAAAGTCAAATCATCGTCTCGGGCTCATGATGTAGCCGGGTGATAAATTACCAGTCACAGCCTACATCTCCAACGATGATTTGGTACACATAGCGCACCGTGCATGGCAGGTCATTTAGACTATGAATAGGATTAAGCCCAACCGAAAGCCCTAGGGGACTACAAAATCATAACTAGATTATACTAAATTTTTCCTTGACAATCTGTGTGCGATTAAATGAGGATGATTTAAAAGCAATTCATTGTACTCCCGGCAGAGGTTCCGGCTCTAAATAAGAGTTTGGTCTTTGTCTTTTGTTATTGCAACAGAATTAAGAAGGAGCATTAATTGAGATGCAGATGAGCTGTTAACTATTTATTAATCCATCACAAGAGGTTCCAAGAAGCAGAGGATCCGAAAGAAGAATAATCAACTACTCTGCTGAGTTTAGGAAGGCAAGGAAGTGGGTAAAGAGAAGATAGATAGATAGATAGATAGATAGATAGATAGATAGATAGATAGATAGATAGATAGGAGATAGATAGATACATAGATACATAGATAGATACACTCACCGGCCACTTTATTAGGTACATCTGTCCAACTGCTCGTTAATACTTAATTTCTAATCAGCCAATCACGTGGTGGCAACTCAGTGCATTTAGGCATGTAGACATGGTCAAGACAATCTCCTGCAGTTCAAACCGAGCATCAGTATGGGGAAGAAAGGTGATTTGAGTGCCTTTGAACGTGGCATGGTTGTTGGTGCCAGAAGGGCTGGTCTGAGTATTTCAGAAACTGCTGATCTACTGGGATTTTCACGCACAACCATCTCTAGGGTTTACAGAGAATGGTCCGAAAAAGAAAAAAACATCCAGTGAGCGGCAGTTCTGTGGGCGGAAATGCGTTGTTGATGCCAGAGGTCAGAGGAGAATGGCCAGACTGGTTCGAGCTGATAGAAAGGCAACAGTGACTCAAATAGCCACCCGTTACAACCAAGGTAGCCAGAAGAGCATCTCTGAACACACAGTACGTCGAACTTTGAGGCAGATGGGCTACAGCAGCAGAAGACCACACCGGGCGCCACTCCTTTCAGCTAAGAACAGGAAACTGAGGCTACAATTTGCACAAGCTCATCGAAATTGGACAATTGAAGATTGGAAAAACGTTGCCTGGTCTGATGAGTCTCGATTTCTGCTGCGACATTCGGATGGTAGGGTCAGAATTTGGCGTCAACAACATGAAAGCATGGATCCATCCTGCCTTGTATCAACGGTTCAGGCTGGTGGTGGTGGTGTCATGGTGTGGGGAATATTTTCTTGGCACTCTTTGGGCCCCTTGGTACCAATTGAGCATCGTTGCAACGCCAAAGCCTACCTGAGTATTGTTGCTGACCATGTCCATCCCTTTATGACCACAATGTACCCAACATCTGATGGCTACTTTCAGCAGGATAATGCGCCATGTCATAAAGCTGGAATCATCTCAGACTGGTTTCTTGAACATGACAATGAGTTCACTGTACTCCAATGGCCTCCACAGTCACCAGATCTCAATCCAATAGAGCATCTTTGGGATGTGGTGGAACGGGAGATTCGCATCATGGATGTGCAGCCGACGAATCTGCGGCAACTGTGTGATGCCATCATGTCAATATGGACCAAAATCTCTGAGGAATGCTTCCAGCACCTTGTTGAATCTATGCCACGAAGAATTGAGGCAGTTCTGAAGGCAAAAGGGGGTCCAACCCGTTACTAGCATGGTGTACCTAATAAAGTGGCCGGTGAGTGTAGATAGATAGATAGATAGATAGATAGATAGATAGATAGATAGATTACAAGTTATATATTATATGTTAGAAAATAGATAAAGAGATAACAGGCACAAAATAGATTAGATACAAGATAAATAAACAGAACTGGGAATTTGACCGAAGAATGTCTTTATTACATATTCTTAAGACCCCTTAAATGAGACTGGCTGAGAGTCTAATGTGTAAGAGATAGTCCTAACTCTCCCCCAAAACAAGATTTAAAGGGAATTTTGAGCTCTGATTGGAAGTCTATTGTGGTGGCGTACTCTACTATCTCCACTGACAACACATAGAAGTTCAGCCAAGTGTTCTTGTGTATGGGGAGAAGTAGCTGTTGACCAAGTAACCCTTTGGTCAACTGCTAGTGAAGGTGTATGGGGACCTTTACCAAATTACCAGTTGCCTGAGAAAACATAGGCTAACTTATGGCTGGTAAAAATTGGAGCAGTTAAGCCCAGCCCCTGGGGCCACCACTGACCCACGAGCAGCGCCGCACCTCCCATGAGGCGACCTGAAGCGAGCGCTTCAGGCGGCGCTATTCCAGGGCCCCAGGGAGGGCGGCATTTTTTCTTACCTAAGCCAGTCCAGGACAAGCTGTCCTGGACTGGCTTAGCACCGAGCGGTGGTTTGGGGAGGCCACTGGAGCAGCGCTGCTCCAGCAGCCTCCCCTCACGCTCAGGCAGAGAGCAGGTCTTCTCGCCTGCTGTCTGCCTGCGAACTGCACTAAGCTCCACCCCCTTCACTAAGCCCCACCCCCTCCACTCCACCACGCCCCCTCGGGGGGGGGGGCTTTCTGTCGTCTGCCTCGGGCGGCGAAAGGGGAAGGATCACCCTTGCCCACGAGATGACCCAAAAGAACATCCGCTTTTCAGGACAGGTCAAATTTGTCAAGATTCTTAGAGAGCAGTCTAGAAAACTATACAGTAGCTCCATACACATAAAGCATACCGCCACCCTACATGCAGGAAGCTGCTATCTACAGTCTGTTAGATTACACGTATGGGACGTACATAGTTCAGAATTTCTGGTGTTGTGCAAATATAAGGGAGGCAAAATGATGAGCTACATAAAGGAAAGCAAGCAGCCCATATACTGTACTTGCATATGGTTTCTACCCACAACTTATCAGTAAAATCTAAAAGATATATTAACAACATATATTAATTAGACGTTCCAAAGTCACCCTCAAATATGGTTTCTTCTATTGGACCTTAGTAACCCATTATTGCTTCAGATCCTGGGTCAAATGGAGGATCTCATAGTACTTTGGTGGCCCAGTCCAAGCCTGAATCTCCATAAATATTGGCAAATGAAGCCAGTAAATTGACATATATTCTAATAAATGTAGTCTTTAAGTGTACCGAGCTGAGTTATATATATCCAGGGACATACATACAATTAAGATGAAAAACGTCCTCTAGATAAAATGGTCTCTGGGAAAAATGACCCTGAGCATCCATTATTATAGCTCTATATATAGCTCTCTATAACTCTCACTACATAATAGATACAGAGATTCCCATGTCCCCAAATACCAAAATCTATTTAAAGTCTAGGGAACTTTTTAAACTTTTATTAAGACCTGAGGTTACCTGACTGCTTTGAAAAATGTGTCATATATAATGTGGGGAAGGACGGCTGGTCATTCCAAATGCAATAGACTTCAGGCTTTACTATATGTAGCTATTAAAATCTGCCTGAAATATCGGTATTCTGCCTATACCCAAAGTCAAGCCCTCAGAATATCATTAAAATTGTTTTTTTTTTTTTTTTGCAGATTTCACTACTCTTAAAGCTTTTATCTTTAGAGGCTATATATTAATTTCTGGTCACAGAGGAGGAGAGGTGAGGAGCAGGGTGTATCATAAAGGCCATAAAACCCTCTAGTTAGTAGGAAGTTTAGATCCAAGGAACCTTATTGATACTACAAGTGTAGAAACTTTCCAAGTATCAGTTTAAGGTTAAGTCTGGGAAGTCCAAGGATAGACTCACATCACTTATGTGTCCATTAGAGAGAGGTGGAGTGAGGAAAATAAGAGTTTTATGAAAGTTTTCATATGTTTCATGTTGTATCATCTATCTATCTATCTATCTATCTACCTGTCCACTATCTATATATCTATCTAGCCACTATTTATCTATCTATCTATCTATCTATCTATCTATCTTTATATCTGGAGTTAACTGGAGTAAATCTCCATTGCAGCCTGTTCACACGGCAGCTGCACAAACACAGTTACCCAGTGAAGTCAACTGGCGTAAAACTTTATTGCAGCCTGTTCACACTGAAGCTGCACAAAGCTATTGTCCCAGTGAAGTCAATTGGTACAAACTTCGTCGCAGCCCGTTCACATTGTAGCTGCTCTAACGCATTCACCCATTGAAGTGAACTGGTGCATGTGTATAACTCCCTGTTCAGACATACTGTTACCTGGTACTGGCATGCGGCCACCCATCTGGGCCTGTGGACCTCACTGTAGTGTCCTGCAGTCTGGCGGTTTTGTAGTTGCAAAAAACATTATTTTTATATATTCACACAGAACTGTAACACTGAGATATACTGTAATATTCCACTGCTGGTTATAATAACACCCCATTTTATTATAGCCAGTAGTTAATATTCCTTATAAAAATGGTAGTCTTTGTACCCCATTCTTTTCATGTTTTCCACCTACTTACACAAATTAATTATTCTTCATTGTTTTCATTTTGTTAAACTTCCTTTACTAAAAATCTAAAAATGCAGAAGTGTCTCCAATGAGATGTTCCTTGGCTCCGGTTATTGTTCAGTGTCAAAGTCCAAACTTGAATTTTTGCCCTTTTTTGGTATTTACTGAAATAATCAGCATATTGGCAATGTAAATACAAGCAAAATAATAAAGAAAATAACCCCAAAGTGCTACCTCTGTCATGTTAGGTTGCTTAGTTGACAGTTGTTATGTGTGCCAATTAGAAGGTGGGCCTCTTGTGGCCTGCTCTGCATATTTTATATTACCAGCTATAGGGCTGTGTAATGATATTTGATCAGCAAAGCAATTTTACTCTAAATAAGTCTGCTAAATAGAAAACACACTATATCCCCCATGTATATCCTTCATCTTTTTCCTACATATAAAATTGTCATTTTATATTTGTTATCACTTCTTAAGTTCTTGTCTACAGGGTATGGAGGGGAGGGGGAAGGGGTCCATGAAGAATTCCTATGGGGCTAAGACAGTTGGGATAAATCAAATATTTGTCTGTAAACAAGGTAAAAATTGGTAATAATAAAAAGACTCAAAAGCAACAAGAACAAAAACACTATAAAAATGAAATAAAAAGACGGCAGGGAACAAAACCAACCTAGAGCCCTATTACAGATAAGATCGGCCCGCTTTTCAATAAATTTTTGGGCACTATTATTCAATGGGTGGAGGCATGTGTAAAGAACCATCTTAGGATATGGAACTACATTGTGGAAATGCTGAGTTTTTACAGTACCATTAAAGTGGTTAATGGGAAAAAAAGAGCTGCGGAAAAGCTACTTTTTCGAAAACACATGCGCATGTTAATTTTAGAAAAGCATTTTCCCTATAGATTTTATAGGGGATGAGAAAAATGCAGCAAAAACTCAATGAATGACGCTGCGGAAAAAAAAAAAAAAATCATCATTCACTTTGTATTACTTTGGCCCCACCATGAAAACCACCTGATCTGTTAGGGTGCATTCACACGGAGTAACATGCCGCGTGACCTGGCACATATACGCCATGTGAGATTTTGAGCGCCGTATATGCTCCCATTGATTTCAATGGGAGTTAGTCTCGTATACACCGCGTTATTTTGCGGCTGTGATTTTGCGGCCGCAAAGTAACGCGGCGTATACGATCCAGGCTCCCATTGAAATCAATGGGAGCGTATACGACAAAATCTCACACGGCGTATACGTGCCAGGTCACGCGGCACGTTACGCCGTGTGAATGCACCCTTATCCTATTGATATAACACAATTGATGTTCATAGTTACATAGTAGATGAGGTTGGATGAAGACATCGGTGCATCAAGTCCAACCTATAACCCTACAGTCCCCTACAGTGTTGATCCAGAGGAAGGCAAAAAAAAATCATGAGGATTATGTCAATTGCCCTATTTCAAGGGAAAAAAAATTCCTTCCCGAATTCAGATTAACCCTACTTGATCTATAGGAAACTATTGTACAACTATATAAAATCAAAATTATACAAAAATCTAATAAAGATAAAATAAATGAACATATAGTAACATGTAAATGAAAAGTAAATATAATAAAATAAAATACAAAACAAATCCACCATAAAAAAAAAAAAAGCAAAAAGTTATAGCGCAAGTATTCTGCAGCATTGGAACCAATGTAAGATAACTGAATGGTATTAGAATGAGATCTTTTTCCCTACTACAGAAATTATTGTAATTCATTTCTTTAATTGTTCTTTTTTTCTGTATTAATACAAAAAGCAGCAAATTCCGAAGATTAGGCAAATAAAGATGTGAAATAATGTGTTTATACGTAAATAATGTATGTGTGTGGGTGGATTGGAGCTTCGCTATCGGTGTTTTGCTAAAGTACTGTCAAGCGCAATCAAGTTATTTTCAGACATTAGTTCATCAATTAAGCTGTGGGTATGCCGTGCTAATCTGTTTCCTCTTGTGTCGTACAGAAATATTTACCGGAGGAAAAGGTTTTGTTGACGTCCCATTGATCTAGAGCAGAAATTAATCTTTAATCTTAAGAAAGGGGATTTGCAACATTAGTTTTGATCATTTTCTATCATCGTTTATTTATTTCCATTGTAATACTTAAGTTATCACAGTAAACTCTTACAGGTGAAGCAGAGCCAAATCTGTCATTTAAATGATCCTTTTTTACATTCATGGAGTAGGATCATTTCATCATTTAGTAGTCTGCAGAGCTGAAGACAGATTGTTATCACTGATATCAGTCTCCATTGTCAGTGGAGAACATAATGTAATGTCCCTATAACAGGTACACGAGGACCAATTTTATAGGAGGCCAATTAATAGATCTTTGGAAAGTCAGGGGTCCGATGAGAGAGCGCGTAATGAGACGTACCCAAGGATGGACTTAGCACTGTTGTAGCTTTGCCATGCTAGTCAAGGATAAAGGAAAAATGGTAGGGAAATATTGACCAAAATGCGGGCTCTCTCTCCGAAATATAAGACACGATACGCTCATGGTACTTGATAAAACATAGAATTTTATTGGTACAGATAACACATTTCGGGGCTTTATTACACATTATTTGTAGCATACCCCTTCATAAGATCCAAAGTACTCTAGCTATGAGCGTTGTGAATGTCAAGGATAAAGTGATGCTAAATTTATATAGCCTAATAGTCCAGTAAGCCAAGGATTTAGGATGGAGATGGTCTACATAGTGGGTGGAATTTATTAAAATTGGTGATCGTCACGCCAGTCTAAATTCATTCCCCACCAGGCACACCACTGGTTGGAGTTACTAAGAGACTCTTAGAAATTCTAGAAGTGGCTGGTGGCCAGGGACTAGTATAGATTTGTCGTACAACTCACACCAGTTTTTGTCCTCGAAATTGTTACAATTTTGGAAAGCCACTTTTAATAATTTGATCAACCTCTTTTTTTGTTGAGACTTAATAAAGGGGACACCATCCCTTTATCTATTACATCTATGGATCTACCCAAATGGTGGTCTCTCCCCAAGGAGTGACGATGTCCCCCTAACCCTGTCTAAGCCTCTCACCTCTACCAGGTTAGTCTTCTCTACACTGGGCTGACGAGATGCAATAACATCTAAACGGCCGTCCTCAGTTGAGAGACTGTACCTGGTAATAATCCCAGCATCATTGTAAAACAAAGGCCTCTTGGAAGGTCGAGCATGATGTTAAAGGGAGCAGCCTCTATTGGGCTATGTCACTGAGATTCTGTCTTCCTAATTACATCAGCGAAGACAGGCTTGCACATTCCAGTGAGCGCCCTCTATTGGTTTGAGCACATGACTTCCTAATTACATCATGCATATTCTTCCCATATCATTACATTTAATGCAAAACTTCATCTATAGTAATTTCCAGGCTGAATAATGTGATTAAATGGGATCCCACCACTGAAATGAGCAGAACCTCCCTACCATCCAACCGCAATTGGTGGTTCTCCGTATTAGGGGTCCAATCTATTGACTTTACCATATTTTTCTTTCTTGGTTAGGAAGCACCCAATAGCATGACTCCTCTCTTAGGATGAGATAAGGGATAAGGAATATATAAATTCACAGCCCCAACAAGTCCTTCTTATCTTCCTGCCTCTGACTTTGCTGGAAACTCCATAAAAGCTTCAGTTTATTCTCCAATTAACCAATATTACCCAATAAACTTAATATTCTATTGTAATTTGCATTTCAACTTTTGCTTTCCTACTTTTCAGAATATTATTATTTCAAATGCAGATTTTTTATGGATCCTATTATGTTTGCTCTAAAATTCTGATTTGTTTTTAACACAGAAACAAATGGAGACTTTTTTTCTTTCTGTTGTTCCAGAAGGGAAATAAAGCATAAAAATACAATGCATTTTAACTTTGCTCCGATTCACTCTGAATGCAGAATCTTACAGTAATTAGTATCGGAGTGATTCAGGGCTTACAAACAATTGCATAGGGTATGCAAATGAATTAAGATAGGACACAAAGCACCCAACGTGTAATTATTAAACTCGCATTTGCAACATTCAAATTTTTGTCTTGGTCTCTGTTTTATCTAGATGAATTTGTATCAAAGAGCTTTTGACTAAAGCCTATAATTATAACCAGTTAGCACCCCGTGGTGCTGCCAACCTTCTCCTTTCACAGTCATCAAGCACATTAGCGAAAAATGAGACGCTGAAAATTGTTTCACCTATATTGGTTTGGTTATAGTGTAAATGAAGATACTGCTGGAATTTGGAGTTCTTCCATGGTAAAGAGACATTTTACATATAGAAACCTAAGCTACTGATTCATTCAGATCAAGGGGATTGTAAAACCTGTTTTTAATTTATTTTTTATAATTCAGTCCCATAAAATGAATAATGATGTGGTATGTGAATATGTCAGAGAAAATACATGGATATAATAGCACTTGGGAGCTTCCACTACCCTACCTACACCACTTAGGAACTTTCACCACCTACAATTGTGAGCCTTCATTAACCAACAACATCCTATGCTCTCCACGTGGTAGTCTTTCCCACCTTTACGTGGTATTCTACACCATTTTAGCTATAAGGGGTACAGAGGCAGCAATTGCCTGAGGGGGCCCCAAAACCTCTCTACAATATAGGAAGGTGGCATCATTATAGATAAGCAGAGGGCCATATTACAGATACTTCAAATTGCTCTTCTGCCTTTACCACTTGGCTCCCACTACTCTATCATCACCATGTGCTCAACAAGTGCTTCTCAAATTATCAGCGATGCTTCATGGATAATGCATCCTATAACTTTTGATGAGGTTTGATATAACTTTCAAGCACCCTTGAGTCTACATGGCACCCCAGTATTTCTGTGCATGATGGGTTTGTGCTGTCGAAGGCCCCTATCATTGACTGCTTCATCTAGGAAATCATGGCTATCGAATGCACTAACTGCTACTATGTATATTGTATGGAAATACATGGCCACTTACATAAAGATCTTCTAGCCAGGGCGTCCTTCTGAATTCAAAGGGGGGGGGGGGGGGTATCTCTGCTGTATGGCATTGTGATCAAGAATAGAGATGAGCGAACACTAAAATGTCCGAGGTTCGAAATCCGATTCAAACAGCTGCACACTGTTCGACTGTTCGAACGGATTTCGAACCCCATTATAGTCTTTGGGGGGAAATGCTCGTTTCAGGGGTACGCAAAATTCGATAAAATTATACTTACCAAGTCCACGAGTGACGGTCGGGCTGGATTCTCCTTGAAGCGCCCCCGTGTCTTCTTCCAGCTGGAATTCACTCTGCCTAGGCATCGGGGCCTAGGCAGAGCCGACTGCGCATGCACGGTTGGCTCTGCCCGGCCCGACGCCTGAGCAGAGCCGACTGCGGATGTCTAGGCAGAGTGAATTCCAGCCGGAAGACGCCGCGGGGACGCTGCACGGAGAAGACTTCTAAAGGTAAGAGAAGAACCAGCGTTGATTGGCAGAATGCTATACATTCTGTATCGAACCTTAAACTTCGAACAGCTAGTAGTGTTCGATCGAGTACGAGTATTTTGAATACCGTAGTATTCGATCAAACACCTACTCGATCGAACACTACTAGCACATCTCTAATCAAGAACAAAAAGGTGAAGTGGTCTCTGCATCAATACTGAGTAAGAGTTATAGGAGTTACGGAAACAGCCAGTCTGGGATCCAGAGGTGGGATTCTTACCAGACATTTTTGGCATATCTTGATCACAAAGCATACATGTCTAAGGTGGAAAATGACCTTTAATTGTGTTGTTTCATTAGGTATCTCCTTATAAAATTAAGTCTAAGATCATTGGAAAACAGTTTTGCCAGGTAAGGAAGGACTGGCTGATACTGGGCGCCTAAAATTGTCGCATACCCATATATGACTTTTATACCCCCTTTAAATAAAGCAACGCCCCTTTTTGAATTAAGCAATTCATATACACACTATACTCTTTTCTAAACGTCTCTGGAAGCACTCTATATTTATTCATCGTAGCAGAGATCATACAATGTCACATTAATCTTTCTAACCCCCACTTTATTTCGCCAGAAACACTTGCTTTTTGTAAACCTGGTAACCCATGGTGCTACAGAAACTGTGAAACATGAAAATGTGGCTTTCAAAATATGAATTGAGAAAACAAACATTAATTAAGCTAATGACTTAATAGAGATTTGTATATTGGCAGATAACGAATATATAAACTGATAATTATCAGTTGGAGAATATAAAAAGAGTAATCAAAATCCATAGTTACGGTTGCCAAATGTTAGACACCATAAAATTCTACTTGAATAAAGGGATTTGCAGTGACTGTTGCATGCAGATAACAAGGAAGCTCTCATGTATTGAGCTGATAGATCACACATTAAGGAGCAACCTGGATGCAATTACCTTTCTGACTGCTTTCTCTAATCCATGCTGGAACTCCCTCAATATATGAGTACGAGTCCTAGTTCACTGTATTCACTAAGAATAGCTCCTCAGGGGCTGGCCGAATGTAGTCCAACTCTGCCTACTGTAACACCTCCCATTGACCAGTAGAAAGTAACCATAGTAAAGCTTGGAATAGAGCTCTCCCATAACCAGAAAGTGGGAATGTTTCATCTTTGTTTGGTATTCACTTGGCTTCCTATACTATGTAGTCATATTTATCTCTCCAGATGTTTAACTAGGAGTCTCCGGGACCCGATTTAAGAAAAACTGTAACCATTGTTAGGTAGGTACCATTGTAGAACTTCATAGTATTGTTGTCCTCTTTTGTGATAGAGGAGGCTCCGCGCTCCCTTAGGCAGGTAAGCTTTAGTTGACCCTCTTTATTTAACATACGTCCATCTATCTATCTATCTATCTATCTATCATCTATCTATCTATCTATATCTGTCTATCCTATCTATCTATCTATCTATCTATCTATCTATCTATCTATCTATCTATCTATCTATCTATCTCTCTCTCTGTCTATCCTATCTATCTATCTATCTATCTATCTATCTATCTATCTATCTATCTATCTCCATACATATCATCTATCTATCTATCTATCTATCTATCTATCTATCTATCTATCATCTCTCTATCTATTCTTTCTGACAGTCTATCCTATGAAAATTATAAATCCAAAGCAATACATAATAAGGTAGGGAAGTATTTTTCACGCTGCATAGATGCCCCTGGGCTGCCCTTTCCACACTCTTGTCCTAGATGTATTTCCAAATTCTCCCCTAACCACTTTATGGCCACTATTGGATTCTTTCTTCCTGATATGCTTAAGCAGATTAATTTGTTAGCCCAACTTAACTTCCCCACACAGATCCATCAGAATAAATTGGCCGCACAGTGCAGAATCTGAAGTCATGATGTGCCATGTTCTACTTATAAACGGCATTCACAGAGCTCCAGATGCCAGGTGATCAGAATTACTGATGCATTACTTTCATAGCAGTTTGTTTTATGACTTGGCAGGTCTGGCGTATAGATTCAGCTGTGCTTCATTAGCATACGGAATGACAGCCCTACAAAAAGGTTACATTATGGCATCAAACGTGGTCAGCCTTTTCTATTCTGCGTGAGAGCTATAGGTCATTTTTTAACAAACATCTGGGAAGTGCATTTTGTGTTGTGCATCTGTAGTATTAATTAGGGGTCCCGAAGGAACAAAGAAGGAAGGGGAAAGGATTATTCCTTAGGCAAGACTGACTAAACTGGCAGCTTGATCTATGGAGATGGAGAGCTGACTCTGCTGCTTCTATAGAATGAAAAATACTGATGTGGTCATTCTATGCATTATGGATAAAAAATATTGATGTCAGGCAGGGTGCCATTGTTCTTGCTTGTACCGAAATAGTCTGGAAAATGTTGATGATTTATACATGAATAAAAGCAAAATTTTGTACAGTATTCGAAACAACCTCTATTTTTCTCTAGGACAGACTGGATTCGGAGAGTTTACTGAAGTGACATCTAACACTTCTCGTGAGGTCTCTATGACTATATTATATAAAAAAAATTACTTTAAAATTAGTTTTAGGAGCAGAATCTTAGATGAGCTCCCAAATGTCATTTAACTGTTCACTTCTTTTTTTATGGTATACAATATACCAGGGGTCCCCAACCACTGGTCCGTGGACAAGGACCAGGCCGTTGGGATTTTTTTGCAGCGGGCTTGCCTGAGTCTTAGCTCAATATTTCGTGCTAAACCACATTGCTATGGTAACATGTAGCTGCTAAGGACACCGCGATACCCAATAGTTTACATGTAACCAAGTCAACGTGGCCTAATGTGAAGTATCCAGCCTTGATGTCAATTACCATAGCATCGTGGCCTAGTGCAAAGTATTCTCCATGTCCGATCAGATGCTCGTGTCACACCCACACGCCTCACACAGCATCCAGCAGAGAGCCTTCCTGTCCACACGGTGGAGCCTGTCTATAACCCCGCCCCCATATGACCTGCCCTGCCGGGCCATGGAAAAATGGTTTTGTTTGAAGCGTGTCCCTAGTGCAAAAAAGGTTGGGGACCACTGTAATATACTGAACAAGTTACTTACTGATAGGCACGGAGATAGAGCTTGCAAGAATAGCCAAGGTGTCCATATCCTAAACACACCCACTTAAGCTTGCTCTTAAGCTTGGTCGAGTGGCATCTGGCGCATGCGCAATGAAGTCAGGAGTCCTGTACTTCTTTTATGGATGTGCCACCTGAGCAGATTTTGGAGAAAACGTCTTATTTTACAAAATGTTGTTACTTATAATATAATGTAATGATGTCACCTGGAATTATCACAGGATAGCACTGTAACACAATAACATAGTCATATCAGTAAAGTGCATCAAGATTGGTAGATTGGATAGATAGATAGATAGAAGAAAGAAAGAAAGAAAGAAAGAAAGAAAGAAAGAAAGAAAGAAAGAAAGAAAGAAAGAAAGAAAGAAAGAAAGAAAGAAAGATCTCTGTCCATTCTATGCTGATTAGTCAAGGAGGCGGTCCTATCATTGATTAACATTCTCCCCTCTATGGCTATACATAGAAAGATAGCTGTCACTCACAGATAGGACCGCCTCCTTGACTTCTCAGCACGGAAAGAGCTGAGATTTCATGGATAAATGACAAATTATACTGAATCTTTCACCACAAAACTATATAAAAATCTGCTCAGCTCCTTCTTTATAAAATGCTGCCTACAGACTGAACATCAATTTCCATGTAACAGATTCCCTTTAAAGGAATTGTATGTCAAAACCAGCTCTCCCCTTGTATGCGGGGTGTGCCTAGTATTAGACATCAGCCCTATTGAACTGCAATACTAAATTCAACCCATGGACACAAATGGCAATCTTTCTGCAAAAAGAAGACCCTTTTTTCTAATCTTAAAACAATCCCTTTAAGTTTCAAGTAACATTCTGAGCAAATCTCCCTACTAAATTGCAACTGTATATGACTCAATTAAAAAATGTTACAATTACTTACCCAGTTGGGGCCTATCTATTATGCAGGGTGGATAAAGGCAGGCAATACGGGGCCCCCTGCTCTAATGTGGATTTCTATAGTATCGCCCAGTGTAATATAAACTCTAAACAGCCATTACCCTATGCTGCAATACTTATGATGAGATTTAAAATAAAGAACGAAGGATCTGAGAAGCATCTGGAGGATTCTAGAACAGTGAAACAGGAAGTTAATGTTGATATTAACATTGCATCTTAGGGGAATACACAAACTTTAGCCGAGCTTCTCTTTGCTTTAATGGGGAAACATGGAATTGTTATTCGTGGAGATTTGGTAGTAAAATAGATGCGGGACATCGAGCCTTTCCCCCACCTCCATGAGACGTCTTTGTGTTTTCATTTTCAGAACTATGGGGGTGAGTGTCAGTGTCAGATCTCCAGGTTGGCTACATACAGCCGCACTGTACAGATAATTAGAAATTGCCCACAGCATAATTGAATTTGCTTTGCGCTCACTGCTGAGGCGTCGGTATCGGCTGCCAATACAGCCATAGAATGTTTATCAGCTGCTCTTAGCATGGGAGGAATTTCCACAGCCAGTGCTAAACTGTTGTCGAAGTGTAAAATCAACTGTGAAATCACATTTCTTCTCCAGAAGTCCTGTTATACAACTGAGTGTAGTGCTAAGTAACAGCTCCTCTACATAAGCAAGTCAAGAAACATCTTCGTCGTGTGATATGTGGCAGATATCTTCCAGGTATTCAGGCCTAGTTATACAGTAAACCCTTAAAGGACTACTCCCATGTGCGCTGGTTCAGCCAACAGATATTTGTAACATACTATCCATACACCGATGCGGTTTTGTTTGGCTGAGCATATATGTGTTTTCGGTTGATCATGTGTATTGAAATCCTACAATTTATTAAGAGTGATGCATAGTACACTGGTTTTAATACTCAGACTGCTCGCAACATATGTTCCAGAATTATTTAGAGGCTCTTTCCTCTATAATTATGGCACACCATGGGAGACCTCATGAGGCCCAATGCCTGACATAGATTTCACACCATTTTCAGGTATGAGTTAGTCTACATGCACAAGGACGTGAGCCCACAGGAATAGTCCTAAGTTTTGTTCCAGGCTCACTGCCCCATATGCAGGCCCATCATAATACACAGACATGTGTATGAGGCTATAGAAATGAATGGGTCAGTGTGCTAGCTGCGATACCATGGCTAGCATACTGACAAAGTACACTTTCATGTGCATAAAGCCTTATAATAAATCTGTTGGGCCCTGTCCTTGGCCTGCCTTAATCTGCGCCCTGATCTGTCCACTTTATCAAAAGTAGTGGCAAATTGGAATATTTTGGCATGCACCAAAAAATGTCAGGAAACTGGTGTTACCAGAATAGTGAATTCCCCCACTCTAATATTTCATACAGATTAGATTAACAGGTTTGACTACCACAAGTCTAATGTATATAGCCCAAATTTACATGGAGAGCAGATCTGTACAGTTGCCACATAATCGGGTGACTATTTTCAGGTGGCCACGTTTGGCCTTATAAACAACAGAGCACTTCAGATGACCCTATCAGATTGTACTTCATTACTTTTCACTCTACTGAAAATTCCATTGACAATCCATCATCCATATGATCTGCTGAGCCTCTCCATGGTCAATGACATCAAATACCCAGAGACCCCATAAACTCGTTGGCCTGGTCAACATTACGGATTAAGGCTATGTTCACATGACAGTGAAAACTGACCGTGTGACATTTTTTTGACCGTACATTGCATGTTGTTTTTTCAAGGTGGTTGTGCCCCATTTTTGTGGGAACCTGATGACTTATTACTGTGCAAAACTCACAGGCAGGTGTGAAAAAAATTCTGCAAAGTAAGAATGCTTTCAAAATAGACGTATTCATAGTTTCTTCTTGTAATTTAACACAATGAAACAAATGAAGAAATGAATCTATAAGTAGATGCATCAGAACTGAATACATATGTTTATGGGGGAGTCATAAGAATTAGAATTAGCCAAACAAGTTGTCAGCAGACAGTTATTGGAGGTGTATGGTTGACTTAAGATATGGGATAGGCCTCAATTTAGTTGGGTCCAATCACTGTGGTCTTCTACCTTCTCTAGGCTCATACTGAGATATTGACCACAATAGGTCAACCAGGTGTTCACCAGAAAAACAGAGCCAAGTCAACAGTAGACAAGGGGTCATGGAGTTATCCTAAAACCACAGTCACTTCCAGAGTCTACCAGAGTCACAGTAGTCAGACATCACCAAAAGAACATTAATGCTAGGGTTAATTCTAAGACAATACAGTGATAGAAGTCGTACCTATGGAATCAATAGCTGGTATGCTATACTAGTAATGTATTGCTCGATGATGTTATTTATGTAGTGTGCCAGGTCTAATAGTACAAGCATAGGTCCTACTATCCACCATAGGCATCATTAGAGGATGGTTTGATTTCTACGCCAGGTCCATTTTGCACCAGTAGTTTATCAATGTGGTGTAAAAGTGCGGTATTTTATTTATTCCAATAGTTAGAAAGTTTTCTCTATAAGGATAGATGAGCTCTCATCCTCTCTGTTGGTAATTAGCGCAGATTTATGGGTTTCTGTACATCATGAATTTATACAGTATAGGATTAGATTTCTCTAGCATGGCATGCATTTTCTCTATAGCTCATCAGAAAATGCATTAAAGAAGGAGCAGTTTGGTTTCGCAGTCAGGGGTATCATTATTAATGCAAATTAATTAAAATCTGACAAACTGCTCAGTCACTTTTCATCCCTTGATCTAACAATAAACCGCATAAACGTGCTAAACACCTGTTGTTTTATTATTTTTTATGATCCCATTAGATTGCTGTTCGGAGGTTCCTTGCAAAAGACAAAAGGAAGAAATTTCTTTACTATTCTCTTTTCTGTACGTTATTATGCATTCATTGAGTTAATCTGAGATCCTAATGTAATACGCTGCTCCCCAACCTGTAGTTATCCAGCTGTTGTAAAACTATAACTCCCAGCATGTCCGCATAGACTGCAACTGGGAGTTCTACTTCTGGAACAGTTGGAGAGCAAGTGTTGGATACCATGGTGATGTACAGAACAAGAGGAACTTGGCGGTTAAAAGGATGATGGAACTAAAGAAAGAAGATTAAATCAGTGATTTAAGATTCTTATAAACCCTGCATTCATCAAATGCAGTCCCAATACTAGGCTGACCTGAAACAGCCCATGGTGAAGTATCTAAAACCAGAAGGGTGAAGGATGGGAACATTGCATGGTAGGGTGGTGGATGAGTAATTTAAGCTTTCCCATGAAGTACAAATATGGACTATTCACAGGATGTGCCAAAAATGTCTTACAGATATGGGTTCCATCTCTGGAACATGCACCAATCTCTAAAATGAACCCCTGCAAGCTCCATCCCCCTGTTCTATCGCAATACAATCTCAATGACAGTGAAATCCAAACTATCCTTGATGGTTGGACTTTGTGGAAACAAGGTAGCCTTCTAGTAGTAGTAGCAGAAGTAGTAGTAGTCACTATGGCACAATGACTAGTATTTGCCCAAATCCTTCAGTTCTCCTCCTAGGCTGGGACAGGGCAGAGGGGGCCTTCAGTGTGTCTGATAGTAAAAGTAGTGTTTTCCCTGGGACATGTCCTAAGAGTTGTAAGTCTATCTGATCCTGATGCTGGTTGGAATGTCCATGATGTTTGTGCAAGAATAAGACTGAGGAGACAGAACAAAGCAACTCCAGTGTTTATGTGAGGAAGAACAAGATACAGTATATCCAACAGTATTCAGATAATTGCATGCACTGGTGCTGGGGTTCAAGTGGTTGATGGTCCTTCCTAATGGAAGTCTGTATACTACTTGCTGGGTTCCAGATCCACAAGATTATCGAAAATGTATATTGTTTTGAAAGCTAATCATCTCTTCACACATACACACACACACACACACACACACACACTTGTTTCCCCTTTAAAATATCATTGGCAAAGGCCATTTAGCAGGATAGTGTCCCGTTCAAGAAGAAGAATTAAGAGTTTTCATCAGTAGGAGATACTTCCGTCTCTGGAAACATGGTGGTTTCTAAAAAACAAGAATAAGGGAGTCTTCTTCCTCCAACACGAGAGACATATGTACAATATGGATAATAATCTAATATAATCTAATGTCTAATTTTTCTCCAGATCCACACTGTTGAATTCAATCTATTGTCAACAGTATCCATAGCATAGAGAATTAGAATCCGGTCTCTGGGATCACAAGAATAGGGGCCTATAAGTGGTTCTGAGTGCCCCATATAAATGTTACCCATGCTCAGTCACCATTCCATTCACTGGTATGGCACTGATAGAGATCACTGTCCTTTATGTTCCATACACATAAAAGGAGCTGTGGCCAAGAACCACACCACCGCTCTATTGTGGGACATTGGACATTCTTGTGATTGAGGGTTAGGATTATGACTAGGGATCAGACATCTGTGTATAGTTAATAGTTGAGATGTCCATAGTGGCAAAACTCCTTTAACTCTCCCGGATTTTTATACTGATTGCCAGATTGGAGTATGAGTTTTTCCCCTGAAATAGGGTAATTAGCATAATCATCATGGGGTTTTTTGCCTTCCTCTGGATCAATACTGTAGGGGACTGTAGAGTTATAGGTTGGACTCGATGGACTTATGTCTTCATCCAACCTCATGTACTCATCTATCATTTTCTATACGGTAAGTAAGCTATATGAGAGATCTGTATGAGAAACTAAAATACAATATAAGAAGTTTATTAAATTTTGGGCCTCTTTTGGTAAAAATAATAGCACTTAATGAACGGTCACTAAGCACTGTATCCCATAATGGAAACCTAGATTTACATATCATATCTTGCGTATTTTATTGAGACAGTTTCCTGGTTCTGAACTAGTTGCTTATAAGTCGATTCCATGTTGGATCCCTCCACCTCATTGTCTAATGACTCTCCACCACCTGACTGGGCAGAATCCATCTGGCCCTGATATTCTGCTATTAAAGCTGGTAATGATTTGCCTCTGTGCTCTGTGGTCCTGACTCTGTTTAGAAACCTATATATCATATGGTGAAAGCTTGGTGTTTTTTTTTTCCTGGTGTGACCTCGTACTCCGGTAAAATATTATCCCGTGGATAGGAAATGAAAGGGGTATAACCTTTTTTTCTTTAAAGATTGGCCAGTCTAGCCCAAAGGGATAATAAGATTCCAAACTTTCCTTTTAGGAATCATCTTTTCTAAGTAATATCTTTCACAGCTAAGTGGTGAGTACACAATTGCAAAAATAAAATACTCCGCTCGAATGCCTTAAAGCTCCGTAAGATTTTACAACATTGGGCTTGTTTTGTTTCATTAAAGAGGTTATATCGTTATGGCTGTTTTTGCCCTTCAGGAAGCAGATTTAAAGACAAGGAAAAATAAATAAAAAAAGAAGACAAAAAATAATAAAAAAATGCCAAATTTTTTTTAAAAAAATGTCTACGAAAAGTTTGAATTATTATCAAAATAAATTTTTTCGTAAGCCTCCAAGAACTTTATTTGCGAATACAGTTTGTAATCAACCTGTTTTCTCCATGCATGATAAAATCCACTGATTATTTTATACTCTAGGACATTAGGTCAGATTTCTTGATTACAGTTTAATTTACCTTAGTAATGATGTGAATTGTTATTGACATTCACTTAATTGCCTTAAATAAGTGCTCACTGCGCATTAAAGAGGCGATCATTCAAAAAGTTAATATCAATTGGTGTAACCTAGGAAAAGGCTCAAGACAAAAAATATAACCAAAGCACTAAACAAGTGGCGTGCTCGTGCTAAGGGTTAACAGGGTGGTCTGTTCTGTACAATCGCTTTTAGGAAGAAGAATCACCAATGATGTGATAATCGTACGTTGTTCCATTGCTGGGAACCAGTGATCAAGTGTAATCTCCTGGGAAACTACATAGCAAATGTTCAATTTCCCCGCAGCACCACCGCAAGGAAAATGTAGTATTACACTGCACCTTCTGTAACCAAGTAATGCCTGAGCATGTAGCCACTCTCTGATCTGCCACATGTAGCAAGCCACAGCGAAAAAGTACCAGGGAAAGAATCGCAGCGGAAATGCATCACGTTTTATTCACCTAAAGTCTGCAGTCAGTTATTTCTTCAATATGAGATTGATGGGAGCATGACATCTGAGACTCTACAGATGAGCTGGATGTAGAGTCTAGTGTTTGGGTGGGCACTGTGACCTCTTCACTGAATATCAAGCAAATTTCTATACATTGAGAAGGCGCTGAGTTTAGTATGGCAGCTCAGTCCCATTCTCTTGAATGAGACTGAGCTGGTGAACCATGTGATTGATTAATGTGACACCAACAGCACAGGGAAGAGGTCACAGTGCTTAGATGATCTGTAGGGTTCTCAGGTGTCGGACAATCACCAATCACATATTGATGACCTATTCTAAAGATACTTATCTACTTTTAACCTACTATATTAAAACTTACATTAAAGGTTGTATTCATAGCTGTGTTGAAGCCTCTGTCGCAGATTCTGATAAGATGCCAGACAAAAGGACATAGCACACCTCACTATTTTGTCTGGTAAAATGATAGGAAACCCAATGGACTCCATTTATCAGGCACTGTTCATACTCATCAGTTTGCAGATCCGTCATTGTTTTGTTTGTAAATAAATGTTATTCATTGTAGCTTTTTTTCAGAAACTTTTACAATTTCATGATCTCTGCTCTTTTGTGGTCAATAAAAGGAACAACTCTTGCCCCACTGTACTATACTGACTTTAATGATGGACTTCTTACAACTTGAGGTTCAGGACAATAGACAGATTTGTGCTCCTGATGTTTCTAGACCAGTGGTTCTTAACCTTGTTTGAGGTACCGAACCCACCAGTTTCATATGCACATTCACCAAACTCTTCTTTAGTAATAAATCAAATATGATTTTTTTCCAAATTCAAGACATAGGTATATGTTTTTTTACTGGTACACAAAATGAACCGTGCATATGGCCTAGGGTTCGACCGAACCCCAGTTAAGAACCACTGGTCTAGAGCATTGTCTACAGTGATATACAAGCTTCAGCATTGTAAGCAGAGCCAGGTCAGGGTAGAATTGATAACGTGAGCCCATAGTCAGTGACCAAGAAGAAACTGCGGACGGAAGATCCAATGGAAAAGTGGTTGAACGTAAACTAGGTCTCTGTTGTTTGGATCCACCAGGGGACCTGAATGTCGAAGAGCCAGACCGCTAAAACAGCAGTTAACCGCGGGTGTCAGTCACATTTGTATACTGAAACTGGTGGATTTTTTTCTCCTCAGATTTTCAGCGGTTTCTGCAGAAAAAAATGAAGCATAAATGGTTAAACTTATACCGCTGCAAAGAAATCGCACATGTTTTATGTTTTATTTTTGGCTAGAGGTGCACTTTAATTGTATATCGTTATATTCTGAACCTGTATAAGCTGCGATCTGACTGGCTGCTACAGAATGGGTTAATGCTATAAATAATCCTATATCATCAATTCTGCCTTCTCTAGGTACCTATTCCCCATAGGGTGACAGTATGTCCTTGGCTACGTACAGTATGCCTAAGATGTAACAACCTTCAAGGAAATCTGGGTTTGCAAGAATAACTTTGAAGAAGTAGTACACATGCCAGCCAGAACATCTGAGATCAATAATGCTAGACTTGTCTAGGGGTATGCAAAAAGTTCCTTCTACTTACAACTGTCTCTTTAAGGAAGTCACTGCTAGAGAGATGCTTCGGGGTATAAGAATCTTTAGGTGTTTGTGTTTGAGCCAGGGTCAAAGCTTTTCTAAGAAAACAGGCGGGAGGAAGGTGCAAGATCCATCTGTGACACTTCGCTAAGAATTGTAAAGCAGAAATTCACACTGCCAAGATACAACTGGAAAAAATTCTTCCTTACTTCATCTTTAAGTCACATTGTATAAATCGTATCTAGTCTTAAGAAGTAATTTAATTTTTTAACATGTGAAATTTTGATATACGGAGGCACTACTATACCATGTCTGTGTGGGTGCGATCAGACGGTGGCCAGCCACCAATAGATTTAACCGATATCGCCCTATAAAGCCAGGGGTGAACTGACAATATCAACTCATGGACAGGGCTTTAGGGTTCAAAGAACTATTTAATAGTAAAGTGCCTCTCAAACGCAATTTTTTTTACCTCAAAATCAAATGTGTCATGGTTACTGCAGTTAAGACGCCCAAGGCCCTTAATGCCTTCAGGGCCGAGCGTGTTAGCGGCAGACGCTGGCTATATTATACAGCTGAACCCTCTCCATACATCCCCTCACCCTCTTATGCTAGGTCCACACTAGGGTTGCATATACGTTTTTTGTGTTCATGGGAGATCTAAACAATGGAGAGGTGGACCACTAAAACAGCAGTAATACACAGAGCCCAACAGGCCTCACTTTTCAGAAGACACAGCTATGAAGGCTCCAGCGTAGACTCCACCATAGATGTGAACGTACCCACACAGTGAAATAAACCATATTACCCTATATACAGTATACATTACACACCACATAACTTTATGGCCAACCATCAAAAAAATGTATCCACATAAACAATGAATGAAATGTCTCCAGTTAATGGCTTGGATGAAGGAACTCGCCGGCTTCCCATGAATACCACTGACAGGAAGATTCATTGCTATTTATAGCAGTAAATTCTACTTCCATTTACCTTATCCTGCTAATTATGAAGCATAATCTTCAATGAAGAGGTTGACTGGCTAATTAAGTCTACGAGTAGTACAAATGTAGCCATCAGGAGGAGTGATGGGCGCCGCCACGATTCCTATTCCTAAGCTAGTACACTTCATTTACTGTATCCTGTGCTACAGGCCAGAAATGCTCAAAGAATATACTGTATGTACTGTACAATATAACTGTCTATATATAAATGGTATCTATCTATCTATCTATCTATCTATCTATCCGTCTATCTATCTGTCTATCTATCTATCTATCTATCTATCTATCTATCTATCTATCTATCTCATGTTGATCATCTGTCTGTCTCTATCTATCTATCTATCTATCTATCTATCTATCTATCTATCTATCTATCTTTCTCTCTACCTACTTATCCGTCTATCTATGTTTCTGAAGATTTCTTTGCTGACCTGTGTCAGTTCACATCTCAATATACCATGCTCAGCCTGATACACGATGTGTGCCATTCTAGATAAATAGCTTTCTACATGTGTGTGTGGAATATGCACTCCAAATGGCGGCGAGAGTGTCTCTTTAACTCGGCACATCAATATTTTCTTTATTGCACCGGTGTGGCATGTCATTTTTTGTCCCTGTAATTGCTATGTCAGTTCTCTGAGAGAAATCTGCAGCATTTGATGCTGAGTATCAAACAGCCTCATCAAATGTTCATGAATAACTTATGTAGTGAGAAGTTCTAATAGCTGTTCAGAGGGAGCGCAACTCAGCGCATGTTATGAAACCTTTCAATGGACCAACATAAAGTCTGTGATAACAAAATATCCGCACGTCTCAGGTCCCTAAATGCTGCATTAAACCCCACACTATATGATCAGTCCCTTGATATAACCTAAATTCTACTGCTAAATCAAAAACCTGATTTAGCAGTTTTATTCCTCCAGTTTAATATTACATATGTAGCAGAGGTGAGTTTGTCATCTTGAATTCTTGCTGTTATATTATTTGCTGTTTGGTTTTATGCAATATTGGGGGGTAAATTACTGCATTGTCTCTATGTATGCCTCTATGGAAGGAGAGATTTGGGATGCTGTGTAGGGTTTTTACGCTTTATACTTGTGAGCCTTGTAGGGCTATCATTTTTCTAGTCAGGGAAGGAAGTTAGTAGTGACATCCACTTATTAGACAGGGATAGATGAACCAGTATTTCAGTTTGACGGCGTTACATACAGTCACCATTATCTGTTTCCTGGATTCCGAAGAGTATAACTTGGCTCGAGGAACAGATTTTGGGATAAGCTATTAAAATAGTTAACTCAGAATTTATAGGTTTCAATAAAAAGAGTTATAAATGAATTACAAATTATAAACTGCTACTTTATATCGTGTTCTTACTATTATTGCTCCATTTACAGTTAACCTATAAGTAGAGATGAGCGAACAGTGTTCTATCGAACACATGTTCGATCGGATATCAGGGTGTTCGCCATGTTCGAATCGAATCGAACACCGCGTGGTAAAGTGCGCCAAAATTCGATTCCCCTCCCACCTTCCCTGGCGCCTTTTTTGCACCAATAACAGCGCAGGGGAGGTGGGACAGGAACTACGACACCGGGGGCATTGAAAAAAATTGGAAAAAGTCATTGGCTGCCGAAATCAGGTGACCTCCATTTTAGACGAATAGTGGATTTCAAATCCGGGTCATATGAGAATGTGAACTTTGTGACTAAGAGACAGGGATAGCTGTACAGGCAGGGATAGCTAGGGATAACCTTTATTTAGGGGGGAATGTTATTAAAAATAACTTTTTGGGGCTCTATCGGGTGTGTAATTGTGATTTTTGTGAGATAAACTTTTTCCCATAGGGATGCATTGGCCAGCGCTGATTGGCCGAATTCCGTACTCTGGCCAATCAGCGCTGGCCAATGCATTCTATTAGCTTGATGAAGCAGAGTGTGCACAAGGGTTCAAGCGCACCCTCGGCTCTGATGTAGCAGAGCCGAGGCTGCACAAGGGTTCAAGCGCACCCTCGGCTCTGATGTAGGAGAGCCGAGGGTGCACTTGAACCCTTGTGCACCCTCAGCTCTGCTACATCAGAGCCGAGGGTGCGCTTGAACCCTTGTGCACACTCTGCTTCATCAAGCTAATAGAATGCATTGGCCAGCGCTGATTGGCCAATGTATTCTATTAGCCTGATGAAGTAGAGCTGAATGTGTGTGCTAAGCACACTCATTCAGCACTGCTTCATCACGCCAATACAATGCATTAGCCAGTGCTGATTGGCCAGAGTACGGAATTCGGCCAATCAGCGCTGGCCAATGCATTCTATTAGCCCGATGAAGTAGAGCTGAATGTGTGTGCTAAGCACACACATTCAGCACTGCTTCATCACGCCAATACAATGCATTAGCCAGTGCTGATTGGCCAGAGTACGGAATTCGGCCAATCAGCGCTGGCTCTGCTGGAGGAGGCGGAGTCTAAGGTCGGACCTGAATGGAGACTGGTGTGGAGCGATCTTAGACTCCGCCTCCTCCGGCAGAGCCAGCGCTGATTGGCCGAAGGCTGGCCAATGCATTCCTATGAGAATGCAGAGACTTAGTAGTGCTGAGTCAGTTTTGCTCAACTACACATCTGATGCACACTCGGCACTGCTACATCAGATGTAGCAATCTGATGTAGCAGAGCCGAGGGTGCACTAGAACCCCTGTGCAAACTCAGTTCACGCTAATAGAATGCATTGGCCAGCGCTGATTGGCCAATGCATTCTATTAGCCCGATGAAGTAGAGCTGAATGTGTGTGCTAAGCACACTCATTCAGCACTGCTTCATCACGCCAATACAATGCATTAGCCAGTGCTGATTGGCCAGAGTACGGAATTCGGCCAATCAGCGCTGGCCAATGCATTCTATTAGCCCGATGAAGTAGAGCTGAATGTGTGTGCTAAGCACACACATTCAGCACTGCTTCATCGGGCTAATAGAATGCATTGGCCAGCGCTGATTGGCCGAATTCCGTACTCTGGCCAATCAGCACTGGCCAATGCATTCTATTAGCCCGATGAAGTAGAGCTGAATGTGTGTGCTAAGCACACACATTCAGCACTGCTTCATCACGCCAATACAATGCATTAGCCAGTGCTGATTGGCCAGAGTACGGAAATCGGCCAATCAGCGCTGGCTCTGCTGGAGGAGGCGGAGTCTAAGGTCGGACCTGAATGGAGACTGGTGTGGAGCGATCTTAGACTCCGCCTCCTCCAGCAGAGCCAGCGCTGATTGGCCGAATTCCGTACTCTGGCCAATCAGCGCTGGCCAATGCATTCTATTAGCCCGATGAAGTAGAGCTGAATGTGTGTGCTAAGCACACACATTCAGCACTGCTTCATCGGGCTAATAGAATGCATTGGCCAGCGCTGATTGGCCGAATTCCGTACTCTGGCCAATCAGCACTGGCCAATGCATTCTATTAGCCCGATGAAGTAGAGCTGAATGTGTGTGCTAAGCACACACATTCAGCACTGCTTCATCACGCCAATACAATGCATTAGCCAGTGCTGATTGGCCAGAGTACGGAATTCGGCCAATCAGCGCTGGCCAATGCATTCTATTAGCCCGATGAAGTAGAGCTGAATGTGTGTGCTAAGCACACACATTCAGCACTGCTTCATCACGCCAATACAATGCATTAGCCAGTGCTGATTGGCCAGAGTACGGAATTCGGCCAATCAGCGCTGGCTCTGCTGGAGGAGGCGGAGTCTAAGGTCGGACCTGAATGGAGACTGGTGTGGAGCGATCTTAGACTCCGCCTCCTCCGGCAGAGCCAGCGCTGATTGGCCGAAGGCTGGCCAATGCATTCCTATGAGAATGCAGAGACTTAGTAGTGCTGAGTCAGTTTTGCTCAACTACACATCTGATGCACACTCGGCACTGCTACATCAGATGTAGCAATCTGATGTAGCAGAGCCGAGGGTGCACTAGAACCCCTGTGCAAACTCAGTTCACGCTAATAGAATGCATTGGCCAGCGCTGATTGGCCAATGCATTCTATTAGCCCGATGAAGTAGAGCTGAATGTGTGTGCTAAGCACACTCATTCAGCACTGCTTCATCACGCCAATACAATGCATTAGCCAGTGCTGATTGGCCAGAGTACGGAATTCGGCCAATCAGCGCTGGCCAATGCATTCTATTAGCCCGATGAAGTAGAGCTGAATGTGTGTGCTAAGCACACACATTCAGCACTGCTTCATCGGGCTAATAGAATGCATTGGCCAGCGCTGATTGGCCGAATTCCGTACTCTGGCCAATCAGCACTGGCTAATGCATTGTATTGGCTTGATGAAGCAGTGCTGAATGTGTGTGCTTAGCACACACATTCAGCTCTACTTCATCGGGCTAATAGAATGCATTGGCCAATCAGCGCTGGCCAATGCATTCTATTAGCGTGAACTGAGTTTGCACAGGGGTTCTAGTGCACCCTCGGCTCTGCTACATCAGATTGCTACATCTGATGTAGCAGTGCCGAGTGTGCATCAGATGTGTAGTTGAGCAAAACTGACTCAGCACTGCTAAGTCTGCATTCGCATAGGAATGCATTGGCCAGCCTTCGGCCAATCAGCGCTGGCTCTGCCGGAGGAGGCGGAGTCTAAGGTCGGACCTGAATGGAGACTGGTGTGGAGCGATCTTAGACTCCGCCTCCTCCAGCAGAGCCAGCGCTGATTGGCCGAATTCCGTACTCTGGCCAATCAGCGCTGGCCAATGCATTCTATTAGCCCGATGAAGTAGAGCTGAATGTGTGTGCTAAGCACACACATTCAGCACTGCTTCATCGGGCTAATAGAATGCATTGGCCAGCGCTGATTGGCCGAATTCCGTACTCTGGCCAATCAGCACTGGCCAATGCATTCTATTAGCCCGATGAAGTAGAGCTGAATGTGTGTGCTAAGCACACACATTCAGCACTGCTTCATCACGCCAATACAATGCATTAGCCAGTGCTGATTGGCCAGAGTACGGAAATCGGCCAATCAGCGCTGGCTCTGCTGGAGGAGGCGGAGTCTAAGGTCGGACCTGAATGGAGACTGGTGTGGAGCGATCTTAGACTCCGCCTCCTCCAGCAGAGCCAGCGCTGATTGGCCGAATTCCGTACTCTGGCCAATCAGCGCTGGCCAATGCATTCTATTAGCCCGATGAAGTAGAGCTGAATGTGTGTGCTAAGCACACACATTCAGCACTGCTTCATCGGGCTAATAGAATGCATTGGCCAGCGCTGATTGGCCGAATTCCGTACTCTGGCCAATCAGCACTGGCCAATGCATTCTATTAGCCCGATGAAGTAGAGCTGAATGTGTGTGCTAAGCACACACATTCAGCACTGCTTCATCACGCCAATACAATGCATTAGCCAGTGCTGATTGGCCAGAGTACGGAATTCGGCCAATCAGCGCTGGCTCTGCTGGAGGAGGCGGAGTCTAAGATCGCTCCACACCAGTCTCCATTCAGGTCCGACCTTAGACTCCGCCTCCTCCAGCAGAGCCAGCGCTGATTGGCCGAATTCCGTACTCTGGCCAATCAGCACTGGCTAATGCATTGTATTGGCGTGATGAAGCAGTGCTGAATGTGTGTGCTTAGCACACACATTCAGCTCTACTTCATCGGGCTAATAGAATGCATTGGCCAGCGCTGATTGGCCGAATTCCGTACTCTGGCCAATCAGCACTGGCTAATGCATTGTATTGGCGTGATGAAGCAGTGCTGAATGTGTGTGCTTAGCACACACATTCAGCTCTACTTCATCGGGCTAATAGAATGCATTGGCCAATCAGCGCTGGCCAATGCATTCTATTAGCGTGAACTGAGTTTGCACAGGGGTTCTAGTGCACCCTCGGCTCTGCTACATCAGATTGCTACATCTGATGTAGCAGTGCCGAGTGTGCATCAGATGTGTAGTTGAGCAAAACTGACTCAGCACTGCTAAGTCTCTGCATTCGCATAGGAATGCATTGGCCAGCCTTCGGCCAATCAGCGCTGGCTCTGCCGGAGGAGGCGGAGTCTAAGGTCGGACCTGAATGGAGACTGGTGTGGAGCGATCTTAGACTCCGCCTCCTCCAGCAGAGCCAGCGCTGATTGGTCGAGTTCCGTACTCTGGCCAATCAGCACTGGCCAATGCATTTCTATGGGGAAAAGTTAGCTTGCGAAAATCGCAAACTGACAGGGATTTCCATGAAATAAAGTGACTTTTATGCCCCCAGACATGCTTCCCCTGCTGTCCCAGTGTCATTCCAGGGTGTTGGTATCATTTCCTGGGGTGTCATAGTGGACTTGGTGACCCTCCAGACACGAATTTGGGTTTCCCCCTTAACGAGTTTATGTTCCCCATAGACTATAATGGGGTTCGAAACCCATTCGAACACTCGAACAGTGAGCGGCTGTTCGAATCGAATTTCGAACCTCGAACATTTTAGTGTTCGCTCATCTCTACCTATAAGAATATATATCATTTTAAAATGTCCTCTTGTATTACAATCTGTATTATAATCTGGAGCTACACTCTACAGGTGGAGTCACTGTATGTATACATTACATTACTTAGTTTCCCCAATTTTAGCCTAGATTATACCTCAGAGCTGCAATCCCACTGGTGGAGTTACTGTTTACATAAATAACCTTATTTTTCATTTACTGATCCCCAGTTAAAGCCAGCTTTATACTCCAGAGCTGCACTCACTATTCTGCTGGTGGAGTCACTGTGTACAAGTCTTGTACTAATCCTAAATTACATCTTGTATTGTACTCCAGAACTGCAATCACTATTCTACTGAGGGAGTCACTATGTCCATGTCTTATACTGATCCTGCATTACATCTTGTACTGTGCTCCAGAGCTGTACTCACTATTCTTCTGGTGAAGTCACTATGTACATACATTACTTGCCCTATAATGGTCCTGAGTTACATTCTGTACTTCACTTCAGAGCTGCACTCACTATTCTGCTGGTGAAGTCACTGTGTACATGTCTTGCACTGATCCTGCATTACATCTTGTACTGTGCTCCAGAGCTGTATTCACTATTCTACTGGTGGAAACACTGTGTACATGTCTTATACTGATCCTGCATTACATCTTGTACTGTGCTCCAGAGCTGTACTCACTATTCTACTGGTGGAAACACTGTGTACATGTCTTAAACTGATCCTGCATTACATCTTGTACTGTACTCTAGAACTGCACTCACTATTCTACTGGTGGAGTCACTATGTACATGCCTTGCACTGATCCTGAGTTACATCTTGTACTGTACTCCAGAACTGCACTCACTATTCTGCTAGAATGTTTTCAGACCCCAAAGTATAATAAGCAGAGGCCCAGGAGAGGTAAGTAAACATCACAAATAGTCTTGCTCATCACTTCTGAGCTCTGTCACACTGGTGTCCTCCCAGTCTTCTGACTGACCCACGGACTGCTGAGGCCTGTGCTTATTCCTCAGGTGCCAATGTCATGACACATGGGTTTTATCTTATTATAATCTGAAGTCTGAAGAGATCCCAGAATCTAACAACGGTTCGTGGGTGGAAAGACCCCAAAAATTTAGGTTTGGTCGAACTTGAAATTTTTGGAAAATTCATAGTAAACTGGTTTGACCAGTCCCTTGTTATTAGGTCAAGTTTCTTGTGTAGTTCTATTTAATATGTGGTTTTGTGGTTACATTATCATGGTGCCAGAATAACGCAGCCATAAAGTGGCAACTGACAAGTTCAGCCGCGCTGTATCTAATACTTTGTATATTTTGGCATCCTTGCCTGATCCTTCACAGCTCTGTATTCTCCGATTCCCTGATATTTTTCTATGTATCAGAGCAAACGTGTGAATGCTGTATATTACTTAACCATGACATTTATGGCAAGTATAAACACACTGTGCTATTACCAGCAGATCATGAGGATTATACTGAAGGGAGCGAAGAGAAAAAATCCACGCGCTCAAGAGAGGGAGTCACAGAGGAAGAATGAAAGACGGCGAGGGGTTTTATACAATAGAGAACAAAGGGATATGCTCTGGCTTTTAATACTACCAGCAATAAACCAGAAAAGCGAAGAGCAGAAAATTGAAACCATCAGGAGAGTGTCAGGACCAGGGGCAACCGAGACAAAAGTCTGCACTGATGAAATAAGTGGCCCTGCCTCTCCGTGCAATGCATCAGCACAGCATTACACCGAGAAAAAGCAGCGCTCCAGACTCGTAACCTCATTCTGTATTGATTTCTTTCTTTCTCTGAAGTTACTGGAAACACAGGTTAAAGGTCTTTATTTTGGGAGGCCTCTAAAAAAGAGGAAGTTATATTGCGAGAAGCCACTTGGCAGAATGATATAATGTCCTCGATCGCAGTAGCGGTTGTAGCAGCTGCAATGGGGTTAAAGGGAACCTTTCACAAGAGATATTCTTTTGCAAAATGTCTAAAGTTGAGAGTGTAGTGCATCCAATGAATGACCACAAATTTCCAAAAATGTGTAGAGGGTGTTATTAGGGAAGAGGATGCTGAATGATCAAGATGGCTCACATAGGATGTAACTTACGTGTCAAGTACTTTAGTCATCTTATACACTAGAGGGACCAGCTATGGGATCTTCACATATACCAGTGCTAAAGTTTTGTACCTTTTTTACATTTATACCTCGTTCTCAGTTGACCTCTCAGGGAATCTTTTAAAGGGATATCATACTTTACAGATTTGAAACTTCAACTGGTTCTGTGATAAGCACCTTGCTAAATCTTAAAAAAGTTGAATGGCCATTGCTGTGTAGATTTCTACAGCATCACATGATACTAATGATAGGTCAAGCACATGCTATCTCTTAAAGAAACACTCTGGAAAATCTTCTTGTTTATATTTAGAATATTTAGAATATCCTAAGCCCCTACAATGAATAGCTACATAGATCTAAATCCATTCAGTATCACAGTGTCTGTCTATACTATATGAATCTGTGTGCACAGCCTCCAGTGTATTTCAATAAGATACTGTTTCCCACTGCTCTCTCTTTATGCTGTAATATCTGGCAGGGCTAAACCTATCACAAGTAGTGTAAAACTATATTACAAAGAATTACACTGAGATTGCAAGGGGGGGATGCAAGTTAAAATCCATTGCTTGCTACCTTAAGTCTGGACTCAGATGTGATCTGTCAGGATGGATTTTTTTTTGCCCATTTTCAGCAAGATTGGCCAGTTAAAGGTGATCATTTGCTTTATTGCATTTTTTTTTTTATAATTGTTCATATTATTCATATGAACAATCTGACATATGATTGATTGGTCACTTTGTGCTGTTATCGTTATATGTATGGCCAGCTATAGTGGAGACTATGTCAAAGGTCGTATAGATTAGTACTCTAGACTACAAATAATCTGGTTAAAAGGGGGCCCTGTGGACTACACAAAAGGTTGTCTAGATTACATAGAAGGTGATCTGGTCTGCACATGAGAGGGTTGGCTAGACTACTTAAGAGGTGGTCCACCAGAAAAAGCAACACTTAAACAACATTACATATATATATATATATATATATATATATATATATATATATATATATATATTCTAACCGATGGAACTGCTGTATGGTATGTGTGTTTTTTTTCTATTTTTTACTACTGTTTGTTTTTCACTGAACTTTTTATGACGCTTTATTATCCATAAATCCCTTCCATGAAGGCAGTGACAGAGGTCTGTTCTATTAGACAGTGGGAAGTTATGATTAGATACATATTAATTAATCACATGTATATTTTAGTTTATTTCTCCTGCTTTATTTACGATAATGTTGAAAACTTCCAGACTCAGCAAATGGAAGAGATTATTAAATACCATGAATAACGATCTTGTTTTGCTGTTCCGAAATAACTTTATAAATTCCAGATAGTTCTACAATTCATTCACTGTTTTTATTTTAATCATATTTTTTCCCAATTATGTGCAAGGGCATTAAGAGCGGAAAGAGAGAAGTGCTGAGGAGAGATTATCTACAATATAAAGTAGAGAATTGTCCAAAGGGTCTCAGGGATGTTATTTTCCCAGATTATTCCAGGGTTTGTCTATCCGGAAATAACCCCTTTTAGATTAAAGGCATTACAGTCATTGCCCCTGCAGCGGATTTCATATATAACGGATGAAAGATCTTGGACAAAATACATAGATGAGTTCATCCATACCAGTCACTTACTGAGTAAGTCTCCATTTTGTCCAAGAGAGTTATTATGAGTGGGAGACTCACTTTACTGTATATGATGTGCATATGTATATATGTGCATATATGATGTACAGATGTCTTATTAGGGCATACGGATATGGTCTCTGTCTTTATGATACAACAGATTCATAAAACATAAAGTAAGAATATAAATAAAAGGATAATCCATATACTGTGTTATAGCCAGTGCATTGCTGTACCAAGCATACATATATATAGGAGTGTCGGTGAGATAGTATGGTCAGATGTAGGGCTACCAGAAACCATGCTCTGCCCCATAAGGCCATTTTCTCTAAATAACACAATGCAAAAGGACTGTTGATAAAGGGCTCCTCCGTTGATGTTCCATGGATATGGATACAATACCTAATGGATCCTCAGTTGAACTTGCCAGTTAAATTATACCAACTTGTAAAGGGGTATTCGCAACAAAGACATCCACCATTAATTGCAGTTGGTTGCCCTTTCTTCCTTGGATATGCCATAAATATCTAAGTTGGAAATCAGGGGGATTCAATTGTTCACTTGTCAACATTTTTTCAATATATCTAGGAGACTCCTTAGGAGCCATAAAACGATTGTCCAAAAGCAGCTCTTTGCGAGCGTTTCAGGTTAGCATCTGTTTATGAATGGTTGAGGAGTTGGGTATTGAGTTGACAATAGGGGTCAGTTTTATGGATTTCCATAAAGGATAAGGTAATTTGTGTGAGCTTATGGAGAGAGAATTGGGTGTGGGCTAAGGTAGCTAGGTATCTGGTTAAGAAGCTTGGATGGATGTTTTGTAGATGGAATCAAAATAAATCTAGAGATGACCTTCTTTCATATTTTTGACACCTCCAAGTATTTTAAAAATCTAAAATTATGGATAAAAAAGTAGAGCCATACATTTCAATAATGATAAAGCGAGATTCAATAAGTTATAAACCCTATCTCATAGCAATGTGCGTTTTATCTTGGGGTAAAAGGTTCAAACAAGTATTTCTCCCTCCAATACTGAACTGATCTCAGAAGTATTTACTGGTAATTAAGGATTCTGGCAGCCGGCAATCTGGCAAGTTTGCCTGTTGTAATGCTGAAGGGGATGAGCCAAGTAAGCTTTCCGAAACAAATGTTGTGCTTTCATCAGAGCTGGCAAAGCCATGGCTTGGGATTTCTCTATGCTTTTCATTGCCGGCCGTCATCCTAATCAAATCAAGCTAGAACTAATTACTACTAGTTTTCAGTCTCCAGCATTTGAGATCTAAAGCTTTTCATCTGTTGATATGTGTCTTTTTCCCTTTTTTTCTGCATGGAAGATGTCTTTGTGGTACAAATGGGGCGAAACAGGACAATGAAAAGGGACTAGAGATCTGCCATGAAGCTTCTAGGTGTGATGTAAATTCTATAATAGGCCGCCATCTACAATGTGCAATCTTTTAACCTTTACTGTGTTTCTCCCTGTGCAACCCTCAGGCCATGTCTGTTTCAGGTTTCCTTTTTTAATATTGCAATATTATCCTCCATATGGAATTTTTGTGTACCATATACTATGTGTCCTGTTGAGGAATTGCCACAATAGCAATATCCAAAAATGCAAAAACTGGCTGGCACTAGAGATCAGTAGAACTAGCAACCTAAATCCTACACAGCATTGGGAGATAGTGTCTAAGTTTGATCCGGCAAACTTACCAGAACCCGCCACAAGGCCAGATGGTCTTTGCGGAATCCGAAGCACAGGATATTGCTGCAGAAGATTAGTGTAAGAAATAGATCTGCAATCCGAAATCAAAACTAGAATACACAGCAATACTCACAATGCAGGTGAAAATAGGAGAGTGGGATCAAAAGAGTAAACATATCCAGGCCAAGATCAATCTGAGCATTCACAGTTAATGCCAGAACCAGAATACAAAGGAATATCTGGTAAATAAACCAAGGTTAGTATAACAGCAAACAAATAGGTATGAACAGAGCTCTGGAGCCTAAGTAGTGAAATTAACTAATAGCAGGCACCTGGGAAGTTGGGAAATTACTTTAAATATCCCTCCACAATTGCTGATTGGTTCAGTGAAACAGAACCCTGATAGTTGCCATATATGTTGGTATTGCAACCATAAGACAACAGCAGTGCTGCACACTGAGATTCCTAACTTCTGAGATGCTTTTTAGTTTCAAGGTTTTTATTAGAGGATTGTAACATAGTAAATAGCTAAAGAAATACATAACAATAACCCATGCAGTCGGAACCAATATCACAAATATTTTACATCCTACATATAGTTTATTATTACATAACAGTAGGGAGTAAAAGAGGGAGAGTAATAATCCTTATGGATTGGTTCATAAGAAAAATGGAGGGTAGTTAAACCAAGATACAATGAGTTAAACCATATGCCTAAAAAGTTGAGTAGATCCGCATAGACTAATGTATTTCAGAATCAAAGAAAGTGAAACAAAGCCCCCTGTAATAAGGAAGAAGTACAAGAGTGCACCCGTGGATCCCTGATACCCTAGAACCATTCCCAAGTTAGAAATTTTTAACATAACAGAGGGGGGGCTAAAAGGCTCAAACCCTACTTAATACTACTGTGGGCTTAACAAATGTGTCTAGATATAAACCTCTATATTCCAAGTTATTCGATTCTTAAATACTTTTCATGAATTAATCTAAAAGAAACACATTGTTATAATAATAACTGGGATATTACATATTAACCGGATAAAATGTTTATAAATATAAACCATAATTACATTAATAAAATAATAGCTATTAGAGATTTAATACATTATTTTACTTTTTCGATTTTTTTTTTTGGTTTTCCAAATTGTTTTCTTTTTTCCTTTCCTTTTTTTTCTATAGGGACACGAGGCCTACACTGTAAATAATCTTTCGGAGCAGCTGTTTTCAAAATATGTTGTTTGAATAGATAGAGGTAATGTTAATGTCTCCCTTGGGAGCTGCTGTGTGTATGATAGCATAAGAGAAAGATAAATTATTACACAGCACCATTTTTTCCACCTTTGTTTCTGTGTGAAAAAGCAAAACAGCAAAACTGAATTCACATATTCTACCCAACGGTGGGGTAATTTAATAAAGGGAAAAAAAACACAAAAACAGGCAAAAAGTTCTAATTTTATTATTTTCTGTTTTGCCTTATTTGTTGTGAGATTTCCTCTACATCAGTTGCCTTAGGTGTCATATTCCACCTCTTCATATCCCATTTGGCTCTCAAAACATTCTCTTAATTGCCATCGATTGCCACTGGCGCAATATGATAATAAAGCAATGACATTAAACACAAGGAAGGGCAAGTGAGATACAAAAGATAAACTTGCGAAATTTCCAGGTTTCAGGCAATTTCCTTCATGTTTACATTTCGTCAGATAGGAAGTAATTGGATAATTCCATCATTATCCACAATGTTTTGAGACGCCTGTAAGGAGATACCGTACTTGTTGAATGTGTCTTCTTTGTAAAAGGTCGAAGCCAAATGTAATTGTGAAATATTTATTTCTGTTAAAAGTTGGGGACCAAATGAGGTCCCTAATAATTCAGGGAAAGAGACATCAACGTAGATTGTAACAATTCTCCCTTATTTTCAATCATTTCAAGCTAATATAGATCTCTAATGTAAAACTCCTATTAAGTGGCGTAACTAAAGTCTTGTGGGCCCCAGTGCAATCTTTTGTCTGGGGCCCTCTACCTCATCCTTACAGTGAATTTTCGAGAGTGATAGTTACGGGTGCTAAGGATCAACCTTAGGGTAATCTGTGGGCTTCCTTGGTTATGGACCAGATGGAAGCTGCAATCTCAATACTGATCCTAGTGCTTATGGGTCCCCTAATGCTCTTGCACTTGGTGGAACTGCACCCCCTGCACTCCCTCAAGTTATGCCCCTGCTCCTATCCCCAATATAAGATTTGTAACAGTTCCTCTCTCTTCTCCACTTCCTAAAACTGTCCCTGGACCCATACCAAATAGTAACCAACATATCCCTGTTACACACTGGATAAGGCCTGTTGACCAAAAATTTTCCATCATTTTATTGAATTTATCAAGCAAACCCAAAAAGACAATTGTCGGAATAAAAAAACTTCCTTCCTGGGTAACTTTTCTTTAAGTATGTGTTGGGGGAATGATAGAGTCACTTGGTCAGTCTGATGCTTTGCTAATACATGGCTACTGAAATGGGCATGTTACTAGCCTTTGAGAAATTGGCAATATACGTATTTTGCATAGTTATTTTTGTTCATGTTTAGGTAATCTCCATCTACCACTTCTGTAGAAAGGCTCAGCAGGTTGCACAGGCACATTGTGGTCCTTCCATCTCTATAAGATAGCTGGAGATAGCCAAGTATAGCTATGAAATAAATGGGCGTAATTGGACCCTGTTCCCTATATACGTGATAACTTGTGAACTTGGTCTAATCCTTTTAATAAAGGAGAAATCTCTACTCAGGACCCTCATCTATTATCCAAAGCAGAGAGTAGAAGAACTTGCTTTGTCCATATGGACAACCCATTTATTTTATGGAACGTGTGTAATACTTCATTTTACCTGTGGAGGCACTGCAGGGTAAATGATCACTTAATAACTCTTCTTTATATCATAGCTTATTGCATAGAAAGAAACCCTAACCTATGATAATTTCATCAAAGGATCTACTGCCCAAAGTGGACAAATCCTTCAATCCAAAGATCTAATATTTGGCTTTTTCACCTTCCCTCTGTACTAGTATCAAATTTTAGGGTTTTCAGAAGACATTAGAATGAATGGATAGTTAGCTCACTATTGTTGAATGTCTCAGTCAACATCTGCTTTGTATTCAGTAATGAGTAACATGCTGCAAACAAACTCATATTTCAAGCTTTGCACGGCAAATCCATAAACTTCCGTGTAGCCCTACTTGCTTAATAATTCCGAAATGCTCTTGCCAACCAAATTTTTCTTAATGCGCAGACATTTGCATATATTTTCTTGATTTTTATGGAACAGTTCTTATGGAATTAAGATTTACTGGTCCTATGGCACTAAAAATATGACATGCTACAAAGTATCATTCTTCAAAGCTCGGCTGATGCCGAATTCTATTGTCTTCTCTTGTTCTTAATTTGTCTTGTGTTGAGATTTCTTGTGTTTTTTTTCTTTTAATGCAGATTGGAAGATGAAAGAAAATAACCATTTTGAAGTAAGCAGTGAAAGCAGTTTATAAACTAGGAAACACACGCTGCCTATGCAGCCAGCATTTATATGCTTCTACATAAAACAATGGGAGGATTTTCAGGACAGTAGACGTTTGATGGGGTAATTTTACAGCTCAGCACAGGTTTTTTGTTGTGCATCAGACGAGTGTTGTAGGATACTGGTTTGACGACAAACACCAGCATGGAGTACACTGTGAAGGGAAAGTGTTCCTTCTGTAGCAAAGGAAAATATTTTCTGCATTTCGGCTCAGGGCACCAAATTCCATGCTGTTAAAATTGTTCACAGAGACCAGGGATAGGGAAATAGTAGTTTCGGTAGAAAACATGAATTCTGTTTACACATACCCAAAAGCATTCGCTATCTACAAAGACCTCCTTCTTTATAACAGTGGTAGACTGGGTGAACCTCACTGTTTAGCAGATAAACTCGGCCTATAGGTATGGGGTCTATTTTATCACTATATAGTTTGTGGTCCCCATTTGGGTCAGGGAATATTAACCATCTATCTATCTATCTATCTATCTATCTATCTATCTATCTATCTATCTATCTATCTGTCTCTCCACCTCATATTTATGTAGAGAATAGTAGTAAACAAAATAATAGTAATAGAAGTTTAGTTCTATTGACTGCAATACCTACATTGGACTGGACCATTTTTCTTTCTTTCTTTCTTTCTTTCTTTCTTTCTTTCTTTCTTTCTTTCTTTCTTTCTTTCTTTCTTTCTTTCTTTCTTTCTCTTTCTTTTTCTTTCTTTCTTTCTTTCTTTCTTTCTTTCTTTATTCTATCTATCTATCTATCTATCTATCTATCTATCTATCTATCTATCTATCTATCTATCTATCTATCACATATCTATCCCTATCTATCTATCTATCTATCTATCTATCTATCTATCTATCTATCTATCTATCTATCATCTATCTATCTATCTATCTATCTATCTATCTATCTATCTATCTATTTATTTATCTATCCATGTATCACTCTGTCTATCTATCTATTTACTTGTCTCTTTCTGATCCTGTGTCTGAATATAACAGTCAAACATGTATACACCATCAATAGTTCTAGGTGTATCTAGTATAGGATGGAGAAAAAGGTAAAAGAAAATCCAGATCTCCAACTCCCTGTCCTTCTACCAATGTACATTTTCTATACAAATCACATTCCCTTCCCTTGTGCTGGGATTTATTTGATGCCATGAATAGGAAAGAATGGTAAATCTTCCTTTTGACATGAAGTAAAATATTTTACACCTGAAAAATGTGTATCTTTTTCATGCATCTGATATGTGTGAATATTTAGAGGGGATTTATCACATAAACCGAGGCTCCTCAAGGAGGGCTGACAGAGTTTCCGAATATGATAAAAGGACAAAAAAATATCCATAACAGCATTGAGCAAAACTCTTTCAGTCCAAAATATTATCAGCGTCCCTACAAGATATTGCTTGTTCTTATTTTTTCACACAGCAGTCAACTCAATAATCCAACAAGGCCCCTAATATGTCTGAAGGGTTAAATTCTATTATTTCAGAGATGAATATTCCTGGAATTTTCTAGATGGTCTGATGGATACCACCTTGAAAGCCTTGTAGGATGTGATAGAGTGGTTCAGGGCAGACTACTGGTAGACTCCCATGTCTTTCATGCTAGATTCATCCCTGCATTCGGGTTTTTATTCCAAATCGGACCCAAAAAACGGAAACCAAATCTGCTTAAAAAGTGGTGACCTGTGGAAACCCATGGGCTCATAGACTATAATGGCGTCTGCACAGTCTGTTCTAATGAGCTAATTATGCTGTACGGGGGGCTATTGAAGGGACCATTGTATGGCCCATACAGTGGGCCTTTCACTGGTCCCCATATAAAGTGCCCATTCAGTGATCCCCCATAAAGTGGCCCCTTCAATTCATAGGGACAATGACTAATTGTGTCATTATATTGTGTGGCAGCCATGATGGGGGCCAATATACTGTAGGGGGGCATTAAAATGTGTGGGGAATTAGGGGTTAATATTAATAGAGTTAACAATTTCAGGAGCCACGCTGCTTACTTGCCGTAGAATGTCTGGTGGTGGGTTTAGGTACTGCAGCGGTGCACTTCATATGGTGGGTGAGCAGAGAATTGGCATGAATGATGATAAATGTGATATAGATGTTGCATGACTTTTTATGGCTTGAATATCAGTAATAGTAGGATCATTTCCACCGGTGGTCCTAGACATCCCTGTCTGCCACTGGAGAAATAGTTGTACAGTAGGTGCTAGCATAGTAGTTTTATCCTTGTCTATACGAGGAGTAATAGGTATATCTTTTTCCATTATGGAAGTTAGTACACATCCTTGAAGGTCATGCAGGGTGCATTATTCAGCAGGGGGTGACAATGACCATGTGAGTTATCTATGCTACATCTTAAATAAAGTTGGGTGAGGAACATTATTCTGCAGAATCTATTATTTTACATATGTGAGCTGGAATGGCTCATAATATATCACAGAACATTGATTACTATGCTAGCTACTTGTCCTTGAATGTGTGTTCTGGAGTACGGTATTGTCTATCGCGCACTTGATTGTGTCACCATTATATGGCCTGGGAGCAGGAGACAGGAACCTTTGTTCTTTCTCTTTGATACTTGGCACCCTGCGTTCAAAGCGATTTCATTGTGATGAATTTGAAAGCACAAAGGATATAAGTTTTAGCATTGCCAATGCTGGTGATTCCAGCCAAATAGTTCAGATTTCTTTATGTGCTGGATGTCTTTTAAATAATCGAAAGGAATTCCATATACGGAGGTAGCAGAGGTTCTTTTATCATTCAGGTCAGGTCATGACACCAGGTTTTTTTGGAATAGTCTCACTTGACAATGTAACCCTCAAATAGTAAATTCACAGTTTCCTATAAAGCCTGAAGGTGTAGAGTTGAGTTTTTTTGGAAATCTCATATTGACTAAAAAAGACTCTTTCAAACCAGTAACTGCCATATTCTAATGACCTGTAAAGAGTCACAGGGTGGAGCTGATTCTCTGAAGAGTCAGGCTGCTGGGCCTCATAGCTTGCATGGTTGACTTGTCACATGAGAAGTGAAATGAGGAGTCTAAATCGAAATCAGATTTCAGGCATCACTTGGGCCAGTAAATTGGCTTCAAAGGTAACAAACCTGGTGGGACCAATGGCCCCACCAACATCATGCTGGGCATGAAGTGGTGAGAGTGGCGTAAAATACAACAAAGTCAAAAGCCTGACATGGCATGGTAAATCTCGCCAATAGTGTTCTCGTGGTTCCTTATTAGATAACCATAGGCAATCCATGTGCCATGTAAGAAAGCCTTCATAGGCACTTTTGATTGTAGAGAAGAAAGCCTCGATATGAATCTAGGTTAAAAAAAATAAATTATATATATATATATATATATATATATATATATATATATTTATTTTTTTTAATTACATATATATACACATATATAAGTGTGTGTTTTCTATGAATCCAATGGCTTATGAAACTTATGGTGGGTCTTTTGGTGCCGTAATAAAAAATGATACAACACGGCTTAGCACAAGAGGATGTGACCAATATATCTAACAGCCCTATTAACATGGCACCCTATTATTTTTTCACGTCAATGACATTTTTGAAGACCACAAATTATAGGATCTGAAAATCATAGAAATCTTAACTCCAATCCCTTCTGCACAAAAGCGTATTATCTTCTAGATATTACAGTATAAGCGATCTCACAGTGTCTCATCGCTGTAATACGTACTCATTGTTGACTTTCCACACGTGCCGTTAAAACCCCTGACTTGACAAATGAGATGTGACCTTGAAGTAAATTTGCCTATTATCTAGAAGCTAGGCAAGCAGATATTAAAAATGGACTTCATTTATTTTATGAGGAGTTGGGGCATGTCAAGCTGCTCATAATTAGTAATAAAGTTATCTCTGCTCCAATACTCTTTATACTGTTTGTATTTTTTATTGATGAATTTGCGCTCATGTTGCCATCATTTACGAGGAACGTCTACCAGTTATTTAAAGATTAGGTTTTGTAGCCTCAGTGGGTTTGTTTGGTTTTTCAGTGTAAATATGCTTTTTTGTTGTAATGTGCATCTCTTAACCTGTGAAACATTGTAATTTATATGTACCTTATGCCTAATTAGTCTCAGAAAGCAAACAAAGCCATGGTTGGAATTTATAACGATATCATCAGCATAAATTAGGAGGGAATAGCGATTCTTTTTTTCTAATTTTTTTTTTATTATTTATTTTTTTGTACCATTTTATATTGCATTTTTTTTTTGTATTACCCCATAAAGATTCATGATCGCTAACCTGATGAGTCAAGCCAATGTTCTCTGTATTGAGATTGAATTTATATACGAGTAACATATATTATTTACTTATATTGATCTGCCCCGTTGGGTCGATAATGGCTTCTAAGCATACAAATGCAACACCATCTCTCTCTTTAGCTTACATATGGCTGAGTACTAGAAAGAATAAGGACATCAATTGCCTTGGATTTGCACATAAGGACAAGGTTTTATCACTATATTGTTAAATGTGAGCTTTAGTGCTGTCACCTGAACTTGTGCTTACAGCAATGATGGTCACGCCATTATTACTCTGATACTTATGGGAAGGACTAAAATAGCCACAGTCTGATGTTTGATCTGATCCTAATACAGACTAAGGAGATCTTACTATACATTATGTGCATAAAAATGTACACATATATCCTTAACACTCCTCTAGGCTCCATTTTTCCAGAGATGTGTGGCAAATGATATCAGAGGTTTTGCTAGTTAGTCACGATATTGTATGAAATGTTTCATTCAGTATATCCAAATAATCTGGCATCATAGGACTAGTGTTATGTCTGGCTTCTGAATTGCCCAGATTAGGCAAACCCCCACCCGTTTACAAGGAGGAACCTTACATTCCCATTTTGGGACACACTGGACCAGTTGGCATTCCAGACTATCAAGTGTTAAATGATGGATGTAGTATATTGTGTCGTTTGACTTTCTATAGAAATATAATATTATTACATACTTAAATGGATTTTTCTGGATAATTGAAAAACTAACTGGGGACTGGGTATAGGGTAAAACAAAAAATAGAAATGGTACTCACCTAACTTACACAGCTTAAGCGTGAAGTGCATAGACTCAGATGACCACTGAAGACCATCACTGCCTTTGGTGGTTACCGATGATCTCATCTGAGTCCCTGCACTTCGAGCCCATCCAGTTTGAGGATAGGAAAGAAAGTTGAAAAGTTGAAACATCTCCCAAACTCAGGGCCAGGGATAAGTGAATGTTATTTATTTTTTAGTTTACCCCACGCCAACAGCGAATTTGTTTTTAAATTAAACCAAGAAAAACCTTTAATATGATCAAGTATAGACTTGCCTATCCTACAATATGACCTTTTTAGAGTATATTCTGTAATCATTCAATCATTTTGGGAACATTTAGAAGTCTACATTTTACTTGAAAAGGAGTTTAACTTTGTCTGGCAAATGCTTCATCTATAGATCACCCAAGATACTTGATAATTATTAATATTTGTGCTATATCTTGGGTGATTTGTGTGCTAGAGAATGAAGGTTTCGCATATACACAGCAGCTAGTGCAGGGAATCCTTCAGATCCCTGCAGTCTTCCTGATATACAGGTCTGGGAGGGGTTATTCGTGGCCATTGGTCTACTCTTGAAAGTAGGTCAATGGCCACAAGTAATATAGACCATGTGATCTAAAGACATGTAGTGAACACTGGTCATTTGAACTGAGGGGCATTTGCAGCAGGTACGATATGAATGTGAAATAATGCATCAGCATTTCACTTGCTGTGATCTTAAAAATGCTATAACTGTATATTAAAGATTCTATGATCTGAGAGGTATTTGATTCTTCTCTAAGCGAAAGTTATTTAATGCACCTTAGAAAGTTTTTCGGCAATCAGAGTAACATCAAAGAAAACTATATAGAAAAGCAAGACTATATAAACACATAGGCAAAAGCTTCATGGGAATAACTCATTGCAAGAAATATGGGAACTAGGAAGCAGAATTAAGGTGGAGATCTGCCACCATATCAGCCAACTAGATAGGGGATAGAGGCCTTGTAGATCTCGTGGTACCTAATGCCAATAGGACACTTTAATTCCAGCAGCAGAACCCTGTCTAAGGTTGACATTGGAGTGGGCCGAGTTTACCCCGTACACAGGTAATGGGACTGGATTTTATGAAGAGCTATAGAATTTAAGACATTTCCAAGTGACTGAACAAAACAAAAACAAGGAAATTTGCAGGAAATTGTCCCTAGAAAAGGGCTGGAAGAGTGTCCTCCTTATGCCTGGGTTTCTAAAATAAGAAAGGAACCATTCAGTAGCCGACATCCTACTCATAAGAGACACCTAAGACTGAAATATTAAAGGCAATTTAATTTTATTGGCAAAACTGTGAGAGGAAATGTACAAGCTGCGGGAAATCTGCTCGCAGTACAGTACATCTGTGTCTAGTTTATGCTATTCCTATCATTAGTGCTTGGAAATGCTATTCTTTTCAAGTTATAAAAATAAAAGTGAACAATGCATTTCAATAGACAGAATAAGATGCCGATGAAAAGAGCACTTATGTAGAAATGTGGTCATAGAGTGTAGAAGAGCAGAGCTCAGGGCAATGAAACCCTGGCAGACAAGGGGCAAGCCAAGTAAGGAAATTATCATGGAAGGCAATTGCAAGAGAGGACTGAAGAAGACCCCTATGCACATAAAAGTCGGACATGCCAGTGACAGTCCGATTATAATAATAACAATGGATACAACAACCAGAATTCCTTTCAAGAAGCTAAATGTAGAATCAGCTTTGGCCCCTGTGAATGGCACAGTTGCCCATATAGATGAGCAGCTTTGCCAGCAGTGGCCACAGCCACCATACTGTTCTACCAACGTATATTGTTCTTATTGCCTGAGTCCACTGCTGGTCCTTTATATAGTCAATGTTAATCAGATATAGAGCTTGACATATTTTGTTTTGTTATTTTGAGCTGCCTAAACTACTTTCATAACATAACTTCATGTAGAAAACCATCTCAGCACAGCGGCTCTTCCGTTGTCTTTGAAAACACTTTAAGATGATGGGACTGGTCTTGACACCACATAAAAATTCTGTACTTTGTTTACAGGTAGGAGCAGATGGCAAACTTCCTTAGCCTGGATTTGCACTTTGAAGGAACATAGATCATGTAAAATTGATCAGCTGAGTTAATTATAAAAGGGAAGAGTTTGATGGATTAGCTGCTATCTAGCCAGCAAACTAATTTTATTATAAGTGAATATCGGCTACTTTATCAGGAAGGGTGTGCCTGTGGTTCTCACACTCCTCACCCAGAGATTAGGGGTAAATATTTATAATTAGATAGTGAAAAATATCAGATTAAAATCTCTTCCTCTTCCTCCCAAAGACCAGACCATGAGTTTCCTTCACTTTTATTACATTCCACTTATACATTTATTAATAGATCCGGAGAACTTTTATAGGTTGTTACAAGATAATGTTTGTATTTAATCTAATGTTAGAAGATTCTTAAAGGGCAGAAAATGCTTTATCATTTAGATAGATGCTTTATATTCAGAGCCACTTATCTATCTATCTATCTATCTATCTATCTATCTATCTATCTATCTATCTATCTATCTATCTATCCATCTATGTATCTACCTATGTATCCATATCTGCCTGTTATCTATCTATCCCTATACATATTGGTCTATCTATCTATCTATCTATCTATCTATCTATCTATCTATCTATCTATCCATCTATCTCTATACATATTGGTCTATTTAATATCTATCTATCTATCTATCTATCTATCTATCTATCTATCTATCTATCCATCTATCTATCTACCTATGTATCCATATCTGCCTGTTATCTATCTATCCCTATACATATTGGTCTATCTATCTATCTATCTATCTATCTATCTATCTATCTATCCATCTATCTCTATACATATTGGTCTATTTAATATCTATCTATCTATCTATCTATCTATCTATCTATCTATCTATCTATCTATCTATCCATCTATCTATCTACCTATGTATCCATATCTGCCTGTTATCTATCTATCCCTATACATATTGGTCTATCTATCTATCTATCTATCTATCTATCTATCTATCTATCTATTTCTATACATATTGGTCTATTTAATATCTATCTATCTAACTATCTTTCTCTATCTCATGTTAATCTAAAAATATATACAGATAGATAGATAGATAGATAGATAGATAGATATAGATATATACTTTACATTTAACTACAGTATTTGATACCTATCTTTCTATCTATCCATTCATCTATATCATTTTCTCATTTACGTAATCTATATCTATACATAGTCATTATTATTATATCTATCTATCTATCTATCTATCTATCTATCTATCTATCTATCTATCTATCTATCTATCTATCCATCCATCCATCCATCCATCCTTCTATCTATTCATCTATCTATCTATCTATCCATCCATCCTTCTATCTATCTATCTATCTATCTATCTATCTATCTATCTATCATCTATCCATCTATTTATCTATCTAATTGTTAAGAAGCAGGTAAAAGTCAATAAAACACCCTTCTTTTTTCACTTTATTCAATAGAGTGCTATCTGATTCTTTGATAATGTATCCATCTTGATGTAAATAATAACTGTCTATATATATATATATATATATATATATATATATATATATATATCCACTATGTCTTTAGTCTTTTAAGGATTCATAACTTAATGAATTTCTTGTCTATATCAGTACTCATATCCATAACAATATCATGACAACTTTATCTATTGAAGAGAAAAATGAGCAGAAACTCATATAATAAAATGATTGAATAGAAGCATCACATTCAGAAGAATTGTACAAAGCATGGGATACACGCTGAGTGCATGCTGAGGTACAAGGATAAATACAAATTAACAATGTCAGAAAATGACATATCTACCATGCCATACTGATTATCTAGAACAATGGAAACATGTCTGTTTTATACAAAGTTCTGCCTGTCATGTCTATTGATGCCTCACTTAAATTAAAAATGAGTCATCTTTCAGGTTATATAGGGATTGAGAATCCCAAACAAAGGGAGTTGTCAGATGTAATCTTGACTCGAGAGTAATGTGTCGGTTTGCCCATTGATCACGACAACTGCTGCTAGTGCAGAATTGAGTCTCCGGGAGACAACCATGAGAGGGCTGTAAAACTTGTGCTCGGAGTAAGCAGTAAATTGTACGACATTTGATTGTTTCCTCTTACTCTTCACTTTTGCATTGAATGTTTTCTTTTCGGCAGTATTATGCTTTTGTAATATGGTGACCTTAAGGCCAAGTTCAGAAATTGCCATTGTTTTCACTTATGTGGGTTGTATGATTTGACATTTGACACATGACTGTGCCAACCAACAATGCAGACGTGTCCTTCAATACCTTTCCTCTTGAGTGGACATGTCCAGATATGTGTGCTACAAGAAGGTCAGCTTTAAGAAACATGATTTTATGATACTCTGCCACAAGATGTCTATCTTGTATGTATCTATGAGTATCCTCCCTGTGGCTGAAATTGGATCCATTAAACAAATTCTAACTAAGATAAGGATAGACATATCTGTAAGACTTTAGGATAATATGAATCACAACATCTCTACTCTCTCCTAAAAATACTTTAGAACTTCTTTAGACTTTGGAACTTTGAACCAAAAAGGTAATACCCACTATTGCCATAGTAGTGAAGTATAGATGACATTGTCCATATAAAGTGGCACATGTTAAAACTATTGGATCTCCTTGACCCTTATATAAATACTACAGATTTGGTAGACACCAGGGTCTAGCACTTCACAGCACTCTATATGCTCAAAGTAACTTAGCCATTCTAATACTAAGTATATGTATGATGCACTACTTAAGGGCGGGTTCACACCTGTGCCCGGTCTCCGCTTTAGGCAATCTGACTGTTTTCCGTCTTTTGCCCAGAGAAACTGGACAGGGGACGGAAACCCGGCAGTCAGTTTTCAAACCCATTCACTTGAATGGGTTTGCAAAGTGACGGCCCGTGTGCATCTTGTACCTCTTTGCGGCGAAACCGTTTTTTTTAACCGGACACAAAGTCCTCCATGTCCGATTTTGTGTCCAGTTAAAAAACAGTTTCGCTGTGGAGAGGCACAAGACACACGCGGGCAAGTGAATGGGTTTGAAGACTGACTGCCAGGTTTCCAACCCTGTCCGGTTTCTCGGGCAGAAGATGGAAACCCATCGGATTGCCTAAAGTGGAGACCGTGTGCAGATGTGAACCCGCCCTTAATAGTATAGTCATTCTATGTTAATACAGTAGCATTATGGTGGGGGCCACCAATTTACCTATGCTTTTTATACTATTAGTATCTTTTTATGTGTCAGAAGGATGCTTGGAGTCCATCAAGAAAGGGGGTCTGGATGTGGCTGGTAACTCTGTAATATCTATATCTATATACTTTCTTATTTCCATCTCCTATTGCACAATGACCCTGTTTTAATAGTAACAAATATAATGTCCTGATCTTATTAACACAAAGGGTGGACGCCTTAGGATTCCTGACAGCCCAGCCAACATGTAAGACCATCAGTAAATTATTCAATGACAGTAATTTCCAAAATGAAAGGTATCTGAAAACACAGACAGATCAGATAAATCTAGAAATGATAATGCTAAGACCTCCCAGTAGGAGCTTAATATTCCTGTAAGGCAAAGGATTTAAGGATACTCACCACGGCTAATAACCTTTCAAGCTTTATGAAATGTAAAAGGGAAGAAACCTCTAAATTGTGCTCAAAATTTAAAATTTCGGTTGGAATAATCTGGATTATAAAAATTCCTTTTGCCAAACTCCATCTTTCCTTATATAGCAACTAATATTGCAAGGAAATAACACATTTGATATTATGTACACAGAAAGCAGGACAACTGGTAACCATCTATCACAGTAGGAAGAAGAAGGGGACGAAATCTCCAGGCACTTTGTCATGTTAAAAGGACAGTTGTCCAATATGCCATTTAGTTGTGCGGTGGTTTTCAGTGATTAAAGTCCGCACTTTGCTAGTAAATTCTACATTTGATTGCCCCTGCGGAGATATTAAAATTTATTTACACAAAGGCCAGTACTCCTTAGATAAGACGCTTCTATGGAAAGGTCTTCTCATTTTTTATTCTATCGTTCCTTGTGTCTCGGTGATTTGAAACATTATTATGGCGGTGCTGGTTTTATCTTTGAGTATCTTGAGAAGGTCCATTTTGTAATATTCAATATTTTATGGGATTCAATTTTTTGAGAAACATTTTTTGAATGACTTGGAGGTTAAGGAATTGTAATAGGTTCTACAAAGAATACTTAGATTTACATTGTCAAAATTCAGGATAGTGGCAAGTACCTCATGTTATGTAAGTGAGTGTGCCATTAGATGTACTCTCTTCATTTACAAACACCATGCAAAATTGTGGGTTTACTGAACTACTAGCATAAAATCTGGAATAATGGGACACATTGTAGAATATGAAATGGGCTAATACTAGTACCTATGGTCAGTGACACCTGAGGAGAGCTTATATGAGAGAATTTGTCTACCTCATCATTTGAAGATGTCACATATGCCCACTGAGCATATGTCACTGACCGAAGACTCCCACTATGGGAATGGTGCCCACTTCTTTATGTCTTTCATTACATGCCAAAGTTGTATATAAAGTAATTTAGGATTAATACAAACATGGAACCAGTTTACCATAAGTAGGAAACCGAAGAGATAAATCATCCTTAAATATAGATAGTCCTGAAATATTGACAGCCGGCCCATAAAGTGCCCATTTCTTGATCCAAGACGCCCATAAAAGTAGTTTGATTTGACACTCTATTCTTTATGTATATATTTTTGCCATTCTTTCCTATTTGGAAAGAATAAGTGCTGACAAGAGTTTTCTTCCTTGTCATTTTGAAGATAGTCAACAAATTCTATAGAGAGGTGACCTCCATTATGAGGAAGAAATCGGAATTTGGACAGAGCCCAACGACAAAGTCCTGCATTGACTGGCAAGGTGACATTGTGTGTCATATCAGCATTCATGGCCAGCTCCCTTTTCCTCAGAGAGTAATTATTTCTTTCAGAGCGAAAGGTCCAATTTGCTGTAAAGAATGGAGCCCCAGGTAAAATGAAAGAACTAGCTGTGAGCTTACTTGACATGAAAGTGGCATAGAATGGACTTTGCATCATGCGTGCTGTTTATTGCGGCTCGAGGTCGGTTTCTGTAGCTTTTTATTAGTCAGTAGGAAACATATATCATGATTTCAATGGAGACACTAAGGGTTATTTAAGAACATGGCTCCAAGGGGCTGATATAAGAAAGCCAATAATAAGGTGGCAGCAATTAGGCTTATGGTATCCAGAGTGAGTTTGAGAATAATGACCAAGTCACCAATATTATATACGAGTATACAGTTGTATGGATGTACTAGGACACAAGGGCTATCAAGACCCAAATCCCTACGTGTTATAAAAAAAAAAAAAAAAAAAAGTCCCCCCTTCTACTCTTTGTCTACTTGTAAAGTCTTTTTAGATCATATTTAACAATATCTAAGTTATCTTGGTTTTCAAAACAGGTAACAATAATTGGTGACAACCATTCATGGCAACATCCTAGTGGCCAAAGATGTTGATGCTTAACTTTCCAAAGTCTTGACTTGGAAGCAAATATTCATTGTATGCTTAGTTTGATATTCATATCCATCTTATGACCTTTCAGTTCATATCCTTCTAATGCCCTTATCTGTGTGGCTGTTAATGCAGTAGTCTGTTGGGAGGAAGGCCAGGAGGTTTGGAATAGCATTGGATGTGGTCACAGGGGCAAGGATCTCCATCAGATCCTCTGGCACTCCTTAGGATTGTGCACTGCTCTGAAAAATGTGTGATGGTGGCTGTTGTGTTCCCCAAGGGCACATCCCAGGGGCATATTTAAGTGGTGAGCCTCCCTGAGCCTAATAGTGATTGGAGTACTCCTGATGGTGAATGAAGATTCAGTAGGCAAGCTCATGGTATATTGATGAATAACAGGCAAAAACAAGCAAATTCTTCCAGTTAATGAGGTACAGTATTTGGAGATATTCTATGATGCCCAGAGAATATCTCCAAATATGCCCAATTTTTTAAGATGGTATTTCTCAATCAGTCTGCATCTCCTTTGTTGGGACAGTCTTCCTCTATAGAGTGTGCTTTCAGTCAGGTATCTACAATGCTCTGGTTGCAGGGTGCAGGTCTCTGTCTGACCTAAAGGCTAATAAACAAGATTGTAGGTATGAAGTCTATATAACATTACCCTCACAGTCTTCTATTGCATAAAACATCCCAAAAAATTGGCAGGGATCACTTGCATCTCCTGACTGCCTAACCAGGGACTCAGACTCTTCTCTTATATCTTATACCCTCCTGACAAAGGCAGGAAGAGACTTATTGTGTATTACCTCCTCCTAGTTCAGGGAGGAAGAGGCTAGCTGTCTTCTCCCACCCCAAACTAGCAGTTCAGAGTCAGAGCGGTAACATCACCTTTACTTGGCAGTCTAAATTGTTTGACCATTAAAAGTGAATCAAAATACCAAGGTGTGTGCAAAGAAAGAAACCCAACTTGAGTATTGTAATGCTCCCACTAAGACACTATATGAAATATTAGCACTCCCTTTATGAATGTGGAGGATCTGCATAGTCAGATGTATCAATTTATATATAAGGGTTCATTCACACTGCATTTGCAGTAAATGTTTGGTATATATATGACTAGGAAAGCACCCAACGTAGATGTCAAACATATCTATAGGTGTATCCATTCAACTAAAGGATGTCAAAAATGTCTCCTTCAGGAGGCATAAAGTAAAAAAAAAACAGTATGCTGTGTGTGCAATTTGTTTCTTTTTTTACATTTAGATCTTTGGGGGCCATATATGCCACTGTTTGCCTATAAAGCAGATGCATCTGTTGTTGGTTTATTGGGAAATACTCCTGAAGTATAGCTCCAATATCCACTACAAATGCATTGTGATTGTACCCTTGGGTTAGCTGAGTCTGCTAAGGACTGTTCCCTCTTATATATCTCCTGGGAATACTGAAATCACTATTTGACAACCCCCTTTCTATATGACCTCTTAGGCAGGGTTGAGCCGATCTTGAGATTTCAGGATCGTTTTTAAAATCTGATTTCTGATCATTTTCCATTCGAATCTGAATCCGATCCCAATTCCAATCCTAATGCAAGTCAATGGGATTTTTTTAATAATCGAAGATTGGATTTTAAAAAAGATCCTGAGTCTAAATATCGAACGCTTTAATTTTTAGACTCCACGCTGTGTAGTGATTAAAAAAAAAATCCTCTGGCTACTTAATCCTCCCTGGTGTCAACTTACCTGCACAGATCGCTGCCGCTGCCCATTGTTCTCGCTCCTCTTCTCTCTCATTTAGAGGCCTTCAGAGCGCTGTGCATGCCCCTGCCTCCCTAGGCTAGTGTTAGAGATTCTGGGAGTAAGCGGGGCTTGTTGCGGTTTAGGAGAGTGTGGGCAGGTACAGGGCAGGGAGACGTGAGTGCATCACTCACGTCTCCCCTCCCAGTACCCACCCACACTCTCCTAAGCCACAAGCCCCGCCTTCTTCTTAGGTCTGTAACACTAACCTGGGAGCTAGGGTTTTGCACGGACCGAGAAGAATGGGGAGCAACAGCGGCAGTGGATCTGTGCAGGTAAGTGGACTATTCTGTTTCTAGTGGACTATACTATTCTGTTTCCTTTCTGCTGTGCTGTATAGTGGACTCTGCTACATCTGCATTACTGTACATTGACTTGAAAAGTCAATTTACAGTAATGCAGATGTAGCAGAGTCCAGTATACGGCACAGCAGAGAGGAAACAGAAGAGTAGATACTATCTACTCTTCTGTTTCCTCCCTGCTATGCGATAGGAATTAATGGACGCAGCCAGCACGCAGGGCGTTAAGCGGCCAGCCGCTGGCACAGGCTGTGTGCCGGCTGCATCCATTCATTCCTATGGGAGCGTGCTATTCGAAGCCGCAGTTTCGAATAGTACTCGCTCATCTCTAGTAGCTAACATTGTTAGCTTTTCTTACAATGCTTGGCCAGTAGCAAAGCATTGTGGGAAATAACCTCCAACCTTGATCCGGCCTAAAAAGATCGGGATCGGAATTCCAATCACAATCGTGAAATTTACTTGATCGCCGATCGGAATCTGATCTTTTCCAATCCCGATCGCTCAACCCTACTGTTAGTACATATGCACTATTCTGTGAGTAGACACCATCACTTGGTATCACTGTCTCCCATTCCAGTGGGTCTATCCCCTTGTATGATATGGAGGTCTTTTTTATCTCCATATAATACTAGATTTCACAAGTAGTGGCCATGTCTGGGTAACTGAAGACCTTGCTGCACTTTCCCAGGCAGGTAGTTGATTTCGACCCAATGGCCAAGCTAGTCCTAAAGAGGGATGTCATGTCAATGTGAACCCAATCTCCCCCTCATTTAATTTGTCAGCTATGACCATTGTTATACTAATTATTATGCGTAGATTGTCAATCAAATCAATTTATGGCAAACAATGAATGTCATGTACATGTGCCACAATGTACCTGACCTCTCAATGCATTAGGGGAAAGAGCTGCATATAATACAGTCACACCTGCCATAGCACATGGACAAGGTTGCATGTCCGGCCTTAGTTTGCTCTATGGTATAGATTTTCCTTTTTAATCTCCATTCTGTTTTTGACAGGAGATAGACTATAGAAACATCCTTACATAGAGATCATTGATTTCTATGGAGTAATGGGATGTCTTAGCACACACTGATCCTAACAGAGTCAGATGTCAGAGCGGGATGAAGGAGAAGTAAAACATGCTCCACTTTCCCTTCATCTGTCTCTTTTAGCACCACTGTGCTCCTTTCCTTCACAGAAATCAATAACATGTTTGTAAGTATCCATCTCCCCCCCGACCCCATGTCACAAAAGTAACAGAAGACGCCACTGAAACCAAGTGCTATGAGCATGAGCGAGGATTCACAAACACGGCCAAGGATATAGTTCACATTTGTATCTTTCCAAGTGACATTGCTGAATGGACTTTGCTAAAAAGATGTTGAAATGAATGTGTCTGTGTGACAATGGTGTTGAATACAAGGTAAAGATGTACACAGGAGGCACATAGAGTATACACGGCATACTGGCATGTCATAACTATACCCCAGCATTGATACATAGACTAGTACTAGCACTAGTAATAAGGAACAGTGACACCATAGGCGTATAGGGGCTGCAGTCCTAAGTGGTCTGTCTCCCTCATACAAGTACTATACTCTATATGATATATACAGTATGGTATATGAGATCCCACTTCATTTACATATCCTTAAATTATAATTTTTACAATCGTAATAAAATATCATATGAAGTTCAATCTTGCATAAGCGCATATTCGCATGACCATACTGTGCCCTAGGCAGTGAAATAAGTAATCCGCTTTCATGACATGAGTCTATTGAGGGATTCATGAAAATTCGCTGCAAATTCTTATTGTCTAACAGATCAGTCACATCGGCTGTTAGCAATGTGAATAGATACATTAATGTCTATGGGGCTGTTAATACAATGGCCACGGACAGCCCCGTTGTCTAAATAAGCACTAACTATTCTAAATGGGGTCAGGAAAAGTGAAAAATGTCTTCATTTCCCTCATACAGATGTGAAGGGTTAAATAACGCTCTTCTGCGTACAAGGCCTGGATAGTGTTGGACAAATTTACATGCAAAGCGTTATGGTCTGGATTACAAATAAAGTAGATTTTCTTCAAAATAGAGATAAATGCCGCTGATATCTGGAGAAATTATCAGACGGGACAAGTTGATAGGATTGGACAGTCAGTATAGAGATTCCTATGTTGGAGATAATTATCTAAAAATAGAGGGGAAATGCCCTTTAAAATCATTACATGATATCAGGAAGGCTGGCAATGTTTAATATCAGATTAGTCAAAGCATTATCCCCACTAGTCACAGGACTGCAAGCCCTGCCTGTCTGCACTTATGTAAGTAAACATGTATACAAGCAAATGGAAGACGTAATGAATTAGTGTGAGCGTTCCGCTGCCTGCTCCGACATTAATTAACCAACATGCTATCATACCGTCTCACTGTGCCATGAATAGATTGAAAACACACATCAGGGGTAAGGAAATCCTGGAGGGCGTCCACAGGCCATCAGTGGGTGAGGGGCGCATCATTTTACCATACAGTCTGAATACTTAATAAATAGATCTCATGTTTATATACTTATATTCAGTATTTGTAGTGTTCAATTAGATCTATCTATCTATCTATCTATCTATCTATCTATCTATCTATCTATCTATCCATATCTATCTATCTATCTATCTATCTATCTATCTATCTATCTATCTATCTATCTCTATCTATCTATCTATCTATCTATCTATCTATCTATCTATCTCTATCTATCTATCTATCTATCTATCTATCTATCTATCTATCTATCTATCTAGTAGAAAAAAATGCAGAAGCAGCACAGCATACAAACCGGGTGCAAAGCCAAACTGGAAGGTGGCTAATCTTCAACTTTATATAGGATTTAGATATAGGCTTGAGAAAGGTTCAGATAAGAACCGAAACATCGCTGCTTGGAATAAATCCACACTTTTTCTAAATATTGGAGTGCTGCCATTTTTTCCATTTCCTATCTATCTATCTATCTATCTATCTATCTATCTCTCTATCTATCCATCCATATCTATCTATCATCATCTCTCTCTTTATGTACTCATAGATGAGTTTATCTTCATAAGGTGCGAATGCAAAGTGACTTGTTCTAACACATTATCTATCTATCTATCTATCTATCTATCTATCTATCTATCTATCTATCTATCTATCTAGGTAAACTCTATACAGAAGACTTTTTTTTATCTTGATGCTAATATGGTTCTAATCTATCACAATTCTAGTGCTTTCTCTAAGAAAGAAAAGAGAAGAGCAGCACCAATGACTTCAGCAATGGGTGAATACCTTAGGTCAATAGCCAATTGAACACAAATAGTATAGCAAAAGATGAACAGGTCAGCACTAGAGATGAGCGAACAGTGTTCTATCGAACTCATGTTCGATCGGATATTAGGCTGTTCGGCATGTTCGAATCGAATCGAACACCGCGTGGTAAAGTGCGCCATTACTCGATTCCCCTCCCACCTTCCCTGGCGCCTTTTTTGCTCCAATAACAGCGCTGGGTAGGTGGGACAGGAACTACGACACCGGTGACGTTGAAAAAAGTAGGCAAAACCCATTGGCTGCCGAAAACATGTGACCTCTAATTTAAAAGAACAGCGACGCCCAGCTTCGCGTCATTCTGAGCTTGCAATTCACCGAGGACGGAGGTTTCCGTCCAGCTAGCTAGGGCTTAGATTCTGGGTAGGCAGGGACAGGCTAGGATAGGAAGGAGAAGACAACCAACAGCTCTTGTAAGAGCTAAATTCCAGGGAGAAGCTTGTCAGTGTAACGTGGCACTGACGGGCTCAATCGCCGCAACCCAGCTTTCCCAGGATCCTGAATGGAATACACTGTCAGTGTATTCCCGTATACCCGATATATACCCCGATACCCGTTCCAACGGTGTGCCCCCCCACCTTCACCCCAGAAATACCCTGCAAGTCCCCTAGCAATAGAATTGGGGCTATATACACCCACAATTTTTACTACTGGTATACAGTGCCATTGTCTGACTGGGAATTCAAAGAATATATTGGGAATACAAATACCCTCATTTCTTGCTACTGCCATATAGTGCCAGTTTCTGACTGGTAATTCAAAGAATATATTGGGGTTACGTGCACCCACAATTTTTACTACTGGTATACAGTGCCATTGTCTGACTGGGAATTCAAAGAATATATTGGGAATACAAATACCCTCATTTCTTGCTACTGCCATATAGTGCCAGTGTCTGACTGGGAATTCAAAGAATATATTGGGGTTACGTGCACCCACAATTTTTACTACTGGTATACAGTGCCATTGTCTGACTGGGAATTCAAAGAGTATATTGGGAATACAAATACCCTCATTTCTTGCTACTGCCATATAGTGCCAGTTTCTGACTGGGAATTCAAAGAATATATTGGGGTTACGTGCACCCACAATTTTTACTACTGGTATACAGTGCCATTGTCTGACTGGGAATTCAAAGAATATATTGGGGTTATAAATACCCTCATTTCTTGCTACTGCCATATAGTGCCAGTTTCTGACTGGTAATTCAAAGAATATATTGGGGTTACGTGCACCCACAATTTTTACTACTGGTATACAGTGCCATTGTCTGACTGGGAATTCAAAGAGTATATTGGGAATACAAATACCCTCATTTCTTGCTACTGCCATATAGTGCCAGTGTCTGACTGGGAATTCAAAGAATATATTGGGGTTACGTGCACCCACAATTTTTACTACTGGTATACAGTGCCATTGTCTGACTGGGAATTCAAAGAGTATATTGGGAATACAAATACCCTCATTTCTTGCTACTGCCATATAGTGCCAGTTTCTGACTGGGAATTCAAAGAATATATTGGGGTTACGTGCACCCACAATTTTTACTACTGGTATACAGTGCCATTGTCTGACTGGGAATTCAAAGAGTATATTGGGAATACAAATACCCTCATTTCTTGCTACTGCCATATAGTGCCAGTTTCTGACTGGGAATTCAAAGAATATATTGGGGTTACGTGCACCCACAATTTTTACTACTGGTATACAGTGCCATTGTCTGACTGGGAATTCAAAGAATATATTGGGGTTATAAATACCCTCATTTCTTGCTACTGCCATATAGTGCCAGTTTCTGACTGGGAATTCAAAGAATATATTGGGGTTACGTGCACCCACAATTTTTACTACTGGTATACAGTGCCATTGTCTGACTGGGAATTCAAAGAATATATTGGGGTTATAAATACCCTCATTTCTTGCTACTGCCATATAGTGCCAGTTTCTGACTGGTAATTCAAAGAATATATTGGGGTTACGTGCACCCACAATTTTTACTACTGGTATACAGTGCCATTGTCTGACTGGGAATTCAAAGAATATATTGGGAATACAAATACCCTCATTTCTTGCTACTGCCATATAGTGCCAGTTTCTGACTGGTAATTCAAAGAATATATTGGGGTTACGTGCACCCACAATTTTTACTACTGGTATACAGTGCCATTGTCTGACTGGGAATTCAAAGAATATATTGGGAATACAAATACCCTCATTTCTTGCTACTGCCATATAGTGCCAGTGTCTGACTGGGAATTCAAAGAATATATTGGGGTTACGTGCACCCACAATTTTTACTACTGGTATACAGTGCCATTGTCTGACTGGGAATTCAAAGAGTATATTGGGAATACAAATACCCTCATTTCTTGCTACTGCCATATAGTGCCAGTTTCTGACTGGGAATTCAAAGAATATATTGGGGTTACGTGCACCCACAATTTTTACTACTGGTATACAGTGCCATTGTCTGACTGGGAATTCAAAGAATATATTGGGGTTATAAATACCCTCATTTCTTGCTACTGCCATATAGTGCCAGTTTCTGACTGGTAATTCAAAGAATATATTGGGGTTACGTGCACCCACAATTTTTACTACTGGTATACAGTGCCATTGTCTGACTGGGAATTCAAAGAGTATATTGGGAATACAAATACCCTCATTTCTTGCTACTGCCATATAGTGCCAGTGTCTGACTGGGAATTCAAAGAATATATTGGGGTTACGTGCACCCACAATTTTTACTACTGGTATACAGTGCCATTGTCTGACTGGGAATTCAAAGAGTATATTGGGAATACAAATACCCTCATTTCTTGCTACTGCCATATAGTGCCAGTTTCTGACTGGGAATTCAAAGAATATATTGGGGTTACGTGCACCCACAATTTTTACTACTGGTATACAGTGCCATTGTCTGACTGGGAATTCAAAGAGTATATTGGGAATACAAATACCCTCATTTCTTGCTACTGCCATATAGTGCCAGTTTCTGACTGGGAATTCAAAGAATATATTGGGGTTACGTGCACCCACAATTTTTACTACTGGTATACAGTGCCATTGTCTGACTGGGAATTCAAAGAATATATTGGGGTTATAAATACCCTCATTTCTTGCTACTGCCATATAGTGCCAGTTTCTGACTGGGAATTCAAAGAATATATTGGGGTTACGTGCACCCACAATTTTTACTACTGGTATACAGTGCCATTGTCTGACTGGGAATTCAAAGAATATATTGGGGTTATAAATACCCTCATTTCTTGCTACTGCCATATAGTGCCAGTTTCTGACTGGTAATTCAAAGAATATATTGGGGTTACGTGCACCCACAATTTTTACTACTGGTATACAGTGCCATTGTCTGACTGGGAATTCAAAGAATATATTGGGAATACAAATACCCTCATTTCTTGCTACTGCCATATAGTGCCAGTTTCTGACTGGTAATTCAAAGAATATATTGGGGTTACGTGCACCCACAATTTTTACTACTGGTATACAGTGCCATTGTCTGACTGGGAATTCAAAGAATATATTGGGAATACAAATACCCTCATTTCTTGCTACTGCCATATAGTGCCAGTGTCTGACTGGGAATTCAAAGAATATATTGGGGTTACGTGCACCCACAATTTTTACTACTGGTATACAGTGCCATTGTCTGACTGGGAATTCAAAGAGTATATTGGGAATACAAATACCCTCATTTCTTGCTACTGCCATATAGTGCCAGTTTCTGACTGGGAATTCAAAGAATATATTGGGGTTACGTGCACCCACAATTTTTACTACTGGTATACAGTGCCATTGTCTGACTGGGAATTCAAAGAATATATTGGGGTTATAAATACCCTCATTTCTTGCTACTGCCATATAGTGCCAGTTTCTGACTGGTAATTCAAAGAATATATTGGGGTTACGTGCACCCACAATTTTTACTACTGGTATACAGTGCCATTGTCTGACTGGGAATTCAAAGAGTATATTGGGAATACAAATACCCTCATTTCTTGCTACTGCCATATAGTGCCAGTTTCTGACTGGGAATTCAAAGAATATATTGGGGTTACGTGCACCCACAATTTTTACTACTGGTATACAGTGCCAATTTCTAACTAGGAATTCAAAATGCGCAAGGCTCCCGGAAAGGGACGTGGACGAGGCCGTGGGCGAGGTCGGGGGAATGGTTCTGGGGAGCAAGGTAGCAGTGAAGCCACAGGGCGTCCCGTGCCTACTCCTGTGGGGCAGCAAGCATTGCGCCACTCCACAGTGCCAGGGTTGCTTGCCACATTAACTAAACTGCAGGGTACAAACCTTAGTAGGCCCGAGAACCAGGAACAGGTCTTGCAATGGCTGTCAGAGAACGCTTACAGCACATTGTCCAGCAGCCAGTCAGACTCTGCCTCCTCTCCTCCTATTACCCAACAGTCTTGTCTTCCTTCCTCCCAAAATTCCGAAGCTTTACAGAACAATAACCCAAACTGTCCCTGCTCCCCAGAGCTGTTCTCCGCTCCTTTCATTGTCCCTCAACCTGCCTCTCCACGTCACGATTCCACGAACCTAACAGAGGAGCATCTGTATCCAGATGCTCAAACACTAGAGTCTCCTCCATCTCCGTTCGATTTGGTGGTGGATGACCAGCAACCCACCCTCATCGACGATGATGTGACGCAGTTGCCGTCAGGGCATCCAGTTGACCGGCGCATTGTGCGGGAGGAGGAGATGAGACAGGAGTTGGAAGAGGAAGTGGTGGATGATGAGGACACTGACCCGACCTGGACAGGGGGGATGTCAAGCGGGGAAAGTAGTGTGGATGTTGAGGCAGGTGCAGCACCAAAAAGGGTAGCTAGAGGCAGAGGCAGAGGTCAGCAGCTTAGGCGAAGCCAGGCCACACCCGGAACCTCCCAAGATGTTCCAGTTCGTACCCAGCCCCGAAAAACTCCCACCTCGAGGGCACGTTTCTCGAAGGTGTGGAGTTTTTTCAAGGAATGCGCCGAGGACAGATATAGTGTTGTCTGCACAATTTGCCTCTCGAAATTGATTAGGGGCTCTGAGAAGAGCAACCTGTCCACCACTTCAATGCGCCGTCATTTGGAATCCAAGCACTGGAATCAGTGGCAGGCAGCAACGGCAGGACAAAGGCCGACTGCCGTTCACGCCACTGCCACTGCCTCTGCCTCTGCCTCTGCCACTGCCACTGCTGACTGTGCTGGCGATGCACTCCAGAGGACGAGCCAGGACACCACTTCATCTGCCTCTGCCACTTTGTTGACTTCTACCTCATCCTCCCCTGGTCCTGTCTTATCTCCTTCTCCTGCACCATCAAAGGCACCATCAGGCGTTTCTTTACAACAACCCACCATCTCTCAGACATTGGAGCGGCGGCAGAAATACACTGCTAACCACCCACACGCGCAAGCCTTGAACGCCAACATCGCTAAACTGCTGGCCCAGGAGATGTTGGCGTTCCGGCTTGTTGAAACTCCCGCCTTCCTGGACCTGATGGCAACTGCGGCACCTCGCTATGCCGTCCCTAGCCGTCACTACTTCTCCCGGTGTGCCGTCCCCGCCTTGCACCAGCACGTGTCACTCAACATCAGGCGGGCCCTTAGTTCCGCGCTTTGCACAAAGGTCCACTTGACCACCGACGCGTGGACAAGTGCATGCGGACAGGGACGCTACATTTCACTGACGGCACACTGGGTGAATGTAGTTGAGGCTGGGACTGCTTCCCAAACTGGCCCGGTGTACCTCGTCTCCCCGCCTAACATTCCTGGCAGGGACACGAGAAGAACACCCCCCTCCTCCTCCTCTTCTACCGCCTCCTCCTCCGCCACCGCCTCCTCCTCCGCCACCGCCTCCTCCTCCGCTGTTAGATTGACCCCAGCTACGAGTTGGAAACGTTGCAGCACTGGCGTTGGTAGACGTCAGCAGGCTGTGCTGAAGCTGATCAGCTTGGGGGACAGACAGCACACTGCCTCCAAGGTGAGGGATGCCCTCCTCGATGAGACGGCAATATGGTTTGAGCCGCTGCACCTGGGCCCAGGCATGGTCGTTTGTGATAACGGCCGGAACCTGGTAGCAGCTCTGGAGCTTGCCGGACTCCAACATGTTCCATGCCTGGCCCACGTCTTCAACCTAGTGGTGCAACGTTTCCTAAAGAGCTACCCCAATGTTCCAGAGCTACTGGTGAAAGTGCGGCGCATGTGCGCCCACTTTCGCAAGTCGACAGTAGCCGCTGCTAGCTTAAAATCTCTCCAGCAACGCCTGCATGTGCCACAACACCGGCTTTTGTGCGACGTCCCCACACGCTGGAACTCAACGTTTCAGATGTTGAATAGAGTGGTTGAGCAGCAGAGACCTTTGATGGAATACCAGCTACAAAACCCTAGGGTGCCACAAAGTCAGCTGCCTCAGTTTCACATCCATGAGTGGCCATGGATGAGAGACCTTTGTGACATCCTACGGGTCTTTGAGGAGTCCACAAGGAGGGTGAGCTCTGAGGATGCGATGGTGAGCCTTACAATCCCGCTCTTGTGTGTTCTGAGAGAATCCCTGATTGACATCAGGGATAACTCAGATCACACAGAGGAGTTAGGGATAGCATCCGATCCGTCACAGCTGGAGAGTAGGTCCACACATCTGTCCGCTTCACTGCGTTTAATGGAGGAGGAGGAGGAGGAGGAGGAGGAAGAAGAGTTGTCCGATGATGTGATGGTGATACAGGAGGCTTCCGGGCAACTTCGAATCGTCCCATTGTTGCAGCGCGGATGGGTAGACATGGAGGATGAGGAGGAAATGGAGATTGAACTTTCCGGTGGGGCCAGAGGAGTCATGCCAACTAACACTGTGGCAGACATGGCTGAGTTCATGTTGGGGTGCTTTACAACCGACAAGCGTATTGTCAAAATCATGGAGGACAACCAGTACTGGATCTTTGCTATCCTTGACCCCCGGTATAAAAACAACATCTCGTCTTTTATTCCGGTAGAGGGGAGGGCCAATCGCATCAATGCTTGCCACAGGCAATTGGTGCAGAATATGATGGAGATGTTTCCAGCATGTGACGTTGGCGGCAGGGAGGGCAGTTCCTCCAGTAGGCAACCAAGTTCTCACCGGTCCACACAAACGAGGGGCACACTGTCTAAGGTCTGGGACACCTTGATGGCACCCCCTCGCCAAAGTGCCGCCACGGAGGGTCCTAGTGTCACCAGGCGTGAGAAGTATAGGCGCATGTTGCGGGAATACCTTTCCGACCACAGCCCTGTCCTCTCCGACCCCTCTGCGCCCTACACGTATTGGGTGTCGAAGTTGGACCTGTGGCTTGAACTTGCCCTATATGCCTTGGAGGTGCTGTCCTGTCCTGCCGCCAGCGTCCTATCTGAGAGGGTGTTCAGTGCAGCCGGTGGCATCATCACTGACAAGCGCACCCGTCTGTCAGCTGAGAGTGCCGACCGGCTCACTTTGATAAAAATGAACCACCACTGGGTAGAGCCGTCATTTTTGTGCCCACCTGTGTAAAGCACCCCAACATGAAACTCCATGTCTGTACTCAACCTCTCCAATTCCTCCGCATCCTCATACTCATCCACCATAAGCGTTGCACAATTCTGCTAATACTAGGCTCCCTCCACCCTGATTTCCCCCAACTCTGCTGGTTAGAGGCTCCCTCCACCATGAATTTCCCCAAACTGGGCTGTTTAGAGGCTCCCTCCACCATGAATTGGTCCAAACTGGGGTGGTTAGAGGCTCCCTCCACCATGAATTGGTCCAAACTGGGGTGGTTAGAGGCTCCCTCCACCATTAATTGGTCCAAACTGGGCTGGTTAGAGGCTCCCTCCACAATTAATTGGTCCAAACTGGGCTAATTAGAGGCTCCCTCCACCATGAATTGGTCCAAACTGGGTTTTTTAGAGGCTCCCTCCACCATTAATTGGTCCAAACTGGGCTGGTTAGAGGCTCCCTCCACAATTAATTGGTCCAAACTGGGCTAATTAGAGGCTCCCTCCACCATGAATTGGTCCAAACTGGGTTTTTTAGAGGCTCCCTCCACCATGAATTTTCCCAAACTGGGCTGTTTAGAGGCTCCCTCCACCATGAATTGGTCCAAACTGGGCTGGTTAGAGGCTCCCTCCACCATGAATTTCCCAAAACTTGGCTGTTTAGAGGCTCCCTCCACCATTAATTGGTCCAAACTGGGCTGGTTAGAGGCTCCCTCCACCATTAATTGGTCCAAACTGGGCTGGTTAGAGGCTCCCTCCACCATTAATTGGTCCAAACTGGGCTGGTTAGAGGCTCCCTCCACCATGAATTTCCCAAAACTTGGCTGTTTAGAGGCTCCCTCCACCATTAATTGGTCCAAACTGGGCTGGTTAGAGGCTCCCTCCACCATGAATTTGCCCAAACTGGGCTGTTTAGAGGCTCCCTCCACCATGAATTTGCCCAAACTGGGCTGTTTAGAGGCTCCCTCCACCATGAATTGGTCCAAACTGGGCTGGTTAGAGGCTCCCTCCACCATGAATTTCCCAAAACTTGGCTGTTTAGAGGCTCCCTCCACCATTAATTGGTCCAAACTGGGCTGGTTAGAGGCTCCCTCCACCATGAATTTGCCCAAACTGGGGTGGTTAGAGGCTCCCTCCACCATTAATTGGTCCAAACTGGGCTGGTTAGAGGCTCCCTCCACAATTAATTGGTCCAAACTGGGCTAATTAGAGGCTCCCTCCACCATGAATTGGTCCAAACTGGGTTTTTTAGAGGCTCCCTCCACCATGAATTTCCCAAAACTTGGCTGTTTAGAGGCTCCCTCCACCATGAATTGGTCCAAACTGGGCTGGTTAGAGGCTCCCTCCACCATGAATTTCCCAAAACTTGGCTGTTTAGAGGCTCCCTCCACCATTAATTGGTCCAAACTGGGCTGGTTAGAGGCTCCCTCCACCATGAATTTGCCCAAACTGGGCTGTTTAGAGGCTCCCTCCACCATGAATTGGTCCAAACTGGGCTGGTTAGAGGCTCCCTCCACCATGAATTTCCCAAAACTTGGCTGTTTAGAGGCTCCCTCCACCATTAATTGGTCCAAACTGGGCTGGTTAGAGGCTCCCTCCACCATGAATTGGTCCAAACTGGGGTGGTTAGAGGCTCCCTCCACCATTAATTGGTCCAAACTGGGCTGGTTAGAGGCTCCCTCCACCATTAATTGGTCCAAACTGGGCTGGTTAGAGGCTCCCTCCACCATTAATTGGTCCAAACTGGGCTGGTTAGAGGCTCCCTCCACCATGAATTTCCCAAAACTTGGCTGTTTAGAGGCTCCCTCCACCATTAATTGGTCCAAACTGGGCTGGTTAGAGGCTCCCTCCACCATGAATTTGCCCAAACTGGGCTGTTTAGAGGCTCCCTCCACCATGAATTTGTCCAAACTGGGCTGTTTAGAGGCTCCCTCCACCATGAATTGGTCCAAACTGGGCTGGTTAGAGGCTCCCTCCACCATGAATTTCCCAAAACTTGGCTGTTTAGAGGCTCCCTCCACCATTAATTGGTCCAAACTGGGCTGGTTAGAGGCTCCCTCCACCATGAATTGGTCCAAACTGGGGTGGTTAGAGGCTCCCTCCACCATTAATTGGTCCAAACTGGGCTGGTTAGAGGCTCCCTCCACAATTAATTGGTCCAAACTGGGCTAATTAGAGGCTCCCTCCACCATGAATTGGTCCAAACTGGGTTTTTTAGAGGCTCCCTCCACCATTAATTGGTCCAAACTGGGCTGGTTAGAGGCTCCCTCCACAATTAATTGGTCCAAACTGGGCTAATTAGAGGCTCCCTCCACCATGAATTGGTCCAAACTGGGTTTTTTAGAGGCTCCCTCCACCATGAATTTTCCCAAACTGGGCTGTTTAGAGGCTCCCTCCACCATGAATTGGTCCAAACTGGGCTGGTTAGAGGCTCCCTCCACCATGAATTTCCCAAAACTTGGCTGTTTAGAGGCTCCCTCCACCATTAATTGGTCCAAACTGGGCTGGTTAGAGGCTCCCTCCACCATTAATTGGTCCAAACTGGGCTGGTTAGAGGCTCCCTCCACCATTAATTGGTCCAAACTGGGCTGGTTAGAGGCTCCCTCCACCATGAATTTCCCAAAACTTGGCTGTTTAGAGGCTCCCTCCACCATTAATTGGTCCAAACTGGGCTGGTTAGAGGCTCCCTCCACCATGAATTTGCCCAAACTGGGCTGTTTAGAGGCTCCCTCCACCATGAATTTGCCCAAACTGGGCTGTTTAGAGGCTCCCTCCACCATGAATTGGTCCAAACTGGGCTGGTTAGAGGCTCCCTCCACCATGAATTTCCCAAAACTTGGCTGTTTAGAGGCTCCCTCCACCATTAATTGGTCCAAACTGGGCTGGTTAGAGGCTCCCTCCACCATGAATTTGCCCAAACTGGGGTGGTTAGAGGCTCCCTCCACCATTAATTGGTCCAAACTGGGCTGGTTAGAGGCTCCCTCCACAATTAATTGGTCCAAACTGGGCTAATTAGAGGCTCCCTCCACCATGAATTGGTCCAAACTGGGTTTTTTAGAGGCTCCCTCCACCATGAATTTCCCAAAACTTGGCTGTTTAGAGGCTCCCTCCACCATGAATTGGTCCAAACTGGGCTGGTTAGAGGCTCCCTCCACCATGAATTTCCCAAAACTTGGCTGTTTAGAGGCTCCCTCCACCATTAATTGGTCCAAACTGGGCTGGTTAGAGGCTCCCTCCACCATGAATTTGCCCAAACTGGGCTGTTTAGAGGCTCCCTCCACCATGAATTGGTCCAAACTGGGCTGGTTAGAGGCTCCCTCCACCATGAATTTCCCAAAACTTGGCTGTTTAGAGGCTCCCTCCACCATTAATTGGTCCAAACTGGGCTGGTTAGAGGCTCCCTCCACCATGAATTGGTCCAAACTGGGGTGGTTAGAGGCTCCCTCCACCATTAATTGGTCCAAACTGGGCTGGTTAGAGGCTCCCTCCACCATTAATTGGTCCAAACTGGGCTGGTTAGAGGCTCCCTCCACCATTAATTGGTCCAAACTGGGCTGGTTAGAGGCTCCCTCCACCATGAATTTCCCAAAACTTGGCTGTTTAGAGGCTCCCTCCACCATTAATTGGTCCAAACTGGGCTGGTTAGAGGCTCCCTCCACCATGAATTTGCCCAAACTGGGCTGTTTAGAGGCTCCCTCCACCATGAATTTGTCCAAACTGGGCTGTTTAGAGGCTCCCTCCACCATGAATTGGTCCAAACTGGGCTGGTTAGAGGCTCCCTCCACCATGAATTTCCCAAAACTTGGCTGTTTAGAGGCTCCCTCCACCATTAATTGGTCCAAACTGGGCTGGTTAGAGGCTCCCTCCACCATGAATTTGCCCAAACTGGGGTGGTTAGAGGCTCCCTCCACCATTAATTGGTCCAAACTGGGCTGGTTAGAGGCTCCCTCCACAATTAATTGGTCCAAACTGGGCTAATTAGAGGCTCCCTCCACCATGAATTGGTCCAAACTGGGTTTTTTAGAGGCTCCCTCCACCATGAATTTCCCAAAACTTGGCTGTTTAGAGGCTCCCTCCACCATGAATTGGTCCAAACTGGGCTGGTTAGAGGCTCCCTCCACCATGAATTTCCCAAAACTTGGCTGTTTAGAGGCTCCCTCCACCATTAATTGGTCCAAACTGGGCTGGTTAGAGGCTCCCTCCACCATGAATTTGCCCAAACTGGGCTGTTTAGAGGCTCCCTCCACCATGAATTGGTCCAAACTGGGCTGGTTAGAGGCTCCCTCCACCATGAATTTCCCAAAACTTGGCTGTTTAGAGGCTCCCTCCACCATGAATTGGTCCAAACTGGGCTGGTTAGAGGCTCCCTCCACCATGAATTGGTCCAAACTGGGGTGGTTAGAGGCTCCCTCCACCATTAATTGGTCCAAACTGGGCTGGTTAGAGGCTCCCTCCACCATTAATTGGTCCAAACTGGGCTGGTTAGAGGCTCCCTCCACCATGAATTTGCCCAAACTGGGGTGGTTAGAGGCTCCCTCCACCATTAATTGGTCCAAACTGGGCTGGTTAGAGGCTCCCTCCACAATTAATTGGTCCAAACTGGGCTAATTAGAGGCTCCCTCCACCATGAATTGGTCCAAACTGGGTTTTTTAGAGGCTCCCTCCACCATGAATTTGCCCAAACTGGGCTGTTTAGAGGCTCCCTCCACCATGAATTGGTCCAAACTGGGCTGGTTAGAGGCTCCCTCCACCATGAATTTCCCAAAACTTGGCTGTTTAGAGGCTCCCTCCACCATTAATTGGTCCAAACTGGGCTGGTTAGAGGCTCCCTCCACCATTAATTGGTCCAAACTGGGCTGGTTAGAGGCTCCCTCCACCATTAATTGGTCCAAACTGGGCTGGTTAGAGGCTCCCTCCACCATTAATTGGTCCAAACTGGGCTGTTTAGAGGCTCCCTCCACCATTAATTGGTCCAAACTGGGCTGGTTAGAGGCTCCCTCCACCATGAATTTGCCCAAACTGGGCTGTTTAGAGGCTCCCTCCACCATGAATTGGTCCAAACTGGGCTGGTTAGAGGCTCCCTCCACCATGAATTTCCCAAAACTTGGCTGTTTAGAGGCTCCCTCCACCATTAATTGGTCCAAACTGGGCTGGTTAGAGGCTCCCTCCACCATGAATTGGTCCAAACTGGGGTTTTTAGAGGCTCCCTCCACCATGAATTGGTCCAAACTGGGGTTTTTAGAGTCTCCCTCCACCATGAATTGGTCCAAACTGGGGTTTTTAGAGTCTCCCTCCACCATGAATTGGTCCAAACTGGGGTTTTTAGAGGCTCCCTCCACCATGAATTTGCCCAAACTCTGCTGGTTAGAGGCTCAATCCACCCTGATTTTCAAAACAAATGTTGGTGCCAACCTCAACTTACTACAAGGGCCAAATTCACTGCTGGTGACAAGCTCTCCTCACTGCAAGTGCCAAATACACATGTTTCAAGGTGTTTTCCTACTGTCAGAGAGGTGGTATTGAGTGTGTAAAGTGTGTAGTTGTTAGGCTGTGATGTTGGGGTAATAGAGGGTCTTTGGTGTGTTAGATGCCCCCAGACATGCTTCCCCTGCTGTCCCAGTGTCATTCCAGAGGTGTTGGCATCATTTCCTGGGGTGTCATAGTGGACTTGGTGACCCTCCAGACACGGATTTGGGTTTCCCCCTTAACGAGTATCTGTTCCCCATAGACTATAATGGGGTTCGAAACCCGTTCGAACACACGAACATTGAGCGGCTGTTCGAATCGAATTTCGAACCTCGAACATTTTAGTGTTCGCTCATCTCTAGTCAGCACTCCAAAAATAGAAAAAATAAAGGACTTTATTAGCTCAAGGCGTGATGTTTCAGTCCTTGCTTGAAAAGGCCCTGATAGTACTGAAAGGTTGCCCCTTATGCTATCTATCTATATCTAGATTCATTGATGGACTTTTCTTCTCAAACTGCCAATGTGGAGTGTCTTGTTCTAATCTAATCTAATCTAATTATTTACATCAAGATGGATACATTATCAAAGAATCAGATAGCACTCTATTGAATAAAGTGAAAAAAGAAGGGTGTTTTATTGACTTTTACCTGCTTCCTAACAATTAGATAGATAAATAGATAGCTAGATAGCTAAATAAATAGATAGATGATAGATAGATAGATAGATAGATAGATAGATAATAAAAATAATCACTTTGTATAGAGATAGATGTATGTAAATGAGAAAACGATATAGATGAATGGATAGATAGAAAGATAGGTATCAAATACTGTAGTTAAATGTAAAGTATATATCTCTATCTATTTATCTATCTATCTATCTATCTATCTATCTATCTATCTCCTATCTATCTATCTATCTATCTATCTATCTATCTATCTATCTATCTATCCATCTATCCATCCAATCATTCAGTGGATTCTACTGAAATCTTTTCAATCTGCCGGTGAACCATGAATGAGTAATTATTTTTGTACTATGACATTTTATTGTTATATTGCTCCATACAATCAGCAGTAGCTGCTAAAGCAGCAAAACAAGAGCAGAAATCCTGGGATTGTGTGGCTGTCTCATCTCAGTAGCGCTCATGTGTGTAATAGCTTCATCACCAATAAAAATCCTCTACACATTATAAAGAGGCAGAGGATGATTTAATTCCAGGGTCGCAGCAGAGCACTGTACGGCAATAGCTGTTCTGGAATTTGTATTCTCTCATGCACTGGAACCTGTAGTCCCACCACCATTGAAGAGCCACATTCAGCCGTGGTGGCCATTGTTATCTATGTTTGAGGTGCTCATTTGTGCTAACAGAATTTCCCTTCAATAAAGAATAATGCCCCAGGATAGGTTCAGTCATGGCACATAACATGTGAATTGGGGGCTAAACTTACACTATTTTTCCTATCACAGAAATGGGAAGTCTCTGAGTGGCCCCATGGGCTCTTAAAGGGGTGGGGCAGTATATATATTCATTATCACAATTAGAGCACTCTATTTTGCTGGTACGGCAGCCAGCATCGGGACTTCCCTGGCTGCCCTCTCTGCCCACCAATGAGAGGGGTGAATGAAGCCCAGGAGGTGGAGCTCATCACGGTACAGAACAAGAACCCCGCCTGCTACAGAGATGAGCTCCTGCCCTGTGCATCCTAAAACGAAGAAGAGGAGAAGGAAGTCAGGAAAGTGAAAGTAAAAACATAATTTAGTTTTAGTAACTCCATGTGCCTCACAATAATAGCAGTTAACCCCATAATGTCCCTCACATTAACTACAGTAAGCACATGTGGCTGGTAGCACAGTATGGCAGCACCCCTATGTTACGGTTTGTTCTACATGATGATAGTGTAGGTGTCGCCAGTATTAAAATTATTGCCCAGCACTCCAAGGACCTCATCTGTGATTTTTTAATATATGAACACTGAACAAAAAGTTTGCCTACCCCATCCCATAATATTCCTAAGGGAAATTTAACCCTAGACATAATGGATAAAAGTAAGTGGAAGAATCATACACACAGGGGTTGTCCATCTACAGGATTTTCCACACGTCTTGTAAAAATCTTCAAGATATAACAAGTTTTAAAATTAGTAGTAGGGCAGGCCTGGGGTAAAGGGGTGTGGCTTAGTAGGTCTAGTCTCCTCCTACAGACAAAGTAGTGAGGGAGAGCTCCTCCTATAGTGAGGTACATTACAGCCAGAGACAGATCTCATCTGAGCTTTATAAGAAGTAGAATATGCTTTTTTTCCCCCGAAAAAGTATTTTTTAATTGATTTGTTTTACGTTTTGATGTATTCTTATGCTTTCTGTTCCTTTAAAGGAATTTCAAAGACTTTTTACTTGATTGAAGATTTCTGGGGTGTGGGATCCCTGCAGATCAGCTGTTTGAAGCAGTACAGATGCTCCCTGAGGTGTCAGACCCCTGCTGATCTTTAGTTAATGACCTATCCTAGGGATAGGTCATCAATCTTTCAGCCTGGAGAGCCCCTTTAAGCAGAATGAGTATTCCAGCAAGGCTGCTTTGTATTACAATTATAGATACTTCAGTTTACTACAGCTCAGCATCTTAAACCTTCAGAAAATATCCTCCAGTATGACTCACAGAAATATTACAGGTAAATGTTAATTGAGCATTTCCCTTGGATTTAAGCAGTTGACCTTACATAGATTTTTAAAGGCACATCATGTTCCTGCTGTCACTTCCAATACTATGAATCTAATGACAAAACCACATCAAATAGAAAAGAAATCTCTCTGCTAAAATCCCCTCAACCAACAGAAACTGCTGAAAATCAGATGTAGCAGAGGTAACTGTCTGGCGTAGAAGAGCCAGCAAAAGTTGGGTGATTTTCCAATGTAGTTTACATAGGGCTGCAGCTAAACCTAGTGAATTGTGAACCCCTTAGAGGCAGGGGTGCAGCAGCAGCAGTGGCTACCCAGGCCCTGGACCCTGAGGGTGCCCCAAAGGTTCCTCTTCCACATAACAAATACCATTACTCTAAATGGCATAAGGTAAGTAGGGGCCACAGTACAGATTTTGCATAAGGACCCAGAAGCTCCAAGTTACGCCTCTGCTTTGCAAATCTGAGATATTGAATGATATATTTCACATGCAAGGTAAATGGGTTTTCTGGCACTACATGTTTATGTTTCCCTGCAAACACCTCCCAATACATAGTCTATTTATTATTGTGAATTTTACTTGCAATGCACTACAACGGTCATGTGACCAGTTTGAAGCAATTTCCCCACTTCTGGTGATGTACCACACCAACCCGTTCTCACGTCTAGTCTTACTTAAAGGGGTATTCCCTTTACAAGGATCCCATCTATACTGGTAGCTAAAGTAAAATGAAGACTTTTCCTAAATATATTGTTTTAGAAATGCTGCTTTGTTTGCCTGCTATGTGAACATTTTCCTCCAATTGTTTACACAGTGTTGCTATAAACACGGATCTGTAAGATAGGACACGTGACATCACTCACTGCTCAGGTGGCAGGCCGGGGGAGGTAATGTCACATCAAAAGTGGAGAATACCCAGGTGAAGAGCAGAAAAGGAAGAGAAGGAAGGAGAGTTGGGATGGTAGCAGAGCAGGGCAAGAGGATATTGGGCATGGGAAATAAGGGTAGTAAGAGGGTACAGAACTGTCAAACCTAAGTATAAAAAAATTGTAGAAGGTAGCCTGGAAAGCCCCTTCAAGTAAGGATTATACATCTAGGACCACCACATATCAGAAGAATGGATCAAGACTAAGGTTAAGAATAAATCATATGTTTATAGCATATCCTGTATATATGTCATAACTGCTCCAGAACGCTAAACCATATGAACTCTACAGGTTATTATAAAGCATCAAAGGGTTAAACAACACTATGAGCTCTGCTACATCTGTGCACACATATGTTCTGAATTTACAGTAACTTTCAGCTTTCTGATTTGGTCTTTATACGTAGCCAGAGAGATATAAATAATTCTGATAGCAATATTAGTCTGTTCCTTCCAAAGTGCTGCATCCTTAATAGAGTGTAGCCTTTATGACATAACTCACGGTGTAGCGCAAACACCCCATCAATAGTGCAGCGGCTCATTTCATTGTCCTTAGTGCATGGAATCCTTATTATTTGCACTCTTGATAAAAGGCAGAATATCCCGCGGATCAGCGCTAGTCCATTTAACGGAGAGAAATGATTTATCTAATCGCTAGCAGTGGACATCCTCTGTTTACTCGGGTAATAAAGACCCTTCATACTGATGGGCCGAGATGTGGGAGGGGACAGACATTGTTTGTCACTGGAGAGCAATGAAACTCTTTAGCTAAGCCAAAAGCAAATAGCTGGTTTTTACTGTTTTGATGCATTATGAAATCTGGACAGGTTTAGTTCCCTGGGATTTCAAGGGGCTGTCCCCTTTCAACAATCCATTTTTTTAGAAGGGTCCCCTAATAATAAACTAATAAATGTGATATGTGATCTCTGCTCTAGCTATTGGAATATATGGTTCTAGGTGAACTACAATGTCCATCAATGCAGTTACCTGTAAAGTCTAAGACTTGGTTCCCATTTGCGTTCTGTATTTCATTCTAGGAGTCAGCTTGGGGACCCCCCGAATGGAATACTGAATGCATTAAAAAGCAGTTAGCAAAGAAACCACACGGACCCCATAGACTATAATGGGGTCCATGTGTTTTCCGTGCATTGTCTGCACAAATCATGCAAAGAGAAAAGTGCTGCAAGACATACTTCTCTCCACATGATTCATGAGGATACCATTATAGTCTATGGGGTCTGTGTGGTTTTTTAGCTAACTGCTTTTTAGGACTAGTTCACACGTGAGTATAAGGGGAGGTTTTTGACAGCGGATTTCGCGTCCAAAACCTCCCCTTATAATGGTGGTCTATGGAGACTGCCGGGCTTCTTTTTTCCGCTAGCGGCGGGCTGCTGCTAGCGGAGAAAAGAAGCGACATGCTCTTTCTTCAGGCGGAAGCCGCGCGGGCTGCGCCGCACGGCTTCCGCCCGGCTGCAGCACCCTCCATGTTGGCTCATTCATTTGAGCCGACAGCGGAGGTGAAAGCCGCGACCGCGATGGTCGCAGTGGGCGGGTTTTGACAAGAGAGAGACGCGGCTCGCCGCGTCTGTCTCTGTGTCAAAACCCGCGCGGGCAGTTCACGTGTGAACTAGCCCTTAATGCGTTCGATATTCCATTCGGGCGGTCCCCAAGCGGGTTCCCTGAACAGTATACAGAACACAGATGTGAACTGGGCCATAGAAAGAATCAGTTCACTACCTTACTTTTTATCACCTATCTATCTATCTATCTATCTATCTATCTATCTATCTATCTATGTCCTATTTTTCCATCTATCTGTCTATGTGATGTATATTCTATTTATATTCTTTCTTTCTATATCTATCTATCTATCTATCTATCTATCTATCTATCTATCTATCTATTTATATTCTATGTGATCTATATACAATTTTTATTCTATCTACCTATAACTATACAGTATATAGAGTCTGCTGTATTCTGTGTCCTATAAACCTGTTAGTTACAGAGCCATACTTACTCCTATGGTTTATTGCCTCCACGTGGCTATTGAACAGCAAGTCATAAAATTAAGAACCTGTGAATGTTGCACTAAAGATTAAAATAATGGCAAAACAATTAAAACTGTTTTTCCCCGTAGTCTCCTCTCACTTTGCCTCTAAATCATCTGGACAGAGACATTTTACTTGATGCCCCAACATAAAAAAGTGTTTAGTAGTTTTATGATAAGGATATGACGCCGTCCATCAGACATCCCTGACAGCTTTGTGGATTGATAGAATAAGGTGACTTAGTGCCATGCTTCATTGAAGAGGGTCCAATTCTAAGAATCTTCACAAAGTGCACGTTCCAATGCAAATAATATCCAAATGACTTTGCGCTGATTGTGGAGCTAGGTGGCGCTGTTGCATGTAGCTACTTTATTTGCTGAAATTGGCACTTTTAGATTTGTGGTATTAACCATTATTTATATTGGCAGCAGGGTCTGACTGTCGATAGAGATGAAGCAGAGGTAGTGAAGGGATTGGGTTCCTAGTGCCAACATGCTGTAGAGCTATGGGGTCCCGATGCAAAATCCGTTATGGGACCCATACCTGCCTTAAGCCTATTGGAATACTGATATATTTTATGTGTCAGAGGGACCTTGGGGTATCCTTAGGGTTCAGGGCTCAGTACTGCACCCTGTGTACCTACACCCCTGCACCATAAGACTAGTATAGCACATGATAGGTGGGGTTCTTGCCCCAAAAGTAGTGAATTTCTAATACATGTTACAGCATAACTGTATGATAGATTCACAATATGTCAGATCATATTATACATTCTAGAGTATACAGTATGCAGTTGTATTCTTCCGGCACTATATCACCGCAGTACTGTACAAGTGTTATTTTCGATTTTACTTTTCCCAAAACAAATGAAGTCCCTGCTCACCCATTTTGCCTAAGGGTTCCAGCCTCAGGTTTGCCTACAGTTCCTACAATATTTCAATGGGTTGGCTCAAATGACAAACTCAGCCCTTCTGCATTTGACAAGCAGAGCACTACTACATCTGTATTACAGCAATTGCTTCTGACTGGTTATGTTGTAGAAAATAGATCTAGTTGCCTTCCTGGACTGTTCAGTTTAATTGCTATGAATACAGACATTTTCCATCTCTCAATTTCCCTCCATTTTCTCAATAGTTTGGAAAAGTAAAATGATATGTGACATCGGCGGCTGGTGTTCAGCTGTAGCCTGCGCCTCCCGGAATAACCGAATATTTAGCTTTTGTGATATTATCAGGGTTATGGAAAGTTCTAGAGTTTAGATGGAAAGTTTCCTTGTATTGTCCATTTGTATTAGATCAGCGGGTACAACTCTTGGTTTGTAATGCTCGTGGTTCTTGGACAAGCCCTGTGTTCTCTTCCTTATTTTCATCAGCTCCAGATGCCTTCAGAATAAGATTATTATTATTATTATTATTATTATTATTATTATTATTTATTTATATAGCACTAGAGATGAGTGAACAGTAAAATGTTCGAGGTTCGATATTCGTTTCGAGTAGCCCCTCAATATTCGACTACTCGAATCGAATATCGAACCCTATTATAGTCTATGGGGGGAAAATGCTCGTTTCAGGGGTAGGCAACATTCGATCAAATTATACTTACCAAGTCCACGAGTGAGGGTCGGGCTGGATCCTCCGAGAAGTCTTCTACTTGCGGCGTCCCCGCGGCGTCTTCCAGCTCTGAATTCACTCTGCTAGGCATCGGGCCTGGGTAGAGCCCACTACGCATGCCAGCACTACAAGCGGACATGCGCTGTCGGCTCTGCCCAGGCCCGATGTCTGGCAGAGTGAATTCAGAGCCGGAAGACGCCGCGGGGAAGCTGCATGGAGAAGACGTCTAAAGGTAGGAGAAGAACCAGTGTTGATTGGCCGATTGTCTAGCATTCGGCCAATCAATGCTGGTTATGCATCAAACTTATACATTCGAATAGTGAGTGGTACTCGATCGAGTACGAGTATTTCAAATACCATAGTATTCGATCGAATACCTACTCGATCGAGTACTACTCGCTCATCTCTATATAGCACCATTAATTCCATGGTGCTTTACATTTGGGGGTTTACATACAATATACAAAATATACAGGTAGGTATAATACTAACAATGATGGACTGGCACAGTGGGGCAGAGGGCCCTGCCCACGAGGGCTTACAATCTATGAGATAAGATAAGATAGTCCTTTACTAGTCCTACCATGGGGAAATTCAGTATATATTTTTATTTGCAACTGTTCTAGGTTCTGCAGTTGTCCCATTCATTGTAGGGTTTCCTCCCTAAATTTTTACTACCGTAGCCCCAGCTAAGTGCAGGATCTATAGTCCGACAGCTGCCCTCTGCCCTATGTAAATATAGGAGGAAATTTTTTTTGAAAACCGATTCCCTTTTATAGTCATATCCTGACCATTGCTGATCATTCAAACCATACATCATCCTGAAAAGCAGCTTTCCAGAATTCCTGTTCCTTACAGACCATGTATGAATATTCACACTTATTTGCATCTCATTTTAAGCAGATCACGGGGAAAAGTTTGATGTCAGCACATTGTTCACTTTGTCCCGAGTCTGAATAAATATAGTTTGGCACGTGGAACTAGGCTGAACATCAAACAGTAAGGAATAAATAAATGGTTGTTTTCCGTATTGTGGCGGAAAATGTCAGCGCTTTTCTGTTTACTCTGCACGGAGCATATGATTCATTTGTTAATGTGTGTAAAGCTTTTGTGTTTTCACATTTAAGGCTTTTGCCAAGTGACTGCACAGACGGCTCAACATATGATATGTGCAACAAATTAGGACTGAATCCTGGAATAAATATACCCAGGCTCCTCCAGGAAGAGCTGGTCACAGGATACTTGTTGTGTAAGGTGACTTTGTAACACAGAATTTTAATGACTTGTCCAGGATTAGAAGAAAGGCTCAGCTTGTTTTCAGAAATGGTGCCATGACTTGACTATATGTGATGCTTATCACCATTCTAGTGAATATGGCTGAACTGCCAGGCACAAACTATGTGTGGTGGCCAACAAAACCTAATTTTATAATCCTCAAACTCCACTGAAAGAGGGTTTATCAAGTCAACTGAGAAAGGTGGTGTAACATAAAAGAAGTGACAATCGGCCGCATGTGCGTTACTGGTGGCATCACTGCTGATAAGTCACGAGTACACCATATGTGAATACTGACGCCTTCCTGCTTAATCACAGCACTGACAGGAACGGGGGACACTTGGAGGATGGGGGTAAGTGAGTATCACTCCTTACGTTTTACAATCCCCCCAACCACCACCTCTCTGCAAAAATCCACTCTAGGTATAACAATTATGCCGGGTGTGTTCCTTTAAATAAAAATCCCAAAGCCAATGTACAGTATAACTAAGAGTAGCTGTGGCTTCTTGGTCTTCTTTTGCGTCTTCATCTATTTTATTTTATTTTTGTTCTACTATTTTTTTCTTCTTTCCTCTTGTTCTTTTTGCAGTTATCTTCCTGTCTTTCATGTTTCTTCTCTTTTACCTCTCATTTCAGTCTTTTTTATGTTTTATTATTTTCCTCCACATTTTATCTTTCATCTCCAATTCTTCTATTTGCTCCTCTGCTTTTTCTTCGGTTTTATCCTCCACTTCTTTCTTTGCCTGTTTTTCCTCTTGTTCTTATTTTCTCATTCTTACTGTTTTTATGTCCTTTCCATTCTTCTTTCGTACTTTCTCAGGCATCATCTTTTTTCTGGTTTTCAGTGCTTTCTTGTGTTTCTTCTTCTTTATTCTAACTTGTTTTTTTCCTTCTTCCACTTTGGTCCCTTCCCATCTTTTTTCTTGCTCTTTTCACAAAATGCTTCTTGTTTTCCATCGCCCTCTTCTGCTTCTACTCCTTCGATCTTTCTGCCTTTTCTTAAGTTCTAGTTCATCTTCATCCTTTTCTTTTCATTCCCTTTCATCTTCCGCTTCATAGTTCTCATTTTCCCATTCTTTTGCCTTTATTGTCATCTCAAAATGTCTTCTTCTTCACTTTTTCTACTTCTTTTGATATCTATCCATCTTTTTTGCTTTCTATCTTTCCCTCCTCTCATTTCTCATTTCGACCCCTGTTTTTATCTTCTTCTCATCTTCCTCCTACTTCTTTTTTATCAAATCTATTTTCTTCTTCCTCCTTCTTCTTTATTCCTCTATTCTCATCTACATCTTATTCCATTTGCTTTTACCTTTCAGTCCATGTTTTTCTTTTCCATCTTTATCGCCTCCAATTTCTTATTTTTGTCCCCCTTTTTCTTGTTAATGTTTACCTCTGTCAATTAATTCTCCCCTTCCTCCCAATCCTCTTGCCCTTGGCACCTTCTATTCTGTGATTTACATCCACTTCATATTCTATCTGTTTTATCCAGTTCTTCTTCTCTTTCTTCTGTTTTTCTTCTGTTTTCCAAGGAGATTTGCGCAGTGACATGCCTATAATCTGACATCTCATAAACCAGAAAGTTTTTCAATCCAGCAGTCATTTCCAGCAATAATATGACGATTTTCAGAAGGAAAGATGCAGGGAACTGAGCTGAGAAACAAGATGGAAATTCTTTTGAAGTAAAGTAAGAGATTGTCGGTAGGCGCTCAATTTTGGGTTTCCTTCCTGCAGGTCTACCCTATGCAGTTATATCTATAGATTTTAGATAGATAGATAGATAGATAGATAGATAGATAGATAGATAGATAGATAGATAATAGATAGATAGATATTCCTTCTAACAGTATAATGACTTGAAATTCGTTAGGCATTAGGAATCTTCGAGCAATAAAGGATGTTGGAACATTGTAACACACTCTTCTCAGGATTAGGATGGAGCTACGGTAATTTGTCAAGGAAATTGTTGTGGTTTGTAGGCACAATGGGCTTGAAGGGATGAAGGTGCAATAAAATGTCTTTATAATTAACTATGAAAAATATTGAGTTAAATCAAGAGAGACTGAAGAAGTCGGTAATTCTGGCACAATGCAGTATGTACTCTGTATTAATAATGTCTAAACCACAATTATTGTGTTATGGAAGGCAGGGTTGTAAGACACACTTAATAAAATCAATCTTGTTAAAAATATCTCATTCTAAGAGGCTATAACCAATAGGAGGTTTTAATTGAAAACATAGACTTGTAGAATGGGGTGCGGTAATACACAACTACCTGTATTCTTGGAAATTGCAATTCATTTTTCATTAAGATAGCTAAATAGAAATGGGATAGTGAGGTGTCATCATATAAAATTAAGATTTTGAGTAAGAAATCTCCAACCGTTTGTCTCGTACGGTTTCTTGTCTGCAGCTCCTATGCAGATCTATGACAAACCCTGTATGTAGATTAAGCCTACAGTTATATATTATTCCATCTTGTTCTTTCCATTTACAGATAGTAGGTTTGTAAGATAAGGAGAAGATAGCAAGAACAATAACATATAGGGGCAGAATCAAACTACACTGTATATGTCCTACCTATGGATAAAAATTGGTATGCATAGGAGTTGTAGGCACAAAATTGTAGGACATTTTGCTGCATTTTAGCAATACAAAATAGGGGAGATTTACTTAGATAAATGCGGCAGAATTGTCACTTAGTGTGCACCACACCTACTATTATATGTTTTAGACATTCTTTGTGCCTTGCTCAAGTTAGGGCTATGACTCAGAAGGGGATGGAAGTGGCTTATTATTTAGTTCATTTTGCTCATTAATTGGCTGAATGCTATACACTGTATAGGATTCAGTCAATCAATGCTGGTTCTGCAGGAGGGATGCTGTAATACTATCCTGTGAGTCTATCATTCTCCTCGCGCCGTGTCCTACTCTTTCCACTTTGCTTTTAGGGCCAGTCCACATAAGCGCTTGCCTCCCTTCCGGAGGGAGTCCGCAGGAGGACCCCCCGAACGGAATATCAGCGCAACTGCAAGTGCTGGACAGTTAAGCACACGGAACCCATAGACTATAATGGGCTCCGTGTGCTTGCCGCGCACTGCCCGCATGAAACATTCGTGTGGGCAGTGCGCAGCAAGCACATGGAGCCAATTATATGCTATGGGGTCCATGTGCTTAACTGTCCAGCGCTTGCAGTTGCGCTGATATTCCGTTCGGGGGGGGGGGCAAGCTCTAATGTGAAGCGGCCCTTACTCGTCCTGCAGAACCAGCATTGATTGGCCGAATGCTATATACTGTATAGCATTCGGCCAATCAACGCTGGTTCTGCAGCAGGCTCTTCTTTGCTAGTCGGGAGAGCTGGCAGCTTTCAGTTATGCGTGAGCTAGCTTTTTCTCATAGGAATGTATTGACCAGCATTGATTGGCCGAATGCTATACAGTGTACAGCATTCGGCCAATCAACGCTGGTTCTGCCGAGGCTCGTCTGTGAGGAAGTGGAGTCTAAGCTCGGACCATAATGAAGACTGCTGTGGTCCGATCTCAGACTCTGCCTCATCACAGACGAGCCTCCGGCAGAACCAGTGTTGATTGGCCGAATGCTGTACACTGTATAGCATTCAGCCAAAAGACTAGAAAATTTTAATATTAAAAAAATAATAATACCTTGCAAGAAGTTCTGACAATTCAGGTAAGATGGGAGCAACTTTTTGTATGTTGAGTCAATAACTACTGAAAGCCTTCACTCGTAATGCCCTTGATACAGAGCAACTTCTAAGAAGCGAGCTGAACTTTCTATATGTTTGATTTAATCCACTGAGTAGGCCTGAGAAATGGTTAAACACCGACGCATTGCTTTTTGACAAATTGTGTTGCCAGTATTTTTTAAAGGATATTGCATTGTAAAATCAATAAGCTAACTTTAGCACTTGGTTTGCGTTCAATAATATATTCCTTTAGGAGTTTCTTGGGATGTAATTTTATATGTCTTTGAATTGCTGTGAAAGTTTACATTAACAACCCAAGGAACATTAATTTTGGAGGAATAAGGATAAAAATCTCATAGCTCGATAATAATTCCACCCAAAAATCTATAGGTTTATTAAAATAATATTATGAATATTATATAGGACTTTATAAATAATTCATATTGAAAAATTCTCTTTTGTGCATATTTTCACATTTTTTAGGGGAACGGTATTTTTTTTTATTTAGTTTTTATTTTAAACATTTTTTTAATTTTATTTCTTAATAATTAAAATTGTTTAAAGAAATTAGAAATAAAAAGAAATGTATAAGTCAAATAAATTTCTAATACTTTATTTTAATGAGCATTTTCAATTTTAAATAATAATGAAGTATAAATTAGAAAATATTTTTTTTACCTTTTTGTTCATGTTACCCTTAATGCCTCTGTTCACAAACTGAGAAAAAATTTAGATTTTACTGATTGTAATAAAAGTAAATAGCAGAATGGCAGTAATGCCAGCTATAGTATATACAAAGGTACTAACTCCATTGCCAGTCCCTAGTCATGGATGACTTGAAGGGTTATGGCCGGTTGCCTGGGTCAGTTGAATGTACAAAAATACCCGATTGAGTATCAGGCATTGTGAGATAGGATGTCATATTAAGAATAACTGTACAAAAAGAATTAGAGGACCCAGTAACCGCAGTTGCAGCTCTCACCAACCTGAAAGGGTGGTGGAAACGTAATAAATAAAAGAAAAAACAGGGATAATACAAAGTGCTACCGGAAGAAGATAGATGCCTGAATAAACTTTTAAAAAATGGTGATTTTATTGGTCCTGATGACAGTAAAAGGGCTATGCGTTTCGACATCGATCTGGTGCCTTCATCAGGCTCATAGTAACAGATCTCGGTTCCCATGCTCTGACAGTTCTGTTACTGTTGGCCTGACAAAGACACCGGATTGGTGTCGAAACAAATAGACCTTTTACTGTCACTGGAACCAATAAAATCACCATTAAATTTAAGTTTATTCTGGCATCTATCTTCTTCCAGTAGCGCTCTGTATTTTCCCGTTTTTTTTCTTTCTTTTATTTATTATGTAAAGAATAAGGTATATTGCTTTCTATAGCTCATGATGAACATACTGCCTGTCTATGGAAGGGGTAAAGGTCCTATAGCACGTCTTATGGATACAGCCATTTGAATACCCAACAGACCATATGTCATACTCATTGACTGTAAGCTCTTGCAAGCAGGGCCGTCACTCCTATTGTGTGAATTTATTAAACTGTAATGACTCATTTTGATTGTAGATGAGCCCTAAAGTTCTGTGGAATATGTTAGCTATATATATTTTATTATTAATGTACTATGTTCCTTAGAATCCAGGGGTCTTGGTAAAGTTGAATGGACTTTCTTGAACTCAGGACCTTTTACTGTTGTTAACATTATGCTCATAGACTTTGGCCCCCAAAACATTGATGTTCCAATATTTAATGGTTAAGACCTCAGCTTGTACTTTCAGAAAAAACATTTTTTCGGAATCTGTATCTTTAATAATAATATTCATTCAGGATTTGTGAAAAAATGGGTAACTATTAGAGATGAGAGAGTAGTACTCAATCGAGTAGGTATTCGATCGAATACTACGGTATTCAAAATACTCATACTCGATTGAGTACCACTCGCTATTCGAATGTAAATGTTCGATGCAGAACCAACATTGATTGGCCGAATGCTATACAGTCGGCCAATCAACGCTGGTTCTTCTCCTACCTTTAGAAGTCTTCTCCGTGCAGCTTCCCCGCAGCGTCTTCCGGCTCTGAATTCACTCTGCCAGGCATCGGGCCTGGGCAGAGCCGACTGCACATGTCCGCTTGTAGTGCCAGAGTGAATTCAGAGCCGGAAGATGCCGCGGGGACGCTGCACGGAGAAGACTAAACGGAGGATCCAGCCCGACCCTCACTCATGGACTTGGTAAGTATAATTTGATCGAACATTGCCTACCCCTGAAACGAGCATTTTCCCCCCATAGACTATAATAGGGTTCGATATTCGATTCAAGTAGTCGAAAATTGAGGGGCTACTTGAAATGAATATCAAACTTCGAACATTTTACTGTTTGATCATCTTTAGTAACTATCTCTGTCGGAGCAGTAATGACTGGTATTAGTGGTTGTTTCTTAGTATTTGTAACTCATAAGATAAATGAAGAACTACACAGTTCTAATACATGGACATGGTGGGCCCTTCTAAGCAAGAGATGATCATCTCTTTGTTTTATAAAAGATGGTTCTAAACAGATCTTCATTCTTCAACACCCTATGGCTGAGGCCTGACGTTGCAGAAATGCAGCTTTTTTTACTGCTGTTTCAAAAGGAAAAGGAAATATATAGGAAGCTCTGACACTTCTGCCTCTGCCTCTGCCTAATCCATTCCTGGCTTTGGCTCCAAAAAATGCAATAAAATATGCCACAAAAAATGCTGCGTTTCCACAATGTGGGGCTCCAGCCTAAGGCTATGGCCCCACTGAGTGGAAAAGCAGCGCTAAAGTGTTGCAGGAAGAACCGTGGCGTGCATTTCTTCCTGTAGCGCTTTCAACAGAAAGTTCACTGAGTTTTCCTCTTCAGACTTTCTGCTACGATTATATCTATAGGAAAGCCGGCGGTGTTTCCATAAATATAATTGACATGCTGCGATTTTAAAAACAGCGACTGTTTTGGAAATCGCAGCGTGGGCATGGGATTCGCATGAATCCCATCGACTTTTCAAGAACTGTAAAACGCCGCGATTTTTACCAAATCGTGGCGTTTCCAGCCAGTGGGGCTCCGGCCTAAAAGGTTATTTTAGAATAGATTTCTCAAACCCTTTAAGACAACTCATTGAGTTTAACTCCATCCTACAGGAAATCCCCAATATTACATTGCAATCTAACTAAATTACCAACTCAGCTCTGCTACATCTGTCTATTCCATTCTGCAATATTCCGTGTTTGTTGTTTTATTGTGCAAACCATATTCCAATCCTTTCCTGGAAAAAAAATCCTCCTAAGACCTTGTTTTTCGAACGTCTGTCGGCTACAGATTTTTGTGTTTGCATGACAACATATGTTTCATGTATTTGCTAATTTCTGTCATTTATTTAAATCCTTTCCCATTTCCTGCCTGTGGGACTATCTCTTTCTCCCTCCAAACTGGCTGCAAATGACTGGTTTAGCAGGCAGTCCAAAGAAGAAGAAGAAGAAAAAAAAAGGGAAAACGTAATGTTCTTCTACTAGGAGATGAAAATTAAAAAGCATTGTTGAAAATTAATTTCTGAATAAGCACACGCAGATTGATGGGAGGATTATCCTCTGTCACGTTTCCCATTAATGCCGTCTCCAAATAAATTCTTTCTAATGGCATATGTTATGGAGCCGTTTAAAATGTAGCAGCTGAATAATATATCAAAATTAGTCATTGTCTTTACTTTTTTCTTCCCGGTTGTGAGGTAGCATGGGATGTATCTCAAACTGTCACCCAGTGTTCATTCTCATGTGCTCAAAGCCAAGAATACCCGTCCTGATGATGTTCTGTGGCACAGAAATGATCTGGCGTCAATTTTAGAAAAGCACTCTAAATGTCTTTGTCAAAATATTAGACTGGAAATGTTTGGCTTGTCTTAAGGTAGCAGAGTAATTGTTCCATCACTAAATAGCTTTTGGCTACGGCTCATATTTGGGGGAGAAATATGCAGGCTGAATTTTATCATAGTTATTATTATAATGTCATAAATGCAATCATTTCTCTTGTGGGGACCAGTTAATATTTTACTTGCTTTATGAACATTTGCTCTTTTACCTTAAATGATCTTGTAGTATTGGAATCTTACAATCAGGGTTCATGTGAATCCATCAATAACACTTAAGGATGACATGATGTGCTGATCGAGATGCCGAGTTCAATTTAGCAGTTACCATAAAGGATTCAGTGTGAACAGCCCAACGGCATTCAGAAAATATTAATGGTGGATGATAATGGTGGTAATATTAATATCAACACAGCACAGATCAGCAGCCACCAACCTCCAACATCTACCAGACCTTCTAGAAAAGAGTAATTTCTACAAAGCACTAGATCAAAAGAAGCCAAGCCTCCACCATCTAGAGAGCCTTCTAAGAAATTGTGGATAGATATACAAGAGTGGACACCTCAACACAGCACCAGTTCAGCAAGGATCAATCTCTACTATTTCATGGACCTTCTAGAAAAGAATAATGAAGTTTACTCATACATCCTGTCCATACAATAGTTATACCTACATAGCGCAAGATCAACTGGAAACTAAGCCACCACTATCTAAAGACTCTTTCAGGAAAAGGTAATGGAAAATTGCTATGTGAGAGTGGTAACGTCTGAATAGTACTTCATCAGCTAAAACCAGTCTCCATGATCGAGAGAAGCCTCTAGAAAAGTTTAATGGGAAATAGATATGCGAATGGTAATGTCAGCAGATCAAGACACCATTGGGAGAGCACTCTACAAAAGCATTTTGGAGAAAAGTCATACTAGGGTGGTAATGATGACATATATGAAATCAGCAGCTACCAAGGCACCACCATCTGCAGAATCTTATAGAAAGAAATAGAGAATAGTCATACAAGGGTACTAATGACAACATAGCACCGGACTAATGGGTACAGTACCAAGCCACTGACATCTAGAGGCTTTTATGGAAGAGTAATGGAGAATAGTCATACAAAGGTTGTAATTAGAGATGAGCGAACACTGTTCGGATCAGCCGATCTGAACAGCACGCTCCCATAGAAATGAATGGAAGCACCTGACACGCAGACTTTGCAGGCGGCCGGCCGCTTAACCCCCCGTGTGCTGGCAGCTTCCATTAATTTCTATGGGAGCGTGCTGTGAGCGTGCTGTTCAGAACGGCTGTTCCGAACAGTGTTCGCTCATCTCTAGTTGTAATTACAACATAGCACCAGATTAATGGGTAGAGTGCCAACCCACCACCATATGCAGGCTCTTATAGAAAGTAATAAAGAATATTCATACTAGGGTAGTAATGACAACATAGCACCAGATTAATGGGTACAGTACCGAGCCACTGCCATCTAGAGTCTTTTATGGAAGAGTGATGGAGAATAGTTATATATTGCAGAGGTGGTTGTGTCAATTTGCTGGTTGTTTAATATGTAGGTGCTAATTCATGGATATCTAGAGTAGATAAGCTTCATGGAAAGTGAATGATGACCATACAAGAAATAATGGAGGGGTTTCCAGTAGGACCTCATATTGATGACTAAATCCGTGGACTATATCCAGTAAACTAGTTGAACATTTAGCTTGACCATTTATTACTTATGATGGCCACCTATCAGATGTGGTTATTCACCCACTTCAATGGACACTTCAGATACAAAGTCCCTCTTCTATCAGATTCTTGAAGAAAAGCAAACCATATGAGAATTTATTTAACAGTTACCCAGTCGATGCAATTTCATAGGCAACTTTTTTACCCATGTCCATACAGTATAAACAGATTTAGTAGAAAACCATGCATGCCACCTTGTTATACCCCTATGCTAATACATAAGCACAGCTTGGATGGAAATTTTGGTATTAAAATGATGAACTTTAAAACAAGTTAGGCGCCTTCATGCATCTAAGTTTCTCCAGTATAATGACATTCTACAGTAACAGCTTTTTCTTCTCTCTCCCCGGATTACGATACAATTACAGAGATATATTTTGTATAGTATTTGAGTAACGTACATCCCCACACCTTCTGCTTGTAGCAGATGTTCAATTATCCATATAATGTAAATTTCCCCTTGTTTTATTCTGTATCCCTAAATTAAAGGTCAGCGTGATTGTAATTTTGGAAAAAAAATTCTAATTAACAATCTCGATTTCTGATTAAGTTATTTTAGTATTTCCATATCTTAATGGACATCTAGCAGTTATTTTAAGTGGAATTTTGCTATTAAGGTGTAAACATCATATGTCTAACACACAGCCCTGATATTGCCTTAAAAATATGTTCTGTAGATGAAAACTCCATTGTCTGTCATCTGTTCCAGTCATGGTTACTGTCGGCAGCCTGTTTGCTCAGAGTTGAGAGGAGCTCAACTATGCTGTTTGATAGAGACCTGTAATGAACAAGGCTGCTATATAAAAGGGAGGGCTCCCCCAAATATTATGGGCGACTGATAAAATGGCAGAATAAAGTACTCAACATGATTACTTTAAGGTTAGGGCCCCATGTAGCGGGCCATAACGCATTGCAGGTTTTCCTAAAGCACTTTTCACAGACAGTCTGCAAAGGTTTCCTCTGCTTCCATTAAACCTTTATGGAAGCCGCCATTTTTGCAGTGTTGCAATGGTTTTGGAAATCGCAATGTTTCCGCTGCGTGTATTTTTCTGCAATGTGTGGCTGGGATTCGCACAAGTAGGGCACCTGCCTAAACCAAGTATCCAGAACTAGAGATGGGTGAACCTCACAAGATTCATATTGCCAATATTAACTAGGTTAACCCTTCAGTTTCATAGAAATGCTATTATCATACTCTTGGGTCTATAATAGTATAGGAACCTCAGGCCCAGGGAAGTTGAGCAAGCGTCATGATGTTGATGCACCCCAAATGGCTGTTGAGACCCAATCACATGAATCAGTTGTTCTCTATGGCTGCTCAAATTACTAGGGAGGCTGGAAGGGCCAAAAAATGCCTGGAAGACAGCACCAGATGCCGCAAGAGAGACTAGAAAAGGTGAGGGAAGGTCAATAACTATTATTTTTTCGTACCTCCTCTGGGCCTCTTATACTTTGAGGTCTGAAAAGACCCAGAATACAATAACGATCCGTGGATTCAAGATTTTGGGTTTGGCCGAGTCTGGCTTCTTGTAAGCCAGTCACTCATCACTGTTAAGGCTCATTTCCCTCCCAAATTTGAGTGTCAGTTACCTGATTACCTTAATTTTCTCATTGGTGGTTTAGTTTCTTTACTGTAATGTGTTATCTTTATTAGTTGTCATGGAAATCAGCACTTTGTTCACTTACCTTATGGTGAGCTTGTGCTTATGAACAGCAGCCAATCTGAATAATATGAGCTGAATTTTTTTTAAAAAAAAACAGCCTTGTCCTCTGCTAAAATAAGAAGCTGATGAATGACATAAGAGATGGTAATATTTCTACTAAACGCCCATATAAAATTGCCTTTATTGCCTCTAGTTTCGGGCATTCACAGAAACTGAAATGAAGGCCTTAATAATATACAGTACATCTACATTACATCTTACCAACACAAATCCCCCTCTACTGTAACTTTTATAAAGCCCAATAAAGAAGATTAGCATTTACAAAATCCTTGATCATATATAATAAAGCATAACAGGGGCCCAAGATCATCAGGTTTTATCTTGAGGTTTTAACACATATATATTTTACTTGTATTATCTTATTTCCTAGCAGTCCCCAGAGAATGATAGCATTAGTTGATTAGGGTTTCCTCTGTCAGTTCCTATAGAAGAAGATTAGCGGGAGAGATGTTTGACCTCATACTTGTTAGAGAAAGCTGATTGCCATTCACTTTGCTTTAGATCTTTTTAACAAGCTGCTGCTTTCATTCAGATATCGACATGGGCCTTTACGGATATTCTCTTTAGATGATTAACTGTTCCATCCTTACACAAGCTAAGTTACAAGGAATACGTCACCAGCTATGGGATGGAAATATTGATTATGTGGGACTCTTCCGAGCAATGAAAACAAACATAGGAGTATCAGTGGAGGTTCCTTGGGGATGTTGGATGACCTGAACATCTCAGATCCTTGCGTGTCAATAGCTAAAAATGGAAGTGTCAATAGAAAACATAAACTTAGGACCACAACAATACATTTTTACAACTCTGATGTCACTAGGAAAGTCAATATAGACGGGGATTCTTTATTGTAAAAGCAGTGAGACTGTGGAACTTTTTTCTTTACGAGATTGTGATGTTGTCTCATTGAAATCGGGAGGATCTGGGTGTCTTTGTATCTTGGGTATCACAAGTTGTGGGTACTAGCTTTCTGTAAATGGGACATTGATCCAGTGATTTATTCTGCTTACCATATTTAGAGTTACGAAAACCTTTCTGTTATTGATACAAATCAGTTATCTTCTGTCTCATATGCTTGATGGACCTTTATTGTTTTTCAACCTTACCAACTACATATGTAACTATTTTAGTACACCCTCTCTATTCCCTGCTTCCATGGCTTCTCCTAATCTTTATCAAATTTGGCCAACCCATATACAACTTCAGTTCCTCATCAATGCTAAAAAAGAAAATCCAAAACCTCCAGAATTTTTTTAATGTACTGTAGTAACATGTTAGTAACTTTGGATACTTAGTAGTCATTGGTTCCAAAGTGTCGTGAATAGACATGGGGAGAGAAGTCTAACCCATCTGGTCCAATCCTACAGAAGAGCTACTATAGAAATTCCTCAAAAAGTTATGTCTGTGTATGAAGCAAAGAACACAAAGTGCATCGAAGCTGTCTGGATACAAGACTATACTTGTTTCAGGTTGACCTAGTCTGATCTCCACATAGTGTTGATTATATATATAGTAGTTATTTGTTTATTATTTAGGGCAAATTTCTTCATATTTTCTTAACCAATTTTTGGATCAAAAAAGATTCCTTTCCCCCATTCTTCCTCCCCCATTAGAACTTGATGCACAGTATATTTCCCCTCTCTTCCACATCACCAATCCTTTTCACCTGTATTTGTTACATTTTACTAAACCTTTGCACAACTTCTCTTTAATACCAACATTTAGATCAGATGTTATACAACTATAACAACCCAGACGGCTGGAGATTGGGAGTTGCAGCTTCATAACAGCTTGAGACTAGCAGTCTGAAGACCTCTGATCTAGAACAGACAATCAGTAAAGTTTACCAAATTCCCTCTACCTGCTCAGCTTTCAACCTCTAGCACAGCATGTTATACATCAGGAAGAGCTGAGCAGATTTAGATCTAGTTTTGTGCAAAAAGAATCATTAGAACTTGTATTTTATTCATTTAAAACCTTATTTACCATAGGCAGTCTTAAAGATGGATTGATAGCTTTCTTTGTATGAATGTGAATTCAGAAATAGCTGTGGTTCACTGCATACGAGTGGTGTTCAATAAGTTATCTACCTCAGTATGTTCTGTCAGTGCTAAAAAGCTGAGCTTGTCTGTGTAGGTTGAGACATGTCTAGACATGCAACACACACAGTAGTAGTTCAGTCTGATGAAAGCACTGGAAGTGACAGGGTGGTATGTGCAGTACCACTTCTACACTTCTATTCTCGGGTTATTATTGGTGAAGAAACATGGGTCCATTACAATGATCCTGAGACTGAACAGAAGTCCATGCAATGGAAGCACAAGGAGTCACCAAATACAATAAAATTTTGTGTACAGCTCACAAGTCTCACAAATCACAAGCTGCTATTGGGGAATGCGGTGTCATGGAGTTGAACCATCCACCCTACAGTCCAGAGCTGGCTCCTAGGGATTACTTTGTCTTCTGCATCCTGAAGAAATGGCGATGATTTCCTGATGATAACACAGTCAATGTGGCAGTGAGAAGGTTCTGTAGCCGCAAAGAGTCTAAGGGAATCCAGTCCCTGGAGGTGAAGAGGAATAAGTGTCTTGAGGTCAAGGGGGATTACATTGAAAAGTAGAAAGCTCCATTTTCTCAGATTTTTTTTTACATATTAAGATAGATTATTAAACTTATTGAACACCCCATTGGGGGGCCCACTTTCTAAAAGTTTGTACAGGGCCCCCCAATGCATTAAAACGGCAATGATTGTTCCAGCAAAAACTGAAAAAAAACAAACTGTGCTACAATAAATACACACAGATTTATTGACAGTGAAATAGAAAGATAGATAGATAGATAGATAGATAGATAGATAGATAGATAGATAGATAGACTACACAAAACATATATATGACCGCACCAGTCTAGGCATAGGGTGCTCACCAATGGGAAAAGGATTTGTCCCGTTCAATATAACTCCAAAAAAGCAGGCGGCACACCAAAAATTGTGAAAAAAGTGAAGGAGGTTTATTGCCTCGTACTGCAACGTTTCGACTCAAAGAGGTTGAAACAGGCTCTTTGAGCCGAAACGTCGCAGTACGAGGCAATAAACCTCCTTCTCTTTTTTCACAATTTTTGGTGTGCCGCCTGCTTTTTTGGAGTTAGATAGATAGAGTTTAAATAACATTATATGTCAAATTATCCATAGCTTTGTAAAATGACCCAAAAAAGTTAAGCAATACAAGAAAATACAAAGTGCATTCTGCAAAATGAGAGTTTAACAGGAGAGATATTTTTGTGTTCAATTGAATTCTGAGCTTGAAAAATATATGTGGAATGCTATAGGTCTGGCTTAGTTAATGTCTTTTTATTTGACTTGATGCTGTATGTGGATTTTTTTTCTTTCTGAAGTTGTATAACAGCAAAAAAAAATTGTATTGTTATCTCAAAGGTCTTTTTAAAGGTTATTTATAGAAACAACGAATGAAGACTCAAATGGAGTATGCTTCCTATTCTACAGTATCTATGCCAATCCAAATTTAGTTACAGAAAATCAGACGTAATGTTCCATTCCGCAGGTATCTCATTAGTAGCAGCCAGGTTCTTTGGTGACACAGCTGTCTTTTGTGTTATTGTGTATCCTGGAATGGAGAATATAGTGGCTGTTTTCCTGATAAACAAGTGCTATTAAATATACAGTCTTGGAAAACTAAGAAAATAGACAGAAATAGAAACAAGTCCAAAATATAAATAAATAGATGTATAGAATCTATATTTAGGGGAGGGAGGGAGGAAGGAAGAAGAAAGAAAGAGAGAGAGATAGAGAAAGAGAGAGAGAGAGAAAGACAGAAAGAAAGAAAGAAAGAAAGAAAGAAAGAAAGAAAGAAAGAAAGAAAGAAAGAAAGAAAGAAAGAAAGAAAGAAAGAAAGAAAGAGATTGAGTGAGGGATGGTGGGTGGGATGGAGGAAGGAAGGAGGGAAAGGAGGAAGGGAAGGAAGGAAGGAGGGAGGGAAGGGAGGAAAGAAGGAAGGGAGGGAGGGAGGAAGGAAGGAAGGAAGGAAGGAAGGAAGGAAGGAAGGAAAGAAAGAAAAGAAGGAGGGAGGGAGGGAGGGAGGGAAGGATGATCTCCCCCAGCACAGAGCACCCAAGCCCCTTCATCTCAGCCCCTAGCAACCTAGATAGATAGATAGATAGATAGATAGATAGATAGATAGATAGATAGATAGATAGATAATGGATTGACACTTCTTATGACTTCAAGATATTCAGACAGAATCTACACTACATGCTCTTTATATAACAAAAAAGACATATCTGAAGTTTCATCTTCAACTTGTTGGCTTTGGTTCTACACTATAATGAAACAAGCAGGTCTTCCCATCAGTCGTCTTTCGTATTGCAGATTTGAGACATGAAGCCTCCTTAGTTAATGATCAGCATACAATAAAGATCTTTTTAATAAGATCTGCAAGTTCTCAGTTAATTTTACAGTTGAGTTCCAATGAGAATATCATTAAACTTAATACTTATGGTGCTCACTCCGAGCCGTGTTTAAGGGATGGTTAGCTCCTGTATCAAGACACGCCTCGTTTGCGGCCGCACTTTTCAATGATCAGAACAGCCATTTTTCCATGGCGCCCGACTCATTTCTACCCATCAAGTGGAAAATACCTTATGTTCAACTCTAAAGATTTATGAAATCATTCTCCAGAGAACTTATGAGAGTTTTGATTAGTTTCGAGATGTTTTTGAGAAGCGAGTTTGACATCTTGTGATGACAGAGTTTTTATAGTTTATGATCCAAATTAAAAGATTTCCATTTGCTTTTTTTCTCTATTTCGTGTGCTGTTCAAACGCAATTTTCCAAAGTGTTTTATTATAATCTCAATGTCTTTGATATCTTTTCTCTATAACAAATAGTTTGACTATGAAAACCATTGCTGCCTGCTACAATTTTTCTCTAAATGAGTATACGACGGCTGCCATTTATTCAATTACAATAATTCATTTTGGGAAGGTTTTTTTCTTGAAATGTCATAAACTAAAAAGTAATAAAGCTTTGAATTCTAATAAGAAAACATACAGAAATACCGTTCAATGCTATTTTTTTTTTATTGTCTGGTTACTATAGTACAACGTATCAATATTGGGATAAGGATTAGGTCTGGACTAAGGTTTGTACAGTCTCTTGCGCAAAATAGTTAATGGGGGCCATCATCCTACCTTCGAAACCCAATCCTCCCTTTCGCCCCCTAATGCACCTCCTATTTACCCCTAGCTTTGGCTATAAAAATGTGAATTACTGGGTTAGGGTTAGATGAGTAGCAGTAAAAGGTTCAAAAGTTTTAATACCACCTGGATCCATATGATCAAGAGGAACTAAAGGAACAAAAATTCAATGTTGGTAGCCTTATGTGTAGACGTAGAGTGCAAATTTGCAATATTTCCTATATTACTCATATAATTGTGTTTCAAAGGAAAATGTGTTCATAGTGTGGGAAAAGGATCAAGTTCCCATCACTAGAAGGTGCATTGATTATTTGGCTCCAACTTCCCATCCCTTGAAGATGTGAAGGGTAGATTGAGATTTGGGATAGTTTCTTTTGCCTTAAGGACTATGGGACCTCTATTAAACTTACCCATGAAGTTAATAGATGGGCTATTCCACCACATAGGTGCCATAATAGTCACTAGGGCACCCTTCCTTTTTTGGTAATCACAATGCAAGGTGAGGAGTCTTGCAAATTACTCTATTATGGTTAGTGGTCTTATCGCCTATTAGTCTTTCCTTCCCTTCCAATCCAATCCAATTTGTCATCATTCCAAAAATAACACAACCAAACAAGGCAAATTCTTAAAATAAAAACATATATATATATTAAAGACCCCACTTTTTGTGATAATACATGTGGCCAATTCCTAGAATAGCTTCTAAATTGTTCTGTTATTTGCTACAAGTAACAGACGACCAGGGCAACTGTAGCCGAGCCTGTTACCGACGGCTAAACACGAGCAGCTGAAAAATATTCTGAGTTTGGTATATGCTGTGCTTACAGGCAGCTGAAAACCTCACGGGGCTATGAAATGATCAGCCATAAGACAGAAGACTGGAAATGTGTTCCTGTTCACCTTGTGGTGGTGTTGTATTGGATTAGCTACCTGACTGGCTAGGGGGAATTCCATCATTCTGTTGCAAACTGAAGAGTGAGACAGATGCACAGACCCCAAGGTGAAACGCGCTGGGTTCTGGAAACAAGAAAACTATTAATGTCGATACAGAAAAGTATTCTGTGCGATACACACAAGCCGCGAACACAATAACTATTTTTTTTTGTCAATTGCAGGTTATAACCTCAAGGTTTCGGACAGAAAAAAGCATATAATATACAGTGCATCCTTGCAACTAAATAGTGCTTCCCAAGCTGTGTAGGACAACTCCTAGTTCTTCAGATATCGAGGAACTAGAAGTTTTAGCAATGCCTGGCCATTTTGAGAAGAAAATTCTATTTTTAACCCAATTTCTAAACCATACATTGTTAAAGTGAAAAATATTAAATACAACCTTACCAACAAATATAGATGTAACAAAACTGAGTTTGTCTAATTTAATGGTAAGATTTGGGCATGTCTCCTAGAGGAGGAAGTGGGGAGGAAGTTAAAAGACCAATATGCACCTCAACATCATATTTCTGATTTTGTGTCTACTTACCCATTGAAAGAAGTTAGGCGTAATCCCAACATCGGTCCTGGACCCACTAGAGATGATGGTTCTGAAGGACCTCCAACTGAGAAATCTCTCTTTTTAGAAGAAGACATCTAAGAACTTTGAAATGTGTGGTAATATTTAACCTCTTTGTAAGATGAGAGTCTTGTTCATGGCCACTTTTGTCACTTAAGGGGGTTGTCCATAGTTTATTACCTATCAGTATAGGCCGTAAATCCCCAATCAGTGGGGGACTGACAGATGGCCCCAAGACCAATCAGCTGTACAGATCTAGTTTGGGTGCCATTCATTTACCCTATACAGGACCCGAAGGAGAACGTTCGGTCCGCTTTATAATGGCCGGGAACAGTTACTGCCATTCAACACTCATTATAATCAGTGGAAGTTGAGCTGCACTAATGGCACCCAGCCACTATACGGGGGATTTAGCTTTTTGCTTCCAGCCTTGTTGCTGATTAGTCTGGGAGATGACAGGCAGCCCCCCTACCAATCACGTGTTTATTCTATTATACAGTATATCTACTTGTTTTCTTTGAGAAGACAATACCCTTAAAAGGTCTCTTTTCAATGGCAATTTTGGGTGATTGTTTAAAGAAAAATCACTTTATATTTGACACATTGAAGAAAACTCTAATCATTGATTCTATAGAAAAATAGGAACATTTAGAATACTCTTAACTTGATTTGTTCCACTGAAAGGCCAACTGGTAACATGGACCAATACAAATGGATGCATTCAGTGTGTAAAGCTATAATACCCCCCAGAAGTTTGTATATACATTTTTAACTTTTTTATTCATTTTTTTATTATGGGTTGATGATACTCTGCCTTCCATCAGATTTTGAACCAGTCAATACCCAGTGACTTCCTAAGTCGTTTAGACACTTTGAATCAGGTTTACTGAGTAATTACTTTGGAAATGTCATCAAGACTCTTACACATTCACAACCGGTTACATTATATCTTATTAATAAGTTCTTGATAGTTCCTTGTAATGATGTCTCCTTGAGAGAAATGGGGAGACTTGGGTCTGTTTTTAGAAAAGGAAGACTACCACTAAATATTATCTAAGATGACTTATATATGAAAATAATTCATTCTCCTTATTTCGTGGAAATGGGCCAATGAAGACGAGGGGCCTTCAGAATCTAATCACCTCCATATAATTGGGACTAAAGTAGGAGCATCTTCATTGTTAATTTTGGATCCGTATTGAATCCTTGTAACTATAACAGGACAGGTAAATTACAAAGGAGGAAACACAGACTCAGCGTACAGTAATTGTGCGCTGCCTGAAAACCGACAAGGATCTTTGAAGGGTAACGCTTTGTGTCTCTTACAAAGGACAAGGGATGTGGTTTAAGCTTTTTATCTCGCTCCTTTCCTCTCCCCTAAGAAAAGTATTAAGTATATATTACAATTGATTTTAGAGAGAACACAGTATTATTCCTGGAGGGAAGTAAATGGACAGAGATTTTTTTTTTCTTTTTAATGTCCATACACACACACTTTACACTTTGTTCACGCTACTACAAAATAACATACAGATATAGCAGAACTGAATTTTCCATAAAAGTTTTTGGGGCTGTTGTACAAGTAGTAGTCCTAAGCAAAATTACAGATAACACATCATGAAATTATAATAGGATATACCAAGTGATGTGAAGCTCTCCTACCTTAATTAATTCTGTATATTTTTTTTCACTTATTATTTATTAAGGATATAAAGAAACGTCCAACAGTTTTCTTTTCTAAACAAAATTTTTACAGCTGGTAAACATTTTGTAATTTTTTTTATGTAATAAAAAATAATATTTTTTTTTTTAGTTCCTTTATGTTCAGAAATATTTTTTTTAAAATAGAGAAAGCTCAAAATTGGGTAAAAACTTTTTTAAAAAAATTTGTTTACTACTAAAAGGATGGCTCAGCATAAACTAGACAAAAAATAGATTTCATAGATTAATAGATTGTAAGCCCCATATGGGACAGCGACTCATGTGAATGGTGAACATCTCTGTTCAGCTCTATAGAATATGTTGGTATTCCAAAAAGGAATATTTATTTTAAAGACCCGAAAAGATCACTCAAGTTTATATTCAAAAACACTCTTTATTTTTTAATATTTAGAACTATAACTTAGAAATATGTAATGAGATATATATATATATATATATATATATATATATATATATATATATAATTTATATATAATATATTGTAGAATTTTATATATATATATATATATATATATATATATATTATTAATTGTATATATTATAACTATAATATATAGAATTTTTTTTCCATTTTTTGAATTATAATATGTTTAGTCTTTACTAGGAATAACATTGCAGCAGACTTTATGAAAATATATTGCACATTTATTTTTCTATTCCATTCATTCATTTTCCATCCTATTCATTCACTTTAAAGAAGTGTCATCTCCTATAGTGGTTGCGTGAGCATCATGGGTAGGAATAATAATGACTGGACCTGACAAAGTCGATATTAAAAATCGTAAGGCAAAAAAAAAAAATCCATTTAGAGGAAATAATTCAATGGCTTTCTTAACCTAAGAGGATATGGTAGGTTAAAAAATGACTGCTAGACCCTGAGAAGTCTGGGACTGAGCGTGGAATATCTCTGACTGGCTGTGCTTCATTGAGAGGAGTGAAGGAAAGGGCAGTCTGCCTTTACACTCTTTCTTTATATGCCCTCGCATTTTGTTTTATTGATTTCCTTACTTAAAGCTACTGGAATGGTGACACTTTTTCATGGCGTAACAAAAGATGTGCTTCATCTATATTACTTAGCTCAAACACAATCTGGAGAGCCCTTGAAGGCTTCTTTCTAAACACTTGTACATGTGATGTTTTCTGGATAGGTTCACCAATATGTTTTTTTCTTTGTTTCTTCAAGTAAATATAGAATAAATGCTGAGACCAGCATTGTATCCCGTGTAACCCTACAAACCCCAGAGAAGATATTTACTTTACTTTATGACTTCACTAAAGGCTGTGCACATTTTCCAACCAGTATATGTATTACCATTGCATTTACAATAAAAATATGAAACAACATTGAGATAAAGATAAATATCAGTCTATGTATACAGCTCCTATACAGACCAATGGGTTTCCTGATTCCTGTAAACAACTGTGATTCCGCAGTCATATTCCTCTCCATCTCTCTCCTACTTCTCAGTAGTATGTGGTACAAAATATTGTGCATCAACTGTACAGAAAGGGTTGTCCGTTTTGGACAATGTCTTTGCCATATGGCCTATTTGGGCCTTGGGAGATTAATGGAGAACTTTGTGATATGAGCCATAACGGATTACCATTGCAAAGCGTGACTCTTGTTCTAGAGCAGGGGGTCTCCAACTGCCAGTCCGTGGACCAGGATCAGGCTTTTGTGGGTTTCTTGCCAATCCATGGGGCAAAATAATTGGATCGGCAAGAAACCTACTGGAATGGTGACACTTTTTCATAGCATAACAAAAGATGTGCTTCATCTATATTACTTAGCTCAAACACAATTCGGAGAGCCCTTGAAGGCTTCTTCAAGGGCACTAGGGCCTACGTCGCACTAGCGCCTAGCCGTTACTATGGTAATGTGTATGTATACTGTACAATATTGGGTAACGCAGTATCCTGTAGCTTCTAAGGATGTCGTACTACCTGATAGTTTACATGTTATCATAGCAACGTGGCCTAACGTGTTCTAGAGAACCTGGCAGGTCCACTAAATACATGGATATTAGTTGAGCTGGTTAGAGGAGAAGAAATATGGCTGCTTTTCCTGTTGATAACTACTGAATGTTGAGTTTTGTACCAGCATGAACTCTTATTCCATTTAGAGTCCATTGATCTCCATGATAGGAGATAAATAATGTAATAGATACGTATAGTACATTCTATGTGAAAAGATAGGGTTTGGCTGCAGCACCTTAACCTTTAAGTACTATCATGGTTTCTATCATTATGATATGTTCATGGTAGTCGTGTAGAATAGGCACCATGATAGTACTTAAGGGTTAAAGAGTCTTATAGCTAGTAGAGTTTCGTGGATCGTGCAGACACTTACCTGTCATTTTGTTTCATTGTGCAATCTATGTGGCAGGAGAGGGCTATGCTAATATTAAAGATAAAAAATGACCTGTCTGATCATGCCTTGGTCAGTGCAATGAGATAAAGCAAAAGTATTGAAACGTGACTGTTTTAGTAATACCAAGATCTACAAATTTTAAGACTTAACCAAACAACTCACCCCACCCCCTTGTCCGCCATAAAGTCGCTTTTTTTCTCAGTTTCTGTTATTTCATTCTTACCATTTTCTAAAAAAAAAAAAAAAGAAAAAAAGAAGGAACCATAACACTACTAAAGAAACACAAAGCTCTATGCTAGATGGATCTGATCATATAAAAAGTTATGTTAAAGCCGAGCTGTACATTAGAGGGCGGCAGCAGGGGCCAGCAGACAGCTTGATCTACACACTCCTTATCAGGATTTGCAGCACACTTCAACAGCCTCTCAGATTTATAACTCACCAAAGCATTGACAATTGTCAAAGTTATACGAGCGCGCACAACAAAGGTCTTTGATTCTGAACTCTATTTATCCCACTTGAGCCAAGTCTTCTTTTCACTCATGTGCGAGAACTTATGATGACCTAAAATCCCTCTATTTGTGACAGAATTGTGTGTTTCTTGAAACAAAACAATGACAATAAATAAGGGCGCTGTGAAGGTTGCGAGCCTCTTACTGATGCCATAGCTTTCTTAGACATCAGCAGAAAGTATATGGATACTATGTGACCTCTATACACAAGAAAGTAAATATTAAGTGGATTAATGGGGTCACAGGTAATAAATCTATATGGGCATTTCACTTTTTCATATGTATCTATCATCTATCTATCTAATATAGCACAAACTCTATACGGTGAAGGAAGGTTACATTATGAGAAAGGAAACATTTCTTTCTTTCTTTCTTTCTTTCTTTCTTTCTTTCTTTCTTTCTTTCTTTCTTTCTTTCTTCCCACCCTCCATCCTTCCTTCCTTTCTTTCTTTTTTCCTTCTTTCTTTCTTTCTTTCTTTCTTTCTTTCTTTCTTTCTTTCTTTCTTTCTTTCTTTCTTTCTTTCTTTCTTTCTTTCTTTCTTTCTTTCTCTCTCTCTCTTTCTTTCTTTCTTCCCACCCTCCATCCTCCATCCTTCCTTCCTTTCTTTTTTCCTTTCTTTCTTTCTTTCTTTCTTTCCTTCCTTCTTTCCTTCTTTCATAACTCCCTTCCTTTTTTCCTATTATGAGAAATGAAACATTACTAAAATACGGGTGAATAATATCTTTATTTCTTTTTCTCTCTCTTTCTCTCTCTTTCTCTCTCTTTCTCTCTCTTTCCTTCCTTTCTTCCTTCCTTCCTTTCCTTCCTTCCTTCTTTCCTTCCTTCCTTCCTTCCTTTTTTCCTTCCTTCCTTATGATAGATGATATTATGAGAGATGAAATATTGCTAAAATATGCGTGAATAAAATATTTCTTTCTTTTCTCCCTTTCTTCTTTCCTTCCTTCCTTCTTTCCTTCCTCCCTTCCTTTTTTCCTATTATGAGAGATGAAACATTACTAAAATACGGGTGAATAAGATTTTCCTTCCTTCCTTCCTTCCTTCCTTCCTTCCTTCCTTCCTTCCTTCCTTCCTTCCTTCCTTCCTTCCTTCCTTCCTTCCTTCCTTCCTTCCTTCCTTCCTTCCTTCCTTCCTCCCTCCCTTCCTCCCTCCCTCCCTCCCTCCCTTCCTTCCTTTCCCTTTTCTTTCTTTCTTTCTTTCTTTCTTTCTTTCTTTCTTTCTTTCTTTCTTTCTTTCTTTCTTTCTTTCTTTCTTTCTCTCTTTCTTTTTTCATTTCAAAGTTACATTATATAGTGTATTAGATATATAGAGAGATTGATAATTTCTATTTCATACATATTTTTTAGATATGAAATACTAAGACCTATAATATCATATCATCTTGTTTTGTGTTTTTTTAAATATTTGAATATTTTCCTGGAATATGTTATACATAAGCTATAGGCTATAGCTTTGTGGCCTGATCTCAATGATTTAATTAATTGTTCGCTCATCTTGACACACATCTACAGACCTTTCTATTATTTTCCTATTCATCAACCTGACATATTCTGAAATCCTGGAGGGTCTCACAATTTTTTTTTTCTCGTTAAATCTATAATATGTTAACCAGCCATCTTCCATTTTTAATGTATGGCGCTTAAACTGGGGAATCCCCAACAGCTATAATGTAATGTGAAAAGGCTGATAAGATCCCTCATTCCTCAGGCATTAACCTTTTAATGTGGCATTAGAATGAAAGATAGCTTCTAGAACATCCAATAGTCTCTTGTTTTGATGACATTATAAGTCCCTGTTGGCTAGTGGCGGCCATATTGATTTTTAGAAATAATAAATAATAGAAAAGCATAAAAAGTAAAACTGAAATGTTCACATTATGCCTGTTAAAATACTTTAAAGCTACAGTAGGGTTACTGTCAGAACATCATTGATGGAAAATAAATAGCCTTCTTTATTTAATTTTTTTAGATATTTACCGTATGACAGAATATTTTTGATATGTACAGTTTTTATAATAGAGCTGCATTAAACCTACAGACTTTCATACTTTTATTATAGGAAGATGAGCAGGTACCATACGCAACAAAGATCCAATGGCATTCTTCTCAGATTGCGGTATTAACTGTCTATCGAAATGTGCCCGAGGAATGATAAGAATGGTTTCACGTGGTTGTGTCATGTTAACTCGGATCGTTGTCCCCTGCAGCATGATCCGGGATTGGCGATACGTCACCATGATATCCAGGAGCCTATTGAAGGAACCAAGGCCTGTCATCACTATGTCATAGGCATCCTGTAATACATGTCAATGGATTTTACAATAAACTGCAATACATTAGTAAAAATTAAAAAGTTTAAAAAAATTGAAATAAACTTTCAAAATATTCCCCTTTCTCTAAATCACATCTAAAAATAATTGAAAGGTGTTCCTGCATCTAAAAATGCCAGAAATAGAAACATAAAAATCCCAATATCTTATGCATTTTAAGCCTATATCGGCCTTAGTCTTAGCCTGATAAAAGATACATGGATACATGGAGGTTTTTTCTAGTTAAAGCACTATCTGTAGGATCCATATTATAGAGATCCAATACTGTATGTCCACAAGCACAAGACAATACTAAAGAAGTTGGGATTACTAATCTTTGTTAGGATGAATAGACTGAATACCTGGAATGCAATAGAATTAAGATAAGATTACTAATACATAGTAAGAATTCTCAATGGTATACAAGAGTATTTTGTAACCCACACAAACCTGTTTAAAATTTCTCAATATGTACAATGAATGTTTGGCATTAAGATGTATATGCAAATGTTAAATTTGTAGGAAAATATTAAACTTAATTTGCAATACCACATATGACCATGAGGTGTGCTGTTGAGATCATGTCAAAGATTAACAGTGAGTTATTCAATCATTAGTGATGCTTCCCATAATTCAGAACTCATTGTACTGTATGGGATTTCCTCACTCTCATCAGTGAATTTTTTATGTGATTGCTAAAAACACCTCAGAAAACTTTTGATATATTCACATCTGAAACTGCAATTAACACCTTTTCTCAGGTCGCCCCACAAGATTAATTTTCCCAACATAGATTAATGCAAATGCTTGCTAAAGTGTTTTGAAAATATTTTCTCTATTAATCTCAATCAACAGCAGATTACCGCCTGGGTAAGTAATGAAGTTGTTATGGCGTTTCGTCAAGAAAAAAAAAAAAAGAAGCAAATAAAAAATAAGAAAAAAACAGCTGCGTGGAACCTTTAAAAGCTCTGGAAAATTCTGTCAATGTTCAGAGGATTAAAATTCTGAATTCTACAGCTGTGAAATAATTTTTTACTCTTGGATAAACTCTCAACCCTGGTAAAAATGTCCAAATTGACATCTAAAAATGCATTTATATTTCACAGTAAAAGTCATTTAAAAATTTATATTTATGCCGTTATCTCCCCTACTTAAAAAATAAAACATCTCCATCATGTGTTAGTGCCAAGTCGTAAAAGCCATTCAGCCGTTCCATTATGAGGGTAGCGCTGGTGGCACCACAAAAAATTCATTTTTTAAAGGCACTTAAAATTGTTACCCTTATTGTCTGTATCAATCTACCATTGGCAATGGAACATTGTGAAAACAGACACTTCCCAGAAGTCGTATGGGGTAACGGCAGGAAATTATTCTTTTTTTTTTTTCTTCCAAAAAGAATATAAAAAATAAAGTGCTGCTTCTCTATTGTGTAGATCTGAGAGGGATGAACTGTTAAAAAAGCCACATGTACCTTGTGATAAAATATTTATTGGCTTGATCAAGATGATTTAAAATGCCAATTCAATAGCAGATAAACAAGGCGGCCATCGTCGCCTTCATTCAAAAGATGGAGAAAATCCAAAATGAAAATAATTCTGGGCTAGGTTTTCTTTTCTCAGCCTTAAAACCTAATGTGTAACGCAAATGAAACAAAATATGTAAGATATAAAATTAAGGATTGTTTTTTTGGACAGATAGGATCTTGAATTTATTATACTGCATTATTACTATGACTACTACTACAATTATATATACAGGTAACTCTACCGTCTAGGCATTCTCAGCGCTTTCATGTTTGTCCAATGTGATATAATATTGAACAATAAATCAACATATTACATATGACGTTGAGATGTTATTTGAAGTCACTAGGCTCTAGTACAAAATCCGTAATAGGCTTCGTCACCCACCATGTGCCATTTTTAATACTGATACTTTATGTGGTAGAGGAACCTTTTGTCCACCTCAGGCCGTAGGGAAGGGTACAACTGCTATCTTTACACCCCTATAACTTTTCAATATCTTAGGTATTACTAAGGGGGCGCTCACACTTGCACCATGCCCGCTCACTAGGTCTCCATCCTATTCCCCAGAGAAATTGCATAGGGGATGGCTTTCCAGTGGTTAGTTTTAAAACCCATTCATTTGGGCCGGACACAAAGTCAGACTTGCAGGACTTTGTGTCCGGCCAAAAAAAATGGTTTCACCGTGGAGAGTCTGTGGTGGTTTGCTTTTTAAAACCCATTCAAATGAATCGGTTATAAAACTGAAAACCGGGAAGTCGTACCCTATCCAGTTTCTCTGCGGAATAGGATGGAGACCCGGTGAGCGGGCATGGGCGTGTGAACACCTCCTAATACTACAGCAAAAAAGTTTATTTATCTTTATTGTGGTTTTTTTATATCCTTTTTCTCCCTATTTTTTTCAAAAATCATTTTTCAACAGTGAATAAGTCATTTGCCCTATCAAAATTCTCCATTGCCATTTATAATCCCTGATTATTACATTTTTAAAGGAAATGTCCAGTTTTAGAATAACATGGCTGCTTATTTCTAAAAACAGTGCCATGTACTGTGTCCAATATTGCAACTCAACATCACTGACATGAAGGATCCCCAGCCTGTCATCACTGTGTCATAGGCAGCCTGTAATACATGTCAAAGGATTTTATAATAAACTGCAAAATATTAGAGAAATTTAAAAAGTTTTTAAAAAAAAAAAAAAAAAAATCCCTTGGCACTGTTTTTGGAATAATGTCACCATATTTTCTGGAGATTTCTTTAGATTTGCTGAATCACTGGTTCGGGGGAAATAAGGACTTGAAAAGGGGGTGGGTTTTTTGGTGTTTCATTTTATTAATTTGAAATAGTTTTTTAATATACAGTCATTTTGTTATCAAGATCAATTTTCTTACTATTTTTTTCAGGCGGGCCCATGGATTCAGTATAGTATTAGAATTATTTTTTAATCAAAGATAAGATAATCCTTTAATAGTCCCACATTGGGGAAATTTCAGAATTTTAGATTTCAGATTACAGCATATGGAAATTTTGAAATACTTATTTTAAGTTTCTGTGTGTGAAAAATGTTGGAATATATTGTGATTCATTTTTGTTATCTAAAATTAAGAAAAATATTAAGGTAAAGTCTATTCAACTGGTTTGGTATCTGAATACTCTATTTATAAATGGCACAAAATTGACCAAAATTGTTAAGCTTGTTATTACATCGACTTTTGTTCCGATTTTATTTCACCTTAAATGTGTTAACAAAATGGGACTTTTTTGTGCCGCTGCAGCATTCACAAAGACATCTAGTACTATTATTTCCTAGGCAGCTATGTTAAACTAACTCTTTATATATATACTGCACCTTTGTGATGTCTCTGGGATGTCAACTCATGTGAGCTATGTTTTATAATGGTATTTACTTTCCTAATTGCCTCTTCGCTTTGTCTCGATAGTCAGTCCTTCATTGTTATAATGTAATATTCTGAGAACTCACTGCACAGCCACGCTGCATTAATATTGTCCAATTTATTTCAAAATTGCCTTCAGAATATTAATCCTTAACAATCTCTCGATGCAAGGACTTCGATGCTGTGCAGTCTGTAGATATGGATAGAACAGCCATAGCTGAGAGGCAGATGGAGAGCTATGATATGTAAAATGTGATGTTATGGTCTGCGGATTAATTGTATATCGAAGTGTCCTATAATGTCCAATATGTTGGCAAGTGATCGTAATAAGATATTTTAGATTATATATATATATATATATATATATATATATATATATATATATATAGTCATTTGCCATTATAGTCTATGGTCACAGTAGGTGAGCACTACAAATAGTGCTGGGACTGCTTCGTCTGATTTTCCATGGCACTATGGTTACAACGTATAGGCTCCTCCAATATCACATCAGTGTCCTCACTCCCAAAATGTGCAGACACAGTGCCAGAAGGGAGCAACAGGAACATTAAGATAAAAAAAGGAAACAAAGTAGATTTTGATGTATTTTATAATGAGACTAAATAAGATATAACGTAACTAAATAGGCAAAATAATATGCTCTATTTGCCTAAAGTACACCATTTAGATTGTGAGTATGGGGGAGAATGGGTGTTGTAAAGAGAAGCTGGGGATTCAGAAGAAGGGTCACTTCAAACACATATTTCAAGTATTCATGTATATAAAAAGTAGATCCATGGTTCTGGTGTTGTATGAAAGATTCTCAGCTTTCATACGCTGCCAAGATCTCAGTTATATTGGTATTATTTTTGGAGATATTGCCAGTCACAGTCAGGATATTGGAACTGTATATATGCTGAGAATTTGAGCTTTCATATGACAACAGAACCATGGTTCTATGTTTTATAATGCCTGAGATAAAAGTGCATGAAGTGACCTTACCCAGCCACAGCTATTCTATGTTTTGCCCATACTCACATGCTCATAGAGAAACGGGGGACATAAAGTATATTTCAGTGCAGTATTTAATGGAGAGGAACCAAAATCTGTTAATAAAGGTAAAGTATATAACAACATTTACTAATAACACAAATGCTGTCAGAAAAGCCAAAGTTGTTCAAAAATTTAGGTACGCTTTAAGATGAAAGGTCATGACCCTTGAAGCTGAAAAGAAACCAGTAGTATTTCGAAATCAGCTCTGGATGTGACTAGAGTAAAGGATGTGATAGAATACAAGATCAGTAGAGTTGAGCGATCGTGTTCGGAAAAGATTGGATTCTGATTGGCGATCGAGAAAATTTCATGATCGCCATCACACGATCTTTTTATGTGGGATCAAGATAAAATAATTCTACATCATCTTATCTTATAAAGGTACATTTACACTGTTGTTCACATGCGCCATAGGATGAAAGCAATGGACATTAAGTGATGGGGCAGCTGGAACCCTCTGTCTGATGTCCATCTGTATCCTCTCTTATGTAAAAAATAACACTTATCTGTTGACTAATTCATAATGTCCAGGAGGGGTAACAGAGGAACTGCAAATTACAGAGTCATTAAACAAGATGCCCCAACTCTATTTCATGGGGAATGCAAGTCTTTTCTAAATCCGATATGTCAGGAGAGGTGACAAGAAAGTAAAACTTATACAACGTATGCCAAGAGCAGTGTCTGAAGAGTCAATGCCTATGTTTATATAACAGAACGCATCACTTTTTTTTGCGGTGTGTTCCTTTAAGGCAGCGTGTACAGTCATTTCACTATAATAATCCATTTTAAGCCAAGAAAACCCGGTCTGACAGCAGATATATCTGAACAATGATCCTGTGCCAGCATTTTTGTATCACAGGTTTATATAATCAGCCAAATATCTGAGGATTGTCTGAGATATCTACAGGCGAATTTATTACACCAGCAGGAATACTGCTTTCCACATGAAAAATTGTTTTAAAACAAATTCATGAACCCAGGGCTATTAGGCATGAAAGTGACTTCTCTGCTTAATTCACTACATTTAAAGGTCTCCTGCCGGAATTAATTTTGCAGGATGAAATAATACACTTAACACATTCCCTTACATAACTACAACTGGACGATGGTGTATGCTAAAAACAGCCACACTGGTGATTTATTTTTAGAGTAAAATCTACAGGATAATGCAAGCAGTAAGATATAAATGATCATTGCCTTCCAGACCGGCTCGCATATATATATAGCTTTTACCCACGACTTCGTCTGCGGTGATTTGAGAATTGGGCGGACACAGACGTGTGAAACTGTAAAAGTGCTTTAAAAAGTTTGGTTGGCTAGCAAATGTGATGTGATGTGTTATATTGTGTATGTAGTGATACAGACAATGTGATGTGTTATATTATGTATGTCGTGATACAGACAATGTGATGTGTTGTATTGTGTATGTCGTGATACAGACAATGTGATGTGTTGTATTGTGTATGTAGTGATACAGACAATGTGATGTGTTGTATTGTGTATGTCGTGGTACAGACAATGTGATGTGTTGTATTGTGTATGTAGTGATACAGACAATGTGATGTGCTGTATTGTGTATGTCGTGATACAGACAATGTGATGTGTTGTATTGTGTATGTCGTGATACAGACAATGTGATGTGTTGTATTGTGTATGTAGTGATACAGACAATGTGATGTGTTGTATTGTGTATGTCGTGATACAGACAATGTGATGTGTTGTATTGTGTATGTCGTGATACAGACAATGTGATGTGCTGTATTGTGTATGTAGTGATACAGACAATGTGATGTGTTGTATTGTGTATGTAGTGATACAGACAATGTGATGTGTTGTATTGTGTATGTCGTGATACAGACAATGTGATGTGTTGTATTGTGTATGTAGTGATACAGACAATGTGATGTGTTGTATTGTGTATGTAGTGATACAGACAATGTGATGTGTTGTATTGTGTATGTAGTGATACAGACAATGTGATGTGTTGTATTGTGTATGTAGTGATACAGACAATGTGATCTGTTATATTGTGTATGTAGCGATACAGACAATGTGATCTGTTATATTGTGTATGTAGCGATACAGACAATGTGATCTGTTATATTGTGTATGTAGCGATACAGACAATGTGATCTGTTATATTGTGTATGTAGTAATACAGACAATGTGATCTGTTATATAGTGGAAAGCTATATGTAAATGTGAGTGAGTAGAGTGAGGGCTACTCCTAAGGTGACAGTAAGGAGTGTGCAGGCAGGAAATGCCAGGCAGTGTGTGTGAGTCTATAGCTGGGGCTAGGAGTCCTGCTTTTGTGAGTCTCCTGCTAGGAAGCCATGTTGTTTAGTGGCACCAAAAGTAGCCTGTGACTCAATCCTAAGGGAAAACTATGTTTGTGGAAAATTGCACGCAAATCCGTCCAGGCGTTTTAGCGTGATTGAGGAACAAACATCCACACTCACAAACATCCAAACACACAAACTTTCACACTTATAATATTAGTAGGATATATATATATATATATATATATATATATATATATATATATATATAGTGTATTACTGGTATGTTTCACTTAGGGACTAGGGAGGGGGCTTACTGCAATACCATAGAACTAGGTCCAGCCAATAAGCTACATTCTGTGCCTGTAGGCAGCAAAAAAGTACATCCTCTGCCAGAATCATAGTTAAGGAAGACTTCTCCGAGGGCACCAGTCCCACATGCTAGGTGTCTGCTGGATGCCAATATGCCACTTTGCTTTGGCATGGGTAGTTATAGGTCCAGGACATTAAAAAAAAAAGGAAAACCTAACTAGGACTCTATCTCCTGTCTGCCTACTTGTGACAAACAGGCTAGGAGTCCAGGCACAAGTCTAGAGGGTCAGTAGTTGGTCCTTATCCCTGACTAGGGTCCATGGTGAAGGATGGGACAATAGAAGAAACAGACATACAGCAATTTCAAGGAGGTGATCTTTTCACATGGTAGTTACAAGTTACTTAAAAATCCGATGACATGCACAGCTTGATAGTTGCAGTCTTTAATAGGGCAGCAGTCTAAATTATACAACTTGTTAGCTACAGTCTCTAGTACAGGCTTTGATGGTTGCAGTCTCCAATAGGCCACATACACTTGTCAGCTGCAGTCTGTAGTAGTACACAGCATGAAAGACAGTCGCTATTTGTATACAGCTTTACAGTTACAAATTATAGTAGTACAAAGCTTGGTGGTTGTAATCTCCAATAGGACACATGCATTTAACAGCTACAGTCTTTATTAGTATACTGCTTGGTGGTTGCAGTCTCCAACAGGGCACATATGCTTATCAGCTACAGTCTCTACTAGTACACAGCTTGAAAGATACAGTCTCTAGTAGTGCACAGCTTGATAGTTACAGATTATATTAGTACACAGCTTGGTGGTTTCAACCTCCAATGGGACACATAAGTTTAACAGCTACAATCTTTGGTAGTACACAGCTTGGCGGTTTCAATCTCCAATAGGACACATAACTTTAAGAGCCACAGTCTTTAGTATTACACAGCTTGACAGTTACAGTTTCTAACAGTGCACAGCTTGATGGTTACAAACTCAAGGGCACATAGATTTATCAATTACAGTTTCTAGTAGTACACATCTTGTTGGCTGCAGCATAGTGGTTGTAGTCTCTAGTAGTACACACCTTGGATGTTAATAGTTTTTAACAGGACACTCAACTTAATGGCTTCAGGCTTTTACAGATGAACAAAGCAACCTATGGAAAGAGGTCGTAGCAGAGCTGCAATGTTATGTCATAGTCTCAGTTTTTGGTCACACTAATATCCACATTACAGGTACAGCATTCCACAACCTCTTGCAATTTCCACAGGGAACCTTTTAGTCTCCTTCTCTCCCTGGCAACCTCCAGTTGGGCTGCAATTTAAGCTGTCACCAGCTGACCACTCAGTAAGATTCCTATAACCCCAGACCCAGTAGCTGCTAATCCCTCTCAGATGTACTCAGAGCACGAGTGCAGCTTTAGGCAGTACACTGTGCATAACACATGCTATACACAAGAGGCATGCCAGTCAAGCACCCAAAATGTGGGACTGTCCAACTCTATCTGGGTCAGTTATGGAGACCCCCACTAACAAAGAGCCCAGTGTAAATGCACCGTTTGTCCTATGGTTTGCCCTACTTCTATTTAAGTAATTCTATTAAGTTTCCCTTCACTATAACAAATTACCCATCACAATGCATGAATACATAGAAGCAGATATGAATTTACAATGTAACTCTAACCTCAGAAAATAATAGAGAAGGTCCTTGTCAGCCTACTCAGTGAGGAGGGGTCTGTCACCTTAAGTCCATTAAACCCCTTATTAATCTTGCAGTTGTACAAGTATTTGTTTGAAAAAGACTAGCGTATAATCCCTCATGAAAATCCTTCATGTGCCCCTGAAGACAGATAAACTCCCAGAAGTCGTTCACTTCAGATATCGCATCAAGCTGCCTTTAACTGCAAAACACATCAAGTCAAGACTCATCATTGCAGAATTTCCCTTTGTTTATGGCTGTCTTAAAACACCAGTGAAACGCTGCTATTAGATAAGTGCTCTGAGTCTAATTTGTCAGTCATTATATAACCTTGAAGGAAGGGAAACATCTTGAGAGGTTTTGCAGGATTCTAAATACAAGATGCACAGATCTCATAAACTCTGACTATTAACTTTTTATGACACATTTAAGTAGGATGAGCATCTCTTCTTGTTTTCCCCTCTTGGTGTTCCTCGTGCCCTTAGTTTACTAGTAGAAAAACCAATCAGATCAACACAATGTTTTTAGAATTTTTTTTTTTGGAAACAATGTCACCTCCGTGGGTAAACTTAGAGGGGGGCTGCTAGTATCCGGAAAAGATCTCTCCCTTTAACAATCCAGGATAAAATATAACAATAAAAGGAATGGATTGCCATTAGTTAAAATAATTAATTTATTAAAACTAGAGATGAGCGAACACTAAAATGTTCGAGGTTCGAAATTCGATTCGAACAGCCGCTCACTGTTCGAGTGTTCGAATGGGTTTCGAACCCCATTATAGTCTATGGGGAACATAAACTCGTTAAGGGGGAAACCCAAATTCGTGTCTGGAGGGTCACCAAGTCCACTATGACACCCCAGGAAATGATACCAACACCCTGGAATGACACTGGGACAGCAGGGGAAGCATGTCTGGGGGCATAAAAGTCACTTTATTTCATGGAAATCCCTGTCAGTTTGCGATTTTCGCAAGCTAACTTTTCCCCATAGAAATGCATTGGCCAGTGCTGATTGGCCAGAGTACGGAACTCGACCAATCAGCGCTGGCTCTGCTGGAGGAGGCGGAGTCTAAGATCGCTCCACACCAGTCTCCATTCAGGTCCGACCTTAGACTCCGCCTCCTCCGGCAGAGCCAGCGCTGATTGGCCGAAGGCTGGCCAATGCATTCCTATGCGAATGCAGACTTAGCAGTGCTGAGTCAGTTTTGCTCAACTACACATCTGATGCACACTCGGCACTGCTACATCAGATGTAGCAATCTGATGTAGCAGAGCCGAGGGTGCACTAGAACCCCTGTGCAAACTCAGTTCACGCTAATAGAATGCATTGGCCAGCGCTGATTGGCCAATGCATTCTATTAGCCCGATGAAGTAGAGCTGAATGTGTGTGCTAAGCACACTCATTCAGCACTGCTTCATCACGCCAATACAATGCATTAGCCAGTGCTGATTGGCCAGAGTACGGAATTCGGCCAATCAGCGCTGGCTCTGCTGGAGGAGGCGGAGTCTAAGGTCGGACCTGAATGGAGACTGGTGTGGAGCGATCTTAGACTCCGCCTCCTCCAGCAGAGCCAGCGCTGATTGGCCGAATTCCGTACTCTGGCCAATCAGCACTGGCTAATGCATTGTATTGGCGTGATGAAGCAGTGCTGAATGTGTGTGCTTAGCACACACATTCAGCTCTACTTCATCGGGCTAATAGAATGCATTGGCCAGCGCTGATTGGCCGAATTCCGTACTCTGGCCAATCAGTGCTGGCCAATGCATTCTATTAGCTTGATGAAGCAGAGTGTGCACAAGGGTTCAAGCGCACCCTCGGCTCTGATGTAGCAGAGCCGAGGCTGCACAAGGGTTCAAGCGCACCCTCGGCTCTGATGTAGGAGAGCCGAGGGTGCACTTGAACCCTTGTGCACCCTCAGCTCTGCTACATCAGAGCCGAGGGTGCGCTTGAACCCTTGTGCACACTCTGCTTCATCAAGCTAATAGAATGCATTGGCCAGCGCTGATTGGCCAATGTATTCTATTAGCCTGATGAAGTAGAGCTGAATGTGTGTGCTAAGCACACACATTCAGCTCTACTTCATCGGGCTAATAGAATGCATTGGCCAGCGCTGATTGGCCAGAGTACGGAACTCGACCAATCAGCGCTGGCTCTGCTGGAGGAGGCGGAGTCTAAGATCGCTCCACACCAGTCTCCATTCAGGTCCGACCTTAGACTCCGCCTCCTCCAGCAGAGCCAGCGCTGATTGGCCGAATTCCGTACTCTGGCCAATCAGCACTGGCTAATGCATTGTATTGGCGTGATGAAGCAGTGCTGAATGTGTGTGCTTAGCACACACATTCAGCTCTACTTCATCGGGCTAATAGAATGCATTGGCCAATCAGCGCTGGCCAATGCATTCTATTAGCGTGAACTGAGTTTGCACAGGGGTTCTAGTGCACCCTCGGCTCTGCTACATCAGATTGCTACATCTGATGTAGCAGTGCCGAGTGTGCATCAGATGTGTAGTTGAGCAAAACTGACTCAGCACTGCTAAGTCTCTGCATTCGCATAGGAATGCATTGGCCAGCCTTCGGCCAATCAGCGCTGGCTCTGCCGGAGGAGGCGGAGTCTAAGGTCGGACCTGAATGGAGACTGGTGTGGAGCGATCTTAGACTCCGCCTCCTCCAGCAGAGCCAGCGCTGATTGGTCGAGTTCCGTACTCTGGCCAATCAGCGCTGGCCAATGCATTCTATTAGCCCGATGAAGTAGAGCTGAATGTGTGTGCTTAGCACACACATTCAGCTCTACTTCATCAGGCTAATAGAATACATTGGCCAATCAGCGCTGGCCAATGCATTCTATTAGCTTGATGAAGCAGTGTGTGCACAAGGGTTCAAGCGCACCCTCGGCTCTGATGTAGCAGAGCCGAGGCTGCACAAGGGTTCAAGCGCACCCTCGGCTCTGATGTAGGAGAGCCGAGGGTGCACTTGAACCCTTGTGCACCCTCGGCTCTGCTACATCAGAGCCGAGGGTGCGCTTGAACCCTTGTGCACACTCTGCTTCATCAAGCTAATAGAATGCATTGGCCAGCACTGATTGGCCAGAGTACGGAATTCGGCCAATCAGCGCTGGCCAATGCATCCCTATGGGAAAAAGTTTATCTCACAAAAATCACAATTACACACCCGATAGAGCCCCAAAAAGTTATTTTTAATAACATTCCCCCATAAATAAAGGTTATCCCTAGCTATCCCTGCCTGTACAGCTATCCCTGTCTCATAGTCACAAAGTTCACATTCTCATATGACCCGGATTTGAAATCCACTATTCGTCTAAAATGGAGGTCACCTGATTTCGGCAGCCAATGACTTTTTCCAATTTTTTTCAATGCCCCCGGTGTCGTAGTTCCTGTCCCACCTCCCCTGCGCTGTTATTGGTGCAAAAAAGGCGCCAGGGAAGGTGGGAGGGGAATCGAATTTTGGCGCACTTTACCACGTGGTGTTCGATTCGATTCGAACATGGCGAACACCCTGATATCCGATCGAACATGTGTTCGATAGAACACTGTTCGCTCATCTCTAATTAAAACCAGATATAGAAATATGTCACTTTTTTTGCTTTTAATTTTTGATTTATAATTTGTTTGTTTTTTTGCACGTTATTATGAGGACTGCCTTCTTGCGTAAGTTTTTCCTCTGTTCTAACAGCATTTAGTGATATGCATTACAGCCTAGTCATCCCCTTAGGCAGTGCTTAAATTGGGAAACAATTTTAGGGGGGACTCTGAAATAATTAAATAATTAACCTCCCTTCAACCGACCTCCTTCCCCCCTGAAGACCCCAACTGACTAACCCCTCCCACACACACACACGATTATGCCCCATAGTGGCCCCTGAACACAGTATTATGCCCCATAGTGATCCCTGAACACAGTATTATGCCCCATAGTGGCTCCTGCACACAGTATTATGCCCCATAGTGATCCCTGCACACAGTATTATGCCCCATAGTGGCCCCTGAACACAGTATTATACCCCATAGTGGCCCCTGCACACAGTATTATGTCCCATAGTGACCCTTGCACACAGTATTATACCCCACAGTGGCCCCTGCACACAGTATTATACCCCATAGTGGCCCCTGAACACAGTATTATGCCCCATAGTGACCCCTGCACACAGTATTATGCCCCATAGTGACCCCTGAAAACAGTATTATGCCCCATAGTGGTCCCTGCACACAATATTATGACCCATAGTCGCCCCTGAACACAGTATTATGCCCCATAGTGACCCCTGCACACAGTATTATGCCCCATAGTGACCCCTGCACACAGTATTATGCCCCATAGTGTTCCCTGCACACAATATTATGCCCCATAGTGGCCCCTGAACACAGTATTATGCCCCATAGTGACCCCTGCACACAGTATTACAATTATTATACTCTCAGATCTTTTCAGACCCCAGAGAATAATAATTGGAGGACCAGGGGAGGGTACAAACATGAAAAAGACTGTTGCTTACCTCTCCTGGGCTCCAGCACACTCCCTGCTGTTGTCAGCCATCTTCAATGATGGAAGAGGCATCACTTAAGCCGAGCTTGCATCTCGATGCATAAGGACGCAAGCCCGGCCCACATGATGTATGTAATGTCACCAAGTAGGCCTGAAGCCTTCCAGATTCAGGAGAGGAAAGTAATAGTGTTTTTTATGTTCCCTCACCTCTCCTAGCCCCCTATTCAGGGGACTGAAAAGACCCCCAGGTATAATGATAGCGATGTTTGTGGGGTTCTTTATACCTGAGTCCTGGAGCTTCTCAACCCAATTTAAGCACTGCCCATACATAGAGGATATAGACTGTGACATCATCTGTAACTTCTATTGTAAAGCTTATATTGGTGTTATCTTCTATTGTTATGTTATTTGTCTTGTCTGTGATGTAAATAAGGTGATTTCTATGAAGAAAAGCCCATGCAGGGTTGACAAGAATCTATTAGGCTGTCTTCACACAGAGGAATTTACCATGGATATGTAGGCAGATTTTGCCCCCAAATCCGGAGCAGATTCCAGCCAGAATCTACCTCCCACTGTAATTATTCAGTATAGTGTGTCATTTATGCGTTTATATCAAGAAGTCAAGGAGGTGGAGCTATCAATGATTGACAGTACCTCCCTATGACTGTGCATACACAACTTACAACCACTGATAGAACTGTCTTCTTGACTTTTTAACTTAAAAAGAGCAGATTTCAATGGTTAAATGAATAAAAGATTATATTATATTGGTAATCAGAAGAGCTGCAATATATGGTTCTATCTTTAACTGAATGATGAGCATGTAATACCCTTTATCTCCTGTAGTGGCCACTGCAGAAGGAGGCTCACCCATGTGACACAGGTAACTACTATGGATCACTGGGGGTTTCAGCTGCCCAACCCCTTTAACTGTAGAGTCATGGACAGGGACTGGCAAAGCAGTCAGGTAATCACACAATACAGAATTGAAGGAGCCGCATTAGTGAAGGTTCTAAAATGTACAATGGAATGAAAATATGATCTGAGTACAAGTCTTGTAGTACGGATCTGTGTAATGACTCCATTTCACTAGCGAGACATTTACATTTTCTGTTGCTGGCTGAAGGTCCTTACACTACACGGTATAATTGATCCAGATATGGACTAATTAAAGTTTAATATTACATGGGGAAAAAAATAGGCGTTAAGGGGAAAGGTATAAAAACAAGCGAATGAAAAATAGGCATGACCTTTTCTGTATCCCTTCTAGTACAACAATATATTCCTAATTGACTCAATGGCGTTGTCAAATTTTATGCAGGTATGATCATCCGGCACGGTGTATGAAGTCTAATGAAGTTATTCCTTATATTTTACTAGTGATGGCAATAGAATACATAGAGAAGGGAAGATTAGGAAATAGAAAGGCTCCTATTGGCAAATTAGACCTAGAACTAGGGCAGAACAGTTTTAAGGAAGTCAATGAAATATACCCATTTGCCTCTCGTAATATAGACCTTTACAGTGCTAGCTTGTAGATAAGTTGGTCTCTACTAGTTATATCATATATAGATATTATGCCTTTTATTTTACCCTCCATGGTGCTCACACACTGTATTACAAAAACCCATCTCCTATTCCAGGTACGTATAAAATGTACACAGTGGGGTAAAAAATGGAGAATAATAAAAAGAAGTCTGACCATTTGACTGTATGGGAGACAGGAATTAATGCAGCAGCCATGCAATCCTAATGTAGTCATTAGTAGAGATGAGCGAACGGCGTTCGATCGAATTGGTATTCGATCGAATATCAGGCTGTTCGAGATATTCGATTCCAATCTAATACCACGCGGCAAACGCACTAAAAATTTGTATCCCCTCCCACCTTCCCTGGCGCTTTTTTTGCACCAATAACTGTGCAGGGGAGGTGGGACAGGAACTATGACAACATAGGCATCGAAAAAAAATCTGAAAAAGTAATTGGCTGCCGAAATCAGGTGACCTCCACTTTATACGAATGGTGGATTTCAGATTCGGTTCATATGAGACTGTGAACCATGTGACTGTGAGACAGGGATAGATGTACTGGCAGGGTTAGCTAGGAATTAGCTTTATTTAGGTAGGAATGTTACTCGAACAGCTCTTTGGAGCTCTATCTCGTGGCAGCCCATTATATGCTAGTTGGGATCCCTGTCTGCTTGCGTTATGCAGTAGCTGACTTTTTCTTATAGGAATGCATTAACCAGCATTGATTGGCCGAATGCCATACAGAGTACAGCATTCAGCCAATCAACGCTGGTTCTGTCGGAAGAGGTGGAGTCTAAGATCGGTCCACAGCAGTCTCCGTTGTGGTCCAGTCTCAGATGTAGCAGCATTGAGCGCACAGCACTGCTACATCTCAGGTATAGTAGAGTTGAGCGGGTGCTGACTTTTTCCCATAGGAATGCATTGACCAGCGTTGATTGGTCGAATGCCATACAGTGTACAGCATTTGGCCAATCAACGCTGGTTTTGCCGGAGGCTCGTCTGTGAGGAGGCGGAGTCTAAGATCAGTTCACAGCAGTCTCCATTGTGGTACGATCTCAGATGTAGCAGAGCATGTTAGATGCCCCCAGACATGCTTCCCCTGCTGTCCCAGTTGCATTCCAGAATCATTTTCTGAGTTGTCATAGTGGACTTGGTGACTCTCCTGAGCTGAATGGTGGGATCCCCTGAAACAAAGCTTTTTCCCTATAGACTATAATGGGATTCGATATTTGTTCGACTATTTGAATATTGAGGGGCTATTCAAAACGAATATCAAATATTTCACTGTTTGCTCATCTCTAGTCATTAGGTTTTAGCAAATATCAATGCACATCACTGTATTATAATAAAATGCTGAAACCTTATGGGGGTATACCTAAGAAGATGTCCAACATCATAAAATTTATCACCAATTTCAAGATCTGTCAGGGAGTTCAGCAATATTCTAGTGAATGTCTAGACTGGGAGAAACTGTGCAACATGAACATAGGCAATGACTGTACAGAAAAAGAAAGTACACCCTCTTTGAATTCTATAGTTTTATGTTTTAGGACAAAATAAAGGATCCTCTGGTCCTTATAAGGTCTTAAAATTAGGCAAGTACAAACTCACATGAACAACACGACATGACATTACATGAAAAATTAAGTACACCCCTACTGCCATAGGAATTAAGAAGGTAAGTAGAAGCCAGGTACTGCTAATCGAATTAATTGATCATTACCAAGTGTGATCACTTCCATAAACGCAAAAGTTTTGGCAGTTTTCTGGTCTGGGGCTTTCAGGCATGTGTTGAGAAAATGCCAAGGAGGAAAGACATCAGTAATGATCTTAGAGAAGGGCTATTAGGCCGTTTCCAAGCAAACTTAAGTTCACCATTGTACAGTGTGAAAGGTTATTCATAAGTGGAAAACATTCAAGACAGGTATAAATCTTCCCAGGAGTAAACTTCCTACAATCTCACCATAAGGTTAGACTATGCAGTGCTCAGAAAAATTGAAAAAAAAAACAACCAAAATGAGCAACATCTAGGACTCTGCAGGCATCGGTTATCATGTTAAATGTTCATGTTCAAGTCAGTACAATTCGGAAAGACTGAACAAGGATGGCTTTCTTGGAAGGATTCCAGGAGTAAGCCTCTTCTTTCTAAAATGAACATGAAAGCACGACTTACATTTGCAAAGTTGGGCAAACCGCTAGACTTCTGGAAAACCATCCTTTGGACAGATGGAACTAAGATGGAAATGTTCGGACATAATATACACGTTTCAAGTTTGGCAAATCCAAACATAAGATAGCAGCATAAACACCTTTTACCAACATTCAAGGACAGTGGTGGAGGAGTGATGAGGAATGCAGGAAAATTTAGGTTTTGGAAAATAAGGAATGTTTTTTCCTAGAAACATAACAGAGGCATGGACTATTTGTGAATATTTTGCTAGAACATTTATGAGTAGTCCCACCAGAGTATTATATGTCAACCTGGTATATGGTATGGTATATGGTATATGACACATCTGGTATATGGTATGGTATATGGTATATGCAACTTATCTGGTATATGGTATGGTATATGGTATATGACACATCTTGTATATGGTATGGTATATGGTATATGCAACTTATCTGGTATATGGTATGGTATATGGTATATGACACATCTGGTATATGGTATGGTATATGGTATATGCAACTTATCTGGTATATGGTATGGTATATGCCACATCTGGTGTATGGTATATGGTATATGCCACTTATCTGGTATATGGTATGGTATATTCCACTTATCTGGTATATGGTATGGTATATGCAACTTATCTGGTATATGGTATGGTATATGCCACATCTGGTGTATGGTATATGGTATATGCCACTTATCTGGTATATGGTATGGTATATTCCACTTATCTGGTATATGGTATGGTATATGCCACTTATCTGGTATATGGTATATGCCACTTATCTGGTATATAATATGGTATGGTATGCTATATGCCACTTATTTGCCAATCTGAATAAACCCTACACTGGTGGAGGATTGGCTGGATTTATGATGAGACACCTACATTGATTTCCATGGCGTCTCTAATTTCTCAAGCATACTAGTATAAATGATGATAATTCGGCACGACCACAGCACACCCTTATCATGACCCTTTTTCAGAAAGGGTCAAGGGTAGCATAAAAAAGGCACTCACAACAAGTTTACATTTTCTAGAACATAATAATACTGTCCCAATCTATATGTGTAAATACTATAGGGCCTATCTCATCTCACCCCCCCCACCCTGGATCTCCTAAATCCCTGAAGATCACCACTCAGCAAGAGGCAAACTGTTGCTAGCAGTACGTTTCCCATCAGTGGCCTCTATAGGCAAGATGAAGTACTGCAGTACATGCTTGTTATTTAAACAGTCTCTACATCATAGAGATACAAAATACTACAACCTTGATTTTTATTTTCTATATTATTAGGATATTTTATTATATTTGATAATTTTTTTCCTATTGCACTACTAAACATACCATTGATGTTATACATTCTAACAGACCTTGCTACGTTGATAGAGTTGACTATTTCTTTATAGCCTAGCAGCAGGAGTGCCTTTCTTTGTGAGAAGTTTAACCAGGATGTGTAAATAAGGTTTAGATGTGTTTTGTGCTGTTATTACACATCATTTTTCTGAGAACATACAGTAAGATTCAAGGATCAAGCATCAAAAGCCAGAACAGGGTGTATAATACTGTTTAGCACAATGCAGCTCATAACATTGGAGTTGATGCATTTTAGCGTTGACTGACACAACAGCTATTTCTAAAGTATTCAAAGAAGCAGCGGAAATTTCTTAAATAACAGACATCTAGAGGGTTTCTGAACTTCTCCATAGAATTCTATGCTTCTATTGATATTTGACTTGTATATTGAGTTATGTTATGCTGATAGCTGAATATTTTAACTATTCACTGGAACAGAGAATAAGATGAGAACTGAGATCAACATTCAGGTGTAGGCGGTGAGAGATACATAGAACAATGACATTGGTACCCCCACCTTGACTAGTCCTGCTCAAACAGCACAGGCACTGATGATAAACCCAGATAATAACTCATATGTCATATACAGAAAACCACCGATAAATAGCACAAGGTCTGTCTCCATGGCCAGTCTTATACTTTAGATAGCTGTGGGATGATTACTTATTCATCCCATGGTCGCAGATTATCTTCTCTGATCTTCCCTTCCCTGAAAAATATCCATAATTTTTAGATTCCAATATCCCAATCCTTCTTATCCACAATGCCGTCATAAGAAAATCAGGACATCACCACTAGAGATGATCGAATTGAAGCTGACGATACGAATTTCAGGAAATATTGGATTCACATCAAAGCCGGATTTCCTCACACTTCACGGTAACAAATCGCACAGCTCCGATAGGGTTTTTTTCCCGCCATGCTACATGTCCCTATTGGCACCCCCCATGGCAAGATCAGGGGGGCTGTTGTTAAGAAAATCATAAAAAATACTGATACTCACCTGTCCTGGGCTCAGCATCCACTCTGGAGCTCTTCCAGCTGGTCCTGCTCCCTAGATGTCATGTTTGACCACAGCATCTCAGGGGTTAACACTCCTGATTGGAACTCAACTCTGGCTGGGAGCGTTAGAGGACAGTGTCAGTAATTATATATGGTTGACACCCACAAAGCAGGGTGTTCACACAGTTTCTGTGTTTTGAATCAAATTTTAGGAAATTTCACTCATTTCTAATCACCACCCATATTAGATGCCAAAATCAGCAGGTTGGCCAACCTTAGTCTAATGTGTATGGTCACCAGTACATATTCCTTATAGTAAGACAAAGGGCTCCTGAGTTCTTCATACTGCACCTTCATACTTCATATTACCCCCAGTGCCAATGGCCACATTGACAGCAGCAAGGTCTGGTGGTTAGTTTGTGGGTAGGCTCCCCAATACCTACTGTAGGAGTGTTGGCAGAGGATAACTTGAAGATCCTTGGTCCCATTGTAAAATATGTAATGGGTGGCCCCACTTAGTATACATTAGCTATAGTACTGGTGTCTTCTTGTAGAGAGTTAATTGATATTGCAGCACCCCTTACAACTACACCCATGAATTGTTATCATATACACATGTGTTCTTCTTATCCTCTTAACTAAACATGTTCGGCGATGTATTCCATGAGACAACCAGCTTTTCAAGATATATTATCAGGGAGTGATATGCTATTTATGCTATGGGTCTATGTGCTGCCATGCACTGGCTTTGCTTTGAATTACATCCTAAAAAGAGTTTCATTAGCTTGTGATATTGTAATGCACCAGGTATTGGTATGAACCAGGGTGGGGCCTGATCTTTATGTAAAAATATGTCTCAGCCTTTAGAGAATAATCTATGTATATTAGCTCAATAGGGATGAATTTTTAATAAGCTGATATGCTGAAATGAACAACGATTCAATAAAAAGATGAAAGAAATAACTTCTAGATCTGTGTCTGACATGCAATACCAATGTATAGGCTATTAAAAAATGTATGGACTTGGCACTACGTTGAACCTATATCAAGGTTTGCCGTCTTGTATTAAATAAATTAAACATACAATCGTGTTTTCAGAAATACCAAGTCCCGGGTGACAGCTGGAATATTTTGCTTTTCATTCTGTATGTAGAAAGTGACTTTCGCAATTTTTTTTCCCAAAAAATAAATTGTAAAATATCAATTTTCTCCATTTTGAAAGCACCTCAAGTCTTCATTTTTAGCCTGCATGAGAAGGATTGGAGTGTTCCCTGGCCATGAAGTGGCAGATTAATCTCGCCGTTCACTGTGTATAAATCCTTTAATGAATATTTCCTTTTTAATTAGAATTTATCTTTCTACCCAGCACAGATAACATGATTACATGAACACTCTTTCATCTGTCATTAACTCAGACAATACAATATGTTATGCCGCATATTTATGAACCAGTAACTTCTGATTGAAGATACAACCATTTAAGGTTATGATGGAGTAGACATTTTTCCAAGTCTGCATCAGATTTCAAAGCATTTGTGATGTGTACATGTGTCTATGTATTCCACTTTAGATAATCCCTTTTTGTTAAATGGATTATGGGGGTAAAGTGGTGGCATCATCCAAGCTACTTTTTTGTCCATATGCAGATGAGCTCTTTGTAGCAATGAGCGACGACCCATTAATCCAAACAGCTCATTTGCATTTTGACAAAAACAGTAATATCTCTATAGAGGGGGTAACACCTGTTTGATTCAAATAACCCTACCCAGCATATCAACCTACCCAGCATATCAACCCAGGACCTACAGAGGTCCTGGGTTGATCTGCTGAGTTCTGAAGACTCCCTTTTTAGCTAAGGCCTCACATAGTATAGATGCTGCATGTGGAAAAAACACAGTGTTTTACAGTCTCTGCTAAGTGGATAGGAAAAACAGCCGACACAATGTGATTTCCAAAACCATTGCAGTTTCGGAAATCACAGTATGTCAATTATACAGCATGGGGACCCCCTGAACGGAATACCAAACGCATTGACAAGCAGTGAGCAGTGAAAGCAAATGGACCCCATAGACGATAATGGGGTCTGTGTGTTTTCTGCACGGTCTCCGCACGAGTCATGCGGACAGAAAAGTAGATCATGAACTACTTTTCTGTCCGCGTGTTCCTGCAGACACCGTGGGGAAAGCACATGAAAGTCATTATAGCCTATGGGGTCCGTGTGCTTTCACTGCACACCGCTTGTCAATGCCTTAGGTATTCCATTCAGGGGGTTCCCATACGGACTCCCTGAACAGATTACCGAACGCAGATGTGAACCAGGCCTTACACTGTAACATTCACAAGGGAGACTGAAATCTTAGAATACCTCTGTTAGGTGGGATTGAACCTCAGTTCCTACAGGGCCCCTGATGAGATTTGACTAATATTATTTAGATACATTACCGAATAGCATATTCTCTGGTGCATTTGATGAAGGCACCGAACTTGTGAAAATATCAAACTTTTTGTGCTAATTGCAAAAATTTCTATAAATCTTCACAACATATTACTTATTCTTATGTGCCATTCAGTTCAATGGTCTTTAGCCCATTAGGAACCGAACAATACATTTTCTACATCATCACTATGGGCTTAAAGTGGTTGTGCCATAAAGGACACTTTTCTCCTATCTACAGGACAGTAAAAAGTGTCCAATGGCTAAGGGTCCAACTGCCGGGTCCCCCAGTGATTAGTAGGACATGGGACCACAAGCCCCCCCCCCCCCCCTCCCTCCTAAAGCCTCCTTGTGAGTGGAGCACCAAGATGGTTACATAACGAAAGTGCCTCATTCACTGTTATGGGGCTGTGGGTGCTACCAGAGATGATGGTGATTCATTCACAAGGAGGATTTAAGGGGACAGTCAGGTCCCCAGCAATTGGACACTAATTCCCTGTCCTGTGGATAGGATATAAGTGTCCACAACCCCTTTATTTCTGATGCATTTGACTTTCTATATTATACGCATTAGAAACCTACAAGGTCTCCTGTGCCTTCTGAGTACACAGCTTGGCACTGGCCCCTAATGTCCTGGATTGGAAAACCTTCAATCTTGAGCGTTCAACCCTTTAGGTGCTGCAGTCCATAGGCTCCTGGGGGAGGGGGATCCCTCTATTAGGCATCAACAGGGTGCTCATGCTGTTACATTGCAACTGGAAGGCTAGTATAGACCCTTCAGGGCTACTTGTATTATATGCTTTTTATACTGCCTGTCATTTTCATACTGACATCATAATACATTGCGGTACATAAATAGTAAAGATCGCAAGTTTAAATCCCCTAAAGGGGCTAAAATATATAATAAAAATGAAATAATGTTTTATTGAAAAAAAACAATTGGACATATTAAAATATTATATTTGTAAAATAAATGCATTAAATAAAATATCTATTAAAAATTGAATGTGTATGTATGTACTACACATATTGAGCATTGGCGTGTCTATAAGGACCCAACAAAACTGTAAAGTTTTTTTATCCTCATGGTGTTAACAAAAATGTTAACAAAAATTTTAAAAAACAATGTTTTTGGTCCATTGGTCACTGAACAAAAGTTATAAAAAGAATTCAAAAAGTTCTCCAAGACTGCACCAATGAAGCTTCAATACCAGACATCGCCCACGTCTCGGCATGGGGCCACACAAAAGAGAAGGCATGTTTTCTGTCCAGGATTTCCCATTAGATTTCAAGCTAACATTCCCTTGTTCCTTTTCTTTAAGACCCAGAATTGAAATATTTTTCCATATTTGAGTGTCAATAAAAGAACATCAGAGAACATCTCCTGGTTTCTTAGCATTTGTACTTAAATTTATCTAGATTAGAGAGAACTCCCTGGTGCTCGCTCCTCTTGGAGGCGGCAGTGATTAAGCACTTAAATTGATTAATCAAATTTCCTGTGATGAAAACTACTGTCATTCATTAATCTGATGTGGCTTATAAATAAGAGATAGCAAATACAAGAGACAAACATGTTGACAGATAGATGATGTTGTCTTGCATACAAATTACCGATAACCACTGGACTCCTGGTGGATTTTAGCTCTAGGCGAGAAAAAAAGGGACAGAGTTTCCCTAAAGATGTAATTAGAGCAGGACTGCATGGCTGTTTTCTAAAGAGATATTAGTGCCGTAGACACGGTGCATGTCAATAACTCTCTTTAGCTTCATAAAAATTCAGGTTATGGAGAAAGAATCCAGACATAAAATCACATCCGGCCATCATTTCCAGCCACTTATAAAGCTAATAAAAGTCCCAATAAACACGTACTAAAAATGTTGACCAGACTTTTTGATGTCTACATATGTTTTATACACTAAAGGGTGTGCACGCAGTTAGATCCTTTGTATATCGATTTCCATGACATTTTAGACTACGATTAAGCATTTTGGAAAAGCTCTGTGTATATCGCTCCCATGCGGACCTATGGTTATAGATAATAGGCAAAATAGATATGGAGCACTGAACGACTGAAGAATCTCCGGTGTAAGGTCCCACGGAGTTGCCCCTGGTTTGGGGGATACTCTTACTATAGTAGTTAGATGTGAAATCAGCAACCGCCATCTACAATTCCCACATGGGGATTCTTGTAAAATACATCCCAAATGACCACGTAATAATCCTTCCAAGGATGGATAGGCTACACAATAAGGCACTGCGCTAAATCTGACTTGGAGTAAAAATGGGCTTTATTGGAAACACACCAAACAACTTTACACACATGGTGTGTTTCCAATAAAGCCCATTTTTACTCCAATTTGGATTTAGCACATTTCATTATTGTGTAGCCTATACATCCTTGGAAGGGTTATTTTTGTGGTCATTTGGGACCTAAGGTTATAGATGTCAAGCAAATTCAGAATATTCTGATCCTATTATCTTAGTGAAGATGAATGTATATGGAGAAAGGTTTAGGGGAAACAGCTTTTTCTAACTCCTTTATAAACCTAGTTGAATTATTTCAAGACATGTTTCTGTTTAGGTGGGTACAGATAATGTGGTATGTTGAAATCCAACATGCTCAATAATTTTTAACCCAGTATCAGGTATTGACAGACAGTCGTGAGGCCCCCATATACATTAATATGTCCATACACATTCATGCTTGTTCAGTGATCAGTTATATCTCCCAACTTCTTCATACACATGACTGTATATGTGTGTGTTTTCAGTTTTTAGAATAGATAACTGGGTTTTATAGATTTTAACATTATTGATCGTTCCTTCATCTGTCGTGTTGGGGTTGGGTGGCCCCCATACCGATTTGACATTGAGTTGGTCCCTTCACAATCACCAGGTTTGGCTGACTTTGTGTATGGCGGCCTTTAGACAACTGTTCAACATTTATTTGATCTTGATTTCATCCCCTTGTTCTTTAGATGTAGGTTACCTTACATCCTTAGAGATGAGCGAACACTGTTCGAATCAGCCGATCCGATCGGCACGCTCCCATAGAAATGAATGGAAGCGTCTGGCACGCGGGGGGTTAAGCGGCCAGCCGCCGGCAAAGTCTGCGTGCCAGACGCTTCCATTCATTTCTATGGGAGCGTGCTGTGAGCGTGCTGTTCGGAACGGCTGTTCCGAACAGTGTTCGCTCATCTATAACCCACAGCAGTTCCTGGAATTGCTCCCGCCCATGGGTCTACGATAGATGCTTAGTAGTTTGATCATGTTAATGAAGTCACAAGAGTTCCAAACAGATCTTTTAAAACCAGTATTTTCCAATTCAGTATATTTTTTGAATCATTTGCTTGCAAACAATCTGGACATTTCATCAGGCCAATGGGAAAGAAACGCTAACCCTCAGGCAAAGATTATAATTATTGCCCAATGATAGTGATAGCTGGTGAGACGTGCCATTGTGGCCGGACAATAACTTACACAGCAGTGTCTTGTGTGAATGTAAGTTTTTCTGCAGGTGGCATCTACACTTACACATCTTACTGACCACATTCCGCAAGATCTACAATAGACGATAGCTCTCTCTTTGATCATCGCCATACACACGGGCAATTATTGTTCCCATCACTCAGAAACTAAGAAATTCTGAGTATAATTGGCCGGCCATGGGTTGTGTGTACAGTCATACAGAATCAAAGAGTATCCATGGCTTACTGTTTAAGGAAGGAGAGAAAGTTAAAGACTTCTCCCACCAGTGCATTCACTTCCTGGAGTCAAATGGATAGAAAATAGAAAAACAAACATTTTGCAACAAATTAAATCAAGAGATCTTATCTCGGCAGCCACAGGCAAGTAGGCACAATTACTGTGGCAATTACTATGTACGCTTTAGAACAATAGGAAGAGAGGAAGGAAAAAAAACCAAGAATGCTAAGAGTATCAAATGAAGCAGTGCTCTCCATCCATATTGTTTGTGGTACTCGGTTTTGTGAAATGAGATAGAATATGTCAGGCTATAATGAATTTACTTGCGCATTTCAACCCTCTGGCTAATCTTGTACTTTGTGCATAAATGTACTACACTAGGGTGTACTACAACTGTTGTTCTTTTTTTCAGTCTTCTTAAATAAAGTACAATCCTTCGTTCGGGTTCTTGGCACGACAGAGCTCTGGATTATTAGAGAGGAGGTTGTTTTCATGCAGGTTATTCTTTGTTACTGAAGACTAGAGTAAATCTATTATTACTCCTTTCCATACGAGCCGGGAAAGGAATTTCTGTACCGCTATTTTTAGGCAGGCGTGCTGCTTTAAAATTATTTTGAAGAATTTACGAAGACTTGTGGAAAGAAGGTGGAAAGCTTCTTGGAGCACAATGAGGCTAAGAATGTATGCACCTATTTCCAGCTGGAAGTCACCATGTGCCTACTAGATGTTTGAAGAAGATAGGTGGTCGTAAGGACTTGTAACTTGGCTTTATTTCACTGGCCAAGTCGTGTATCTAAATGCCTTGGCCAATGAAGGGCAACTTGTTAGGGAATTTCCTTGGAATCTGTCCATGGGGTACATGCCCCTAGCCTGTAGTTACAGTAATTCCTTTTAATACGTGTAACAAAGAAAGCTTCACATTATATTCACATTTGATACCTCCTTCTGTAGAGTAAATGGGGTCACTCTCGCCTGTTTAAAGGGGCTATAGTACTTGGGTAAGACATGGGGCCTCTTCATTACAAGGCACAGTGATCGGCAAAGACTTATCCTGAAAATGGGCTCTCAGGATGCCTTTAAACCCACCAGAGTAATGACCAGTATCTCGGCCAGATGCATTGACTTGCCTATCCAATGTTTAGTATTCCAACTCAGTTCTATTTATTTTTTCCTAGTTGTCTTATTCTGTACATGAGAATCTGCACTAAGCGCAATGGCCTATATTTGGGAATTGGCCACCTACATATATTCTTAGACTACTACAAAACCTCTACCTGTCTCTGAATAGTTGTAAATACAAATCTTTCGGTGGGCCTATAGGAATATCTAACCAAAATGGCCACCGAAGTAAACCAGCGACGAGCTAATACGGAAAATCAGATATTTGCTGGACTTACTTTTAGGAAATGTACAGAGTAAATTTATTTTAGCAATTGGATATAATTGTCCGGCAATATTCTGCGGAATGTATCCAAAGTAGCAGACATAATATTAAAAAATAAGTGGAATTATAGAATTATTAGATTATAAACAGGCTAAGTGTTCCCAGTGACAGTGGTTTCATTTCACGCTCAGCACAACTATGGAGTTTGGAGGCCAGTAATTCCTTATGACCAGTTATTCCCTGTAACATGCGGCTATATTAAAGCTATCATTTCTCTTTGAGCTGGCCTAACACTCACTTTGTTTTAATATTTAAAGAAGTCTTATTAAAAGAATCACCATTATAAAAGTATAAGAGTTTGATAAATCACATCTTAAATGGTCCACTGCTGCCTCCTCACCAGAGCACCATTAAGGCATTGCTCAGAAGAAAATACATCCAAGACCTAATAACTGCAAGGACCTGAACCCTGATCTTCTCAGTCCAGGAAAGGAGACAGAACTGATTAATTGTGTACTTTATTGCTTTACTTTACTTCTTAATGGTACTATTGGTCAGGGAATGGTGTCCATAACTGCGCTGTTTTCATGATACTTAAAGGGATTTCTCACTTTTTACTATCATTTTGTTACAAGTAGCCCTTGAAAATAAGCTACAGGTTGTCTTGCTGCTAGGTTACCTATGCTGAACATGGAACAGTTTATTTTCCTTTATATCTCCATAGTATGGGGAAATAATGTATTACCCGTCTCCATTGAAATGAAAGAGAAAGTGTCACCAAAAAGGTCTATTTTTTAAACTTTTTTTTTTTTTTAATTAATTTTTAAAGTTAAGAATTTCTGATTATTTTATTGTTAATTTTTCAGGTCATTATTTATATTGTAAAACAAATACTATCTAATTTTAACTCTTGCCACTATGCCTAATAATTGACGGACACTTGACAATTCTGTAGAGTTTTCATTGCAGCTGTCATCTGATTTACATCACAAACAAAACAGAGGGGATCACAAGATAAGATAACACCTTTACAGATTACATACAAAGTGACTAACGATGAGCGAGTAGTATTCAATTGAATATTACTATTCAATCGAATACCTCCCATGCATAGTTATTGGTGTACTTGATCGAATACCACGCGGTAAACGCGTGAAATATTCGATTCCCCTCCAACCTTCCCTGGTGCCTTTTTTGTTTTAACACCAATATCTATGGAGGGGAGGTATTCAATCGAATATACTCGCTCATCTCTAATAGTGATCCATCATTACATTCAGCACTGAAAATAGATACAATCACAACTCTCCGCAGTCTACTCCTGAAGTCTACTCCTATTAAAGGATTATCTTATCTTATCTTATTATCTTATCTTATTCCCAGTCTACTCCTGAGGTCTACTCCTACTCCCAGTCTGCTCCTGAAGTCTTCTAGAGGTGAGCAAGTAGTATTCGATCAAATAGTAGCATTCGATCAAATACCTCCCATGCATAGTTATTGTTGTACTCAGTCAAATACCACGCGTTAAACGCGGGAAATATTCGATTCCCCTACCACCTTCCCTGGCGCCCTTTTTTTTAACACCAATATCTATGGAGGGGAGGCATTCGATCAAATATACTAGCTCATCTCTAAAGTCTACTCCTACTCTCAGTCTACTCCTGCAAGGAGCATGTCTGAGGCTAAGGCCCCATATGACACCCCGCAGCAAAAAAGAGCGACAACCATTTCTCCTGATTCTAGCACACCAACACCAAAATTATTCCCGTCAACGGTCAACTGTTTCCATTCTATAGCTGATGGGTGTATATATACTGTACTATATATGTACTATATGTCCGCTTTATTTTTTATTATTAGAGCAATAAGATCATTGGATGTGGACGTGTTTCATAGCTCACAATTGTGGAACAGAGGAAGAAATATCTGAAACTCTGAAAGAGCGGGATAGAAATTTTAACAACTTGACAGATTATGTTTTAATTTTTTTTTTATTTTTGGGTGTGTATACATATGTTTACTCAAGAAAAGGAAATCTGTTTCCAATTTAAGAACAAAGGCGAGATGCATATGCAAATAAAATAGTCTGGTGGCAAATCCATTTTGTACCTGCAATAAGACTCAGGTAGAAAGAACCTCCAGGATCTTTCTGTAACTACAAAATGTGATCAATGGCATTATTTCATCTCCAGCCTGAGCGCACTATTGTACAAAACCCAGTATGTGGCACATCTTTGTATGCATGCGTCTTGGGCAAGGCATGAATAAAACCTACGCCATATGTGTTGGTTCTACATCAGTAGAAATTATCCACAACTGAATCGTTCACCTGCAGTTCCCAGGAATACAAATTAGAGTCATTAGCACAGGCTCAATCTCTGCTATATTACAAAAGAAATTAACTTTTTTTTCCCCTTCTATTAAAATCTTTATTATGTCTGATCAAACTTTCAAAAGATTGGTTCAGAAATAAATGGATGAGATTTTTTAATAGAAACTCAACAAGAAAAACCTGCTCAAGTCATTGACTTAAATCTTTAATGGCCTTTATTAATTTAATGAAGGCTTTAAAAAAAAAAATCATAATCCCACAATGGTTTCTGGAACTTTTTGGATTTCTGGATGTTATAAAACTACGACTCTCACTGGGGATATATTGTTTATAATTATGTCTTGGAGTCTCGCCCATTGCCCATATCTATAGCAGCTTTTCACTTATTGATCATGATATGGATTTTTTTTCTCTTTATGATGGAGTACAAAGAAAACACTCCATCATACTAGCGGCGTGGTTGATGTAAATTGACATCAATGAGCAGTTCATTTCAAAGATGGAGGCTTATAATTGGAAATGTGTGTTTTGGTGATTAAAATGCACCTGTCATTTTGGGGGCAAATTTAGAGGATAATAAATTGGTTTCCACAATTATAATTCTCTGTTGTTGTGAATAAATTGGAATTTTGAAGATAAATGTGATTTTCTTAAAGGGTTGCCACATAGCATTTACCACCTATCCACAAGACAAACATTGGAGGGTCCAATCCAACACAAGATTGGGAGTCCCTAAGATGGGAGACCACTGGATCATTCACTTCTATGAGCGTGATGGAACACTGTATTCAATTATCTCCATCAGTCCCATACAAGAGAAAAATGCATACACAGCACTCTATTCATACTGGTGGCTTGGGGGTTCCAGTTCTCATTATTGGTGGGGACCTTCAGAGATCATTCATATATCTTGTACATTGGTGAAAAAATACTGTTTGTTATCGAACCATTGAAAGTGGTTGTCAATGCTCGTGGTTGTCAGTATGTTATTAAATAATATAATTCTTACTGTCAAGCATACTGGAAACTAGATGTAGCCCATGAAGATTAATGGATGGAAAATTGATCCAGCATAGATATCATGCCTCTACTATAAACAGAAGCCATGATACTGGTGTGAACACAGCCTAAAATGTCATGAACTGTGTAAATGCAGCCAGATCTATACTTATAAATCAGAGAGAGAGAGAGATAGACAGACAGACAGACAGACAGACAGTTAGATAGATAGATATATAGACAGACAGATAGATAGATAGATAGATAGATAGATAGATAGGTGATAGATTAGATCATGGATAGCACCATAGTGATATCATTAAAGTTCAACAAGATTGGTAGATTGGATGGATGGATGGATGGATGGATGGATGGATGGATGGATGGATGGATGGATAGATAGATAGATAGAATAGATAGATGATAGATTGATGATAGATAGATAGATAGATAATAGAATAGATAGGTGATAGATAGATAGATAGATAGATAATAGAATAGATAGGAAGATGATAGAAGGATGAAAGATTAGATAGATAAGAGATTAGATAGATAGATAGATAGATAGATAACAGATTAGATAGATAGATAGCTAAATAGATTAGATACAGAGATGCATACATATTTTAGCATAATATATTTATTTATGATTATAAATTACATTTATATGCATATTATTAATTTTAGTTGTTCAATAATTATCCCATTTTATTTATTTTTTATTTTTTAAATCTGCAAAAAAATGAATTAATATTATATATTTGTTATTGTAATGAAATGTTAAAATAAATATTTCAATTTCTATAACAATAAAGTTTCAATAATACTAACAACAACAATAATAATAACAATAATGATAATTGCCATCACTTGACAAATCCATTGTTATAAGTGATTATTTTTTCAAGTATTTGTCCTCATTATTTATCTTCTATGTTTGTGCCTGTATCAAGTATACAAAAGCAACAGATACTGTCTATGGAGAGAGGGAAAAAAAAACCTCCATCCGACCGTTAGGGGAAAGAAAGCAAGATTGATGGCTTTAGATTCCCTGTACGTAAAGCTGGCGACGAGTCGGGGGATTTTATAGTCGCGCGTTGGCTTTTCTCTCTGAATTTTGATTAATGGAACAGGCTGGAACTGCTGATGTCTCCCAGCTACTTTAGCTGACAAGAATGAAAGTAATCTGATGTTTAAATGGATTTTCAACGTGTCTGTGGTTTTAGCCTGTGTGTCCTGAAGGAAAGACCATCTGCTACAGGATAACCTAAACTCAGAGGGCATTTAATCCATATCTATTTCCTAAAAGAGAGACATAACCGTGAGATTTCCCAGAGATCACTTATGCAGACATGCAAAAAAAAAAAAAAATTCCATATCTTCCCCCATAATAAAGCCTGTTAATGCCTCTCATCATGGCTATTCCTGCACTGATATTATGGGAGCAATTGTGCCCCACGCGTTATCTCTATATCCCTTCTCGCACACAGATGGAAAATAGCTTGTAGATATAAAACTATAATTTTTCCACAAACAGCCAGCCACCTCGCACGAATATTGATAATTTTTAATGATGACTGGTAGAAGTCTGGGTACATAAGTTTAATGTAGAATGTGTACGGATTACATCTGCTTGGGGGAAATGAAAAAGCTTTAAAATGTCTTCGCTCTACTGTAACATGACATCAAAAATGTAAATTGTAAAATGGAATGTGGATTTTATAGCGGGATGGAACACTACGCCGAGTGATGGATGGAAAACACAAGTACTTAGCACTCGCTTTATTCAAGAGATTACTTAACATTTTAGATGAAAGGGATTTTCCTGTTGGATAAAGGAAGTGACCATCAATTACCATCCTTTAGTTTTTAGGTCCAATCTTATTGTTATAATGCTATATATTTGTCACGGTCAGCACTCAATTTTTCTATTACGGAGCATAAGTGTCTAAATGCAATGCTAATAGACTAGAAGCTTATAGCATACTATGGTATTATTGAGTTTATTGCATTAACAGTATGCATTGAGTTCCTCAGCTCCCCCTAGTGGACTAAATGTTACCGTTGAATTGTATATCTGTGCAGAATATTTGGTGCTTTGTGTCAGAAAAGCAGTGGATTTATTAAGAAATAAAAAGTAAAGAGATTTTTACACTTTAGGGTTAGTTCACACCTGCGCCTGGTGTCCGGTGTGTACATTTCACCGAGTTTCCCTCTTCAGCCCTGGCGAAACTGGACAGGGGACGGAAACCCGGTGGTCAGCTTTAAAACTCATTCACTTGAATTGGTTTGTAAAGGTGACTGCCAGTGTCTGCCTGCGGCCTGTTCATGACAAAACCATTTTTTTTTTAGTTGGACACAAAGTCAGTCATGCATGACTTTGTGTCTGGCTAAAAAAATGGTCCTTGTCACCCCATATTTACACAAGGGTGAAAAATTGGCCATGTGACAACCTTTATTTTAATGGCTGGCATACAGTCGCATTAATTTAAGGGTCTAAGAATGAAAGTTATTCACGTGACCAATCATTTTTAAAATATAAAAATCTAGGTCATGTTCTAGTCCTCACAGATCCCTCCATACACTGCAATTTACATATTTTGTGGCTATTTTCACCAGTTATTAGGGGGGGGGGGGGCAGAATTTGACACTGATATTGGTGTAGAATCTGCTGCACGGGCCCATATTCATGCATTGCATTAGTTTATACATAATAATGGCCCAGAATTATAAAGACTAGTGTTCCTCACACCAGTCTTCATAGCCCCATAGCTGTTTGGGCTAATGTTTGTGCTTAATGACATAAGATCAGTGCATGTTGTGATCAGACTTGTATCATGTCCAGGTATTTATGACCAGTGCCCCATCGTCCCATGACTAAGAACTCCATTACTTGAGCTGAAACACATAGGAGTTGAAACCCTTTGTCATATTTTGAAGGGATTGAAATAAACATGGATTTGTTAACATTAATGCAGTGCTGGACTTCTGCTTCATTTGTCTTCTGAACATGACAGTGCACACTGGAAACTAGGAAGTTGTCTTAGTGTTTAAATTTTTCACTGATATAACACCATCATTTATAGTAGTCAAACCTGGGCTATAGAGACCGAGGAGTCCCAAAGGCCCTTCTGCACCAAAAGAAAGTAGTGGTATAATTAACTTATGGCAGGTAAGGGCCCTGTTATACAGTTTGCATTGGGTCACAGGAGCCAAAGTTACCCTCTAGAGACACATCTGTAGACATGAATATCTGAAGCAAAACCGTGGACACTGGGCACAGACATGTCCTTTCTTAACGTTCCTGTAGGATCCATATAACCTAAGACCCCACACACACAACCCAGTGTGCTCCAATGTGGGACCAAGTTTGCAGTGGAATACACTCAGATGACACTTGGAGAGATATCCATGTGCTTTCCATTATGCTTACACATTTATGGGGACTATCCAGGATAGGACCTGCTCTATTATCCTACATGTCATCGGAATGGAATGGACCTGAAGCCCCCATAATGAATATATAATGGAATGCACTTGGATGACGCAAGTGCATTCCACTACAACCTCTGTCCCACATTGGAAGCACTCCCGGTTATGTACATTGGGCTTAGATGGATGACATGAGATAATCAACTTATCAAAATAAACTTTATTTCACATACTTTGTCCTGAGATGTCTAATATATATATGTGTGTGTGTGTGTGTGTGTGTGTGTGTGTGTGTGTGTGTGTGTGACCATTCAATGGCTGTCTTCTAAATTGCAATCTGTCAAGGATGTGCTGACATGTCACAATATTGTACCCAGCATATCAACCCAGCCCCACAGACAGATTAGAATCACAAAAATCAAACAATGTTTTCTCATGTGAATTAGTGTCTCCATTGAAGAAATATCGCTGTTTTTGTAAATATGCCAATAAAATTTTTGGAGCATTGATGGTAATGCCATTGCTACAAAAATGTAAGCAACAACACCCTCATTGCAGCAAAGAACTCATTTCTATATCAACAAACTGGCATTTGATTCCTGTTATCTATCAGCAGTGCTTCAATTGGGAAGAAATTTTAGGGGAGACTCTGGAACTCTTTTCAGACCCCAGAGTATAATAATTGGAGACCCAGGGGAGGATATAAACACAAAAAACACTGTTACTCACCTCTCCTGGGCGCACTCCTGGCTGATGTCAGTCATCTTCAATGATGGAAGAGACGTCACTTGAGCCAGGCTTACGTTGCAACGCATAAGGATGCAAGCCCCAGCCCAAGTGACGTCTGGGACATCACCAAGTAGGCTCGAAGTCTTCTGGAGCCAGTAAGGTAAAGTAAGAGGTAAGTAACAGTGGTTTTTTTATGTTTCCTCACCTCTCCTAGCCCTGTAATCATTATACTCGGGGGTCTGAAAAGACCCCCAGATATAATGATAACAGTGTTTGTGGGGTTCTTTATTTCATCCCAATTTAAGCACTGTCTATCTGCAGGACTGGTTGATATGCTGGATTCTGGTGATTCTGGTGACAGACTCCCTTTAATAAGTTTCATTAGCAACAGTCCATAGCCAAATCCAAGCTAAAGTAAGTGTGAACACATATGTTGTTGATAGACCACCTGATGAACTAGACCAACTAGAACACTAAACCAAGGGCAGCCGCAAGTATTTTTGTCTCCACTAGTGGTCACTGCAGCCAAGCCACAACTCTGATTACTTGCTTTGGCTGGTACCATGCTTAGTTATATCTGCTAAATATTCAATGGCCCCGGTCTTTACATTGTACAACTGACCGCTGGTCAACATGCTGAATATACCGCAGCTTCTTGGCATGTTACATCAATGAATATGCCCTTGCGTTTGATATGTCAGTCCTCATCTGACGCTATCATTGGTTTGTTGTAAACAGCTCATATACAGGGTAACGTCCTTATACATGTTAGGGACTATGTTTAGGGACTAGAGCGAGATAGGGTGCTGCAAAAGTAGGACCATGAACTGCTTATTATGCAAGCCATCTCTTCCACATCCTCCTCTATTTTCTCAGCCACAAATGTTTCCCTTCCAGCATCTCCTAGAAATATTGTAATATTCCTCCCCAATCGTCCTCTATTCAGCACGTTTTATTGGTTGTATTACAGAGCAGTATAATAAGCATTGTGACAACAATATAGAATTACTCAGGCTACTGTCACCTGGAGAAAGATGGCCCTAATTCAAGAACAATAATAATCAGTTATCTTTTCCTAGCACCCTCGGTTTGTCTCCTCCACTGCAGACATGAGTGACAGCTGGAGCAAAGTCTCCCCCAGAAACAGAGACAACACCAGTGTTCCTGCCGCAGGATTAGTTTCAATATTTGTCAAAGGGCTTTATTTAATAGAGATGAAAATGTCATATATGATAATAAGTAATATTTAATGTATGCTGATGACTAACCTCGCTTGCTGCTGCCTCCTCGTATGTCGTGTCCATCGCACCTTATCAGTTTTAACTCTAGCGTTGACTTTGCATGTTAGATTTTTATTACAATGGTTTAAAGGGGCTTCTTGGTGCAGAATAAGACAAGATGGTTTGGGGTTTGAGGGTATTGACTAATATCAAGATTGTCTTAACAAAATACAGTTGCATTTGCACTAATTGAAAATCCAATTTTGTCATGATCTACAGTAACTTTGGTGTTTCCACAGAAATATTCTTGTACTATTTGTACTGGATTCAATGATATACACTATTATGTGTACCCACATTTATCTGATCTCCCATTTGGTTAAGGGCTTCAAATTCTCATGAACCAAATTCAACACTATCCCCTACTACTGGGTGGTCGCACATAGACACATATAGGATAGCTAGCTTAGTATGGAATCATGCTGTTGTTAGAAAAGCTGCTGAATGTTACATCTGGATATGTCCAGCCAAGAAAATTAGGCACATCTGTAAAAAGCCCATACGTTTTGTACAAACAGAAAATGAGATTGAAATATACCTACATGTGAGCTGGTCCAGGTGGCTGCAAAAGGCCTTAGGGTTATGACAGGTTGACTCTATCCATCATTCCTATTGAGAATGTATCTTTTTTCATAGGTTACATAATATTAGAGGCACTGGAGATGGAGCTGGCCAGAAAGGGAACTTGTGGTCAACTTTGGGCCCTCTCAACCAAAATTAGATCAGAATGCTACTGGGATTTAGGGCTCCAAATCTGGTGACCCCAGTCTCATCTGCTGCTCTTTCTTTGCATAGTTTCAGAAGTTTTGGTCAAGAATTTAAAAAAAAAATCTCCATTCCGATGCTCCAGTGTTGATGCTCTGGTCCTGCTGGACCTGCAGCAATGATGACTTACACATGAAACACATGATGGCTGCCGACCTTAGCAGTCATGTTGGCACACAATATATACTGTATATACCATGTGACTGCTACAGAGGCTGGTGATGTAGTCGCTGGCCTAATAGGGACCAGAGTGACAGGGACCAGACAGTGCTTAAAGGGTGAATAATAATCTTTAAACCATTTATAGTGCAATATTTTCTGCTTTTAGGCCATTTTACTTTAAATCCAGACTGCAATTCACATAACAAGTATTGGGTGGCCGCACAGACACATTTAGCATAAAAAGCTCGTGTCAAATCCTGTTTTTTTCACATTTGGCTATCCCGTGCCACTCAACTTGCAATATGTTGAAGGATACATCTGTACTCACATTGGAAAATCTATACTATAACACCTGACCTTGATGAAACTATATAGTCCATCAGGATATATCAAGGTTCCAGTGTTTCTGACAGCAAGTATATAGCTATTTTTGGCATAAGAAATAACCAGAAAGCATGGCGGAAATCTGACCCTATTGACACTAGTGAACAGAACCTAAAACATACCTGAAGCTGAAACACATACACAACACTTTACGTAACTCACTTTTAATGTAACACGATCATCACATTGAATAAATCTCATTTTTGCTTCTTTTGTTTTTTATTCATTTTTTTCTCTCTTTTTTTTTTCGTCACACATGAAAAACCGCAAATACTTCCCGCCACTTCTATCTCTAGGCTTAAGATCCAATAATGTGGTTGTGTTTTATACTAGGACAAAACAGAATGATCCTCTAATGCTGAATAAAATTCACAAATGATTGGGATTACTGTTTCCTACAGGAATATTCCTTCCTTCACCTGATCAAGCGTCATGGCTCCATGATTTGAGACAGGTTGTATTGAATTATCCACAGGTGCCTGGGGGCTTCAAGTCACAGTACTTTTTATATCCTGCCTGAAAGATTCAATAAAACTACTATGCTGGTAAATACCATATAATACCAAGCATAGCTGCTCATATTTTACAGCCGCAAAATAGTTACGGGCGACAGAAAACCTGTTTCTTTTTTCCATTTTATAGAGTCACAAAATGTGTAGCACATGCAGGCTGCATATCATTACATGGCTTTAATGAAAAGAGAACCTGCTTGCTGCCTGCACATTTTTATTCCCATCTTTTAGTCACCCGGAATATCTAGGGAATATGTTTGAAAATGGGAGATTTATTAAGTTACAAATTACAAACAAATTGCGGTACTATTCCGTTATCGGGCCAGCAGCAGCGCATTTCAGCACCAGCTTTCGGGACAGCAGTTCAGTTCAGCAGCGGGAATTACAATGACATCCGAGGACTGCTGGCCCGATGCTTGTGCCCAGTAGCCAGTACATCAATGACCCCCCCTCCATCTCCTCCTCCTTCCAGTGCTGCCCCCCAGCTCTCCTTACATCTACCCCGTACCCTCTCCCCGCCACATGACTAAGCCGATGCTGGCCCGATGATAGAGGCCGTGCTTGTGTGTAGTAGGCAGTACATCGATCGATGCCCTCATCCTCCTCTTCCTTCCAGTGCTGCCCCCCAGCTCTTCTTACATCTGCCCCGTACCCTCTCCCTGTAATAGGCCTCACCGTAAATCTTGAGCAATGAATGCTACTAGATAGCCGCCGGACGCTGCAGAAAGTTTGTCCCTCCGGCTCACTGTAGCTCACCGTTCCTATAGTCGGCGTGTTTCTTGTCAGGGCCTGGATTGAGCCCCGGTGTCTTTCCTTTCGGTCTCGGTACTAGCGCTGAGGTGAGGCCTAGTCGTGTGGCGGGGAGAGGGTACGGGGAAGATGTAAGGAGAGCTGGGGGGCAGCACTGGCAGGAGGAGAAGGATGGGGGAGGGGGGTCATCGATGTACTGGTTACTGGGCACAAGCATCGGGCCAGCAGTCCTCGGATGTCATTGTAATTCCCGCTGCTGAACTGCTGTCCCGAAAGCTGCTGCTGAACTGCGCTGCTGCTGGCCCGATAACGGAATAGTACCCAAATTGCATTATATATATATATATATATATATATATATATATATATATATATATAGTAGAATTTCTAAATAATAATAATAATAATAATAATAATAATAATAATAATAATAATAATAATTTAAAACATCCAGAAAGGATTAAGGCTGAGTGCCATGTTGCAGAAGCGCAGCTTTTTTTGTTCCAGATTTTGTTGCGGTTTTTTGAGCCAAAGCCAGAAGTAGATTGAGCATAAGGTAGAAGTATAAGTACTTTTTGTATATTTCCCATTCCTTTTGTATCCATTCTTGATGTTTGCTCAAAAAAACACAGCAAAATCTGCAAAAAATCTGGGTCCTTAGCCTAAGGGTACATTCACACGATGTAACGCAGCACTGATTCTTGCACGATAACTCACGTAAGAATCAGCGCTGCAAAACAGAATCCCATTGACTTCAATTGGTTCCGTTTAACACGCGTAACACATTGAAATCAATGGGAGGCTTTTTAACCCATTCATTACAATGTGTTACGCGCATTAAACGGAACCCATTGAAGTAAATGGCATTCTGTTTTGCAGCACTGATTCTTACGTGAGTTATCGTGCAAGAATCAGTGGCGCGTAACATCGTGTGAATGCACCCTACGGCTAGGGCCCCATGGGACAGAAACTGTGCAATTTGCCCCTTGCGGAAACTACGCAGGAAAAATCATGGTGTTTTACAGTACAGGCAAAGTGGATGAGATGCTAGCGAATTCCATGCCCACTTTGCAGTAAGAACTGCAGTGAGGACATGCTGCGATTTAAAAAAAATGTGCGATTTTGGAAATTGCAGCATGCCATTTATACATATGAAAACGCCAGCAGTTTCCTCATAGGCATAATTGTAACAGAAAGTCCGTGGAGGAAAACTCCATGAACTTTCTGTCTAAAGCACTACGAGAAGAACCGTGATGCGTTGTGGCCGTGGTTTTTCCCGCAGCGCTTTTTTGCTGTGGGATGTCCCGTGGGGCCTTAGCCTAAAGGTGTTTTCCAGCCTTATAAGACTGATGACCTATCCTTTGAATAGATCCCAAATTAAAGATTGCTGAGGATCTGACATTCAGGTGTTGTGACCTTTTAAATGAAAACCAAGCACAGCACTGTACATTGTGCAGTGGTTGTTACTGGTACTGCAGCTCAACCTCATTTTCTTGAATGAGACTGAGCTTCAAATTGATAGATATGACATCATAGGACCTGTAGAATGGAATTGTCACGGTTGCTTAAAACAGTTGATGAGTGGAAGTCCTCGGTGTTGAACCAGCACCAGTCTTCAATTGACAAACTGGATTTCTCTACCCATTGTAATAAATGAATATAATAACAACATAAACTATTCTATAATAGAAGGACCCCCTGTGTGTACTCCCAGTAATAAATATTGCCATCCAGTATCCGCAGAGCCCTGCGTGTAATTAGATAGGTGTTAATATGATAGCAGGCGTGATCTGCGCCTCCTGCAGCAGGTACCGGGCGGCACTAATAATAATGACCGCAGCAGATACACTCATTACAGCTTTCAGCAGCTTATTTAATTATCATGTTCAATTTGCTAAAAAGTAATTTAATAATCTGCGGCAGTGTGATCTCTGCGCATATAGGAGGGTTTCTCGCTAAATATTACATTACTTGTTACTTGTTAGCCCTGTGAAATGCTCTTACAATGTTGTACTTAATGGATAAAATATGCTTCATTATGCTTCTGAATTTAGTCTTTGTCCCACACATCCAATTGAAGGTATACATGTCACTGCCAATCTGTTAGCCAGACGTCCTCCCACCCTCCGGGAACATATTAGTCACTATAGTTCATTGAGGACAGTACACCTCACTTCTTACTGTAGGTACCAAAACTCATTGGGATGTTGCTGAGTGAAAGCAGTGGCTGTCTATGGCTTGGGAGACCTCAACCACTGCAGGTGTTATTCTGGATTCATGTGACACTGAGGCTCAATCACTCTACCTCATGTCATTGCAAACTTCTCGCCACTTTTGGGGAATGGTATTGAATATGCAGGATTTAGGGGTTACCATATATGCTTTAAATGTAACTTGCACCGCCGGTGCTCTGGGCTACTACTCTCAGCAGGCCTCAACCCCTGGTTACCTTTGTTTCTTGTTATGCAGCCTGTGCTTCTTCATGTAGTCATCCTCCTCTTGTTTATGCACTGGGACCTACCCAAAGGGGGACACAACCTTCCCCTCAGAAACTTGAGGGTTAACATGTACACCTGTGTACCTCCCAGCCAAACCTAAAATGCTCTGGTCTTCTTATACCTGCTCTATCCCCAGCACAGCTTATATATAGGTTTCTAACCTGTTCTCGACTTGTGAATCCGAGCAGGCTACCCCAGCCCATTGTCTTGCTTTATAACATTGCCCTCCCGCTGCCTGCCACAGACCTTGAGACCAAATTCAACCACTTGTTTGCCTGAACCTCTGATACTTTGCAATGGCCCCTTCCTAGTCATTTGCCAACAGCCACTTACACCAGGACTACTCCTAGAGATCCCAATGGGGTATGAGCTTAAAGCTTGAAGTCCTGGTAGGTTAGCAGGAGAGCGGCCTAGAGTAACACCGACTACTTCTCAGCTTCATGTTTTCCAACTCTTTTCCCTTCTCTTATTCCTGCTTCTCACTTTCAATAGTCTCTTCCACGATAATCTTCTTCTTCCTCTTCCTCTTCCTCGTCTTTCTCTTCTCCTTCCTCTTCCTCTCCACATTTTCTTTCTTGATATTTTCTAAACATTCTTTCTTTCTGACTATCAGTTGAAGAAGTAACCGATATCTGATGATATTACATAATTTTAGCAGTGACAGATTTAATACCATGATACATAGGACTGCAGCTAAACCTACTGTAAGAACATCGCTTACATATAGTATAAACAATACAATCTCAAAGAGTTAACTAAAGTCCAGCCCTATTACATAAGTACATCAGAAAGAAAGGTTACAATGAGGGCACTGTTCCTTTAAGATACTGTATCACAGTCAAACTGCAGCAGCATAGATTTTCTGGTTTCTTGACTTCCATAGGTAACATATTCCAGGACTTTATTGCCCGTTGCACAAAAGAATTATTCTGCCTAAGATCTCTGTTACATCCAGCTTCTCCACTGTAAATTTATGTCGCTGGATTTTTAGTACTTTTTACTAGCATGAATACATTTTCTGGATCATCTTTATCAAACCCCTCCGTTGTCTTCTGGAGAACAATCATTTTACCGTGAATCCCAATGCATTTCAGGGCACAATCTGTGTCTTTCCTGATAACTGTGAGGCTGCTCCAGCGAAGACAAGATATGTATGTGTGCTTGCCTAAAATGTAACTTATAGATGCAAATACAGCACTAGATTGTGTATTATCCTGTAGGATTCATGTTACTTAATATCTATCTATCTATCTATCTATCTATCTATCTATCTATCTATCTATCTAATATCTATCTATCCATCCATCAATTATCTATCTATCTGTCTATCTATCTATCTATCTATCTATCTATCTATCTATCCATCCATCGATTATCTATCTATCTATTATCTATCTATCTATCTATCTATCTATCTATCTATCTATCTATCCATTCATCTACCTATCTATTATGTCTGTGTGTAAATTTATTGGCAACCAACAAAAAATGTTTCAAAGTTCACAAAGGGGATACACAATGACTATAAATACCTGTGATATCCGAACTGACCCCATATATATATATATATATATATATATATATATATATATATATATATGGCCATTTTCCAGGTTGCTTACAGATAGTGCTGCTTGAAATTCACAGTATGACCTTAACCCTCTTTAAATTACTAGAGGCAAAGTATCCCTACGGGAACCCTGAATCCTCGAACTTCACCCATAGGGCACTAATTGATGGAGTTAGCCTGTTGAGAGACTTGAACTTAGAATATATATCGATCAGACCCAGTGGGCAATAAACAGACAATGGCCTGGGTATACTGTAGATGTACAGTAATATCTCTTATCCAGTCAACAAGTGTATATATTCATTTTGTAGCTCAACTGGATTAAAAAAAAAAAAAAATCACTGTACATTGATAAATTATCCAAATGCCTGTTTTTTCACATCAATCTATATTAGTGCACTGTCTTATAGCAGGTCATTAGATACGGTATATCTTATATTAATAGTCACTCTTCATTAATTACCTATCCGGACAAAGCAATGCAGTGTACTCCTGTTTGTAGTAGGCAGAATAACAAGAAATATATTTTTATCTACAGGGGACAACTATACAGTGGTTACATTCTTACTCATATGGATAGTATTATAGTAGTTCTATTGTTACCCATATGGATAGTATTATAGTAGTTCTATTCTTGCACATACAGTCAGTTGGGGGCAGTACATTACATTAATGTAGATAGGGGCAGTATTTTAGCTGTTACATTGTTGTAGTATACATAGATGCAATATCATAGTAGTTATATTCTTGTACATAGGGGTTAGAATTAGAGTAGTTATATTCTTGTTCACTGGGGCAGTATTATAGTAGTTATACTTGTGTATAAAGTAGTATTATTGTGAATAGGGGCTGTATTATAGTAGTTATATTCTGCATATACATGTAGGATCAGTAGGAGGATAGTATTATAGTAATTTGATTCTTATACTTAGGAAGTGATATTCTTGTGCATGGGGTAAGTATTATAGTAGTTATATTCTTGTACACGGGGCAGTATTATAGAAGTTATATTCCTGTGCATAGAGAGCAGTGTTATAGTATTTATATTCTTGTACATAGGGGGTAAGTATTATTGAAGAGATATTCTTGTGCATAGAGGACAGTATTATAGTATTTATATTACTGTATAAAGGGGACAGTATTATAGCATTTATATTAGTGTACATGGGGGAGTATTATAGAAGTTATATCTTTGTGCATAAGGAGCAGTATTATAGTAGTTATATTCTTGTACATAGGGGGAAGTATTATAAAACTGATATTTTTGTAAGTATGGGGCAGTATTATACTAGTTTGTATTCCTGTACATAGGGGGCAGTATTATAGAAGTGATACTCCTGTGGATAGGGGGAATATTAAAGTAAATATTGTTTGAAAATAAACAGCAAGCCATTAATCTCTAACTTTTTCAAAGGATTACAATTCACAGGAAATCCCCCAGTAAAATGATAGCTTTTATTTGGCTACATGTTTCTGCAAATGCTATTCTGTTATTGACTTATAGGCCCTATGCAGTTTTGGCTTGAACTTTTTGGATTTGTTTGCACTATTTTTTAATCTTTAAGGATTCCAATTCTATCCATCACATTTCTATCTATATAATCCATTTAACATGTCCTTTATTTGCCTGCACACCAGGAGGACAGTTTAGAAATACAATCATACCTGCCCTCTACTGGTAGCTTTGGAGAACATATCTGATAAGTGTTGAGGATGAGAAAAGATAATTTAACATAGGAGAAAGATCACAGACAGAGTCTGTAACAAGATCAGGAACAGAAAACTGTTTTATTTCCCAATTGTCACTAATGGTAAATGTCATTCATGATTGCTGAAAAGCCATGAATGCTATAGCATGGGTATACACGTCTCAGATTATTGTATTAAGAGAAAGATAAGGACACATCAATGACGGTATTATATACAGTCACCTAACAAAGTGATTGGTGCTAGAAGGAGGCAAACTCAGCTCTGCAGTTCCTCCAGCTCTGCTGTGCATTTAAAGAAGACATGAACAGATTTACCTTACATGGTGTCAGTCATTTAAAGGCAATGTATTTGCTCTGTCTGTTGTGGCTTCCTGAGCTTCTTAAAGGAACTGTTCAAGATAATAGTCCTAGTGCACAATTCGTCATTCATGACATGGCTAGCTACCTGCCATGTGCCAAGAATAATCCTGGTGTCATATGTGGCACAGGCCCCTCCGAGCTCCAGGGCCCAGGTGCAACTGCTCCCCTATAGCCATATGCCTGAACTTTCCAGTTTCAGAGTTATAACTTATCTCACAGTGTGATGATATTCATAGCAGTAACACTAAATAAAGTGTCAATGAGTAAAATAATATCAGAATATGAGGATCATGGCTCTTTACAGTAAATTTACATGTGTACATTATATTACTGGTGTGGTGAAGTATAATACCTATTCCATTAAAGTGTTATAGTCATCAGGCTACTCCTTTAATTACCAGATGCCCCAAGAAAAGGACCGAACACAGACTTCATCTGGAATCCCCACCAATCATTTGTAATCTACAGACTAACCTTATAGCGAACTTTCAGTTTTTGTTTGGAAACACCACAGTCAATGCAGTCAATGGAAGTAAAGGGACTGCCTATGTAATGCCTGGATGGTCCAGGACCACGGCTATTAGATAAGCAAGAACCTCTCTATTAAGATAGAATTCCCCAATAGAGTATAATGAACATTTTAGGACATGATTACTTGTTCTTGCAGGCCACTAAATGTAGATGTAATATTAGGGAGTGTGATATCCAACCCAAAAGGATTAGCCTTTACACCCATTAACTCTTCCTATTCAAGATCACTTAGTTTATGGGTAACAGAAAAGTATAGCACTTTCCGCAGACAAGTGAAAAGTTATTAAAACATGAATCAAAAAATATCTGCAAAAACAGAGCTTGGAAGCAATTAGTTTGCAATTATGTAGGATAGAAGGCCTGGGTGTGTTTCTGCAATTTAGCTATCCTAATTTAGTTTTAATTATAGTAAACAATTCTATGATTATAATTATACCAATGATACTATGTAACAAAACAAATCCCGACGAACGTTAACCCTTGACAAGATAAAAATATTTCAGACGTTTTGAGGATTTGCTCATTAGATTCCCCTAATCTCTCAGGAAATCTATTGTCGGCACTCAGACTTTCTTCTTATCTGTTTAATCTATTAGGAGTTTGAAGGGAATCTGCCACTTGACAGAACACTTTAAACCATTGAGTCTATAACAGTGCTTCAAAAAACTGAGCTAGGGGGAAGGCAGCTCTGTGCTTCTGACTATTCAATAGGGCTCAGTGATGAACAAGCGTGTCTCTACATATAGCGTTGCGCACTCGTGTTGTTATAGCTCACTGCAGAGCATCATGGTCCATTACATAGTGAGGTCTATGGTATCTTCACCATTCCATAAAGAAATTATTTTATGTGATATATTGTAATGGAAATACAATAGTTAGCATTGCCTTTGTCCATTCAATATTCAAGGATTGTCCATCCTTACCTTCGACTTTATTTGGTTAAGGGCTTCAATTTCTTACTGTAATGACAATGGACGGACAATACACATCAGAATTGGATTTACAGTAATCGCCTGGTTCTCAGATACCCCCAGGACTTACAGTAGGGCCAAATAGCGTAACAACCATAGAGTTCCAAATGGAAATACGTAAAGTATATATCAGCAAAGCAGTAAACAAGTAACTACATAGGGATGATAGTGGTTGATAATACAGTTGGATGATATTAGTGATAAGTGAAGGAGCAGACGAAAAATGGATGAAAATAAAATGGATCCATGTCTGTGGATAAGCTTCTGTTCCATTTTCGTTTTACATTGACCTTATGTGAATGGATGGTCATCCGTTTCCACTCATATTCATTAGTTTTCCATTTTTAGCATAATTAAAACTGATCAGTTAAACTGACGATGAAAACATGATGTGAATGACACCTAACAATTGGGGTTCTACTGAAACTTAAGTTTTGGGGTTCAGCTTGGCTAGTCTGAAGGTGTGATGTTATCAATGCACCCCCAATCACAAGCCTCAGTAGTGACCTGGGGGCTGGAGGAGATAGCAGAAGAAGAAGACTGAGACACTGGACGATGCTGCGGTATCCCTGACCCCACTGTATAATAACCAACTTTTCCCTGTACTTCTTATTCTGAATGAAACAAAATTTTGCAGTGAACATTGTAATTATTCATGAAATGAATCTTGCAAGGTTTTCCTGTTAACCACTGGGTGACAGCATATAGACATGTGTAGCTTAGATACCTCTGAGGGAGCATTGCTATATAATGTTTTTTAAGTTGTTCATCTTGAGCCACACATCTCAGAAAATGTTGAGCCAAGATCAAAAGTAAGGACTGACATGTAAGTAGTACTAGGGTTTCTTTACAGTGTTGTTGATCAAGAGTTTGCAAGAATTTCATCACAAACTTACATTGGGCTGATTCTTTCAGTAGGGTCCTGCTATCATTCTGACGTCTTCCAGTTGCAAATGCTGGTCTTATGTCTTGTGATGTGCTAACACTTAAATGTGACCACTGCGCCTAACCACTGACTGTTGTAATGAAGTGTTTACACCCCTGGGGTCACTGCTGCAGGAAATGATTGGCTGAAGTGGATACATATCTGAATTGATATATCATTCCTGGAGCATAAAGGACAAGGACTGGCAGGTGACCCCCAAATTGTTGGATCGGGGAACAACAGGCGATTGGTAAAGGTACAACTTAGTGGTCTAAGTGATTTTAAAAAATAGGTGTCTGTATAACTCCTTTAAGTCTAGAAAATTTGCTAAGGAAGATTTCCATTCCTTTACATTGGTTCTTCAGCTCATAGCATATTACCTGCATTTTTTCCTGACTGGCAGTAAATTTGTCCCTTCTAAGAGAAGGCTGGAAAACAATTGTCCTATCAGATCTAAATAGCTTTGAAAATTATTTCAGGCTGCAAAAATACAAAAGGAAAACAAAGAATCAGTTCAAACGCGAGAAGATTTTAAGGCAATAAGCTCCCTCAGAGGAGAGAAAGTAATGGACTCTGCCTACCTAGATTTAAGCAGAATGCAGCCATGTGCCGTTTCCTCTTGCCCTGTGCGATTGTATTGTGCCAATACAAATTGAATTCATAGTGCCAAATGTAAGCCCTCTCTCCTTCTGTTGATTTTCTAACACAATGTTTAGAGCCTGGGTAATAAACACGTTTGTCTCTCTGCTCCAATGTGTTTATAGTGAAAGTGATACAGTTGTAGAGTCGTATGAGATAGGAAGGCTGTTCTTTGTCTTAAGAAAATGTTTTTATCATGGGTAGTAAAATGCTTTGAGCATTGCAGGCAGAGGTAAAAGCTTCAAAGAAAATCAAGTGTGTTAAATTTATAGGAGATTAAAATATTGATGAATTAGATATCTAGACAGAATAGATAAAAGATGCAAGAAATAGATAGATAGATAGATAGATAGATAGATACTGTAGATAGATAATAGATAGATAGATAGATAGATAGATAGATAGATAGATAGATAGAGAGATAGATAGATAGATAGATAGATAGATAGATAGATAGATAGATAGATACTGTAGATAGATAATAGATAGATAGATAGATAGATAGATAGATAGATAGATAGATAGATAGATAGATAGATAGATAGATGCTGTAGATAGATAGATAGATAGATAGATAGATAGATAGATAAATAGAAGGAAGGAAAGTTACATAGATGATGGATAGAAAGATAAATAGCTATTTAGATAGATAAAGAGAGTATAACTGCAGTTGTCACCATCATGGACAGCTCAGATCATACACCGCACACCATCACACTCTTCATTTCAATAGATTTCTCTATAGAGTGTAACTCAGTACCATGGCCGGCTCCGTTCTCTATACCTTAGCAAAATGGGCAGCTCAGCATCTTGGCCTTGCCCCATTGTATTTTGTTTAGCTCTTTGTATATTCCTGTACTGCAATAGACAGTTCTAATCACCTTGGAAAGATGAGCAAAATGAATAGTATGCTAGGTCAATGGACGTGGAGCCTGCAAGGTACAGTATTCTATTAACCAGCGCTATGGACTAGTCAGCACCATAGACAACCTGCATTATTCAGTAACAACTACAGTTGGTAATATTTTATTTAGCACCATATACAGATTAGTACTATGTTATTTTACACCATGGACTGCTCAGTTTTTCATTATTCAGCACTATAGACAGTTTGTTGCCATGTTGTTTTGCAGCATGTAAATCTTGAGTCCTATCTTATTTTATGCAACCTAGAGTTTAGCACGTTCTTGCTGTTCAGCACCATGGACAGCTCAGCACCGTATTATTCAGTATCATGTACCCCTTAGTGTCCATACATGAAATAAAAACAGATTTACTTATACCCTTTAATGGCTAACTGAAATAAAATAAATGAAATTAAAAAATAAATTAAATAAAAATTATGCTTTCAAGATTCTACATCTATCTATCTATCTATCTATCTATCTATCTATCTACCTATCTATCTATCTATCTATCTATCTATCTATCAATCATCTATCTATCTATCTATCTATCTATCTATCTATCTATCTATCATCTATCTCTCTCTCTATACACACCCACACACTAATAGAGACATAACATATTAAGTGGACATTAACATAACCACAGAGCACTAAATGAGCTTGGAGAGTAAATCCTTAATTATTTTACTGATAAGAAGTCTGCAAGTTTCATTGTTCCTAAATTGATGTTAGTTCACAGACCTAATACCCCCTCTATCTCTGGAGTAGATTCCTTAGATGTTGTAACATAAATCCTTGCAATATATTTAGTTCTGTGTTTAGTGTGTCAAAGACTGTCATAAATTTGTATTCCCAGACTCTGCTGTTTCTTTGGGATTTGAAACTGCCTTTACTATAACAACTATTATATGTTTTATGTAGCGTCTTGGGCTAAGAAAAGCTTTAACCACAGGTAAATGTGACTTTTTGCCTTGAATTGTATCCTGACCCCAACTTTTGTAAATCCTATCCATGACAAAGACATATCTCATCCTGACAAAGAGGAATTTGAATCGCTAAGCACTTATGAGACACACTCTTATATCTAAAGGCTATATCTCCAGCTGTATAAGAGCTAGAGATATGAGCAATGTCTTCCCTTAGCTCAAAAACCCCCAAAAACTTAACTCTGACTATAAATACAACAGAATATACAGCAAGTTGATACAAGAGATATGCATATACCTGATAATGAATATTATGTAAAATATTAAAATAATTCATAGTCACCTGATTGATCCCCCTATTACTATGAGACATTATAATGTGTGGAGCGCCCACTACGGATACTATACTGTGTGGTAGGGCTACTTTAAGACATTATACTGTGTGGAGGGCACAACAGGTGCATTATACTGTGTGAAGGGGTGACTGTGGTTATTATACTTTGTGGAGGCCACAATAGGTGCATTATACTGTGTGAAAGGGTGACTGTGGGTTATTATACTGTATGGAGGCCACTATGGGACATGAAATTGTTTGAAGGGCTCTATGGAACATTATATTGTATGGTGGCCATTATGGGACATTATACTGTGTGGAGTAGAAACTGTGGGACATTCTACTGTAGGTAGAATGCTTAAAGATATAATACTGAGTGAAGGCCCCACTGTATGGGACATTATACTGTATGGAGGCCACTATGGGACATTATATTGTTTGGAGTGGTCACTACGGGACATTATATTGCATAGAGGCCACTATGAAACATGATGTTGTGTGGGAGCCACTGAGGGCATTATACTTGGTGAAGGGGTCACTTTTGGACATTATACTGTATGGAGGCCACTATGGGACATTGTATTGTTTGGAGTGGTCACTATGGGACATTATATTGTATAGAGGCCACTATGAAGCATGATGGTGTGTGGGAGCCACTGAGGGACATTATACTTGGTGAAGGGGTCACTTTTGGACATTATACTGTGTGCAAATGAAATGCTATACTTTTTGGGGCTAGCAAAGGAAGCATTTTCCCAGGTGGAAGTCAGTAAAGTGGGTGCCAAGAAAAGGGCTCTATGTCATGTGGGAATGGGGGGGGGAGCCTAGTCTTTGCTGGTTATGCTCCCCTGCTGCAAAATTTAATACATAATACACATTTGATATACTACACAACACTAAAGTACACCCATCAGCAGCTGAAAAAATATCATAAAACATTTCATTTTTTTATTAATATCATTTTGAGGAATGTCTGATGTTTTAATCACTTTTATGACATTTTTTGGTTGAGGTGAAACTACAAAAAGTTGGGACTGTTAAGACAACATCCATTCACTGTCCTTGATCATAGACCGTAATAGTATGGCAGATTTTGGCAAGTGATTAATGTTGGATTGGAAGACTTGACTATTTGCCTGTTTTAATGTGATACAATACTGGATTGTTTTTTAAGAGATGTCAGAGTTGTTTCTTTTGCTGTATACCATCGGAATCTTTGCTTTACTTTTTGAAAAGAGGTTCTGCAGCAGCTGAGATATTAATTGTAAGTAATGGTGTACCCACGACTAGTCCTGTGATCTTGTGTTTCATATGATCACGCAGGGGAGGGGGTCATCACAGATAGGACATGTCTCTCTGCCTGTCCTGGTGGCGTAGTTCCAGTGTTTAGCATTCAGCACATGGATTGGTTTGTACTTGTTAGTGTAGTGGTGAGTTAAATTACTTTCACAGGTAATGCCCAGCCAATTAACTTTGTCTTGACCCTTGGTCCTGTCATTTATTAATAAGCATCTACACTGAGACCCATCAAGGCATTCCACAAACATATCCAGATATTCTGTGCATGGTGATCGCTCCTGCTATTACTGGAGCATCAGACCCAATCGCATCTATCTCTGTATCAAGGGGAACGAGTGACTGTAATTTATAGCCACACATCAGTGCTTGAAAAATATGATCCTACGTCTTACTGTAATTCATATCTTTACACCAGCAATGAAAAATTCACTCCTATGTTCAGTTAGTGCATAAGATTACGGCGATGAGGCCTGTCAACTTTCTTTAAAATTAATGAGCATATCTTGTTTCCAAGTCCTTAACTGCATAAGGTATTTTTGTCATGGAAAATAATGGAGGTACGGGTAGCATTAACCATTTAGTAGTGGCATGTAATACATTTGTCTCATGTTTATAAAAAAAAAAGTCATATGTGGTAACTTACACAATGCATGTGGTCAGAATACACTCATTCCTTACATAATAATCACGTGTGCTAGCATAGAATCCATAGTGTACAGTCATCTCTCCATCACCCATTGCTCTGGTCTGTCTCTCCCCTACCCCTGCTCCAATATGTCGTCTTCTTCCTGAAGTCTCTTACAGTCTTTTTATTATTCTATGCTCCAGACAGCCTCTGACTCTGGTCTCTCAAGGACAGCCTACTCCAGTCTTTTTCTCCTTCTCTTCCTTAAACCATTCCATCATTCATTGCTCTGGTATGTCTCTGCTTATTCCTGCAGTCTTTCTATCACAACCTGCTCCAGTCTGTCTCTCTTCCTCCTTCCAGTGTCTCCATGACCAACATCTTTGGTCTATTTCTCCTCAAGACCTGCTCCGAGCTGTCTCACCATTTCCATGCTCTCTACCCATGACAGACTGCTCTTGTCTTTTTCATCCTCGTTCTTAGGTCTTTCCGTCATCCCCTTCTCTGGCCTGCCTATCCTTCTCCCTACAGTCTCCTGTTACATCCTGCACCAGTCTTTCTCTACTCCTCCTTCCAGTCTCACCATCTGGTCTATCTCCCATCCACCTCTGCTCCAAGCTGTCTCACAATTTTCCTGCACTCTTCCCATGACAGCCTGCTCCTGTCTTTCTCATCATTGTCCTTAGGTCTTTCCATCATCCCCTTCTCTGGCCTGCCTCTCCTTCTCCCTACAGTCTCCTGTTACATCCTGCTCCAGTCTCTCCTCCTCCTTCCAGTCTCTCCATCTGGTCTGTCTCCCATCCACCTCTGCTCCAGGCTGTCTCACCATTTCCCTGCATTCTTCCCATGACAGCCTGCTCCAGTCTTTCTCTTCCTCATCCTTAAGACTTTCCATCATCTCTTGCTCTGGCCTGTCTCTCCTTCTCCCTGCAGTCTCTTGTTACATCCTGCTCCAGTCTCTCTCTCCTCTTCCTTCCAGTCTCTCCATCTGGTCTGTCTCCCTTCCACGCCTGCTCCGGTCTGCCTCTACATTTTTTCCTGTCTCTTCTCGTGAGACTGCTTCAGTTGGTTTCTCCTGCTCCTTGCAGTCTTTTCCTTGATCTAGGCTGTCTCTCCTCTACCCCACAATATTTGGGCTTGGGGCCTCTATACTCACAGCTCCAAATCAAATGAAATCCCCAGAGATGGAGAACCCCAACAGTAAAACCAATGGCTGGTACTATGCCATGTAGGAAACATCACGCTGTCGAGTAAATGTCCCTATCTCTGTCTCTCTCTATCTGACAACAGGCAACTAATAAAAAATTAAGATTCTGTACCAAAGCGTTATCCCATGTGTATGATGGAGTTTCCTTCCTAAGTTAGATCATGAATCCAGTTATCTAACTGGATTATCAGGGACTGATAAATTGTACATTATAAGCAGCGTATTAGACAACATACATGTATTCCTCTCTGGAAATCGATCATTATCAGGTCAGACATTACATTGTGTTCTGTGTATGGGTTTTCCGAGGCGGTGCAGCTTGACTGTCCATGTAGCAACACTCTCAACGTCAAGCGGAAATACAATTTTCTGAGTCCAGCTCATTAATTCTGCATGCTCATGACAGAATTAACCTTGGCAGGCTCAGTAGAGGAGAGAGTAATTCTACCCTTAAAAATCTGCTGATTAAAGCTGGTTTTGGGATTTCGATTTCACTTAATGTCTTGGCAGGGAGCCCAACCCAGCATTAACATAGCCCCAGCCACATAGAAGCTTTTTCCACATTTTCAAGCTCTCCAATAAAATCTAACCCCACCTTCTCATGATCTAAATGAGAATTCATTAGAAGGAGTCTGTTAGTGGAGTGTTTTAACCATGTTTTATACCTGGGAGGAGGGGAGGAGAATCATTTAATGTACATTGATCACTGTGACAGGTTACAGGAAATGATATAGGCATAACTAAGTGATGCTATCAAGATGAATATGAAGGGATTCCGGAGCTTGACAGTAGAGTGCCTCAGTTCTAGATTGAGAGCGTGATTCAGAGACGTGCGATTCAGCATAGCATAGCGGGTAGATAAGAGGCTGCTCTGTAGAGCAAAATGCCAGGACTAATACACAGCAGATATTGAATTTTTGAAACAATTGAATGACAATGCTCGAAATGGAATGATTTTTAGTTTTCTTATTTTAGCTGCAGCAACCTGGTGGCTCCCAACAGTACATAACAGAATATATAAATCTTTAATAAAGTATAGGTAGAGAAACCAATAAATAAATGTATCTGTCCTTACCTTTTCTCTTGGCTCAACATAGTCTGAGATTTGTGGTGTGATATGATCAGTTTTTAAAAAACAAACATGATTTGAGAAACTCTGTCCCAAGATGTCTATCCTGGAAGGGTCTATGTGCAGCCCCCAGTGGTGATTTTGTGGATTGCGGTCTGTAAAAGGTTTCTAGATGTCGTGCTATTGTATGAAACAGATTTTATAAGGAGTTTTTAACCAAGGTCAAGCTAAGTCAGTGGTTCTTAACCTTGTTTGAGGTACCGAACCCACCAGTTTCATATGCACATTCACCGAACCCTTCTTTAGTGATAAATCAAATATGATTTTTTTTCCAAATTCAAGACATAGGTATATGTTTTTTTACTGGTACACAAAATGAACCGTGCATATGGCCTAAAGTTCGATCGAACCCCGGTTAAGAACCACTGAGCTAAGGTAAGAGTGGACACATCTGTATTTCAATTGGCTGTAGGATTTGTTAGCTGTTTTGGTATGTTGTGCAGCATTTGTGATCTAATCCTGTCCATGTGGTCTGTTAACGGATTGTATGTAATTACCAAGTCAATTATTCTATAAATTATTAAATTAATTTATTAAATTATTATCATTTTATGGGGTTACAGTCTATATATATATATATATATATATATATATATATATATATATATATATATATATATAGTCCTTATGACACAACAAACCACAAAAGACACAATTTTGTGATACTCTGTTGGGAGCCGCTTGTGACATCTGTTTCTGTAATGTGACTATGGTGTACATTACTGCTGAAGGCTTTACTAGCATGTTGTGAATTTGTATTGAGTTTGTATTGGAATAAATTGGAATCTTTAACAAAATTTGCAGAATGGTAAGGATGGACCCATCTGTATATACATATAGCATTTTCATCTGCCTTGGGTCTCCTTGGTCATAGCCACTCCCTTCTGTACAATAAGGTATCATAATATGTGTCCTTCCTTATATCGTCCATAGTGAAGTGACTCCTGATGGTAACATATCACTATGACATTGGATTGAACATGAGGAATCAGTAAGAAATACTTATAAATTGACCTATAAAGCTTTTTCTGACATTTTCGAAAACCTCTTTAGTTGTGACAACCAATTCCCTGCATAAAAAATGTCTCCTATTACTTTTTGATTCTTCCACGGAGTCTGATCCACCCACATCTGCCACAAACATTACTACATAAATGATATGGGTGAAAGTATACACGTCCATCAAGTTCATCCAGCAGAATGGCCGCTGTCATTTGTATCAGAAGAACTATCTACGTCCTCCCACCTAATGCTTCTAGACAAAAGAAATGTCATTGTGATCAAATCTTTCTTAGCTGCTCTTTCTCTCTCTTCTTCCGTCACCATTGATTGTATGCAACACGTGCTAAGTATCCTGCTTATAGTGAAATTACTTTGCGAGACAGACCAGTTGGTTTCTATGACAACAATCAATAGAATTTGTGTCATTAATACTATGGGAAGGAGCTCAGTTCCAGTTCTATTTTTAGCTATTATGAGAAAAACTTGGAACATTTTTCTTGTGGTTGACTGGAAAGGACATCAGGTCGTGCTATATTAGATCCTGATTATATGTAGATGTACATGTAGCTTTCCAGAATACACTAAATGTGTACAGTTCTACCATTCATTACCATTCACTGCTTTATTCCTATATGTCCATGCTATTATCAAATGACTTAATCTAGAGCAATATTTCTATGCGTCTGATGTATTCTGCTTGTGTTTGTGGCAAAACTATTTTTCTTGGTGTAGCACATTAAACTGCAACCCTATGGCATTGCCCTTCGTGTGGATAATTATTGAAACAAATTACAGATGCCAATTAGAGATGAGCGAGTAGTTAAATACTCGATATTCAATATTCGTTTCGAGTAGCCTCTCAATATTCGACTACTCGAATCCAATATCGAACCCTATTATACTCTATAGGGGAAAAATGCTCATTTCAGGGGTAGGCAACGTTCGATCAAACTGAACTTACCAAGTCCACGAGTGAGGGTCGGACTGGATTCTCTGAGAAGTCTTCTCTGCGCAGCTTCCCCGCGTTGTCATCCGGTAATGAATTCACTCTGCTAGGCATCGGGCCTGAGCAGAGACAACTGCGCATGCCTGCACTACAAGAAAATGGCCGCTTACAGTCAAAGCGGCCATTTTCTTGTAGTGCGGGCATGCGCAGTCGGCTCTGCCCAGGCCTGATGCCTAGCAGAGTGAATTCAGAGCTGGAAGACGCCACGGGGACGCAGCGAGGAGAAGACTTCTAAAGGTAGGAGAAGGACCAGCGTTGATTGGTCGACTGTATAGCATTTGGCCAATCAATGCTGGTTCTGCATCAAATTTTTCCATTCGAATAGCGAGTGGTACTCGATCACGTACCTACTCGATTGAATACTACTCGCTCATCTCTAATGCCAATCAGTTATTTCTACGCTTACCTTAGCCGACTTTAGTTAGGGACCCTAATACAGACACCATGCAATATGCTAACTAAATTCTTTTGAGGCTGTAATTTCCAATACAACCATTGGGTTGGCACGTATAGACGTATATAGTGTGGGATAGATACATTGTGAGAAATTCTAACAAAATCATGTATTCTAAAAGCTGCTCCTGCCTTGATAAGCTTCTCATCAAGTTTTAGGGGTTTCCAGGCTCGATGACCAAGGATTGGTGGGAATCTGATCTTCTCATCAATCAGCTATTCTGAGTAATGGATATGCAGAAACTGGAGCAGGAAGCAGACATCTTTGTATATAGTGGATTGCTTTCTGCTCCAATCACTGTGTATCAGCTAATCAGAATAGCCGATAAATTGTAGTATCTGGTGTGAGACCCCCAATGATCTGATCCCCCCACTGACTTGTCTTAAGAACAGGTCATATTTTTAGCCCACAAACCCACTTAAAGACAAGAAGAAACATAAGTAATGATGTATCTCTAAGTAGTGAGCCCTGGTGGGCAAAGGAACTAATAGAGATGCCTACATCTGTTGTATAGTGCAACATAATAACATATATCAATAACAGAGAACAAAAGGTAATATCTTTCCATTTAGTAGATAATAACTTGCAATGGAGGTCATTTTCCCCATTCACATTAAAGTGGTATCCCATTAAGTCATATAAAGGTGAAAGAAGTGAGTACCCTACTATCCTGATACTCCTCTATTACCACAACAGGGAACCTGTGTAAAAAACAGTTCCTACTTTAGAAGGATAGATATAGCCATGTATAACTTGGGCTAGGTTCACACTAGCGTTCGGCTTTCCAGTCTTTGGGTCCATTTGGGGATTCGAAGAGCAGAAACCTAATCCACTTATACGCAGGAACTCGCAGACCCCATAGAATGGAGGCCCTGTTTCTACTCATAAAAATGCATAGAGAAAAGTCCAGTTTACTCTTCACTTTTTTCAAGCAGATTCGGGGACGGAAACCCCGAATGTACAGTAGTTTGAATGCTAGTGTGAACACAGCCTTAGTGTTCCATTCTCTTTAATGTAGATGCATTTCTCTCTGCTGCTTTGCTTGGAAATATCAGGTGATCCCACCGATTTTGGAAATCAGTTCCATGGTGATCAACTATGTCAATGTACCAACTTTAATTAAAATAAATGATCTCACGATACACTGTTGAGATGTATTCTTTATTTGTCTGTATGTAGCCAGCACATAATATGAATTGCAGCTTGTCGATGGTTTGTTAACATGTTTTCATATCGCATTGAACTTTTATGAGAAATTGCAGTCCTTGACAGAATTTGTGTAACGTTAAGTGGTGACACATTTGTTAGTAAGTGGCCACTGATGAATGGATAAAGCGTAATTTACTTACCACTGACCCACAAGTGGTTTGACGTTTAGGCAAATACCTAGTGCCATAAATGTCAGTTTTCTTGTGAATATGAATATAAAATCTAATGAAAAACTGATCCTTTCCAAAGAATCTTAACTTTAAAAAGATGATGCATCTGTTTTAGTACTGTAGCTAGTATAATAAAGCGTGCTAATGGCGAGTAAGGGGTGCAATTTCCAGACTTCTTCACTGCGCTGATCCTCATCCTCTGCATTTAATTTTACTACAATGTTCATTTAGGAGTTAGTGCTAATGCAGTACTGTCTCGGGATGTCTTTATGCAAATTGGACATCGCAAATCAGTGTTGAAAGGATTCATGTAAAATAATGTCCCTGGCTGCTGTGGTCATAGTAATTCTTCCATATAATAGTCTGAAAGTATATTATCATGGACAACTGCAGAGGAAGTGTTAGCACAGACCTTATACGCCTTGAATTATACAAGTGGGACATTATTCAGATAGACAGTAAAGTAAGAATGGCCATGTTGTACATTTATATACATGTATATATGTCACATTACATTAACTGTATGGCATTAAAGGAAACTTGTACACTGCAAATGCAGTCTAATATGCAAGTAGCATATTATTACAGCAGGAGGAGCTGAGAAGATTGATATAAAGTTTGTGATAAAAGATTCATTATAACTTGTAAGTTATTGCTGTAGTCCTTTGCCCATTCTGCACCTAAGAGTCCAGTGGGCGGTCTCACTGAATGATTGTCAGACTTCCTTTGTATCTAGATTCATAAAGGGAAGGTATTAGTCTCTGATCAAGACTTCCCACTGGGCTCTTAGGCAATAAAGAGTACAAATTTAGATCTATAAATTCCTATTCATGTGAAATACCAAGCATAATCTATGAGAAATTGGTGAGAATGGCTTGACACATTATTCTCTCTAGCCAGCTTATTACATTGGATATTGAACCACAGACCCCCAACAGATTTTCACAATGGGAAAGTCACAATTTTCACGCTTGTTTGAGCATGATAAGACTGTCCATTATGATCAATTTATAAGGTGGAATCTACAAGATGCCTGGACTTCTATTGGGCTAGTCAGGCTATACTGGGCCATTGATCTGGCCATGTGATGGAAAACTAAAATGCTGATCTGGATACAAAAGAATTTTCAGAAACTAATATGTAAATAATTAGAATGCAATGCTATGGATTTGGCTGAAATTTTAAGGCATATTGAAAAAAAGTGATTTTGGCAGCATTTCTACAATATAAGTACAATCCATAACTCGAAATTTGTCTTTTTCAAGAGATACATGCACAAAATGTGACATATATCATGTTCATTATTTTTGTGTGTCTTGCCAAATCTACTTACCTAAAGGGAATCTGTCACCAGGACCTCACATATTAACCAAACCCTACAGATAGATAGGGTTTTCCCTTTGTGAATCAATGCCTCTACTGCTAAGATAGCACCATGTCAATATGCCGATGATCACTTTGGAGCAATGAAGGCAATGGAGATCACTTAATAGGTCAGTGGATTAGGATAGCTTAGGCAGATGTTCTTCTAGATCTAGTTAATACGGGTTATATCATGATTAGAGATGAGCGAGTACTGTTCGGATCAGCCGATCCGAACAGCACGCACGCATTGAAATGAATGGAAGCACCTGGTACTTCCGCTTTGACGCCGGCCGGCCGCTTAACCCCCCGCGTGCCGGCTACGTCCATTCATTTCAATGCGTGCTTGCTGTTCGGATCGGCTGATCCGAACAGTACTCGCTCATCTCTAATCATGATGGGTTGCAGTGAGTGCCAAATGAACACTATGTGGTCACAAGATAAATACTATAGGATTCATAGTCTGCATAGGTCCGCAGTAATTCCACATGAATCCTCTTTGGGTGTCAAGTCTACCATTTATAAGCTCAATCTGGTTGTTTATAGGGTAATTTTTCCTACATCTATGAAAATAATACCTGTATAAGTAGGAATTACTATTTTTAGGGTTCCCGTTCCTTGAACCCCTCTCATTGTCCAAATCCAAATAGAGCCCCAATGCCACACTCTTATTGGCTTAGACCTCCATGTCTTAGGTTGCCTCACTGTCTCGGGCTGTATTTTATTGCTGATCCTACAGTCAGTTTTAAAATTCTTTGATCAGTTTTGAGCCAGGAGAGCCAGAAATATCAATCAGTAACATAAATATATTACTTCCCGTTTACCCATAAAGTCAGGGATTTGGGCTAAACTGATACCTGCAGTTGATCTGAATAAAAACGTCATGTGTTGACCTTTAGTTCTCCACTCATGGGAGGAACCAGTATCATGATTAATTTCTCATGATTCCTATCCAAGTTTTCAACTCAGACCTCAATATTTCCTGAATACTCTGGGGTATACCCAGCATGAACTGGTTTTCATCTGAAAATATGCAGCTTCAAAGAAAAAAAAAAAGAGTGCTTCTTACTGAATCATTCCCCACATTCATAGAATCTTAACTATGACATGGAACATGAACCATATGCTTCATTGAGTTACTTACACAACTGGCTTAATGAACTGAAGTGATTTGTTATAAGTGCATGCATAATATATGTATTATACTAGAATAAATCCACTGTAACAATGTCCACTATAATACTGCTCCTTATATACAGTGCTAGAATATGCTGTGCCATTATGCCCAGTAGCTACAATTGTTTAGCTACTATAATATTGAATGATTTGTATGCACGCAAAGATATTATAGTAATGCTGAACTATAGGTACAAGAAAATAACTACTATAAAGCTGACCCCTATTTACAAAATCTAAGAGTTATAATACTGCATTGTACAAGAATATCACATCTATAATATAATTTCCGATACGCAAGAATATAATAACTATAATACTGCCCATATGTGTAAGAATATAACTACTATAATATGTTCAAGAATATACTTATACTAATATGGCCTCCGATATAAAGGAGAATAACTATTGTAGTACAGACTATGCTCTATGCTCAACACAAATCAGTACCACCATAACTACTAGGGCACCATAGCTACTATAACATTGTCTCCTATGTGCAAGATTATAATGTCTATGATTCTATACCACGTGCACATGGTATAATACTGCTCAAATGTAAACAAATGTAATTACTATAATACTGACTTCTATGTACAAGAATATAACTACTATATTACTGCCCCTATGTACAAGAATATAACTACTATAATGCTGTTACCTGTGTACAAGAATATAACTACTATAATACCGCTCCTATGTACAAGACTATAACTACTATAATACTGCCCCTATGTACAAGAATATAACTACTATAATACTGTTTCTATGTACAAGAATATAACTACTATAATACTGCTCCCTATGTACAAGAATATATAACTACTATAATACTGCTCCCTATGTACAAGAATATAACTACTATAATACTGTTTCTATGTACAAGAATATAACTACTATAATACTGCCCCTATGTACAAGAATATAACTACTATAATACTGTTTCTATGTACAAGAATATAACTACTATAATACTGCCCCTATGTACAAGAATATAACTACTATAGTACTGCATCTTATGTGCAAGAATATAACTGGTATAATACTACTATGTACAAGAATATAACTACTATAATACTGTTCCCTATCTAGAAGAATTTAACTACTATAATACTGCCCCTATGTACAAGAATATAACTACTATAATACTGTCCCTATATACAAGAATATAAGTACTATAATAATGTCCCTATGTACAAGACTATAACTACTATAATACTGCCCCTATGTACAAGAATATCACTACTATATTACTGCCCCTTGTACAAGAATATAACTACTACAACATTGTTCCCTATCTAGAAGAATATAACTACTATAATACTGTTCCCTATCTAGAAGAATATAACTACTATAATACTGTTCCCTATCTAGAAGAATATAACTACTATAATACTGCCCCTATGTACAAGAATATAACTACCATAATACTGCTCCTATGTACAAGAATATAACCATTATAATACTGCTTCTATGTAGAAGATACAAGTATCTTAATACTGCCTCCTGTGTATAAGATAAGATAACACCACAAGGAAATAGCTCCAGGAAGCTCAACATTAATCAGAATGTGCTGTGTCATTTGTTATACTGAATGTTGTCTTCTTTGTTATGTGCAAACCAATGAAATATGTCTTTCATATTGCCTAAAGGTCGGAGGATTGATCAGCATCACAATCATTGCTCTCATAATGCATTGTGTTCTCGTTCCTATCCTCACTGTAATGCCCACCTTATCCAAGACGCTCTGGTAATTTTTATTTTGTTAATTGATGTTCTTAATCTTCATTAATGGTTACAGGTAATTTCATTGTAGAAAAAATATTCTTTATCTAAAATAAATCTGCTCTACCGCCATCGAAAATCTGATTTTTATGAAATATTGACGCCACTGTAGGAATTTTTCCTTGACAATACTAGATGCGTCTCTTCCTAAATTCTGACCTAACGGAATTAACAAAGTTTTTTTTTTTTTTCATTTGTCAGCAAATTATTTATATACGTTTAGTTTCAAAATACCCCAGGGCTTCATAATAGCGATAAATCACCCGTCTCGAGAGGCCGTGTAACAATCTCGAAGAATTATTTTAACAGGAAAAAAAATTGTAACTGTACAACTTAATAGCATTTGAAAAGCACGTTGTGAGAAATCTATTGGGTAAAGGAAGTTCCACACATCAAATCACTCATTCTCTGTTTCAAAGAGAGATCGGGTTATATATAATTATGTGTGCTACATTCTGCAAATAGGAATACAGGGAGACAGCGCAGAGGAAATCCCCACTGAGAAGACATTCACTTTTACTGTATGAAGCAACAGCGGCAGAACAGTCTATTAGGGACACAAGTACTGTTGAATATGCAGTGTGATCTTGCCGGATGGCACATTTCCCAGCAAAGAAAATGCATAGTAATAGAAAGTGGAAAGCCTCGGAAAATGCTACACATGCAAAGAACAATTTCATTCCCAGTGTTGAGATATCAAATCAAATATATCTAAAGATTTGTTCTGGCAACACCAGCCACCTGTAAAGTGAATTCTCTTTTTATCCATCGTCTGACCTTTCCTTTCTTTGAGATTAATCATTAATTCCCTTCGCCAGGGAGAAGAGATGCAAAGAAATCAGTTTCCCTATAATAATGTTATTTGTAAACTCTTTTCTAAGTAAGTTATTTTAGTATTAGTCCAGAGGTGTTTTGGCTGTGTTTACAAGAATTGACAATCTTTCGAAAATGTATTCTCCAGGATGCAGAACTTATAAAAAATAGAGAAATAGAAAAAAATGCTTTTTAATAACGGATTTTAAGCCGTTCCTTCATCGCTGGTCTGCTTGGTCGCACAATGCTTTCTACTGAGAATCCTATATCAAAGGGGTTGGCCAAAACTTTAATGTTCTCCCCATCTACAGGATAGTGGATATTATGCTGATTGTGGATAACTGGTCTCTGGAACCCCCAGGGCCCTGTTTTTGTTAAGAGTGGAGGGCCAAGCATTGCTGCTCTATTTGCTATGGGACTGCCATAGTGCCAAAAAATGAAGGGAGCACCATTGCCTAATGGGAGAATGGGACCCCATTAGGCAATGGTGACATGTCCAGTTGGTGCTCACCATTTTGATGTCACTATAAGGAAAAGGCAACCATTGGTCTTTAGGAATGATGGAACAATTTAGAACCAGTATACTGGATACTTTAAAAGTTCCATTATTTATTTAATAGTCATAGGAAGCATGTCATCCTTTTATCTTTTTCGACAAAAAAAATCCAGCATATTTTTATTATCATTTTATCCTATTCTACAATAAAAATCTGACATGCAAGAATGTTTTTTTTTTTTTTTTTTAGTAATGTTCATGAAGTTGAATAACATATTATAGAGCTGTCCATGGTGCTGAGCAATAGAACAGAACTGTCCATGGTGCTGAGTAACAGAACAGAACTGTCCGTGGTGCTGAGTAACAGAACAGAACTGTCCATGGTGCTGAGTAACAGAACAGAACTGTCCATGGTGCTGAGTAACAGAACAGAACTGTCCGTGGTGCTGAGTAACAGAACAGAACTGTCCGTGGTGCTGAGTAACAGAACAGAACTGTCCGTGGTGCTGAGTAACAGAACAGAACTGTCCGTGGTGCTGAGTAACAGAACAGAACTGTCCATGGTGCTGAGTAACAGAACAGAACTGTCCGTGGTGCTGAGTAACAGAACTGTGCGTGGTGCTGAGTAACAGGACAGAACTGTCCATGGTCCTGAGTAACACACTACACAACTGTACAGTACATGATACTGGATAACACAGTACAGAACGGTCCATGGTGCTGAGTAACAGAACAGAACTCTCCATGGTGCTGAGTAGAGATGAGCGAGTAGTACTCAATCGAGTAGGTATTCAATCAAATACTACGGTATTCGAAATACTCGTACTTGATTGAGTACCACTCGCTGTTCGAATGTAAAAGTTCAATGCAGAACCAGCATTGATTAGCCGAATGCTATACAGTCAGCCAATCAATGCTGGTTCTTCTCCTACCTTTAGAAGTCTTCTCCGTGGAGCTTCCCCGCGGCGTCTTCTGGCTCTGAATTCACTCTGCCAGGCATCAGGCCTGGGCGGAGCCGACTGCGCATGTCCGCTTGTAGTGCGGGCATGCGCAGTCGGCTCTGCCCAGGCCCGATGCCTGGCAGAGTGAATGAAGAGCCGGAAGACACCGCGGGGACGCTGCAAGGAGAAGATTTCTCGGAGGATCCAGCCCGACCCTCACTCGTGGACTTGGTAAGTGTAATTTGATCGAACGTTGCCTACCCCTGAAACGAGCATTAGTCGAATATTGAGGGGCTACTTGAAACGAATATCGAACCTCGGACATTTTACTGTTCGCTCATCTCTAGTGCTGAGTAACACACTACGCAACTTTTCAGTACATGATACTGGATAACACAGTACAGAACAGTCCATGGTGCTGTATAACTAGTATAGAACAGTCCAAGGTGCTGGATACCATAGTACAGAACTATTCATGGTGCTGGATACCATAGGACTGACCTGTCCATAGTGTTGGATAACATATGACTGAAATGTCTATGGTTCTGAAAAAGACAATATAGTCAGTATGTCCACACTACTAAATAACATAGCGCTGAACTTTCCTTGGTGCTGAATAATACAAAACATAAAATACTACCGTGCTGAGTAGCATAGCGCAAAACTCTTCATGGTGAAAAGGAGATGGAGTGACATCATGCTGAATTGTTTGTGGTGTTGTATAGGACAGTATAGAATGGTCAACATTGATAAATTGGCCATGGTGCAGAATAAGACAGGACAGAACTGTCCACATAACCAAGTAACATGGCACTGAACTGTCCTTGGTGCTAAATAAACCAGCACAGAACAGTCCATGTAAGATGTAAAGTCTTGGAATGTAAATGTTCATGTTGATAATATCTAATGTTCACCTCTCATTTCTGTGCTTGTACTATCATGGTATCATATGAGCCATACAGAATTACTATACTCATATGTTTCAGAGAGTTATTTGTATTTAAAATGCTGAGATGATTTCCATCAGTCCTCCATGGGATTGAGCATTAGATGTGACTGACATGTCCTATTTCTGCGTTGTTGGCATTCACAATGGCCAGCTCTATTTGAGACACACATTATCAGTCTGGGATCTAACATAGTGGGCGGATGAAGCAAACCTTTTCACCTCACAGTCATCAATTTAACCTCCGCACCGCGCTAGATAGAGATTAAATAAAATACAGACTTGGAGATGCCTTTGTAAGGGAGTTCATTGTTTAAAGCAACATTAGAAAAGGGATGTAATTGTAAAGAGCATCAATTAAATTTTCAAAGTGTTTTCAATCAATTCCTTATTCAATATAATATTAATGATTTTATGGCCTTATGTAATAAAGCCAAGTGAATGATTATCCTTGATGTTTATAGCAACCAGATCCCGTGTTTTATTTTCACGTTCTTTAGGTGCGTAATAAGCGACAGCAAGGACATCTTTTATATACAGTGTAGCAAAGTTTAACCTTAACAGGTGATTCCTTACATTGTGGCGCAGAATGGAAACGTCACTCTTTCAATGGATTTCAGTGGTATTTTTCTAATGCAAATTTTAACCATGTCCATGTTGTCTTGTACAAATAAGCAAACACGCTGGATTTGTTACAACTTTTTTAAAAGTCTCTGGTGGGTTGAGCGAACCAAGATATTTGGGGTTTGCCACCCATGAACCACTTACTCTTCAGAGTATAATAGTTTCAGGGCAATGAGGAGGAAGGGTGTAGTAAAATAAGAAGGATTGATATTCATCTTCCCTTGCCCCTCATGGGCTCCCTTGGCTTTCCTCCTCTGAGAATCTCCCTATTAATATCTTGGGTCTGAAAGACACTGAAGTATAATAAAAACTGCTTTTGGTTCGGACCAAACCGGCAGACAAACCTATCAGATACTAAAGTAATATTGTTAGGTTCTTCCATACCTACTGCCTTCTAGTTATATGCATTCATATATTCCATGTTTGCTACCCTTCATTGTATGCCTGTAATAACATAGCACATAGTTTTATTCTGCCCTCTGACATTCCCTGTTGAGTCCACGCTTATCATTCCATATGTGTCTCACAAGATGACCATCTTTTCATGACAATATTGTTTTGAAGTGATATGCTGTCAGTGCCTACATGTGACCATGCAGTCGTTGATGTGGGTTCAAGGGTTTTACTAAAATGTCATAATAATGTATTACATTGGATTCATGAGAAATCGGAGTCCGTAACCAAATTCATGAAAGTAAGGCTGGGTCTCACCTGGTCAATACGCGTTTACAATCATTGCAAAGTGGAATCCCGTCCTAGCGAATTCCATCACCACTTTGCAGGGAAAATACACACAGCATGTCAATTATATCTATGAAAACGCCTGTGGTTTCCCTATAGATATAATCGAAGCAGAAAGTCCACAGAGGAAACTCTGCAAATTTTCTGTGCAAAGCGCTGCGGGAAGAATACTGATGCATAGCCCTTTTTTTGCTGCGGAACATCATGTGGGGCCAGAGCCCTAAAAGTTTTTTTTTTTCAAAAACATAACCATAAATTTGTAGACGAATAAAATTTTAACATTTTTGCAAATATAAATAATTCAAAATTTAGCAAAAATGTATAGATTTTTTTTCTTACTGGTGAGTCTGTTGTCGTGATAGGCCCTGCTAGCAGAAGTACCGTAAGTACTTCTGCAGTTTTAAATGAGCAGCATCGCTACGCTCTTGCTATGAGCGTGGCGATGCTGCAGCCCGGCACCCGTTCCAGTGTCTGTATGCCGGGTCCGGATGCCGGGTCTGCAACTATGATATTGCTGAATTACCATAATGACCCAAGTATAAGCCAAGGTGGACTTTTTCAGCACAAAAACTGTGCTGAAAAACTCGGCTTATACTCGAGTATATACGTTAATACAACTGTGAATGCAGGAACTTTCTAGGGCCTGACACATCATTTCATTATTGTTACCCGGGTTATCTTCTCCTTACTTGTTTTAGAAATAAGGTAGCCATGGCTGGGTTTCTAAATAAAAAATGTCAGATCATAGAACGTTCCTGCATCTATAGTCATATCTGTTAGCAGCCTTTCATAAAGACAAAAGACGGTCACCATTAAATATCTAAGGTTTAACATTCTACAAATACATATCTACTCGTTCGTGGGAAAAAAATTTTTTTAAGGTGGTCTCATACTGCCCCTTCCTCAGTGTGCTGCCTCCAGTATATTCACCATCTGCCATCTCTCCATCTCCATAGACCAGCTGAAATCCAACTCTTAAAAGAATCATCTGCGTTAATTATTTATGCCTGTTCTTTGCACTCGATATGTACTTGACCTGCATGACTTGTGCATTTAATCAAAGCAATCCTGTGTTTATAGGTTTCCCACAATACCACTTACAATTTAACTTGGAAACAGTCTGTGCTTCTAATTTATTATTGGATTTTTTTTTTGCTTTGATCCCAATTGTTTGAACTTCTCCCCCTCATGGTTTACAAAATGCTTTCCGGTGTTACACAAGTGGATTTTATATGCTGTGTTGTTAGACATATCTGTAGCTGTTTAATGGATGGATGGGCTTTTCTAATTAAACACAATGATCTTATGAAGCTTTCGGCACAGAACGCACTGCCATGTTTGTGTCGTAAGTGAGATTCATGCCATAGTAGAGTGTTACTAGCTATAAACATAAGCACCGACATTAGGGGAGATTTATCAACACTGACGCACTATACGAGAACTCCATATTCATCTATATGGCACGTGACCTGATGGCGAATCTGATTCCAGCTGAATCCTATGCTTAGTGGGAATTGCCAGTAACCTGTAACCTCAACATACTGCAATCCACTTCTCAATCATTGGGTAGCCCCATATAGCTTATATATCTCCAGACTGCGGTGAACGTATATTTGTTTTACAAAGCTTGTCGTCTCATGCTACTCATTTTATGTCAAGCCAAGAGGAAAGGCAAAGATGGAGACATCTGTACTGGAGACATCACTAATGTAGCAAATCGAACACCATAATGAGAATATTTTCAATGAGAATGTCCAATGAAAGCCCCTTTATATTCTAATATTTAGTACATTTTAATGGAATGGACATATAGGTACAAAAAAAAAAATTAAAATTCGTGTGTGTAAAATATAGCTAAACATGAAGGAAAGATTGTGAAATATTCAATTGCATTGTTCAGTGTCTCTGAAGATAAATGAAAAGCAAAATAGGTTAGGCAGAGGAGCCATTAATCACAGGCGGAGTACATTTGTCATGGAATTATATCAGTTTGGGCTGTAGATTGTGATTATGATGGTGAAATATAAACCTATATATGCAGGCAGTGTGTAAAAGGCAACAATACGGCAATTACTAATGTGAGCTAAAAGGGGGTAAATATAGAACAGCAACTAAACCATAGTGGATAAGATCTGAGCCTATAGAAACATTACATGTACTCCATGAGAAAATGATCGGCCTCCATCTTTACAGAATATAATCGTGTTCATTTGTAAAGGCATCCCAGTCTAGGACGTTATCATTGTGCACAGAAATAATGTCTTGAACATATCACAGAGCCTGTGACATTAGGGAGCCTGGTGGGCTACGGATATTTTTTTTTCTTTTTAAATAGGCTGTTACCTGCTGGAGTAACCCCGTAGGTACAGGCCCTATTTACTTACCGATCCTCGCTCCTGCTCATGGCCACTTGCACTTCCCCTTCTGCAGATACAGCTGTGAGCAGGAGCGGGGATCGGGCCTGTGAACCCCACAAACACTGTTATCATTATACTCTGCGGTCTTTTCACACCCCAAAGAGTAACAATTGGAGAATCAGGGGAGGTGAGGGGCTTACCTCTCCTGCACTGCGGCAAGATTCAGGCCTGTGTGGTCACATTCCAGACATCATGTTGGCCAGTACTGATATTATGTGTCACGACACAGGTCTGGCTCACATAACATCTGACCAACATTAAAGATGGCTGCATTAAGCAGGGAGTGCACCGCATCCCAGGAAAGGTAAGTAACATTGTTTTTTATGTTTGTATCCTCCCCTGGGTCTCCGATCATTATACTCCGGGCTCTGAAAACACCCCAGAGTATACTAATTGTTCATGGGTGGTCCACAAAGGGGGATATTACTGTGTGAAGGGGCCAATATGGGACATAATAGGGTGTGCAGGGGCCACAATGCGGGATTATACTGTGTGCTGGGGCCACTATGGGGCATAATATCATGTGCAGGGGCCACTATGGGGTATAATAGTATGTGCAGGGGCCACTATGGGGCATAATAAATTTATGCAAGGGCCACTATGGGGCATTATTGTGTGTGTAGGGACCACTATGGGGCATACTAGTGTATGCAGGAATGTGGTTTGTGAGAGGGGGTCAGACAGGGTTGGGGGATACCCCATGTCAATTGTTCGCCTTGGGACCCAGCCATTCCTAGTTACACCACTAAGCCACATCAATGATTTGTGACTAGAGAGCAGGCAACTCTATAGCTCTGTCTATTATATCGCTTTATTTCTAGAAGTTGGTGAAATTTTTTAGCTCATCCAGGGTCTAAGCTTGACAAAAGCACAACAAAACTATGAGTAGGCAATGTATTAGCATCATGACATATCATTTCAAGTATGATGGCACTTCATTTTATAGTGCTAACTAGAGATGGGTGAACCTCTCAAGATTTGTTTTGTTTCAGGTTAACATCACGAACAAACAATTTGGAATATTTGGATTGAACCCAGCTTGGTACAAGTCAGTTTGCCATCTCTAGTGCTAACATCTTTCAGCATGATGACATCACACCATAAAGAATGCAATATTGTGTTCACTGTTTGATGGATTTCCTGTATCTGAATAACACTTGGGCTCAGAATATCGTATTGTATGAACTTTCTCCTTCATCTAAGTTGACAAAAAGGTTATCTCACAATAGGCTGAACATAGGTTGTTCATCTATCAGTTGTATTCAAGAAGGAAACCTGTTGGCTTATGTCCAGGTCACCAGAAGCACCAGCATAGGAAAATTTACATAGTACACTTTTCCTATTCCAATCAATGGGATGCATGTACAATGACACAGACCTACCAAGTCCTCCAAAGAGAGGTGCTCTATGTAGTTAACATCCACTTTGGATCATTGATAGGAAATGGGAATGAGAAACCCTCGCTTATATCTTAGAAGTACCAAACTTCTAAACCAAACAACCACTTCTAGGTAACTAGGAAAAGACTATAATAGATGAGTCTGATATCTATACAGTAATGTAGAATACGTAGCTCTTAAACGAATAATCTAGAACACATAACATTGAGATGGTACCCCTAGGGTTAGGTACACAATATGGAACCACTGGACCATCTGTAGATCGTCAGTTGCTACAACAGAAGGGTTATTATTTCCTCTTCTATAACATATTTAACTCAGCTCTAAGTTGTTTTCTTTGTAGTTCATTCCTGTGCCTGGCAATAATTCTGAAAGCTAGAATTATGGGCCATAATTTCAAAATCTATGTTGCAAATAGTGTTGCAAACTTGATTTAAAGCAATATTTATATTCTTAAGGTGAACTTTTGGATAATGGAATCAGTCCAGAAAACTGTGATAAATTGAGAGGTGATAATCATAGTGAAGTACATGGAAAGCAGGCACTGGAAACCGGGCTGTGAGTTTATGTAGGTTTATATAGATTTTATTTTTATTTGTAATGGTTTATATGCAGGGTTTTTTTGGTGATTGCTCTTACTTCTGCTCCGTATTTCATCGACTCATCCATTACTCCATTACTCTCTCTATATATATAAATATACAGTATATATATATATATATATATATATATATATATATATATGTGTACATTTTACAGTAAATCCAGCAAATATTGGATTATACAAAAGACTTTAATATTTTTTTTATATTGGAGAAATTTTTTAAACAAGGGCAAAAAGTGTTTGTTTTTCTCATTTTTTTTTTTTCTATCTGTCGGTTATGGTCATTTTTATATCAGTGATATCTATTTTTGTGTCACCACAACTTTGGCAGTGTTCAGTTCATACGTTTCTTCCTTCCTCTTTCCCATGTCTTCTCTATGCGGTGTCTGACTGTCTCTGACATTAGCCTCCCAAGTCCTACAGCTGCAGCTGCAGCTGCTCCAAGTCCTTTCCATATAACTCTAAAGTTGACAAATCTGTTCTAAGATGTCCCTATAGCATTACATGCAGACATGACGGACATTCTAAGATGTCTGGTTGTTGGCAGATGGTTAAGAAGGTTCCTTTCAAGTACTGCAGCCAGCTGTGTGACAACAGTGGGAGTATATAGCTCAGGTGTGTGGCTATGGAAGGTGTAGTGGTAGCAGTGGTATAGGGCAGTGTTCCTGAGGAACTTCATTTAATATAGGATGAGGAGATAGCAAATTGTGTGCGGTGGTCTCTAATGAATCTGCATAGCAGAAGAGATTTTTTTTTTAGTTAGAATTCCCTATTTTACCTATTGAGGTTTGAGTCTTTGTAGGCTCCCTCTATGTTGGCTTCCCACCTTTCAGTTACATTGGTCTACATTATTAATTGATATGTTGGATTGCAGTTAAGAAATGAATTTATTGTGCAATAACACACTGTACATAAAGAAGGGGAGATGGGGTTAAAAAGTTGCATAACTATATAACTGTGGCTACTGAGCAAACTCAGTCATATGACAAAGTGAGATATAGAAATATAGATTGCAAGTCTCACTAGGGAAAGGTGCTGGTGCGAATAATGACAATCACTATACTGTGCCGCAAAATATGTTGGCACTATAAGCAATGAAAAATTATATTCATAAATAAGTCTATGTATTGCCCCAATGGATATTAAATAGTGAGGCCCACGAGAAATAGTTGTCCCGTGTGTATCTGGTAATTACCATCTACTTATTCCCTATAACTACAAAATTTCCATCTTGAATTTAGGTTATCTCATGTTTTATACTGTGAGAATGGCATGACTAAGGTCAAAACTTCAAGGGGTTGTGTTATGGAATTGCTAGGACAGCAATTCCCCAGTAGCAGCTGGAAACCCTGGGGCGGGGCACAAGAGACAGTGAGCCCTAAGCTGAAGCCCCCAACTGTCCCTTCCTATTGCCAGGCCCTATCCTACGTAATAGGCGGCAACTCAAAGACGATCCCTTCCTATATATGTGATACACAAAACACAGACAAGACGAACAACAACAAAGGGAGGTCAGCTAGCCAGGGTTCGGTAACAGTCGAGCAATGCAGTGCCAAATCGAAGTCCAAAAGAATAGTCAGTAGGACAAGCCAGAGGTCAAGGATAGAATACAAGTAATAACAGCGACAGAAAAAAGCAAGTACGCACAAGGAAATAGCAAGCACCAATGTGAATGTGAGCCAAGACTAAATAGGGAGGAAGAACCGGCCCAGAACCTGATAGGAAGGCAGGCTGTCAATCACAGGGCAAGGCAAAAAGTAACCACTCAATGGACAGAGGCAACAAGGGCAGAGGACGGGTGTGGTACAAATTCAATTACAGAACTAGAGCCGTGTTCACACAGTGCAACTAAAAACTCTAAGCAAATTATCAAACTGCACACGCCTCCTGAGCCGCAGCACGCAAGCAGAGGGTGGCGCAGAGACCCGAACAGGCAGAGATGTTACAGGTTGTCCGTGGAATAGTAAAGCTTACCATTACATTCCCAGAATAAGGTTTACTACTACACAACCCGGTCTACTAGCGCTACTACATTTGTGGATGGCAATTGAGGATTCCAAATTCTTGTTCCTTTGCCTCTCCAATGTTCAGCTTTCGTTCACATGACTGACTCCTGCTTACTCAACAGACTTGTGGCCAGAAATGTACTAGTAAACTTTATTATTCCCCTCTAATGTCCATTCTTCTCCTCTACAATCTCGGAGATCCTGTACAGAACATTGGCGGTGTCTGGTTATGGGCATTACCTACCTGTACAAGGTGTCTTTAAGATTTCAAAAAAGTTCTACTGTAAATTTATACAAGAAAGAAATTAAGAGCGACTAATCTTGAAGATATTTTTCTCACCAAAATCTCCTTTTTTTCATTCCTTGTGTCTACGTTCTATCATTTTTCCCACTTATAATTAGCACCTCATTATCCACTAGCTGAATTCATTACCCTAACAGGCCGAATAATCAATCATGTAACAGTTAATTACGTAAATCACAGATTATTCTGGTGTTGTACAACAATATTTTCCATGTTTTACTTTTTAAAGGTCTGCAGTCTTCGATAAGTAAAATACTAAAGGACTATGTAAAAAATACCAGCAGATACATCATTAGTAAGTCAGTTTAAGACAATATAATTGTGATGACTGATGCATATTAAGGAAAAGGGGTTTCGTAGATAGCTTAGGTAATAACTGTCTGATTGTTGGAAGTCCCACCACTAGTACCACCACTGTACTTGCACGTATAAGGTTACTCGTTTCAACGTCTGATGGACTATTGAGGACAGAAGAGTGCTATACACAGATATCCCAATCAGTTTCACAGACTATTTGCAACTATCAGTCCATTAAACAAGGGGGCATGGGGTGCCCTTTTACATAATTGATGGGTGTGCCATGGGTGAGACCCCCAGACATCCAGTACTTTTCCCCTATCCTATGTTTTGGGGAAAACCCTTTAATCATTGAGTTACATTGGACCAGGTAGACAATGGTGTTGATTTTGAAAAGAGTGTACTTGGGTCCCCGTGGACACTTGTGGAGGAGATGGGCATGGGTACAACTAAACGTAGAGTCATTGAGTCATGAAAAGACTCAAGAGGGCAAGTATAAAAGACCTAAGACATGTCTGCTATCAATCCACGGATTTCAAAGATCATAGACTGAGAAGAGTAACTAGTAACTTATCAGATGAAAGAGTCAACCAGCCACATGGAGGGCAAATCCTACTCTATGACACTACAAACATGTGACACTACACTATGGCGCTTCATTAAACTAATGATCATTTTGGTTTTAGGCTCAAAATCTTTCATTTACCGAGGCTATACAGTGATTTCTCATTTTTTTAAGTAATAGAAAGTAGTTTAGGTAGAATACAATGCGTCTGTATTATGATAATCTTGTTTATAATGATCCTACTAAAATGTGCTTTAATTTACAGACCATAAGCTGGCTAAACAAAATCCTATTTGTTGTCCCACTAATCTCTTCAGAGAGATGGAGAGATGTGATGTTTCCTGGAATTCTCTTAGCTTAGAATAAACCTGATCATACATATAAGCTAAGTAAATGCCAGCCACCTTCACAACCACTTCAGCAAAAACAAAGGATTATACCGGATAAAATCCAACCAATGTCTTCGATGTGAAATATTTGGGCAATGAATTTGGTTGGAAGGTTCTTGGCTAAACATATAGTGAGTGGGAGAAGCGTGAAGGAGGAGGGTTGGCAAAAGATGTTGACACTACTAGATAAAGGATAGCCAATGGGAGATAGCAATCTACAATAATTGGTCCAATGGGACCTTTAGATTTCATCAGTGATGGATTAGTGGGGACACACTGTGACTTTCATTCTTCAATTTTACTTGATGTGTTGTACACAACAGAATATGACTGTAGTAGTTGCAGTAACTGTTGTTTCAATAGTCTGTGCTTAACTGAACAATATAAGTGTTTATAAGAAACTTTGTAAAATATTTTATCAAAGGAAAATGCCTTATTCTGCTCTTATCAGGCATTCTGTTAAAATGTCTGTTATAGTCATCTTGAGAATGACTGATGTGTATAGAGGTCTATAGAGCAAGAGGGGTGAGTAGGAGGTGGGAAAATAAGAAAAGCAAGATGCTACAAAAAAAGCTTTCTATCACAACCAAAGTACTTTATTCACATCAGTATAGGACATTACTTCTCTATATATGTCCTACAAGGTTGTCAGGCTCTCTCTAAGTGACAGAGAGTTATTCAGCAGATTCTCCTGTACTTATTATGGCAGCTAGTCTCCCCTGGACTTACTATATGCAGCTAGTCTCCCTTGTACTTACTATGTGCAGCTAGTCTCTCCTGTACTCACTATGTGCAGCTAGCCTCCCCTGTACTTACTATGTGCAGCTAGTCTCTCCTGTACTCACTATGTGCAGCTAGTCTCCCCTGTACTTACTATGTGCAGCTAGTCTCCCCTTTACCTACTATGTGCAGCTAGTCTCCTCTGTACTTACTATGTGCAGCTAGTCTCTCCTGTACTTACTATGTGCAGCTAGTCTCCCCTGTACTTACTATGTGCAGCTAGCCTCCCCTGTACTTACTATGTGCAGCTAGCCTCCCCTGTACTTACTATGTGCAGCTAGTCTCCCCTGTACTCACTATGTGCAGCTAGTCTTTCCTGTACTTACTATGTGCAGCTAGTCTCCCCTGTACTTACTATGTGCAGCTAGTCTCCCCTTTACTTACTATCTGCAGCTAGTCTCCCCTGTTTACTATCTTCAGCTAGTCTCCCCTGTACTTACTATGTGCAGCTAGTCTCCCCTGTACTTACTATGTGCAGCTAGTCTCCCCTGTACTTACTATGTGCAGCTAGCCTCCCCTGTACTTACTATGTGCAGCTAGCCTCCCCTGTACTTACTATGTGCAGCTAGTCTCCCCTGTACTCACTATGTGCAGCTAGTCTCCCCTGTACTCACTATGTGCAGCTAGTCTTTCCTGTACTTACTATGTGCAGCTAGTCTCCCCTGTACTTACTATGTGCAGCTAGTCTCCCCTTTACTTACTATCTGCAGCTAGTCTCCCCTGTTTACTATCTTCAGCTAGTCTCCCCTGTATTTACTATGTGCAGCTAGTCTTCCCTCCACTTACTATGTACAGTTAGTCTCTACCTACCAGCTTACGCTAGGTTCACACCTGCGTTTGGGGTCTCCGTTCTATGGTTTCCGTCTTCTGCATGCCAGAAGACGGAAACCATAGACCGGGTCCGGCCGTGCGCGGCAGTGAGCGTTTTAGGCTTTCTGCCGCGAAACCGGATTTTTTTATCCGGACACAGAGTACTGCATGTCCGACTCTGTGTCCGGATTATAAAACCCGGTTTCGCGGCGGAGAGCGCAAAACGCTCACTGCCGCGCACGGCCGGACAGCTTTCTCACCTATTCAAATGAATGGGTGAGAAAGTCTCCTTCAGGTTTCCGTTTCCTGCCTGTGTTTTAGGCAGGAAACGGAAACCTAAGTACGGAGACCGGGCCGCAGATGTGAACGAGCCCTTAGAGAAGTTACAATTTCAAGAAACAGCTTGTCCTCAAAAGTCAACTAATGCTACAGATTTTAATTTTAATTCACTTATTTCTTGTCTTAGTCAAGAGAGAACTAGGGAATGCCAAAACACGAGCAGCAGGGAATTGGCGGATTGAGTATTACATTTTTTAACCCACATTGAGCCAGTTAGCAATGTACCAATTCTTGGCATCCCATTTAACTATAGAACACGTATTGTTTTTTTATTGGCTGTTAATATGGCTTAGAAAGACTCATGCCAATTATGGAAGGGTGTGTGGGGGACGTCTGACTTTGTGGGTGCAGACTGTATTAGATTCTAGTGTTTATAGCAATGAAACATAACTGTGAAATCCTTTTCTTTAGGAACATATGGGCAAAGCACCAGGAATTAGCATTTCAGATTTCTTTCTTAAATAGAGTAAGTGAGGCTTCCATTCCAGCTATTAATTAAGAGCATCTTGAACCTCATCAATATGTTACAGATGTAACCAGCTCTGCGGGGGCAATATATCCAAATTTAAAAAATGACATTTAGCTCAGTCAAAACTCAGGCAGGAAAACCCTTCACTCCCTCTTGATCTATTTATTAAATTCCTGTGGGATGTCAAGGGAACACTGATGAAGTGTAGGGAGAAGAGAGCAGTAGGGGAGAAAGACATCAGCATTTCTATTTTAGAATGTTCCTGCTATTTTTTCTACAACTAAATTCTAAATTAATGCTTATTAAAGTGAAGTAGAACCAATTTACTGTACTTTCATGTACATTCTCGGGAAGGATTCAGCTCGAGTCTATTTGCATAAATATTCAAATAACATTGAAACCATAGGATCGCATGGCTAAAAGGGAATCTGTCACCGGGTTTGGGGCCTTAAACCACCAGCATGTACTTATGCTGCTGGTGTTTAGGGCCCCAAAGATATTAATTGTGGTCCCATCTGTGCTCCTGTTAACAAGATGAATAACTTTTAATTTGGTGGAGATTAACCCCGCCGTGAAGGGAGGCATGTGTACGGTCCCCGACATCAACAGCGCAATATACATGTATTGGGATCAGTCAGAGATGAGTCTGAGACTCATCTCTTGTGATTTCAAATGTATTAGTCTCATTAACAGGCCCCAAACCTGGTGACAGGTTTCCTTCAAAAGCCACGGCATTGTTGATAGTGTTTTGACCAGAGTGGAGCTCTGTTTCATAAGGATTAGAGATGAGCGAGTAGTACTCGATCGAGTAGGTATTCGATCGAATACTACGGTATTCGAAAAACTCGTACTCGATCGAGGACCACTCGCTGTTCGAATGTAAAAGTTCGATGCAGAACCAGCATTGATTGGCCGAATGCTATACAGTCGGACAATCAACGCTGGTTCTTCTCCTACCTTTAGAAGTCTTCTCCGTGCAGCTTTCCCGCTGCGTCTTCCGGCTCTTCATTCACTCTGCCAGGCATCGGGCCTGGGCAGAGCCGACTGCGCATGCCCGCTTGTAGTGCGGACATGCGCAGTCGGCTCTGCCCAGGCCCGATGCCTGGCAGAGTGAATGAAGAGCCGGAAGATGCCGCAGGGACGCTGCAAGGAGAAGACTTCTCGGAGGATCCAGCCCGACCCTCACTCGTGGACTTGGTAAGTATAATTTGATTGAATGTTGCCTACACCTGAAACGAGGATTTTCCCCCCATAGACTATAATAGGGTTCGATATTCGATTCGAGTAGTCAAATATTGAGGGGCTACTCGAAACGAATATCGAACCTCGGACATTTTACTATTCGCTCATCTCTAGTAAGGATATATTATAAGATGACACAGCTAAATGTGAATTGCACTAAGAAATTAATGATAAAAAGACAAGAAAAATGAAAAAGCCACTAAGAAGCCTGAAGTCCCAAGGATTATCATTGGAAATAAACAAATAGTCACCATTGTTTAAATTATCCAGTAGAAACATTCAGAAAGCCAAAGTTATGAGTGAACATTTGGAGAACCAGTATGGCCACCAACTCCAACTCTTTGTATGTCCTTTAATAGGCTCAGCTCAATGGATTCTGGAACAGGTAAAAATTTTTCATTGGTCCCCATTTAATGCTTGTGTTTTTAGTATCCAATATGCTAATGAGGTTCTCTACTGATAGGCGGGTGGTCCCAGGCTGTCTGCTTCAGTGGAACCGTTCATCTGATATTGGAGAGCCTAATTATTACATTGGGCACTGAAACTAAGGCTAGGTTCACATCTGGAGATTCTGTTCCCCATTCCACTTTAAAAATGTGGAGAGAAAAGTCCTCCAAGCTGCACTTTTCTCTTCACATTTTCTATCCTAGGTGGAAACCCAGTGGACCCCATTATAGTCTATGGGGTTTTTGGGTTTCTGAAGGTAACCCCTTTTTTAAGTGGATTAGGCTTCCGTTTGGAGGGTCCAAAAGAAAACACCCTGAATGGAAATACCGAAGTGAACCTAGCGTAAGAGAACCGATTGCTCAGAATCTAGAAAAACAATACAACTGTGCCAGAATGACTGGAGCTGTGCCTACTGAATGATCCAAAGACTGGAGGTGGTGAAAGATCTTCTTTAAATACAATTATTTTTACGTTATCTACAGCTTTCTGCCTCTGCATATGCATTATCCTTTCCCTTCTCAGAATATAAACACCATTTTGTGCTAATCTTATAGGAGTTGCTTATGCTATGTTCTCATATATGGCCAACCAGTGACTTTGATGAATTACTGCCTGTCAAGGCTTTTGCTTGCATGTCATAAGAATGTAATAAATTTGTATTGTAAGAAATTGGAGACCTTCTTGAATTCACAAAAAGGTACTGGACACATCTGTAATTACCTCCTCCCCCTCCCGAAACACATGTATGTCCGTATGTCATGTATTATGGATGTCCAGATGTCCATGATGCCTTTTTGGCCACCAAACATCAAAATATTGTTGACAACTTGATGGAGTATATCTGTATACATATGTCTCGAGGGCCCATGAGTACACAAAGCTTGTTCATATTTGAAGTCACAAAGTTATCTGAATGGTGATAGATTGCGGTATGGCAATGGTACGTTTTGGATGCTTGTAAAGTGGCCTTTATTTGTATTATTTTTCACTTCTTGTCTTATGACAAAATTGTACACCCTTTAATAAATAGGAAACAAGGATATATGACATTAGAGCCTGAACAAACCATGAATGACATATTTTATTTATGCAAGTCAAGAAGATTTATCCTACAAATGCTCTTGTGTCATGTTTGGTGGTGATGTTATACGGCTCTAGGTGGATGGAGATATCCTATGAATAAAAGACAAGCTCGGATGTCTGCCCGACGTAAATATTAAGGGCAATATGTTGAAATCTTAACATTTTTGGCGAATGTAGTTGAATTTACGAAATAAAGACTGTCTTAAAGGGGATGTCTGGTTTAGAAAAATTATCCTCATACATAGAAGGAGGTAATAGAAAGAGGCATTGCTTAAGACTCTTACCTACAGTATAAGCTAGAATCAAATATAGCTACAAAGATTGCCTCTAGCTCTGGAGGACTTGTCCGGTCCAAGTAAGGGACCCTTCACACGGAGTAAACGCGCTGCGCATTGTGGCGCGTTTACGGCGCGTGTACGCCGCGTTTTTTTATGGTGCGCGATTACGCCGCGTTAACGCCGCGTTTACGCGGCGTTAACGCGGCGTAATCGCTCACCGTTAAAAAACGCGGCGTACACGCGCCGTAAACGCGCCACAATGCGCGGCGCGTTTACTCCGTGTGAAGGGGCCCTAAGAGACTATTCATTGATGTAATTGGGCAATGTGTAATGCTTCATTTTACTTGTGGTGGCACCACTGAACCTCATAGACATAGAATACTAACCCCAAGTACATTATATTATCCTTATATACCATCAAAGCAGGTAAAATCACCAATAAATTTCTATATCAAACACTGATATTAACACTAATCTAAGACTAAAAAACTCAAAAAGTTGTTTCTTTCATTGATACCAGTTACATAGTTACATAGTAGATGAGGTTGGATAAAGACATTAGTCCATCAAGTCCAACCTATAACCCTACAATCCCCTACAGTGATGATCCAGGGATAAGCTATCTCTTGGTTGTATCTTTTTAAAGTCAGTGTTCCGATATTTTTGACTCATTTCTGACTCTGACCGACATAACTACTACTATTTTACAAGGATGCCATGCAAAGCTTATGTTCACTTTTCTAGAGAAACTGTAGTGGTTTTCACTGTTGACATGTCGGTAGCATGAAGTCCTGGGCTCTAAAGTGTCTAAAGTTATTATCTGTCTGGACACTGTATATTCTCTGCATGATGGTGGTCAGCCATGTGAATCCTTGAGCTTCCAATATCCCTGACAGATTATTTGGCTTCCTATAACATTGACTTTAAGGTATAACTGAGATCACGTTATTGCCACTGCCTGACTGCTGCAGGTAAAAGGTAACCTTACAGATCAGCCATATAAATAACTAGTATGTAATGCATGGACATGCCTTTTCCTCCAGAGCAGAAGTCACTTTTACAGAGTAACTCTCCATTTTGTCACATAGAGTGGAGTCCTAAGTTCCCTCTATGAAGTCCATGTACTGGATCCAGTACAAGTGGTGGGTGACAGAAGGATACTATCTGTGGTGAGCTCCATACTGGATAACAACTCTCATCCCATATATGAGGCTGTGACAGTACTGGACAGTGACCAACTGCTTCACCCCAAGTATGAGAAGGAACGCCATCGGAGGTCCTTCCTCCATACCATGGTCAGGCTGTATAATCAACATCAGGCTAAGCGGAGATCACTCCACACAGAGAACTAAATGATCCTGAGTGTTTCTTTTTCTTCTTAGTTGCTATGACTCCTAGTATCTTTTCTATCTGCTATGAGCTTGTATGTGTTCTTTCTTGTAATATATTACTGTATTATCCATGCTGCTGTAACACACTGAATTTCCTCATGGTGGGACTATTAAAGTATTACCTTATTTTATCTTATCTTATCTTAGATATTTTGGACAGGAGCTGTTGTGCTGTGACAACACCCTTTAATAACTGAATACTTGGATAACTAACAAATGATGTTGATGAGTTACTTGACGCTACCTTTTACTGACATAGAGGCGCCATGTAGAGATGAGTGAACAGTGTTCTATCGAACACATGTTCGATCGGATATCAGGGTGTTCGCCATGTTCGAATCGAATCGAACACCGCGTGGTAAAGTGCGCCAAAATTCGATTCCCCTCCCACCTTCCCTGGCGCCTTTTTTGCACCAATAACAGCGCAGGGGAGGTGGGACAGGAACTACGACACTGGGGGCATTGAAAAAAATTGGAAAAAGTCATTGGCTGCCGAAATCAGGTGACCTCCATTTTAGACGAATAGTGGATTTCAAATCCGGGTCATATGAGAATGTGAACTTTGTGACTATGAGACAGGGATAGCTGTACAGGCAGGGATAGCTAGGGATAACCTTTATTTAGGGGGGAATGTTATTAAAAATAACTTTTTGGGGGCTCTATCGGGTGTGTAATTGTGATTTTTGTGAGATAAACTTTTTCCCATAGGGATGCATTGGCCAGCGCTGATTGGCCGAATTCCGTACTCTGGCCAATCAGTGCTGGCCAATGCATTCTATTAGCTTGATGAAGCAGAGTGTGCACAAGGGTTCAAGCGCACCCTCGGCTCTGATGTAGCTGAGCTGAGGCTGCACAAGGGTTCAAGCGCACCCTCGGCTCTGATGTAGGAGAGCCGAGGGTGCACTTGAACCCTTGTGCACCCTCGGCTCTGCTACATCAGAGCCGAGGGTGCGCTTGAACCCTTGTGCACACTCTGCTTCATCAAGCTAATAGAATGCATTGGCCAGCGCTGATTGGCCAATGCATTCTATTAGCCCGATGAAGTAGAGCTGAATGTGTGTGCTAAGCACACACATTCAGCTCTACTTCATCGGGCTAATAGAATGCATTGGCCAGCGCTGATTGGCCAGAGTACGGAATTCGGCCAATCAGCGCTGGCTCTGCTGGAGGAGGCGGAGTCTAAGATCGCTCCACACCAGTCTCCATTCAGGTCCGACCTTAGACTCCGCCTCCTCCAGCAGAGCCAGCGCTGATTGGCCGAATTCCGTACTCTGGCCAATCAGCACTGGCTAATGCATTGTATTGGCGTGATGAAGCAGTGCTGAATGTGTGTGCTTAGCACACACATTCAGCTCTACTTCATCGGGCTAATAGAATGCATTGGCCAGCGCTGATTGGCCAGAGTACGGAATTCGGCCAATCAGCGCTGGCTCTGCTGGAGGAGGCGGAGTCTAAGATCGCTCCACACCAGTCTCCATTCAGGTCCGACCTTAGACTCCGCCTCCTCCAGCAGAGCCAGCGCTGATTGGCCGAATTCCGTACTCTGGCCAATCAGCACTGGCTAATGCATTGTATTGGCGTGATGAAGCAGTGCTGAATGTGTGTGCTTAGCACACACATTCAGCTCTACTTCATCGGGCTAATAGAATGCATTGGCCAGTGCTGATTGGCCAGAGTACGGAATTCGGCCAATCAGCGCTGGCTCTGCTGGAGGAGGCGGAGTCTAAGATCGCTCCACACCAGTCTCCATTCAGGTCCGACCTTAGACTCCGCCTCCTCCAGCAGAGCCAGCGCTGATTGGCCGAATTCCGTACTCTGGCCAATCAGCACTGGCTAATGCATTGTATTGGCGTGATGAAGCAGTGCTGAATGAGTGTGCTTAGCACACACATTCAGCTCTACTTCATCGGGCTAATAGAATGCATTGGCCAATCAGCTCTGGCCAATGCATTCTATTAGCGTGAACTGAGTTTGCACAGGGGTTCTAGTGCACCCTCGGCTCTGCTACATCAGATTGCTACATCTGATGTAGCAGTGCCAAGTGTGCATCAGATGTGTAGTTGAGCAAAACTGACTCAGCACTGCTAAGTCTCTGCATTCGCATAGGAATGCATTGGCCAGCCTTCGGCCAATCAGCGCTGGCTCTGCCGGAGGAGGCGGAGTCTAAGGTCGGACCTGAATGGAGACTGGTGTGGAGCGATCTTAGACTCCGCCTCCTCCAGCAGAGCCAGCGCTGATTGGTCGAGTTCCGTACTCTGGCCAATCAGCACTGGCCAATGCATTTCTATGGGGAAAAGTTAGCTTGCGAAAATCGCAAACTGACAGGGATTTCCATGAAATAAAGTGACTTTTATGCCCCCAGACATGCTTCCCCTGCTGTCCCAGTGTCATTCCAGGGTGTTGGTATCATTTCCTGGGGTGTCATAGTGGACTTGGTGACCCTCCAGACACGAATTTGGGTTTCCCCCTTAACGAGTTTATGTTCCCCATAGACTATAATGGGGTTCGAAACCCATTCGAACACTCGAACAGTGAGCGGCTGTTCGAATCGAATTTCGAACCTCGAACATTTTAGTGTTCGCTCATCTCTAGCGCCATGCAAATAATATACTGCATGTTATTACTACCCAATAACCCCAACAATAGAGATGTGTGAGGTGTAACCTTGTAGAAATGTTATATAAAACAACCTTCACAATACTATTATCCAAGCTGTAAAGCAGGACATAAAGTCTATCTAATGTTCTAAATCTAAACAGCACTAAAACTAATTTCCTGCGCACACTCTGTATAATAAGAGGAGAACACTCCTGGACACAACAGGTTTTTGGCTCTTCAGCAGCATTTACTAAGTAACGATTAGCCAACATATACTCTAATATAAAGAATGACTTTTTTTCAGATGGGAACTTGAGGCAAAATCAAATTAAAATGTATTTTGTTAACACTAATTATGAAAACAGAAGTCATTAAAGAGAGTTATAAAAAACCAATAACTTTGGCTCGAGGCTAGAATTAATTTGTTTGTTTCTAACCTCAGGTTGATACTAACAAAATTATGTGGGTAAGTGAGGAAGTTTTAGAAAAAAAAAATATAGCGTCAGCCAGCTGGAGAACCAGAGATAATTACACCGAGAGTGGTCTGTAATGATATTGGACACATTACAAGGGGCTTCATTTAATGGACTGTGGTGGAATTGTATGGGACGTGGCTGAAATTTCATATGTTTCGGTTAACTCTTCTATATCTGATGCGACAGGTATGTAATGGACGTAATATACAGGAAATTCCTGCCAATCAACCTGGATGTATTAATATATTGTTAAGAGGATTTGGTAAAAACCCCCAAAGCATCAGCCAAAATGAATGTAAAATTTATAACATATTCATATTTATAATAATATTTAAATATTACTATTTATTAAATATTTATTATAACAATTTAGAAATAAATTAAATATTATAATAAGCATCTGCATAGGATGTGGGCATATGTTTGGCAAATAATCGAATTGAGGAACCGTAACGTAAGCCTGAACCAAACATTAGAAATTGTTGCTAGACTTTGCTTAATGGATAGAATATAAATGGAAACAAAAAAGGGCGTATTTATTAAAATGTTCGAAAAGCAAAACGGTCTTAGCAACCAATCACAAAGTAGAATTTATTTTTTAGAAGCTGAATGCAAAATGAAAGCCGCAATGTGATTGGATGGGCAACTAAGACCTTTTTGCTTTTTGGCCCAAAAAAGTTGCAACAGCACTCTGTTAGCCCCAAGAACATTACTGATAATACCTACTGTATATAGAAATACATGACGATTAGATTCTTGGTTAATATTGTATAAGCCCATGTGCCAGCAAGCATGCAACCTCAGTAGAGGGGATCTTACACTACAATGATCTCTGTCTGGGCCTTGGCTTCCAATGAATTCACAGAAAGTGTATTTACATAAGGACACCTTGCCATTCTCAGATTAGACACCTAGTTAGTGGAAACAACGCCACTCTTGCTTATGGGATAAGTCTGGTATTGCAGCTCTGCCCTATTAAAGTGAATGAGCCGAGGTAGTGAGATCAGTTACAGTCCTTGTAAAAGAGTGGTGTTATTTCTGGGATAAAACAGATCTTTTCTCAGATTTAGTGCAAACTCTTTAATGTCTTTACTTCTTATTTATTCGTACTCATGATGTAAACCATTTTTTACCATTATTTTAAGACTGAAAAATGAATCTCCTAAAATGCATCTGTCTCCAAACCATGTAGGGGATTTGTAAAAAGGAAAACTTTGTCCAGGTTCATGTACTGTGTGTGCACTAGATTTGGTCTATGCAATATATAGAGAATCTTCCCCAAGATATATGTTCATCGTCTTCTATTGCCAAACCACATCTTAAATACTTTGAAACTCAACCCAACTGGAACAGTACATCTTAAAGGGCTTGTGACATTAAGGACATCTATCCCTATCCATATCTGTCTCAGATTCTGTGTTATGGGACTGCCGGGACTCTAACTTCAGGCAGTGTCCGCAGCCCCATAAAAGTGGATGGGGCACCAGACACACAAATACACTGGTATGACATTCACAATGAGGCTTTAGCGAGATTGGGGGAACCAATTGTTGGACCTCCTGCAATTGGATACTTATCCCCTTTCCTAAATGTCTTTAATGGCACAACCCTTTAAGAAGTGACTCTCTAACATCAAGGAGCAGAAGACACTTGGTTATAGTGATAGTCGAGTGCTCTGCCACATGCATAAGGTGAAGCCAGGGAAATATACACTGACATAAGCTCCTTTTACTGTATCTGCGCTACCCCCAGTAGATGAATTATCAATATTGTAAAACCTTATCTTCCAGGCATCTTCTTTCTATATGATACATTTTACACCTTCAGTTAGGTCATATTTTGATGTTAGTTTTACTTGGAGGCTTCCAGAAAAGATTATGTTAACATTTCAGGCTATATCTTCTTGTTAAGCAATTTGCAGCACTGTCATAAACACATTTCAGTCCCGTCTTCAGATCCACAGTTTTACAAATTTACTCATGATAAGATCTTTCTCACCTCAATGTCTGTTGGGCGGCAACAAGTCATTAAATTTCAGTTCCTCTATTATTTTTAAATACAGTTTTGGTAGACCTCAAACACGATTATATATTTTTCAGCAAAACCCATCGGAATGAGATTTATGATGTTCCCTTGTATGTGATATATGAAATTTTAACAGAGGATAATGAATTTATATATGTAAATGTGTTCCCACCGCTCTAAGTTTGTGACTAATAGAAAAATTGATCAAACCTGATGCTGCAAAGTTACATATTAACTATGACGTAAGTTCCATTTACTTCCCATTGCTTTCTTTATACTTTTTAACCTTCTATTACGGGTAAGTTTGGAGGAAAATTAATTATTTTTTATAGATTAGTTACTTTTTATCATTTTTTTAATGTAGATTGTGAGCTCCAAATAGGGCTCACAATGTACTTTTTTTTCCCTATAAGTATGTCTTTGTAGTATGGGAGGAAATCCACACAAACACGGGAAGAACATACAAACTCCTTGCAGATGTTGGTCCTGACGGGATTCGAACCTAGGATTCCAGCGCTGCAAGGCTGCAGTGCTAACCACTGAGCCACCGTGCTGCCCCTATCGACCAGATTTTGGACTATTTTACAATTCATCATAGTCTGTCTTCCCTTGTTGGATAAAAAAGTAAAACAAAAGCACCGAGTAGTGAAATATGGAACAAAATTGCTTCTCACCTCTTAAGGTTGTGTAAAAACCACAACCAAACAAATAGGCAAAGCATAAATTCCAGGGTACGGTAGGGGATTGCTGCTGTCACTATATGACACTGAAGAAGACGGTGTAAGGCTAGTACAAAAAATCAGATCAGGTGGACAAGGACTGCGCAGATCCAAGGGAGTTTTGATGCAAACTCTTTATCCTAAGAAAACACCAATATTACACACAACGCGAACTTTAAATGCCCCTTTACCAAGTGTGCATCATCCTCGAACAAAAGGGCTTTCCAGAGTTTAAATGCATCCTTCTAAACTCTGGAAAGCCCTATTCTTGGAGTATCATACACACTTGATAAAAGGGCATTTAAAGTTCCCGAAACGCGTTGTCTGTAATATTGGTGTTTTCTTAGGATAAAGAGTTTGCAACAAAACTCCCTTGGATCTGCGCAGTCCTTGTCCACCTGGTCCTATTTATTTGTACTTCCCTTGTTGGATGGTATATTCTTTTTGGGGGATTAGAATCTGTTGACTTTGACAGACCTACATTAAAAATATAAGGCATTTTATAGAATGTGAATGGAGGAGCACAGTACTATATCTCCATTACTAGAAACAGCACAAGAATACCTAGCTGAGATGGAAGCTATTATTCTTGTTTTTATGATATACGTGCAGGTATCGGCACCAGGAAGAACTACGTTGATGTTAGGGCCAACTAGACCTAGAAGGCCTAAGGTGTTCTGGATGAACACAGTACTTTAAATAAGCTGTGCATCAGGATTCTGACTGCATTCACACTTTGCACTACATGAGTTGTGGGTATATTTAGCATCTTGTTCAGCAAGGGGAATGGCTTTGCGAAAAAAGGGGTATGGCTTAAGATACATATGGAAGCCAAACCATAGTTGTAAACTTAAGCAAAAAAATAAATCTGTGACTAACCAGATTTATCACCCAGCGTGATGCACTGTGATAGGTTTGGCACATCTGACCGGTCTATGAATTGGATAGGATTATTAAATCTGTCCCTATTTATTACACTAGCAGTGATGCCAGGGCCTTCGGCCCCACATTATATCAACACATCCTGCATGTGACAGCAATATTTTTTGCAAGCATGTCTAATTTTTTTGTAAAGTCACAATACTGAACCTCTATTTAAAAACCAACTTTAATTTCTGAGCAGTCTTGAAGTTTTTATTTGCAGGTCTCCGATGGTACAATGCAGCTGAGCCCACATGTCTACCACAGTCAGATTAACACTAATGTCCACTGACAGTTTCCTATAAGATAACACAGTGATTTAATATCACATCAGCATGTGTTTCTTAACCAGACTCAACAGCAAATTCCAGCGCATCTTCTGAGGTGATACAGCGCTCCATGAGTCTCTCTCACGTATACATTCAGTCCTTGCTGTGAATTTTCATTCCCAGCAGTGTGACATACATGTAGTCATGTTATGATTGGACACGTACGTCAAAACCGGTATCCCATCTGTCAGATCTATCTAATGGTTATATATAATGCTTTACATTCTCCTTTCATGTGAAAGATTAATTTTGTAGAGCCAAACCAAGACACACAGCCCAGAACCTTACATATTAATTTACAGAATCCTTCACAATAACGTTCCCGGTTGACATTGTCAGACTGAATGGAAAAGTGATGGCTATAAGACATGAATTAATACACATTCTATGGCGTAGACCTTGTCCACGTTCTCAGGATGGGAATTTCGGTGTTATTTTAGTGTGTATTGCTCTTATTGAGCCTGATTTATAACAATTCCAGGCACTGGACTGAGCTCCTCTGACAGGCCCTCAAGGGGAAAGAAATTGTCTTGGGATGATTCTACTTGCGACTCTATTTTTACTTTGATGATGAGTAAACAGTTTACTCTTGTTAATATGTCAGAGTCCTTGGAGATACCCTCTGCAGAATATAGAGGATGATAAAATATAGTGTGCCATATGTTCATTTGTATACGTCGAGGACTTGACTTTTTTTGCTGGAAGTAGTGCTTGCATTTCATTGCATAATAACGGCAGATCTGGATTATTTGGAAGGCAACCAACTACAATATAGATAATGAGGAAAGTAAAGTTAAAGTAATCTATTTCCAAATACCCAATTCGGGCATGTTCACATGGCTGATTTTTTAGCTGAAAAACAGTCTCTGATTTGGTAAAAGAAAACTCTAATGTTGACCCTTGAATTTGTGCAGTGGATTTAATGTACATTGGCTAACCAGTGTGTGGTTAGTACCCACTATGAGCACTTTTCTAGCCACAGATGGGAGGCAGAATTCAAGAATGATGAAAATTCATCAGATTTAGTGTGGAAAATAAACTTTGTGAACATACCCTTTGGAAATTCCCAATTATAGTCAGAAATTAGCCATGATGATGGGTAACTACAAAGAATGTTTTTCGCTATGGAGGACCTGGCATGTCCATGAAGTATGTTGGATTTCAGTGAGAACCATGTAAAGCTTCATTTCTCCTGTGGTGGCGCTGTAGGAGTAGTGAACGCTTGCAGCCATGTTTCCCATATATTATAACTGAGTGCTGGGGTTCCCTTCTGTATGGCATCTCATGATGAACTTTTTTGGCAAATTCCTTGAAACAAAAAGATATTGCCATATCAGACCACATGTTTTAAATCGGTTAGTCTTCCTGGCCATTTCTTAGCTCCTCTCTCTTAATATGACAATTAATATAAAACTGTATGTGGGGTAAATTTGTTGAACGGAATGGGGAAGATTTATTAAGACTGGTGTTTCGTACGGCAGTCTTACTCAAGGGCCTAACAGATTGAAGATTTGCTTGATTTTTCAAGAGGCTCCAACCTCTTAAGGGTCCATTCACATGGACGCAAATGGTGAGAAATTTGGTATGGAATTTCAGAACTGAAAAAAAAAGCCTCCCATTGACTTCAAAGGGTTCCTTTTTCTGCTAGGAGAGAAAGGAACCCATTGAAGTCAATGGGAGGCAGAAAAAGGAACCCATTGAAGTCAATGGGAGGCAGAAAAAGGAACCCATTGCAGTCAATGGGAGGTTTTTTTGTCAGCACTGAAATTCCACACCAAATTCCTCACCATTTTCCTCCTTGTGAATGGACCCTAACCCATACCAGAAAACTGGTATTATTTTTAATAAATATATCAGGCCAAGGCATCACCACTCCAAAAAACACCGCTCTCTGACCCTTTTTGCTCACGTTCATGGTATGTGGCAAGCATGGCCCATAATGGAGACTGTGGTGTGCATTTGGTACAAGATGTGTGCCACAATATCACCCATCTGTGCCATAGATGGGATAATAAATCCCAACATTGTTTAGGAATTCTGTATTAATTTGCAGAGAAATGGCATACAGTACATGCTCGGAACCAAACTTATGTGTTTTGTGGACTATGATTTGACAACGGGGCATGGCTTAGAAAAGTGAAGTGACATTGCGGGAAAGAGAAGTGGTGTAACGTTTTAGACGAAAATTTCTCTAAATTTATCGTCCACCACTTTGATAAATTTGAGGCACCTTTACAGACAGGTACAGTACCTAAATATTAGACAGGCTTAGTAGATCTGTGCATTAAAAGACAGACGTAAAGAGGAATTGATTGAGGTCCTGCACTTACGGATGACTGATCCATTGCTCATATGCACAAAATGAACATGTACAGAACTGTGTTTGGGTTCAGGTTTACAGTCGCTCTTTGATTCCGCTCTGATCCTCATTTACAATTTACCGAAGCTGAGAGCTTGTACATTTTACACTGATGAGCACAAAATGTGATTTTTTTTTTTCTCGCATACCCAAAAGACATGAAGCTCAAAAAACCACCCTGAGTTACAACATCATTAAATGACTAATGAACATGGAGCACGGAGCATCTATATTTTCACAAATCATTTTAATGTCTGAGAGAAAGGCAAAAACACCTTGTGCAATTAAATGTAAAATAAAAAAAAATAAAAAAAGGCATGACATGAAACTCTGCTGGAGAGAATTATTTACCCTGAGCAAAGCAATAGAATGAGGAATGCCAGCCATGATTAATGATTTTCCTGCACAAAATTTGAAAAGCCAAGTTTCTTCAACTAGAAGTTTGATCTGGACTGTAAGTTTGAAAATCTGCAGGGAAATCGAGCCAGGGAGCCGGGAAAGGGCAGTAGTTCAATAACGTCTCTGCCTATGATGAGAAATATATCCGTGTCATAAATTTGAGCTGCCACCTACATCTAATATTGAAGGTCACGACTTTCTTTTGGATAAACTTAGAAGTACCACATGGCACAAAAACACATTTTCAGTACGGAGGTGCCTGCTCTAGTATAAGCATAGAAAACAAGTGCGCAAAGGGAAATAGGGAAATGACATCCCTAATTGTGTATTATATTGTGAATATTGCTGCGGCGTAACATGAAATACACAAGGCTCCATATACACTGTGAGATCTGTAAATAGGGCGCCCAATAGTTACCTGTATTTAATAGTACTCGTCTCTTCATATACAGAAGAGGGATCTTTGATGTCTACCCTTAGGTTTTGTTCACAGAATGGTCAGCTCACACTGGCTGTGATATATACCAGGGTATAGGTATTAAGGGGCATATATCACTTTTATGATGCTGATACACATGGTATACATATATATGAAGAGTATGCTGTACAATATAGGAGGAGATTTTTGGAGCAAGATCAGTAGCGTAACTAGGAATGGCGGGACCCATGGCGAACTTTTGACATGCGGCCCTTCTTCACTGATCAATGCTGAAGACCCGGACTGAAGCCCCCCCACCCCCACCCCACATTCCTTTGCAAACTACTATGTCCCATAGTGGCCCCTGCACACACTATTATGCCCCATAATGGCCCCTGCACATACTAGTATGCCCCATAGTGGCCCCTGCACACTATTGCACCCCATAGTGACCCCTGCACACATTATTATGCCCCATAATGGCCCCTCCACACAGTATTATTCCCCATAGTGGCCCCTGCACACACTATTGTGCCCCATAGTGGCCCCTGCACATACTATTATGTTCATAGTGGCTCCTGCATACAGTATTATGCCCCATAGAGGCCCCAGTACACCGTATTATGCCCCATAGTGGCCCCTGCACATACTATTATGCCCCATAGTGGCCCCTGCACACACTATTATGCCTCACTGTGGACATCCATAAACAATTATTATACTCTGGGGTGTTTTCACACCCAAGAGTATAATAATCGGAGACCAAGGAGAGATACCAATATAAAAAACACTGCTACTTACCTATCCCCGACTCTGCTGCAGTCCTCAGTGGTGTTGGCCATCTTCAATGACATCTGGGACATCACATGCCCAGGGACGCAGGCCCCGTTCATGTGACATCAGGGACGTCACAGAAGTAGGCCCAAAGCCTGTCTGGAACCCGGCGAGGTAAGTAACAGTGTTTTTTATGTTCCCTTATCTCTCCTGGGCCTCCAATCATTATACTCAGGGTCTGAAAAGACCCCGAGTATAATAATAGTGTTTGTGGGGCCCGTGGCGTCACTTACCAATCCTGGCCCCTGCCAGAATCGATATTCCTGTCCTATTCCTGTCCGTTTTTGTGGCTTAGTTTGTCTAGTGATAGGGAACCACAGATTGTATCCAGATGACAACTCTGTGCTCTCCGTGGTTGTGTGCATGAAGCCTAACACAGTGTATCAGTTTGTTTAAGAACAATTTTACCTACAATGTGATAGATTGCCACAGTATATTTAACAATGTGCTTTGTATTTGTTGTACTTTGGTTTAGTAATATTTTTGTGTCTTTGTTTTATTCCAGTGTCTATATGGCTGCTATGTTCATTCGTCCATCATCCCTACTTTCCATAGAAGGTGTTACTGGCTTCTACAGGTAAGGACACTTGGATCATTTTCTATAAACACCCATGAGCGGTGAGCAATATACTGGATGGTCGCTAGTTGGCATCTTACTCTGGCTCGTTGTTGGTTACACAGGTTTTATAGTCTTGTTTGTAGTCTTGTTGAGCTTGTTTTGGTTTGGTTTTGTTGGTAAAATATTGTTGTAATGATAGTATGGTAGGTAGAAGACATTTTTGGAACACACACATTTTTTCTGGAAGATTGTGATGTTTACAGTTTTAAGCTCCAATCAGAGGAATAATGTGCGGCCCATGAAATATCTACGATCAGTTAGTATGAAGACCTTTATAATAATGACTTGGAAAGCAGTTTTGCTGTCTGTTGGTTGTGCTGCACATTTGCTGTCCTCCTCATTCACACTGCATATGAATTTATGAACTGCTTTTGTATATTGAAGTGAAAGTGTTTTTTGCTCTATATGCTGTACATTAATTCGTCACAATAAGAAATTTTGAGCCCTGTAATATTTTTATTTCTTGAAGTTACCTTTACCATCTAAGACCTGGTTCACATCTACATTTGGCATTCCATTCGAGGAGTCCACTTGGGGACCCCCTGAACAGAATATGAAACACATTAAAAAGTGGTTAGCTAAGAAACCACATGGACCCCATAGACTATAATGAGGACTGTGTGTTTTCCACTCAGTGTCCGCATGAATCATGCAGAGAGAAAACTCCTGCAAGCAGCACTTTTTTCTCCGCATGATTTGTACAGACACTGCACAGAAAACACACCGACCCCATTATAGTCTAGGGGATTCATGTGGTTTCTTTGCTAACCACTTTTTAATGCGTTCAGTATTCCAAATGCATATGTGAACCAGGCGTAAAGTCACCCCCTTCGCACCCATTCTCAGATTTGCAGATTGCAGTGGGGGCCAGAAATCTTGTTTGTCTATCTCCCATGCTGTCGCTCAAGTGATGGACTTTTCTCTACTCCCGTCGCTTTCACATAGAGCAGAGCGCTGCAGTCACATAACCAAAAGTGGATGCATTAGTAAGATAGACAGGAATGAGTCTTCTTCCCGATCACTACACTACAAGACTAAGAATGGGGGCTATCGGGGGCATGTATTTTAGTAACTCGTGCAGTGAATGTACTGAGAAACTTTTCCCCACGTAACCCCTTTAAGGGGTTCTATATAGTCCTTGATGTGTACACAGTTTTTTTGTTTTACTGTGGCTACTGTTACCTTATGTTCAAAAGTATAGGCACACAAGTGAAATAGCACAAAAAATATTTAAATATTTGATATTTCTTTAACAGTTACAATTCATTATGTTTATTATTTGTGTATCTTTTTATATTTTCTCTCCCAAGATGTAAGAATTATTTTGAGCATTAGTTCAGTATAACAGTATAAGGCCCTCACTACTGTTGAGTTTCTTGCATTCCTACTGTACATATATATTGATGTTTATTGCTCACATAAAGTTCATGCCATTGGGATTTATGGTGACCCCTAAAGCACAGATTATTCAGTCCACTTGTATTATTAAACACTTCTGTTAATGTTAATGAGATTGCATCCAGGCCCTATGCCCGAGGGGGCTCTGAGGACCTCTGCCTTATGAGAAGATAGCATTATTAAAAATGGAATGATAGATAGATAGATAGATAGATAGATAGATAGATAGATAGATAGATAGATAGATAGATAATTAGATAGATACTGTAAATAGATGATAGATAGAATGATAGATAGATAGATGATAGATGATAGATAGATAGATAGATAGATAGATAGATAGATAGATACTGTAGATAGATAGATAGATAGATAGATAGATAGATAGATAGATAGATGATAGATAGATGATAGACAGATAGATAGATAGATAGATAGATAGATAGATAGATAGATAGATAGATATAGATAGATAGATAGATAGATAGATAGATAGATAGATAGATAGATAGATAGATAGATACTGTAGATAGATAGATAGATAGATAGATAGATAGATAGATAGATAGATAGATAGATAGATAGATAGATAGATAGATAGATACTGTAGATAGATGATAGATAGAATGATAGATAGATAGATATGTCCAGACCTCAGGATGTAGGTTAATAAACCTGCATAAATAAGAACCAAAAATAGTCATCACTTCTAGACATCCAAGTGTATAGAGACGAAGGACTTTTATTCCAAATAAATAATTTCTGCAAATGTAACTGACTTTAAAGAGATAAAGAAAGTCCAATCTGTCGAAATATCCCATTAGAAGGAAATTAAGTCCATCTTTATTTGCTTGTACATTCAGGAGTACTGACTAGTTTTTTGTTACTTTTTTATATATAGAACATACTGTAGGTAGGTAGATAGATAGATAGATAGATAGATAGATAGATAGATAGATAGATAGGATAATATAAAATGGTGTCTTGTGGCTTCTCTATAATGTATTTTGTACTATATAGTACTAATGTACACTCACCGGCCACTTTATTAGGTACACCATGCTAGTAACGGGTTGGACCCCCTTTTGCCTTCAGAACTGCCTCAATTCTTCGTGGCATAGATACAACAAGGTGCTGGAAGCATTCCTCAGAGATTTTGGTCCATATTGACATGATGGCATCACACAGTTGCCGCAGATTTGTCGGCTGCACATCCATGATGCCAATCTCCCGTTCCACCACATCCCAAAGATGCTCTATTGGATTGAGATCTGGTGACTGTGGAGGCCATTGGAGTACAGTGAACTCATTGTCATGTTCAAGAAACCAGTATGAGATGATTCCAGCTTTATGACATGGCGCATTATCCTGCTGAAAGTAGCCATCAGATGTTGGGTACATTGTGGTCATAAAGGGATAGACATGGTCAGCAACAATACTCAGGTAGGCTTTGGCGTTGCAACGATGCTCAATTGGTACCAAGGGGCCCAAAGAGTGCCAAGAAAATATTCCCCACACCATGACACCACCACCACTAGCCTGAACCGTTGATACAAGGCAGGATGGATCCATGCTTTCATGTTGTTGACGCCAAATTCTGACCCTACCATCCGAATGTCGCAGCAGAAATCGAGACTCATCAGACCAGGCAACGTTTTTCCAATCTTCAATTGTCCAATTTCGATGAGCATGTGCAAATTGTAGCCTCAGTTTCCTGTTCTTAGCTGAAAGGAGTGGCACCCGGTGTGGTCTTCTGCTGCTGTAGCCCATCTGCCTCAAAGTTCGACGTACTGTGCGTTCAGAGATGCTCTTCTGGCTACCTTGGTTGTAAAGGGTGGCTATTTGAGTCACTGTTGCCTTTCTATCAGCTCGAACCAGTCTTGCCATTCTCCTCTGACCTCTGGCATCAACAACGCATTTCCGCCCACAGAACTGCCGCTCACTGGATGTTTTTTCTTTTTCGGACCATTCTCTGTAAACCCTAGAGATGGTTGTGCGTGAAAATCCCAGTAGATCAGCAGTTTCTGAAATACTCAGACCAGCCCTTCTGGCACCAACAACCATGCCACGTTCAAAGGCACTCAAATCGCCTTTCTTCCCCATACTGATGCTCGGTTTGAACTGCAGGAGATTGTCTTGACCATGTCTACATGCCTAAATGCACTGAGTTGCCGCCATGTGATTGGCTGATTAGAAATTAAGTGTTAACGAGCAGTTGGACAGGTGTACCTAAAAAATTTGCCGGTGAGTGTATATGAACATGTGATGGTCATTTCATGTATTTTGCATCGTTCAGACCCTGAACTAAGAATCCATTCAGTTCCATTAAAATGTGTCGGCATAACTTTGTCATTGTAATTTGTCAGACTTTTGTGTGCTGCACAGTATCGGAGTCATCTCCACACCCCGGTGCTAGCAGCTTGGAAACAAATGCACTCAAACTTAATGGAAAATGTAAAATCACAAAAGAGCGAGTTAATGGCCACAACCAATATTATTGTTCCTAATCCCGCAAGGTACTGAAGAATGTGAAATATTGGACAAGCTGAAGTCAGAACAGTGTCATCCAGCCGCTGCCTCCAGCATGCTGAGCCTTCCATAGAAATATTGGAGACACTCTGCTGCAAACATTACATAGGGCTGCTCTGGGGTTATATAAGATACAATGTATTTATGGGGTTCATCTTCCCAAAGATTCTTTTCCTATACAGAAGTAACACACATGGATTTTCATTATTTAAGGGTCCTTCACTTGTGACAATCTTATCTACAACTACATATAGACACCAAATGGCAAACTCATGAGTAATCCTAGGACTGGCTCAGTTTTGCTACTACTATACATGGTTGGATAACATGAACCAATGTTCTAGTGTTACCAGTTTCTCCAATGGACAATGCGATGACCGACAAAAAAATCAACTTGGAGATTTTCTACAAAGTTTAGCATTTCATGAAACCAATGAACTGATTTGATATAGTCATATTGGAATATCACAGTACAATATTATGCCAGCTGACAATATCAGAACTGCAGCATCTGCTATAGGATCCTTTGTGTTAAGATACCCATGGTACCCGTGACCCATAATGGCCACATACTATAACTCTGTGTGCCTCCGATTTTATATAAAGTATACAGACTTTTCATGTAGTCTGACATAAAAATTGCAGTATGAATTTACATCACATTTCATGTCATATTATGAAGGTATTATTTGTATTAAAGGAACAATACACACAAAAAATGCAAACAAATGAAAAAAAAATCCTATATCACCTTACCTTTATTTTCACCTTTCCTTTAACAATTACTATGTTCCCATATTACAACTAAAACTGATAAATATAGAATGAAACAATTTGTAAGTGACCCAAACCCCCTTCCTTCTCATTTTTCTGTAGATTGTGAGCCCCATATAGGGCTCACAATATACATTTTTCCCTATCAGTATGTCTTTGGAGTACGGGAGGAAATCCACTCAAAATGGGGAGAACATACAAACTCCTTGCAGATGTTGTCCTTGGCTGGATTCGAACCCAGGACTCCAGCGCTGCAGTGCTAACCACTCAATCACAGTGTTGTCCCATTTTCTTCTTTTTTGTGTAAGACAACGGTCTGAAGCAGGAGCCTCTCTGCTGTGTCCTGTCTGCAATAGGACAAAAGTTGGTTAAACTTCTTACCCCTCAAACCCCCTAGCTGGCCCTTAGGAGAAGTTTAACCCCTCTGTTTTCTACAGAATTTTTCCAAGACTATTTATACCAGGATAATAGAAAAATACATCAGACTAGGAAACAGTAAGAGCACCTATGTATCTTGTTGACTGTTTTCCTTCATTCCTAGTTCCTATAAGTTACCAAATAGAGGTATACAGAGCGGTCATGAGTCCATAAGGCCATAATGTCCATGGAGTTTATGAACCATATTATGGATGTAAATTCCATCTTCACAGTGGGTCAAATGGCCCAAATTTAAAACATCCTACAAATCTAGGGTGCCGTAAGTTTTGGTCCTTAGTTTCAAGGACAGAAACAAATTTCTAGTGCAGTCCAATAAATCCAGACACATTATACAAACATGCTGCACTACTTCTGGCTACCAGTGAGTGGCACTGTGTAGAACATAAGGCTGCAAACTCCACTTACACAACGATGCCGCCAATGGTTCAGCTCCTAATCCACAGCCAAGCAGTTTAGTATACTTAGCACTAAGAATCTTACAAGAAGAAGGAATGTGATCTTAGGCCTTGGATCAGTGCTGGAGGAGGACAATGATAATGCATTTACTTCTGCAAGCTGCAAGTGTATGTTTGTTTATTGAGATAACTTTCATGTGTGCCCCGGGGGCTGAGTGGCAGTCAGCTCAACAGAGACACATAACTGATGTTAAACAACACGCCAGCTTCACAAAACAAGACTTTCATCTCGCCGAGAATTTTTTTTTCTTTCCCTCATCGAGGGGCCCGACCAGCAGTTTCATCATTTAAACAGCTTACTTACTAATGTTTCCATGTTTGGCTTTTTATTACCCTGAAGAAATATTCACAAAACCGTTTTTCATAAGTACGGAGAAAAAAATGGCAACATTTAGAATCCGCAAGGCTAGAAGCGTTATATCATTAAAGCCAGTAACACAAATTAGAATTAGTCTCTACTCTTATGTTTGAGTTTGTTAAATAATTCAGATCAATATACAGAGTAAAATATGAACGCTGGGGAGCAGCAGTCAGATTAATTCTGGGTCGCTCGCACTGTTTCCTGCCTGGGTGACAATTAAGACTTTATTCCGCAGGATAAATCAGTGATACGTATAGATTTTTCTTATTTAAAGACACAGTGCAGTTATATAGCGAATAGACTGATGTAGCGGAGCTGAGTTTGTTATCTGACACAGCTCAGGATGATCATATGTATACTTGGACACTTATACCCATAGTATCATGGTATCAATTTATGATATTGGTGACTTCTTATGAGGCCCCTGATATGGCTGCAACTCAAAGTGTGCTATTTATGGTCAAATGGGACGTCAATGGGATGTCAGCTAAACATACAACACTACTATATTTGATGGAATATATAAGATCCACAACATTTTCAACACAACAACATATGAAAGATATAAATATATGATTTTGTCTCTAACCTGTACTGTCTGTTGCTTGTCAAAGCCTTCAATTTTATGTCTCCTCCAAACTTTCCTGTTAATCTTGTGATAGGCTGGTCATGCACATAAACTGGCCATCAAGATGAACCCTGTACTGCCCGCAGCGACCTCTCCTGACTGTACTAAAAATATACATGTGCGACTAAATATAGGATGGGAGTATATGAGATTGTAAATTGGGTATATTGTATATTTTGCCACCTATAAACCCTCCTTGGATTGCAACCAGTGTAACAAAGTATAAGTGAAGAGTGACTATACATATCATCCAATATCCCATATTGACTCCCAAAGCAATCTCCTATCCATATCCCTTGTTTCCTAAGATTCACTGCACTGAATTGCACCCGTCTATTTTGTTGCTGACCACTAGGGGCACTATTTTCCCCAGTTTTTGGTAAGTCTTATAGGTGTGTTGCACACTATGTGTAGGGTCTCATGAGATATCTCTACAGAACAACTATGTCAAATCTAACATATAATGCGTCACCTAAAGTATACATGGATATGAAAAGCATACAGCTATGAGGCACAAAACCGAAATCTGGCTGAACATTATACACATCAACATCTCTCCATTGTAAATCACATGGTATATGCACAATAGTTTCTCCCAGGAGATACCATCAGTTCCTGCTGTGTTATTCTGCGGGGGTGGATTCATCAGTGTCTAAAATAAGTTGTTCCTCGATAAATCAGCCCTTCGAGCAACACAACCCAAAGTGATATGATCTCACAAGTGAGATAATAACTCTATTTGATGAATAACCTTTTGCTGCATAGGTGATAACCACTTCCCATAGATGCAGTTAAAGTAGTGGGTTATGACAGAGAGAAATCTGGAAGTAACAAAGACCTGGGTGATGTACTGCTTGGTCTTTAAAGACCAGAGAGGGGACTGTGCCACAATATTGTACCCTGTGCATTGGCACTAAATGTCATCTCGCGCATTAACACTACAGAAAGGAAAACTCTGCTTCTCTTGCACTTCTTCTTAGTGACATGTTGGTTTTCTGCTTCATCCATGACTAATGCTAAATTCAGAATTGAGCGGATTCTCTGTTATTTAATAACAAGGCATTCTCACTGAGTTGTCTGTTACCAGATCCCAGTCCGGCAGAGGGGTTAGGGTCACCTGAATCAAACTCAGTTTTCCCTTTGTGAATGTCTGCCTCCATTGCCGAAATATTGCTGTTCTTGTCAATATGCAAATTAGCTCTTTGGAGCAATGACAGTGCTTTCATTGCTCCAAAGAGCTCGTTTTCAAATTGACAAAAAGAACAATATCTGGAGGCGATGGGGCTATGAAGAATGGCATTATTAATAAATCTGACCCATAGACCTTCCTAAATAGCTGTAGACAAGCAAGTGTATCATGGGCAACTGTCCTGCACATGGGTTTCGATTTGGGGAATCCACTTGGGGACCCCCGATTGGAAACCTAAAACGCATAAAAAAGTGGTTAACTGGCGGACCCCATAGATTAGAATGAGGCCCGTGTGGTTTCCACATGAAAGGAGGGGAGAACGGAGTAGCCTGAACACAGAACCGGGCCTAAGATATCTACGACATCTGATTCTCCTCATTGGAAAAGATAGGTGTTTGAATGGATGTAAATCCCATTGTCTGATTCCATCCTAGTTTATGATAAACTTGCATAAATGATAATAAATCTGTTGGAGATTATGACCATGTCCTCTGCATGTCCTCATTAGGCCCCTTTTAAGGTAAGTGGCAAGAGTAGTGCAAGACTGAAATTTATCGAGATGGGTAGGGGAACCATTTTCGCCTAGTGGTATTACTTAAAAGCAACACTTTGGTCCCTGCCTCAAAATAGTCTTTATACAGATGGGGGAAGCTCAAGACGATGGACGGACTTATCAGATGGTTTTACCCTAATAAAAAGAAAAGAAAAAAAACCTATAAAAGAAGATGAGAAGAAGTGAAGGAGGGGACCATGAGATGAAGATTTGGTGATGGAAGGACAGATTATTCCTTTGTTATACTTCAGTACCGATTCTTGCAATTACCAGCCTATGAGATACTTATATTCACTAGAGCCTCCAATGCTGTCTTGAGGTTTCTGCTTGATCGACGTGTATAGTCCTTGCATTGTGGCTGGTTATACTTACTGATAATCATACGGCTGAGTGTAAATTGTATTTGAAGGCTTGAGGTTGCCCTGAACTGCAGGACAATGAGGTGCCCTGTGCTGAACAGATGGCACAAACCTGGAATTTGGCAATCCTTTGTCTTAACCATGCTGTTCCCATAGATCAGAGCATCATGTTAAAGTGCACAGAGCGAACGGCTTCTTGATCTTCCAACATAAGCTGTTAAAGATTTGTTTCTTTATCTTTATCTCATTCAGTCGCTCCTACTTTTTGGAAAGTAAAACAAATACACATTCTTGGAATCTGTGTAATGACAAAAAAGCTGAAAATAAAAATTTTCTATTATGGCTTCCTGAAAATCAAAAGCCTAGAGGTATACTGTACTGTAAGATGGCTTTCCATAGCTTGATAACTACTTATTTTCTAGATGCCCATCAGGACAGGCCTTGCCAGTACATACAGGCTTGGGAGATAGTAAGGGACTGATCTTGGAAGTGGAGCCTGACGCATAATCTGTATCAGCCTCCTCCTTCTCAATACATATTGTTTTCAGCTATGAAACACTAGTGAATCCAGGGCGTGTGCATGCAAGAAGGTAGGGGTAGGAGTTGTCCAGGATCATCTCTCGAGTAGAAAGCGAATGCTTGGGTGAGGACATTTTAGTGCTTCCCTATTGCCTTTTGCATTAGACTGACACTGGGTACCATTAGGGTGCATTCTGTTACACTATGTGTGGATGCTCTGTGGACACCTATGGCTGATAGGGGAAATGCACAGCAGACAATAGTTACAGCAAAGAAGAGACGAACTTACAGTCAGTTGCAGCACAGCTGGGTAGCGTTCGGCCGGTAGTAAAAGGCAGGTTGTGTAGCACTAGAGGTTTTCCTGATGAGAGACTGAATCAATCAGGGGGAGCTCATGTGCAGCTGAGGGGATAAGCTGAAGGGCAACAGCCGGGAGGAAGACAGGTATCTAGATGCAGGTATGGTAGGAAATGGCAGAACTCTGGAACAAGAGAACCACAGGACTCTTCACAATAGAGGCGGAGAGCTAGAGGCAGCCGAGACAAAGATCTGACTGATACTCAAGCAGGGAGGAACACAGGTGCATTCATTAATATAGCCTCAAGAGCAGGCAAGATGGCCACCGAAGCTATAGCGGCCATCTTACAACGAGGCAGACTTGCCCACAGACAGGTGAAACGTAAAAACAGAACTGGATCCTTACACTACCCCCACCTTAGGAGTGGCCTCCGGACACTCTATGGGCAGGCTTACCGGGATGTCTTCGGTGGAACCTGGACACCAGACGGGGAGCATTTATATTATCAACAGGTTCCCAAGAATTTTCTTCAGGCGGGTACCCTTCCCACTTGACCAGATACTGTAATTGGTTCCTATGGATTCTAGAATCCAGAATCTCTTCCACCAAAAATTGTTCCTCACCATCAATCAATACTGAATCGGGTGGTTGGGCAGCGCGTCCCGGGAACGGATTAGGGATAGCAGCCTTCAATAGGGAAACATGGAATACTGGATGGATTTTCATGGTGTTGGGGAGCTTTAATCTAACGGCCACTGCACTGATGATGGCACTTATCTTAAATGGTCCTACAAATCTTTGCCCCAGCTTCGGGGAGGGTACTCTCAGTTTTAAATTTTTTGTAGAAAGCCAGACTAAGTCTCCAACTTTGAATATGGGTTCTGGTCTGCGGGACCGATCCGCTGATCTCTTATATCTCTCCTGAGCTGCAGTCAAGGTTTCCTTCAACACTTCCAAGTTTTGCTGAATGATTGCCACACGTTCCGTAACTGCCGGTATGGTGACATCACTTGGCAGCCTGGGAAAAACTTTGGGGTGGAACCCCAGATTGGCATAGAAGGGTGACACCTTTGTAGAAGCACTCTGGGAATTGTTATAGGAGAATTCTGCCAGAGGAAGGAGATCCAGCCAATCATCCTGCAAATGACTGATGAAACAACGCAGGTACTGTTCCAAAGTCTGATTGGTCCTCTCGGTCTGGCCGTTTGACTGCGGATGGTAGGCAGAGGACAAGCGGACTTTAATGTCTAATGCTGAACAAAATCCTTGCCAGAATCTCACCATGAATTGCGCTCCTCGATCTGAAATGACTTCGTCGGGGACCCCGTGCAGCCGAAAGACATTTTGAATAATTAATTCCACCGTGTCTTTAGCAGTTGGTAGTCTGGGGTAAGGTATAAAGTGGGCAGCCTTCGTTAATCGATCAACCACAACTAGAATGGTATTCATACCCTTAGAGATAGGTAATTCGACAATAAAGTCCATAGATATGGATCCCCATGGACGAGAAGGCACTGGCAGAGGTTGTAGCAATCCAGTCGGAGCAGACCGAGGTGTCTTACATCTGGCACAGATGACACAAGAACGGACATAGTCTTTAACATCCCTCTGATACCCCGGCCACCAGAAGAATCGTGAGAGGAACTCTTGAGTCTTCTGCACCCCTTTATGACCTGCCACCTTGGAGTCATGCATCAGTCTTAGTACTCTTAGTTTGGCAGACTTAGGCACGTAGAGGCATTGGCCTTGGAACCATACTCCATTTTTAAAGGTCAGATGAACGTCATTAGCCGGCTGGGACAAGAGAGGATCAGTGACATAGGCTTCCTTAAAGGCGTTAATTAAGTCTTCATTCTGTATCACTCCCACCACATTGGCGTCGGGTACTATAGTCTCAAATGAGGGAGCCGAATCCGATTCGGTAGAGAACATCCGGGAAAGGGCGTCAGCCTTGCCATTACGGGAGCCCGGTCGATAGGAGATGATAAAATTAAATTGGTTTAGAAATAGGCTCCAGCGAACCTGTCGGGGAGAAAGACATCTTGCGGATCGGACAAACTCCAAATTACGGTGATCGGTGAGTATGACAATCTGCTGAGAAGCCCCCTGCAAATGATGCCTCCATTCTTTGAACGCGGAGATGATCGCCAACAGTTCCTTGTTTCCGACATCGTAATTCCTCTCAGCAGAAGATAACTTTCGGGAGAAGTATGCACAAGGGTGCAAGAGACCCTTCTCTCCTGTTCTCTGAGATAAGACAGCTCCCACGGCACTGTCTGAAGCGTCCACCTCTATTATAAATGCCAACTCCGGATCAGGATGTATTAATACTGGGGCGGATGTGAACCTTGACTTAAGGCGAGTAAATGCCTCCTGGGCTTGGGGTGTCCAACGGAACACTGTCCCCTTCTTGGTAAGTTGGGTAATGGGACTGACAATCTCTGAGAAGTGCTTAATAAAGCGCCGGTAAAAGTTGGCAAAGCCTATGAAACGTTGTACCTCTCGGGTATTCTTCGGGACCGGCCAATCCATGATTGCTTGGATCTTACTGATATCCATATACAATCCTTGTTGTGAGATTACATAGCCCAAAAACTGGATCTCAGTCTTGTGGAACTCGCATTTTTCGAGTTTAATGTAAAGTTGGTTTACTCGTAGGCGGTCCAGAACAATCTTCACATGTTCCTCATGTTCTTGTAGAGAGCTGGAAAAAATAAGGATATCGTCCAAATACACCACCATGAACTGATCCAAGAGATCCCGGAAGATGTCATTAACCAAATGTTGGAAAGCAGCTGGGGCATTGCTTAGACCAAACGGCATGACCAGATATTCAAAGTGTCCGTACCGACACCGAAAGGCAGTTTTCCACTCGTCTCCTTTTCTAATCCGCAGTAAGTTGTATGCTCCTCGAAGATCTAATTTGGAAAAAATCTTGGCATGGCGAACTCGTTCCAGAAGTTCGGGGATTAGAGGAAGTGGATAACGGTTTTTAACAGTGATTTTGTTGAGTTCCCGATAATCTATGCAGGGTCTGAGGGACCCGTCCTTCTTTTTCACAAAAAAGATTGGAGCACCTGCTGGAGATGAGGAAGGACGAATAAACCCCTTTGCCAGGTTTTCATCAACGTAGTCCTTGAGGGCCTTTAACTCCGGCCCGGCTAGAGGATAGATGTGGCCAAACGGAATTGCTGCACCGGGCAAAAGCTCAATTGGACAGTCATATGGCCGGTGTGGTGGAAGTTTATCTGCATTCTTCTTGTCACTCACGCCCAAGAAGTCAGAATAGACTGATGAAAAAAGGTTAGAAGGATTGTCAGGAACAGATGTGACCGGGCAAATGGCTGACTTCTTCTTTGCAGGGAAGCGTAACTCTCTAGTTTCCCAGTTGATAGCTGGGTTCTGCTTTTTCAACCATGGGAGGCCTAGGATTACTGGAAAATGAGGAGAGGAGATAAGCATGAAGGATAGTTCTTCCTGATGATCAGGCGGCATGGATACCCTTAGGGGTCTGGTTTCCTGATCTATTGGCCCCGATACCAGGGGGGAACCATCCACAGTCTCCATAAGCACGGGTGAGGCCCTATGTTGGGTTGCGATACCATGTTCTTTAGCAAAGGCCAGATCCATGAAGTTGCCACTAGCTCCGGAATCCACCATTGCTGAGGTGGAAATCCAACGAGTGTTGGTCCAAATCTGAATTGGCAGGAGGCAATGGGTCTCCTTCTTCCTCTTCTCCAGGTGTGAAGCCACCGACGACAGGGTCTGAATAACTGCATTCAAAGGCTGTGACGCTTCTGAGGCTTCTGATTCACAGTCAGACAAATCTCCTTCGGCCACGGCTGCGACAGTCCTGCGAGGTCGATTCGGGCAATTTATGAGAAAATGACCGGACTCCCCACAATAGAGACATAGACCGTCACGCAGCCGGCGTTCCCTACGAGCATTACTCTCAGACCTCTGTACAACATCTAGTTGCATTGGCTCAGTCTCCTGTGGGGGCCTATTAGAAGGTTCCTTGGGAAATGCAGGAGAAAATGCTGGTGGGCTGTCCCTGCGATTCATTGCTGCCCATCTCTCTTGTCTTCGTTCGGATAAGCGGATATCAATCCGTATGCAATGGTGTACATACTCTTCAAACTTGGAGGGAGCCTCAGAACGGGCCAGTTCGTCCTTAATGGCGCTGGATAATCCTCTCCTGAACAACGGTAGTTGCGCCTCAGATTTCCAAGTCGTGTCCACTGCCCATCTCTTAAATTCCATGGCATACTCTGTGACCGTACGTCGGCCCTGTCGAAGCGCCAGTAAGTTGGTCTCTGCAGTGGCGCGACGATTAGGATCATCAAACATCAGGGCCATGCCATCAAGGAACTGAGTCAGACTATCTAGACAAGGATCAGCGGTCTCAATTAGCGGGTTTGCCCATGCTAGAGCCTTGTGTGTCAGAAGCATGATGATGCAGAGTACCTTGGCGCGATCATTTGGAAATTGACCGATATGTGCATCAAAATAGAGTTTACACTGGTTTACAAAGCCACGGTACTTGTCGCGGTCTCCACCAAACCTAAATGGTGGCAATTTTGGGGGGCTCAGTACTACGGGGGGAGCTGACTTCAAAGCCTCAACCGCGGTTGTCCGTGTATGCAAGTCCTGCATCGCTTTGCCAAGATCCTGCACATTTTTGTTAGCTTGTATCTCTAGAGAATTTATCTTGGACTTTAGCGACTGCAACTCTGTATACAAAGAAGTTGTGTATTGCTGTATTCTCTTAACACGGGTCTCCAAGTCCCCAGACTCAGCGGCCTCCATCTTGTGGGCTTGAGTATCCTGTTACACTATGTGTGGATGCTCTGTGGACACCTATGGCTGATAGGGGAAATGCACAGCAGACAATAGTTACAGCAAAGAAGAGACGAACTTACAGTCAGTTGCAGCACAGCTGGGTAGCGTTCGGCCGGTAGTAAAAGGCAGGTTGTGTAGCACTAGAGGTTTTCCTGATGAGAGACTGAATCAATCAGGGGGAGCTCATGTGCAGCTGAGGGGATAAGCTGAAGGGCAACAGCCGGGAGGAAGACAGGTATCTAGATGCAGGTATGGTAGGAAATGGCAGAACTCTGGAACAAGAGAACCACAGGACTCTTCACAATAGAGGCGGAGAGCTAGAGGCAGCCGAGACAAAGATCTGACTGATACTCAAGCAGGGAGGAACACAGGTGCATTCATTAATATAGCCTCAAGAGCAGGCAAGATGGCCACTGAAGCTATAGCGGCCATCTTACAACGAGGCAGACTTGCCCACAGACAGGTGAAACGTAAAAACAGAACTGGATCCTTACACATTCACACAGATTTTTGTGGCACTGTTTTTGCCACAAAACTCGTGTAAAGACGCAGCGCTGTAAAACAGAATCCCATTGAGTTCAATATGTAGCGCGCGTAAGACGGAACCCATTGAACTCCATGGGATTCTGTTTTACAGCGCTGCTTCTTTACATGAGTTTTGTGGCAAAAACGGCGCCACAAAACTTTGTGTGAATGCACGCTTATAGTACAGGAAAGGTAGGATTTAACCTTTAGCTCCCCCTTTATTTCTTCCACATGGTGTCAGTGCCTCCCCACCAACTTTCTGTTTTTATTTCCACCTATCAGTATGTCTTTAAAGTGTGGGAGGAAACCCACGTAAACACGGCAAGAACATACAAACTCCTTGTAGATGGTGTCCTTGGTAGTATTTGAACCCAGTACCCCAACACTGCAAAGCTATAATGCTTACCACTGAGCCACCGTGCTGCCCCCTGGGACTATTTTTATCACATGTCAACATGGCAACATATCTCATGCCCCAATTTGTTATATAGAATCTATGGCCCTTGCCGCCCTCTCTGGTTTGCAAAGAATGGTGTAAAGTTGTGACCCCTAAAGTTGCTGAATACTTTAGAACTGAAACACTTTGTTGCCTGGCGTAGAATTCTACAGGGCACTCTTTTATGTCGGTGCAATTTGTATTTTAGGTTTAATTTCCCTGTTACTGCTGTAAGTGTGAGTTGTGCATCAGTGCAGTGAGAGATGCTCGTGCCTTGAGAGACAGTGACATTTGCAATTAGTGGTTAATATGCTGTTAAGTACGTTCATGATGAGTATAATGTCTAGAACCTTATGATACAATGCTAAATCAGCAAGTCTATTCCCTGCAGCTCAGCGCTTTCCTTTCTACCACATGAGGATTCCTGATATTGACGATCCATTATCCTGATAAGTTAGAAAGGGCAGTGCGGTTTATGTGCCACATGCAACAATCCCACTGCTAGTTATTCCTTATTCATTATGATTCTTAGATTATTTTGCATAATTGAGAAGCCAAGAAATTTACATTGGTTTTATAGCTTCAAATATAGTCCAGGATTTAGAACTGAGAATCAATACTTGACCAGCTGCCATTGGGGTAAAGTGGTTGGTGAGGGTCAGTAAATGGCCTAAAATAGAAATGTAGCTTGTGGACATTCAGTCCAAGGAGCTTCTAAAGGTAAGTTTTGTTGGAAAGTTCTTTGAATAGTCACTTGGGTTTACATATGGTAAAGTAAAGGTGGACCATGCTTCTCCTATGGAACCCTTGAAGGATACTTGATTTTTTAGGTTCTATTCTTTTTGCTATTCAGTGATAAGGAATGGTGGTGGGAAACTGGTACAGTGTTCTCTGAAAAAGCATGGAAGGAGAAACAGACCTCAGACCCTTCTGTCTCAGTGGAAAAACCAGGCCCCGTGAAATGGGGCTCATCTTAAGTATAAGAGCCTCCTATGGTAAAAATTGCAGATACCATAACAAAGATGTAATGCCAATATGAGATTAAATAACTACCAATAATCTATCATCCCTCTGATCTATCTATCTATCTATCTATCTATCTATCTATCTATCTATCTATCTTTCTGTCTTTCCATCCCATGCTTGTTTAGCTGTCTAGAAATCTTTCTATTAAAGTTTATATACAATACTGCTTTGTTTTCATATGGTCTATCTATTTATCTATCTATCTATCTATCTATCTATCTATCTATCTATCTATCTATCTATCTATCTATCTCTCTGTCTATTTATCTATCTATCTATCTATCTATTTATCTATCTATCTATCTATCTATCTCTCTGTCTATTTATCTATCTATCTATCTATCTATCTATCTATCTATCATCTATCTATCTTTCTGTCTTTCCATCCCATGCTTGTTTAGCTGTCTATAAATCTTTCTACCATAGTTTATATACAACACTGCTGTGTTTTCATATGGTCTATCTATCTATCTATCTATCTATCTATCTATCTATCTATCTATCTATCATCTATCTGATGTATCTATCTATCTACCTATCTATAAAAAAACAAAAAATCAAGAGCAGCATCATGTAAATCTCTCTTTGAGAAGGCGCAGGCCTCAAAGATCAGGCCTTGATAAAATATACTTATAGAATAGAGAACTCAAGAATTGTCCACCTTCACCGCATGGGTGAAGCAGCAATCTGTAGCTTTATTTAATAATATTTGTCCTGATACACTGTAAAATTTGAGCTGCACTTTCTTGTGTTCGGCCGTTGATAGGTTATAAGTACTAGCAGCGTTGCGCTAGGACAGCGAAAGTAAAAGCATCATACATCCTTCAGGTTTTTTCCTTGACAGCTTATGTCATCTATCTGGTATAGGTCATAAATACCTTGTCAAGCTTATATAAAGAAATGAAATATAGACAGAGCCATTTTTTATTTTTAGCGAGGCTTCTGTTCTCCCGAGGAAAAAGTAAAAGCAAAAAAAAAAAAGTAGAGCAATAAAAAAGTGGGAGAAGTAAAAGAAATAAATAAATAAACATCAAGGGAGAAATCTATATTTATACCTATTGACTTGTGCATACGTAGAAATTCCATATCTATCTCATATCCATACATCTCCGGACAGCAGGTGGATCATACAGGCCTCGCATCTTGTGCTGGGGAAGGGGCGCTCACATTGACCTTGATATTGCAGACATGCTGTTTGTTCAGCTATTTTTACAATACTATCACATCCTCTTCTATTACCACCGCACAGGCTGAGATTCCAACCTGCCATAACTGAATTGTAACCTCAATCCAGCAAAGCTCAAAAGGCAGGGAAGACCCCCAGCTACTTAATAGCTTTCTGCAATCCCATCATGTTGGCCTGCTTATCATTGGAAAGTACAATGCTTCCAGTTTTGAAGCAAAAAAAGACAAAGGGGATAAGATCTAACTATTTATAAAATAATAATTCTAAAAAGTACTATTAATGGTACTACTAATAATGTGCTACTACTATTACTACTGCGAGAATATACAGAATATAACCAACTAATATACCAAAATACACAATCAGAATAATAATTTTAATTTTTACTGTTACTACCCGTACAGATTTCGAGACTTTTCTAGATTTTTCTAGAGATTTCTAGCAGGTATTTTATGGTAAGTACTAGTACTTTAGAATTATCAAAGCACCTGATAGAAAGCAAAAAAAAACAAAAAAAAAACAAACAACTTAATTCACCCTGATATGTTATGATCGATCATTCCACTAACTGCATGCAAGTGGAAACCTCCTAGTGCCTGATAAAGAAAGCATGTACTTTTAGTTCAGGGCAACCTCATGTTCTATATATATATATATATATATATATATATATATATATATATATATATATATATATTTCCCTTTGAAATTTTGGGATACGAAAGCTTCTATTTAGCTCCAGCATCAGTATTATCCTATGTTTCTTCTGTTAACTCCTGCACTTCCTTCTCACTCACCTCCCATCCATCTCCATAGACTTCTATAGGCATTTGTAAAAGTAATAATTAGCAAAAGGAAGGGAGGCAGGAAAAGAGCAGAAATAGGCATTTATTCTGATAAGACACCTCACAACATTTAAGATTATTTCCTGGAGTATTTATACAAAGTTGCTAAACAATGTGTGACCATGTAATGCTTATTACTATTATTACTACCATTAACTTATACCTATTATTATACGTCTTATTACTTATTATCCTTAACTGCTCTACTCCATCCATTCGGCTGGAAACTGAATGCGGGGGGGGGGGGGAGTTTAACCAAGGGGCAGGATCAGCTGCTACAGCCAGTTGTCTTACAGACACAGGACTATAAGAAGGGAGACATGGCTGAGCTCCAGAGACACATAGAGAGTATTTATTTATGTATATCTCCAATATAATTATTAAAACAAGACAAAATAGGACAACGGGAAAGGAGGATATAAAGTGAGATAGTGAAGAAGGCGAGAAAGTGGATTTTTTTATAAGAAAAAATCCGATTTTCAGTATTTAGTGGTCCTTTGAAAGTGCCATATGTTAGGGAAAAATATGTTCCTTAATGAACCCTACATAAACGTCTCCATTTTCCGATCCCTCGTCTTTCGACATTAGTAGTTGAAGGGTACGCCGCTTGTGTAGACTGGCATAACTTGTATTTTCAAAACACTGTCAGTAACCTTTTTATGTAGAGAAGAAAAAATCAATTTGTGCAGACTTTGATTACTAGGCACTTGCTCATTTCCAGGTGCATAATATTGTAATCGCTGTGCATGCTAATGCGGGTACTTAAATATGCAGACTAAATGGCATTAAAACACATTAAGAAAATAAACAATTGGGTGAGAGAAATGGAAAAGAGATAGCAGAAAGATAGCAATCATACATTTATAGGCTATAAGGCAGCTTTCCTACATAACTATGGGTCTTTTTAAGCCATTTTCCTCTATTTACTGTGTTTTTGGAAACACTTCATTATGCTGTGTAATAAAGAAGGTGCTTAGAGGAACACATTGTATCATCGCCGTTCTTCATAATAACAGATAAGCCACCCCTTTTTGTCCTGCTTCTGCTTAAAATGTCTTTGTAACATTTGCAGAGAAGCCGTCCTAGAATTAGGCAGGGCTAGTTCCCATTGTAATGTATGTGGGCCTATGAGTGACACCCTTACTATACCAGCCTTTAGGCATATTTACCTAGATAGTCATGGGTGGAGACATTTGAAGCTTCTGACAACCCTGGAGGTACAGTAAGCCAATAGGTTGTTAAGACCTACCACAAATTTCCAAGCATCACATGAAGTAGTGTAGATGATTTTTTTCTCTGTCAATGGTTGTGGCGGCTGTGTGACCTATTTGAGCCTGGTTTCACTTAGGACATATCTCTTCCGTTCCCCTGTCCAGGTAGCCAGTACCAAACAGAGACACTCCATTAACTATAGGCCTGGGCAATGCCCTTCTGGTATTAGTACATGGTCCATTAGCCAGGTGGTTCAAAGCTGATGTGTCTTTAATAAAGATAAAATAGTCATTTTGTTAAGTTACTCTAAGGAACAAAATGTGTTTTTTTGAAGGAAAGTTACTCACACCCCTGGAAACAAAGATTGGGCATATGGGATTCCAATAGTCCGATCCTTATTTATCCTGACGTCTGCCAGAGAGGGAGAATCAGGACACCCATACATATTACATAGTCAGGAAGTCCCTCAAAATCCGTGAGTGCAGAAGACATTAAAGGGATTTTACCATTAAAAACCTTTTTTTTCTCGTTGACACGACGGAATAGCCTTAAGAAAGGTTATTCTTCTCCTACCTTTAAATGTCTTCTCCTCCCCGCCCTTCGGTATATAATCTGGTTTTCGTCGGTATGCAAATTAGTTCTCTCGCAGCACCGCCAGCGCTGCCTCCATCTTCTTCAGGAACGGGGTCTTCACGCATCTTCTTCCGGGGGGTTGGCTTAAAAATTCTAGGCCTCGGGCCTAGGACAAAGTTGACTGTGCAGGCCTGCCGGCCACAAGAAAATGGCCAGTTACACAGTATCGTGTCAACGAGAAAAAAAAGATTTTTAATGGTAGAATCCCTTTAATCTAATGTGTATGGTCAGCCTAAGCTGTCAGCTCAGTTTGTGTCAAGAAAAAAAAATTGCCATCAGTATAGGTACACTTCTACTATACATTAGTGTAGTATTCTTTAGCCGGTATCAAATACACCAACAACTATTACAGTATAATGCCATTGGGTCCTCCATTACAACTAATGGAGCCTCAGAGGGAAACAGCACAAGAAGTAGAGGGGTTTATACAGTATGAAATAGATGCTTTAGTCCAGCAATGCAATGACATTTTATTGTTAAAACCCTTGTTCAGATTATTGTCAACTAGATCTGAACCAGTACGCAATAACTTCCCCTACTCGCTCTCCTCCACCCTCCTTTCTTGTTATTGGTACCTTGAGAAATTATTAATGGCACTGATATATTTAGGCCAGTGCTTTGTGCACTTATTTTAATATCTTTTTGCCTTGGTGTAAGGTGCACCAGAATTATGAAGAGCCTCCAGCTTATAAATTAGTATAGCTCATCTCAGGAGGTCCAGAATTGGAGGTCTGTCTCAAGTGGTCCAGAATTGGAAGTCTGTCTCAAGTGGTCCAGAATTGGAGGTCCGTCTCAGGTGGTCCAGAATTGAAACCTTCTCCAGGCTAAGGCCCCACGTGGGTGCTGCGGGAAAAACCGCGGTGGCAATGTATTGCGGCTTTTCCTGCAGATCTTTTTACAGAAAGTCGGGCTTTCTGCTTCAATTATACCTATAGGGGAAGGTGGTCATGTGGGAATAGGCCCCTATTATTCTATAGACTGCAATTCCAAGTAGTGATATTTCTAGTTTAATGTCTCCTAAGCTAGGAGGTGACAACTGCTCTGAACACAGTTCTGGTCCAGAAAATGTAGTTTTTTTGAGGCCTTCAACAAACTCCAGTACTTTGGTCATCTTTCTTCATCTGCATTTGTATCATCATGCCCCTATAGATAAGACTAGGAGTCGAAATAATTCGGAGAATTTTTATATCCGCCTTGAGTTGTTCTGTAAGTAACCTGGTGAATATACAGCATGCTTTATGGGGATATTTAGCGACTTCTGTATATAAGGGAAGACAGGCCGGCTTTAATTGAAACAAATGCTGTTCCCGCACAGATTAACAGTTCTGCTCTCTGCTAATTGTCTTTAGTTTATTGGGAACAAACAAGTCAATGAGCTCCTGTGCTTAAGATATTTCTATTGTTTATTCACACGGGGAAAATAGAACTAAGAGAAATCTACTTTCAATAGAGTACAAGAAGTAACAATGCTCCGTGCCGCTTTCTTTGAAAACATTGAGAAAAACACATCAAACTTTTACTACCAGAAAGTTGGGGCGCCTAAACTTTGGAACATTCCTCTTCATAGAGGCAGCTTGTCACATTTCAGGGCAATTCTTGTTCTGAATGGAATTGTGGTTGGAGAAGATGAGGACCAAATACAACACCATTCGGGGGTCTTCAGATTACGATTCCATCATACACAGTTATATAGTAGTAATTTTTTATTGGAGGAGCTGTCATTGGCTTTATACATACAGTTTTCATCATCTTGTAATGGAACTTGATGACCATGTTAGCCAATGCAAAATCTGTAACAGGGGACCCCCCACTACCATGTGGATTTTCTACTACTGCTGATGTGTATCGGCTAAATCTTCATCCCCATATCTACTCCTCTGTTCTCTGAACTCTTGGCTATTTAAAGGGAGATTTTCATATGGAAAATGCTGCTCAACGTGTATGCAGTATGTAATATAGCAGAGGATAAGCTGACTCATGTATAGGTTTGTAGGAAAAAATTCAGAATAATTTGACATTTATCCATTGAAATCTCTTCTCTTCTATGCTAAGACATCAAGGAGGCGGTCCTATCTATGAGCAGTAGAGATGACATCACATATCCCTGATAGCCCCGCCCCCGACTTCTCATCACAGAAACAGCAGAGACTTCTATGGAGAAATGGCAGATTATACCGATGTACAACAATCATATGTATTTTTTCAATGAAAGTTTTACCGCTGAAACAGAGATACCTCTTATAGTGTAAAATTTTTTTGCACATTTGTCCCATTTTATTGATTTATCTAGATATTCTCTTTCTAAAGCCTTTAACATTAGCCTTTGGGTAAAATATGCAACCACTTACAATGAGCAAATCATGCTGTATATTTCTAGAACACTAGTCTGCATGACACGCTCTAACATGCAGAACGGCAGTAAAAAATATTGTCCAATTATATGTTAAAATGAGGCATAGGGAGCGAACGCACCTGAGCCTGCGTGTCCTTTCCTGCAAAATAAAATGCATATTTCAGGATGATTTTCTGGGGGAACTGATGGATGAATTAAATCCAAGTTACTGGGTAAAGCCATTCGATTTTTTTATCGCTCTTACAACCGGAGGCTATATTATTTTTAACACTATGTATCTTTAGTGAAAGCTTATTTTTAAGACTATTTTCAACATGAAATCGCCTCTTTTAGCAAGTAGATGACATATTCATAAAGTGAGATGTCAGTTTTGTCAGTATATTGTATAACTAATGCAGGTTTATTCTTGTATTGCTATATGGCTAAGTGGTAACAATGTGAATCTCTGGATTGAAATTACATTAAATAGTCATGTATGAAGTTGTCTTATGAGCAATTTCCTGATATGATCTCAAAATAGCTCCTTATAAGTAGGAGTTTCCTATAATGGCCCAATAACGTAGCGAGCAAGTCAAATTTCTATGCAAATTTACCCTAGTGTCTTTAGCAGAACACATGGTAGGATTGTATAGCTGTTTCCCTGTCTATAATATCTTATCTCTGGGCTCAGTATATTGAGACACATTTGCGTTATTCTGTCACAAGATGTCTATCCTACATGTGTGGCTACCCAGTAGTAGTATTGTACATTGCACTTGCACAAGAGTTTTGCTAGAACGTCTTGATACTTTACATTGGTTTGCTAAAAAAGAAAAAAAACAACTTTTGACATGCCACCCCACCCCCCCTCCCGGAGACTCCGACCAACCGAAACCCCCCCCCCCCCCCCCGCATTCCTGTACAAAGTATTATGCCCCATGGAGGCTCCTGCACACATTGTTATGCCCATAGTGGCCCCTGCACACAGTATTATGCCCCATGTTGGCTCCTGCACACAGTGTGATGCCCCATAGAGGCCCCTGTACACAAGTATTATTTCCCTTAGTGGCCCCTGCACACAGTATTATTTCCTATAGTGGTCCCTGCAAACAGTAAGTCCCCAGAGTATAATAATCACAGACCCAAGGGAGGATACAAACATAAAAATCACTGTTACTTACTTCTTCTGGGCTCCGGTGCAGTCCCTGCTGATGTCAGCCATCTTCAATGAGGTGCCGGATGTCAGGGACTTCACACAATTAGACTTGAAGCCTGCCTGGAGCCTTGAGAGGTAAGTAACAGTGTTTTTTTTAATGTTCCCTCACCTCTCCCGGGCCTCTGATCACTATACTTAGGGGTTTGTAAAGACCCCCTGAGTATAATGATAGTGTTTGTGGAGTTTGCAGGCCTGTACCCTCACTTACTGATTCAGGCTTCTACTCATAGTGGCCTCTGCAGAAGGATAAACAATGGCAACCGTGAACAGGAGCCAGAATCAGTAATTAAATAGGGACCATTACCTGCTGGAGTTACTCCAGCAGGTAACAGCTTATTAAAAAAAAATAAGATGCAGCAGTAGTGGCTTCCACTAGGCCCCCTAATGTCCCGGGCCCTGTGGTAGCTGCTACCCTGGTAGTTACGCCCTGAGTGGGCACCTCTGCAGCTAAAGCATGTTTCCTATGTGCCTTTTGTCAATCAGTATATCTATGTTATAAACATCTTAGGCTAGGTTAGGTTGACATTGCCATAGTTCTGTTAGTTGTTCTGATCCATCATAGTATCAGAACAATGGACTGAAACGTTGACAGAATGAAGGATGCACACAAGGCACCATGCATCATCCATCATTTACCATTCATTCTAAGGTTAAAAAAAGACAAAAACTTTCTGTTTACTTCATCAACAGAAGAAAAGCCCTGCATGCATGATGGAATATGCAAACATAAGGTGATCCTTCTGCATCATTCATTCTGTCAACTTTTAAGTTCACTGTTCTGATACAATAACAGATCAGGACAATAGTCAGAATGATGAAAGTGTGATTGTAGCCTTAGCCAGGGCATTTAGATACAAGGCTGGGGTAACAAACTGAACCTTTGCCCCGAATGAAGGAAAGCCTATCGCTATTGTGCTGATTTTGTTATTTAGTTACAGTTCTCCATTTGTTTACATGTGTCCTATGGAGTGTCCCCATTACAGTGCCGATATAATACTGTTTGTGAATGTCAACAATAGAAACCCACTACAGTACCACAATATACTCATTACAATACCATATAGATGGTAGATTTGGAGTGCTGCCTGTTTTTGTTTAGATAGATAGATAGATAGATAGATAGATAGATAGATAGATAATAGATAGATAGATAGATAGATAGATAGATAGATAATAGATGGATAGATAGATAGATAGATAGATAATAGATGGATAGATAGATAGATAGATAGATAGATAGATAGATAGATAGATAGGAAAAATTGATAAATAGTTGTTAATTAGATAATAATATTTAATGTGAAATTACAATAATACGCTACTGATAGGCTACAAAGACAAACATTGTCTTCTTTTCAAAAAACATAAAATATACAACAGATTATGATGTGGGTAAATGGATGGTTTCAAAATGATGGCCTTTAAATGATGCACTTCAAGGATATGAAGAGGTGACTACACTACGTAGGATCTAGATCTAGTATATTATCAGTCACCTTGTAATTAGTAATAAGTCTTCAAACATAATTAAGAAGAATTACGACTTTAAGTGTCATTAAACCTGATAATGTTCTAAGCACAGTTAGTTAAATTATTGTTACGCCATGAAAACAGCCCAGAGACAGGACTTGTCGGCTACTCTAAGAGAAGGGCAGGTCTTAGGCAGAAGCTGGGGATGGCTTTTATGGAGAGAAGGCAACTAATGTTATATGAAATAACTCAGTAAGGAAGGCATTAAAGCAATGATCCCTGAGACAGGACTCTGCTGAAAACCATAAACCCCCTTATATAAAAGGATCACTTGGACTCATAAATGGCTATAGATGCTTGTCGACAACAAGTTATGGCAACCATTATGTTCCCTATAGGCTTTATCATCCATCTTACCATAGATCCTAGAAAATATGTACAGTAGATTTGCATCATTTCGAAAGTTTGGAGTTCATGCTATGTATCCATGAATGGACAGCTGACACCTCCAATGTGCAATATTGGCTTTCCCTTATCACAATGCTAGAATTAAGGATGAACAGAGGACTTATCACCATTCCTGACATGTCTCTTTTAGTAATCACTTCTACTACCCAAGAAATAACACTGATGGAGTGAAGTTTCTTACAAATCTGTGTTGGGTGGTTGCTCTGTTATTCCTCCTGTAAATGTTTAAATAAATGGACAACTGTTCCAATTTCAATTGTTAATGGAGTATGTCAATACAGAGTCAGGACTGACTGGACAGTGTAGCACTGTATAGTGGTGTTAATTCCCAGCTTGTGCCACTCATACTGCGAGTCGCAGTAACAGGCACAGACACCCATAGGCCCAGGTTGATCTTTATATACTATGTTGTGCTTATTGACTGGTCCTGGAGGAGTGACCACATCCCATAGTACTGATTGAGGGCAAAATGGAAGACTACATTGTATACAGAGGAGCTTGTCCTTTTTATTTGACAGGCCCACATGTATCACACGATAGGTTCCATATCATCTTCCACATACGGATGTCATGGAGCCTGTTAGGGGGGTCCATAATCATCTATTCACTTGGAAATCTTAACTATCTTGTATGAAAACCAGACTTTGTGTTGGTGATCAAATTAGGACTGGGGGGGACAGATCAATGTAGACAGTTTAAGACACAGTATTAATAGGTGGCTTTATATAAAGGGGTCCGTCTTGGTGACAGACATTCCCATGTTGAAGGTGAAGGCAGTAACATCCATGGATTTGAAGGGAAATCCACATTAGAAATATGTTGCTATACTGAATATTCGTTATGTTATTTATGCACAGATTTTTGCCTCCCATAGGTGCCATGTCAAGCAATTCTGACGTCAGTAAAATAGGGACAAGTTAGTTTTATTTCCTGTACTGCCACCTTCTCCTGAAGCAACCAGTCCTGCTCAGTCTGGGCTTTGTAAGTCACATCACTTTTTTCTGACCAGAACATGGCAAATTTAGGATGACTGGCAAGTATGGATATGACCAGATGACTCATTGAAATCAATAGTAGAAGAATGCATGCAGATTTTAGACAAATTTTAACATGGATTAACAAGTATGAGCTAAAGGCATGCTTGACAACTTTCCCAAAATGGGGAGGCTCCTACAAAAAGGGGTGACCACCTGGATTCCTGGAGAAGTTGTCAGATTTCTGTTATTTGTATGTTACTTGAACATTTTGACTTGGGCACAAAAAAGGGGGCCTGACCCAGGGGTGTAACTTGAGGGGGTGCAGAAGGTGTAGTTGCACCAGGGCCCAGGAGCCTTAGGGGGCCCATAAGCACTGGCATCAGTATTGAGATTGCAGCTTCCATCTGGCCCATAAGCCAATGAGACCACAGATTACCCAAACCACACTAAGGTGAATTAAACTCCTTAGTACCCGTAACCATCACTAGTGATGAGGTAGGGGGCCCCGGACAAAAGATTGCATCATGGCCCACAAGACTTTAGTTACGCCACTGGCACGATTGGTTAATTTTGTGTCCATGTCACAAAAAGGGGAATGAGAAGCAGCATAAAGGAGGTGTCATTCCTCCACATTATTTGGGGCTTTAGTAAGAGGGGGCACAGCTGCCGGAGCATACTTGGTCTGGAAAAGCTAGCAAATCTACCTAAAGTATAAAACTGAGTATAGCTAACAAGTATGAACAGGTCTGAGAGCTCTATAAATACCCTTCATTCAATGTATAAACTCTTAAGCTCCCTCTAGTGGCTGCAGGTAATGTGACTTTTATGATTTATCTGCATGTCTTTGCAGCTATTACAAAACTGGAGCGCCAATCCCTGTTAAAATATTTTATAGAAATTAACCAACATAGACTTTTAGACCTATTTACAAAGAATATGGCATTCAGAATAGACATTCACTTAGGGATACTTGACGGGGGAAGAACAATTCTCTTGTTCATAGTTCTTGTGATATATGAGTGGCCCTTTGATTCTAAAAACGTTACCATTGCCATGAATAATACTCCTTTTCAACATCTGACTTTCATTCCATTATGTTTCCGCTCAGTAAATGCTGAATAATTAGCTAAATCATTCCTTTCTGTGGCTTTTAGGCTGAGGTGTTGCGGGCAGGTCTTTTCATTGCTACAAAAAAGGCTCTTTGCCGTTTGACTAATGCTTAAATGGTTAATTTTCGAGATTATTGCTCATTTCCATACTAATAAAAATAAAAATGCATTTGCAAAACGAATCTTTCCAGTATCGGTCGCCTTTTTAACCCGAGCGTAGTAAAGATGATTGCTGCTTTTCTGAGTGATCAAACTCATTGATGCACACACTCTCTGAGTGTAATGAATCTGGCCCCTTGCTCCCTTATCTATTTCCGCAACTTTTTATTGTAAAATGCAGTGTTAACCAGAATAGAATTAACCATTACATTTCTGGGGCTGCTATATGGAACGAAGGTGACCTGGTGATACATCTTTTCTCATTTTGGATCATAACAGGACTAGAAAAGACGCCATCAGTGCCTGCCCTTAAATACCATTGTACTATATGAACCTATATAGCTCCAACATTCTGTAATGATTAATACTGCTAATAAATCTATATAGCAGCCAGGGCTACATTTTTCCAAAAAAGAGTTCAAAACCCCTGCATAGACTTTGTATTTACAGCGGTTTTACAAGACCGGATGACCTATCCTAACCATAGGTGATTAATATCAGATTGATGGAGGGGGGGGGGGGGGGGGAGCGGGGTAGGTGCCCTGATCAGCTTTTTGCAGAGGTCACAGCATTGAGACGAGTGCTGCAGCCTTGTAACTACTTATCAAGCACAGGTTGTAGAGTGGCTCTGCTTGTCATTGCAGGTCAGAACTTTCACTTGAATGGGACTAAGCTGCAAACAGGCCATGTGACCAATGAACATGATGTTATATGGCCTATGAAGATGTGCTCTTCCATGTGTCAGTGGGGTGTTGAGTGTACTAAGGATAGGTCCTCAGTATTATAATCTTGGAAAACACCTTTATCCTGATGCCACGCATTGCAGAAAAATCAAAAGTGTCTTGAAAAGGACTTGGAAATATGATTAAAGGACTCATGCTTCTCTGTTCTGCTCCACAAAATGTAGCAAAATTAGAAATGAAAAGGGAAGCCTTTCCGAAACATGTGGCCTCAATCTTTAAGGTTGTCTGCTCTCTCTTCATCTCACTTTCTATATTCTTCAGCAAGCTGCTAGGTGGGCTTTGACTGTTTGATGGACATGACACTATGAAGTACTTCAGTAGATATAAGCATTGCCTTTATCATGAAAGATTATGTATTATCATTACTGGAAATATAATAATGCAGATCAAATTATATGCACAGTAAATGTATATTACATTACACAGGTTTGTAGAGTGGAAAAAAAAAATCCATGCTGCAAGGTTAGACAATGAACTTGCATTAAACTCAATGTTATCTTTTTGTTTACATGGAGAGAGAAAAGACATTGTCCGAGTCTTTATCAGCAAAATGCAATTAGCAGAATATAACAGCTCTGACAGTAATCCAGAGAACTCATCCCTCTCCCCTTAATAGAGCAGTGAGTCACATCATCCATCCTATAACTCTAGATGAGAGATACTGGCGAGGGACCAAGGAAATGATGTGTAAACAAGGTGAGAAATAATTTCATATAGCAGGTAAACAAAGCTGCATTGCTAAAGCAATATATTTAGGAAAACTCTTGAATGTAATAAGCTAGCAGTATAGATAAGTTCTTTCAGATGGGAATACCCCTTAAATGATACAATTCTAGCTATCTGCAGTCACCACTAGGAGGAGAGCAATATCTTAATGAATACAGTTCATGCACTGAAATAACAATAAAACTGTATGTAGCAAGCTTCTAACATCTGATAGAGTTTTATCATTTAATTCTATGGGGTCGACTTATTAAGAAAATTTCATATCACTGTTGGAGAGAATTGTGCCATATTTATTAATAAGTGCACTCTTCTTGATAAATATGGTGCCCTGAAGTCAGGCAATGTGTCATATGATAAGACACTCTCCTGGTAGATGATATAGGACCGTACAAAGGCACCATATTGCGTGAATATCCATGGGTGTATCTCTATGAACTCCATGTATCATTCACATAGCAATGCCATTCCTGAGCCATATTACTGCATCTCTGCATAACTGGATGCTTTTACAGTATACTAGATTTATGTATACCTGGTGGAGTACCCCTTTAAATCAGTTGGCATCGACTCTATCGAGGCAGCATGTTCCATTAGGCTAGTCTCTGGTTTTCTCAATAAAGTGGCGACTTTTTGCATGAATTCATTTAGTGTTTTTTTTTTCTTACTATTAATGTAATTTTCAGACCTACTTAGTCTGCTTGCTCAGCAGCTGAGATATTATTATGTGTACAAGTCTTAATAGGCAATGCCATCCAATTGAGAATTAAATTAGTATTGTTTGTGCTGTTTTCCCGCTAAGCCCTAAGGATTTGCTTTGCAATTCATACAGTCTCCGACATTTGACAACACAAATTTGTTAATGCAAGATTGCCAAAACTTTATTTCTCTCGCAATGAAAATCAGCAAGCTAAGCACAATCGCTTCTCCGTCAATGTGGTTTACTTTGCGGAAGAAGCTGCGTCTGATATGAAACAAGGCAGAGACGGAGCACGCTGTACACTACGGTTCAGTATGATGCTGAATAATTTATTTTTATTTAATACCGATGAAGTCAAATAATTAGAATTCTGTGAAACATGAAGATAAAATTTACTCTTCTGAGTTCCTCACTTTTTATCTGGCTAAGAGTAATGAAAAATCTTCTCCATCACAATTTATTGGCATAAGAAGCAAAATCAGCTTCCGGCTCCTGCACATGGAGGCCATAAGACCCCCTTCATGCATATACTTAGTGGTCATAAGGATGGGGTTGAAGTCAATTTGTCCTGGGGCCCTATTATCTCTCCAAGGGCCCCACAGATTTTCCCTCTATGCTGACCCAAGTTGGTGAGGACTCAAAATCTGTCTGTCCTATTAACATTTTGGAGAAGTGGGCACACATGTGGGTGGGGATCTCATCTTAAGGGGAGCTTGTCACCAGGGTGAAGCTAATAGAACCAGTGACACAGCTAGGTAGGTTTAGGTAACACTTTTTCCCCTGTGTTCATGCCTCTATAGGAGGGTTATTCATTTATTTCAATATATGAAAATGAGCAATCTGGGGCAGCGAGGGCAGCTCCATTGTGCCCAACTTCTATAACCCATACTGGTCATGGTCACTCCACTCTTTTCTTTGAGTAACATGGACAAGCAATATTTAAACTTACCTTTCTGACTCTGTAAGTCATAGAAGAGAGGGTGTTCCTGGACTCCATGTGGTATAGCAGTTTGGAGCAAGGGAGCCTCCCTCAGTGCTCCATACTGATCACTTTTTATATTCTGAAACAAATAACTTTTTTTTTTTGGAAAAAAACTGACCAGCTGGGTTTTGCTTAGTGACCATTGAACCCAATGGCATAAAAAAGAGTCCTAAAGGGTTCAGAGCAAACTCTGGATAGGGCCCTTCCCTTCCGCAGCCCCAAAGTAACACCCCCCTGCAGTTATGCTGTACCCTCCAGGTGTAGAACTGGAGCAGGCAAATGTTTATCCTGGGAGCAGTCCCATCATCCAAGTGTCTCATGCTTTAGAGATCCGCCTCTGATTTGCTGTATGGCTGGCTGATGTCTAATGCATTGTGTCTAACTGTGAACTTTTTCTGGTGTCCTGGTCTCACCTGTACCTTTGCTGGTAGATCTGATAGTGGAGAGAGACATGATTCAGAAGATTGTAGGGGCAAATCAAGATATGGGGTGTCAATGAAAGGAGTATGGAACACAGGAGCAAACTAAATATAGCCTTTTCTTAGCTGATACTGATGGCTTCTTTGAAAAGGTGCCATGTGGTAACAGAATGGGCCCCCCTACACCTGGGGGCCTGGTCGCATCCCCTGTGCAATTGTTTCAACCTCTTTTTTGTGCACCTCCCCTTAGACCGTGCAGTAGTCATTTAATAATTAGAGATGAGCGAACAGTGTTCTATCGAACACATGTTCGATCGGATATCAGGGTGTTCGCCATGTTCGAATCGAATCGAACACCGCGTGGTAAAGTGCGCCAAAATTCGATTCCCCTCCCACCTTCCCTGGCGCCTTTTTTGCACCAATAACAGCGCAGGGGAGGTGGGACAGGAACTACGACACCGGGGGCATTGAAAAAAATTGGAAAAAGTCATTGGCTGCCGAAATCAGGTGACCTCCATTTTAGACGAATAGTGGATTTCAAATCCGGGTCATATGAGAATGTGAACTTTGTGACTATGAGACAGGGATAGCTGTACAGGCAGGGATAGCTAGGGATAACCTTTATTTAGGGGGGAATGTTATTAAAAATAACTTTTTGGGGCTCTATCGGGTGTGTAATTGTGATTTTTGTGAGATAAACTTTTTCCCATAGGGATGCATTGGCCAGCGCTGATTGGCCGAATTCCGTACTCTGGCCAATCAGTGCTGGCCAATGCATTCTATTAGCTTGATGAAGCAGAGTGTGCACAAGGGTTCAAGCGCACCCTCGGCTCTGATGTAGGAGAGCCGAGGGTGCACTTGAACCCTTGTGCACCCTCAGCTCTGCTACATCAGAGCCGAGGGTGCGCTTGAACCCTTGTGCACCCTCGGCTCTGCTACATCAGAGCCGAGGGTGCGCTTGAACCCTTGTGCACACTCTGCTTCATCAAGCTAATAGAATGCATTGGCCAGCGCTGATTGGCCAATGTATTCTATTAGCCTGATGAAGTAGAGCTGAATGTGTGTGCTTAGCACACACATTCAGCACTGCTTCATCACGCCAATACAATGCATTAGCCAGTGCTGATTGGCCAGAGTACGGAATTCGGCCAATCAGCGCTGGCCAATGCATTCTATTAGCCCGATGAAGCAGTGCTGAATGTGTGTGCTTAGCACACACATTCAGCTCTACTTCATCGGGCTAATAGAATGCATTGGCCAGCGCTGATTGGCCAGAGTACGGAATTCGGCCAATCAGCGCTGGCTCTGCTGGAGGAGGCGGAGTCTAAGATCGCTCCACACCAGTCTCCATTCAGGTCCGACCTTAGACTCCGCCTCCTCCAGCAGAGCCAGCGCTGATTGGCCGAATTCCGTACTCTGGCCAATCAGCACTGGCTAATGCATTGTATTGGCGTGATGAAGCAGTGCTGAATGTGTGTGCTTAGCACACACATTCAGCTCTACTTCATCGGGCTAATAGAATGCATTGGCCAGCGCTGATTGGCCGAATTCCGTACTCTGGCCAATCAGCACTGGCTAATGCATTGTATTGGCGTGATGAAGCAGTGCTGAATGTGTGTGCTTAGCACACACATTCAGCTCTACTTCATCGGGCTAATAGAATGCATTGGCCAGCGCTGATTGGTCGAATTCCGTACTCTGGCCAATCAGCACTGGCTAATGCATTGTATTGGCGTGATGAAGCAGTGCTGAATGTGTGTGCCTAGCACACACATTCAGCTCTACTTCATCGGGCTAATAGAATGCATTGGCCAATCAGCGCTGGCCAATGCATTCTATTAGCGTGAACTGAGTTTGCACAGGGGTTCTAGTGCACCCTCGGCTCTGCTACATCAGATTGCTACATCTGATGTAGCAGTGCCGAGTGTGCATCAGATGTGTAGTTGAGCAAAACTGACTCAGCACTGCTAAGTCTCTGCATTCGCATAGGAATGCATTGGCCAGCCTTCGGCCAATCAGCGCTGGCTCTGCCGGAGGAGGCGGAGTCTAAGGTCGGACCTGAATGGAGACTGGTGTGGAGCGATCTTAGACTCCGCCTCCTCCAGCAGAGCCAGCGCTGATTGGTCGAGTTCCGTACTCTGGCCAATCAGCACTGGCCAATGCATTTCTATGGGGAAAAGTTAGCTTGCGAAAATCGCAAACTGACAGGGATTTCCATGAAATAAAGTGACTTTTATGCCCCCAGACATGCTTCCCCTGCTGTCCCAGTGTCATTCCAGAGGTGTTGGCATCATTTCCTGGGGTGTCATAGTGGACTTGGTGACCCTCCAGACACGAATTTGGGTTTCCCCCTTAACGAGTTTATGTTCCCCATAGACTATAATGGGGTTCGAAACCCATTCGAACACTCGAACAGTGAGCGGCTGTTCGAATCGAATTTCGAACCTCGAACATTTTAGTGTTCGCTCATCTCTATTAATAATGTATCAGTGCTGCCTGCAGTGTTCATATAAGTGACACCACCATGTGGACCCACAGGACCACTACAATTTTGCTCAGAAATAAAGCTGTAATTCTGATAAATACTGTTCTCCACATCTTGTGTTGCCATTTCACAAGAACTGCAGATTCTACATGTGCTGTAGTGGAAGAACTCTTCGACAATTGAACAGCCTCATCACAGCAGACCCCTAGCACCGGAGCCAGGCTGTGAAAGCTTTCTCTTACTTATATAAAAGATATGTAACAGACAGTGTTTAATGGCTTATCCCACCAGTGCCACTGTGACACAGACGCCCGACGTAGCAAGTAGACATTGTGGTGGAAAAGAAAGCAATGTCTTTTCTCAAGTAAAAGGTCACTCCAAGTTGGGGAAACTTAGTTTTGCTATAAACACATCAGACTCTCAGCCAGAGACAAAATGAGAAACGCTGCAGGGTAATTCTGCCAGTGACTCGATGTAGATATTAGCAGGAATCTCCGAGCTAAAAATCGGCTGCTGTCTAATTAACTGCCTGTTTTTTTGCAGTTCAGTTGCAAAGGGACATTTCCATTGTTAAAGCAGAAACCCCGTAAGAAATAGTTATAGATGTCTTGTGTATACGGGTGGAGGAGGGAGCCCAAGGAAACTCTCCATTTGATTCTATGCAAGGACGTTTAATACTAAAATATGTGACGAAAGGGAAAGTATTGAACCAGGGATTATAATTCCATCTATCATTTGATCCACTTACCTATAATAACCTGTCCTTATTTAGAGCCCCCAGGCCTGCTACTGGTGAATATAACCTTATATAGTGTCGACGCACAGTGCACAGAGCTGCAATCATGATTCTGCAGGCTTCACAGCTGAAATCACTTGCCACTGTGTCTGTATAGAACTTGCTCTGGTGACTTTTATTCTGCACATATTACATCAAGAGCTACAATGTAATCTGATGAAATAAAAACTAACAGTTCCATTTCATTATAGAGGCTCAGGCTTGTCAACTGTTTCTAATAACAACCAGCAGAATTATGAATGCAGCTCTAGATTACATAGCAGGCTGTAATTCCAGGACCAGTATGAGATAAATGATGTACTATACATACACAGTGACTCCATGGTGGAATAGTAAGTGCAGCTCTGCAGTATAGTACAGGAGTAACTCAGGATCAATATAGGATAAGTAATGTAATATATATACGCTGTGACCCTACCATCAGAATAGCGGGTGCAGTTATAGAGTATAATACAGGATATAGGTCAGAATCAGTACAAGATAAGTAATGTAATGTATGTAAACAGTAGTAAGTACAGATCTGAAGTAACTCAGGATCGGTGCAAGTGATGTATGTACACAGTGGGGGAGATTTATTATTCCTCCTCTCCAAAAAACTGGGGTAAAAACATTTTCAAATGCCATTTTCACGAACATTTTGCACAAATGATGTTTGCTTGAGATATACCCACAATATTCCTAAAAGGAAGCATGGTGGAGGCTCTGGAATGGTTGGGCCATAAGGCCTTTTCAGAGTTATTATTTCCACCAGTTGTACAAGCTAGCATAGATTTATTTCTAGCCTCATGGACTGTTCTTAGTAAGAGAAATGGCTCTACTTGTAAATTAGACACCTTTCTCCGGTGGCGCAGGGGACATCAAGACTGGAGTACAAAACACAAGTCTTTATAATTCTGCCCTAGTGACTCTATCTATTGAGTACCATAGAATATAAAAGATAATGTAATGTATATCTAATACACAGTGTTTCCACAACCAGAATAGTGAGTGCAGCTCTGGAGTATAACACAGGATATAATACAGGGTCGATACAAGATAAGTAATGTAATGTATGTACACTGTAACGCCACCAACAGAATAGTGAGTGCAGCTCTGGAGGATATAACACAGGATCATTACAATATAAGTAATGTAATGTATGTGCACTGTAACACCACCAGCAGAATAGTGAGTGCAGCTCTGGAGTATAATACAGGACACAATACAGAATCATTACAAGATAAGTAATGTATGTGCACTGTAACACCACCAGCAGAATAGTGAGTGCAGCACTAGAGTATAATACAGGATACAATACAGGATCATTACAAGATAAGTAATATACACTAATGTAAGTAATATAAGTATTTATAACACATCCATGTAATGTAGATGACATCTATAAATAAACCGAGTTGTTCAGCGATAGCTATAATGTACTTTATTTAATAGAAGCGCTACATCATTCTTTGGTCTCCTTTGATTCCCATTTCAGGCTCCGTCCCTTCCCTGCATTAGTCAGTTTTATCCGGGAATGTTCCTTTAAATAAAAATAATTCACAAAGTGTCTATTTTCGGCTACATTTAACAAGATAAACATCTATATGAGCTGACTTGGTTGATCTCGGTTAACACACGTTATTTGGATTCCCATAGACACCCTTCAGGGCATTGATCTTGCAAGTCCTTCAAAGTCTTAACTGACTCAGGAGTTAAACCAAAAGGCTTATACAGTATCTCAAACACAACAACAGATCTGTTGAGACATTCTTACCTTATTATTAGATTAAACCGCATTTCTACTTTTCAAAGGTCTCTCACTAAGTCAAGATACTAGATAAAACTGCTAGCAGTGATTTATATGGCAATGGAAGCTTATGTTTGTTAATAGGAGTCGATTTAGGTGCGAGATTATAGCATAAGGTATTGATTTATTAAGGACATGATTATTTGTGCTAACAATTTGATCAATCTTTGTTACTTGTGTGTTAGACAGAACCCGGCGCCAAGGTCACTCTTCTTTCTTACACCTTTCATTGCTGCTATATTTTTGCCCACAACAAATACATGGCTCATAAGTTTTATTATAAAATATGATCTCCGGCTATTCCTCCAACAAGGTAGAACGAAAACTGAGCCTGTAGCATGCAAACAGAGACATGCCCAGAACAACAGAGACAATGACTAATTTAATAAAGAGACTGGCATTGCGGGCAATAAACATGGGCGAGGAGATCATCATACATCATTATTAGAGAGAAAATTGAAAAAATAATAATAATAAAAAAAGGCAGACTGGAAAATACATTCAGGACTTCATTGAACATGAGAATTCTCATAAATTTCACACACTAGGTGTCTATTACCTTTTCAGAATTTATTGCATAGTGCAATGTTTCTGCGGGGGTTGATGCCATGAACAATGCCAGATCAGACAATAGGCAGCACAATATAGTGCCCATGGCTGCAGATGGTAGTCCATGTGCCAAATTTGCAGAGGCTTACATATTACAGAATTAGCGGAATATAGACTTTATAGAGATTCACTCATCTCTAGTCTTACACAGTATACGGTTTGAGGTCAGTCATTTTAGGCAGTGGCCTTAAACCTTTTTAAAATCCGTCCTCCCATTCAAAAGATATGACCCCTTTTCGATTATATGAAAACTAGCTTGGATTCTCCATGTGGGTGGAAACTTGTTATTTTCTCATAGAAAAACAAAAGGTTCCTGCCCACATTGGGTAGTCCAAACTAGTTCCCATATAATTTTCCAGGGTTCATATCCTTTGAATGGGTAGACGGATTTTAATTCTGTTTGTTGTCAGACTAGAATCCAGCGCTGCAAGGCAACAGTGCCAGTCATTGAAACATTGTGTTACATAGTTGCACAGTAGATGAGGCTGGATGGAGACATGTCCATCAAGTCCAATCTATAACCCTGCAGTCTTACAGTATTGATCCAGAGGAAGGCAAAAAAAACATGAGGCTCATGCCAATTGCCCCATTTCAGGGGGAAAAAATTCCTTCCTGACTCCCATCTGGCAGTCAGTATAAAAATCCTGGATCAACGTGTCCTTAAAATCTAGAATCCATAAACCGTAATATTGTTCTCTTCGAGAAAGGCATCCAGGCGCTCTTTGAACTTGTTCAATGAATCCACCATCACCACTTCCTGGGGCAGAGCGTTCCAGAGCCTCGCTGTTCTTACTGTAAAGAATCCCCTTCTATGTTATTGGTGAAACTTCCTCTCCTCCAGATGTTGAGGATATCCCCTTGTCACTGTCATTGGCCTAGGAGTAAACAGATGATTAGTAAGTTTTTTGTACTGTCCCTTCATGTATTTGTACATTGTTATTAGATCTCCCCATAGACGTTTCGAAACTTAAAACCCCCAAGTTTGTAAATCTATCGTTCACCCATTCCCCAAATAATTTTAGTTGCCTTTCTTTGGACCTTTTCTAGTTCGAGTATGTCTGTTTTGTATACTGGGGCCCAAAATTTAATGGAATAGTCTAAATGTAGCCATACCAGTGATTGGTATAGAGGCATAACTATGTTCTTGTCATTAGACCTCTTTTTTGCCTGGCACTGGTCACTAAAGGTAAGCTTGCTGTCCACCAAAATCCCTAACTCTTTTTCATTGGCAGTCTTAGGGCTCATTCACATGGAGTAAACGCCAGCTTATTCTGAACGTAAAACACGTTCAGAATCAGCGGCGTATAAAGCAGTTCCATTCATTTCTATGGGAGCGGGGATACGAGCGCTCCCCATAGAAATGAATGGGCTGCTTTTTTCACTACGAGCACTCCCATTGAAGTGAATGGAAAGTGCCTGCGTGTAGGGCTCGGCATGAGCAGAGCTTGCCGTACACGCGGGCACTTTCCATTCACTTCAATGGGAATGCTCGTAGTGAAAAAAGCAGCCCATTCATTTCTATGGGGAGCGCTCATATTCCGGCTCCCATAGAAATGAATGGAACTGCTTTATACGCCGCTGATTCTGAACGTGTTTTACATTCAGAATAAGCTGGCATTTACTCCGTGTGAATGAGCCCTTACTCAGTAACTTGCTATTAAGTACATAATCATACATTTTATTTGATCGACTAAATTGCATAACCTTACATTTGTCAACATTAAACTTCCTTTGCCAAGTCTCCACCCATGTTTCCAGCTTCCTTAGTTCCCCTTGTACTATTCTACTATGCTCCTCCCTTTTGATTATCTTACATGAGTTAACATGAGGCACGTGTATAACACTATTTGGTACACCTCCAAGCTCACCTAGTATCAGTGGAACATAGCCAAATGTTGCCATATCAAAAATGTACCATATAATTATAGAAAATAATACTTGACGTAACCCCTGTCCCTCCAATCCCACCACTTCCTGGCACCCATTAGCCTCTATATCTTGGCCTCCAAAAATCATGTTTTGGTATGAACATGTTACCTTTCCACCCATTTACTGCTTTCTGCAGTGCCTAAGTATAATGGCGTCCAGAATACAGGGACCAATGGAGATCCAAGAAGCAGCAGCATGGGGATGCAAGAGATTGGTAAGATAGTCTTACTCAGTTTGATATAATATACCATTGTAAGCTTATGTTAAATCATTTCAAAGTAAAAACCACTTTAAGTAAAATCCTTTTTGTACGTAACCATATACCAGTTTACATGACATATTCTGATGAACATTGCCCTTTAAATTTCCCAGAACTGAATGGTATTATATATTATTCATTATGCACAGGGATGCTTTTGTTGTCTGTGATTTCACCAAGCTTGGACTTCTTTTTTTTCACCAGCTCTTTGGAATGTGGAATATTATATTTTATCACAAAGGATAACATGACATATATTAGGTGCTTTCAAGAGATAGTTTAGTGCCATTTGCTATTTTTGGATTCCACTTCTTGATATGCAGCTATGCCGCTTTGATACTAAAACACATTTTATAGCTGAGCAGTACTCTGTACTGTTTTCACTTTTACTATGTTAGTTGTGTTACAATGATACTTCCATGATTTATGTGCCAGCTGTGGTTGTTGACGCGCATTAAATCAGCCGTTTCATGAACCGCGCTTGTTCTGTATTGAGCTAAATAAGAAACGAAGCTCATGAAATAGACATGAATATGTTTCTCCTCCATTAATAGGAAAGATGTTCGCTCTAACTGACATTTTAGACTTTTTGATAGCCTTTATGAAAATCATGAAAAAAACTGGTGCTCTGATATGAATGTTGGCAGCGCACGGCATAGTCGGGCAAGTGCCGGGGCCCACAGAGCCTCTGGGGTCCCCCCGGCACTTGCATGTCACAATTTCAGCTCATCGGCGTCCGTCCGCCGATGAGCTGAATACATACGCGATGCAGGAGCTGTGAGATCAGCTCCTGCTTTAAAGCTCCGGCCCGGCTTGCGTGTGTAGGCGCGATGACGTCATCGCATCACGCCTACACACGCAAGCCGGTCCGGAGCTAAGCAGGAGCTGATCTCACAGCTCCTGCATCGCGTATGTGATTGGAGGGAGAGAGAGAGGAGCGTCGGGGGAACGATGGAAGGTGAGTGATAGAAGGTGAGTGTAAGTGTTTGTTTTGTATTACATATTAAGGTGAAACATAATGAAGGGGGCCCATGAAACTGGGGGGCAAATGAAGGGGAGGGGGGGAACGGCATGACACTGGGGAAGATGAAGGTGGTGGGGAGAGAACGGCATGAAACTGGGGACAGAGATGGAGGGGGCCCAAAGAAACTGGGGGGGCAAATGAAGGGGAGGGGGGAACAGCATGACACTGGGGCAGATGGAGGGGGGGAGAACAGCATGACACTGGGGCAGATGGAGGGGGGGAGAACAGCATGACACTGGGGCAGATGGAGGGGGTGGGGAGAGAACGGCATGGAACTGGGGACAGAGATGGAGGGGGCCCAATGAAACTGAGGGGGCAAATGAAGGGGGGGGGAACGGCATGACACTGGGGCAGAGATGGGGGACATTAAACTGTGGGCAGATGAAGGGGGAGAACGTGATGAAACTGGGGACAGAGATGGAGGGGGGACATGAAACTGGGGGCAGAGGAAGGGTGTATATGAAACTGGGGGAGAGATGGAGGGGGGCATATAATTTACGGGTGACTGTAGGAGGATTATACTGTGTGGGAGCACATAATAAATGAATGAGAATGGATGGAATCAACATAAAAGTGGGTGGAGCTAAATTTGCAGCGGCGCGCGCATTTTGCCCCTCTTTCTACTCTTTAAAAGATTGGGAGGTATGGCGTTGGTGACGCCACACTCCTGCATGACGTCACTCGCTTCATCTGCAACGCACAGTGTCTCGACTCCCCCACCTCCTTTACAAGGGGGCCCACTGAAGCTCTGTTGCCCAAGGGCCCATAAAAACCTGGAGCCGGCCCTGACTAGGGACACTGGGATACTTCTTTTAACATTCTTTTTAGTGAATTCAAGACGTTGTCTAGGAGTCCAAAAATCTGGATATTATAGACAATGATATAAACTACAAAGTAACTAATTGTCACCTGTTCAATCCTCTGCAACTGAAGTGCTGCTGCTCCAGTGGTCCTCACTAGAGATGAGCGAGTAGTGTTCGATCGAGTAGGTGTTCGATCGAATACTACGGTATTCGAAATACTCGTACTCGATCGAACACTACTAGCTGTTCGAAGTATAAGGTTCAATGCAGAACCAGCATTGATTGGCAGAATGCTATACATTCTGCCAATCAACGCTGGTTCTTCTCTTACCTTTAGAAGTCTTCTCCGTGCAGCGTCCCCGCGGCGTCTTACGGCTGGAATTCACTCTACCTAGGCATCCGGCCTAGGCAGAGCCGATTGCGTATGCGCAGGCATGCCCTCGCATACGCAGTCGGCTCTGCTCAGGTGTCGGGCCGGGCGGAGCCGACCGCGCATGCGCAGTCGGCTCTGCCTAGGCCCTGATGCCTAGGCAGAGTGAATTCCAGCCGGAAGACGCCGCGGGGGCGCTGCGCCGGGAGAAGACTTCAAGGAGAATCCAGCCCGACCGTCACTCGTGGACTTGGTAAGTATAATTTTATCGAATTTTGCGTACCCCTGAAACGAGCATTTCCCCCATAGACTATAATGGGGTTCAAAATCCGTTTCAACAGTCGAACAGTGTGCGGCTGTTCAAATCGGATTTTGAACCTTGGACATTTTAGTGTTCGCTCATCTCTAGTCCTCACCAATTCGGCAATGATGACATCATGTAATCCACATCAGCTTTGCAACCAATCAGTGACCTCTGTAGTCACATGATGTGCAGGAATTATGGTTCAGCCCAGTGGTTGTTTGCAGTGGTCAGATAAATGATGTATATTAAGTGAGTGCTGCAGGAAAGGCAGCGACCATTGAAGTGGAAGTGCTGTAGTAGTAGGGGATCAAACAGGCAAGTTTTTTTTTATTTTTTATACCATTACCTGCTCTTGGATTTTGGAAAATTCTGGACAAGTCATTTAAGTTATCACAGAAGTTATCTGAGATTCCAAGCAATGATTTTTGGACAGATTTGTTAATATGTTTTAATACAGATTTTCACATCCACTAAGTTGTATGTTTTATAGAAATGTATTTTAAAGGGATTGTCCAGGACTGTGACACTGACCTCTAGTTCCTGTTCCCAGAAAGTGACATCACATCCCTTGATCACATGGCCATGCTACAGCTCTGCCCCCTTAATTTGGGTAGGACCTTGACCATTGCACAATGACAATCATTTGCAGTGTGCGTTTCTTTCGCAGGGAAAGTTGTGGAGTAGGGGAGTCCATGGTTGTCATACAGGTGCATATCTCCAACACCCACAGTGTTCATGGGAACTTACCTATCAGTATATCCCTTTCTAAATTACACAGTCAGAAGTTAGGAATAATTCCTTGGATCGGACACTGTGCTTGAGAAATCCCCTCAGATTCTCAAAAGAGTTCTGTTCTTAAGATTATTTCATCTGTTCCTAACCTAACCCTTGGGAAAATGTTAATACTTTATTATCTTTTGTGCTTTTTCTGGAATGGGATATGAATTAATGGTAATGCAGCACATAAGCATATTGTGGGAGTTTTTGGAGAATGGTGATGCTAAATAATGACAACATTGGGGGTTCCAGAGTCCACTTAGAAGGAGAAAATGAATATAAACTCCCTAAAAGCACAACATAAAGGTGACACATCTTGTTGAAGGATTGCTCATTATAACCGACTGTGAAATAAGGCACATTGGTGCTATCTGAATGTATCTCCATAAAATGACTGGTCTGTTATGTGTCACATCTTCTTCACTTCATTCCTTGCCTCCCCGAGGCATGTCAGTGCAATGGCAGTTCTTATGTGCGTGAGAACAAGGAAAAAAGCCAATGTCGACGCCAACACCTCTGATGAACATTGACTCCCATGCAGTAAGACAGCCTTTCCCAGGATCCGCTGATGCTCAATCACGCTTCACAGACTCTGAAACAGTCTTCTTTATTTTAGAGCATTAAGACGAGGCACGAGAAATAGGTTGCAAGTCTGTATGAAACACCTGACCTTAGCAGACTTCATTTGACCTCTTCGATTTTCGATGCCACAGAGTCTTATTGCCTTTGGAAAGAAGGTGTAGAGTTAGCTTTCTTTTGAAGAACTTTTTGACCTTTTATTTATTGAGTCTTGAAACTAGAAGCTATCTGACATAAAAGCAATACCTGACTAGATTTGGTCTGAATGTACAGAATTTGTGCTCAGAACCTCCAGATTGGCTTGGCTGTCCAAGGTATAAGTGGCTTTATTTAATTTGCGATTAATGAGGGATATCTTTCTCCGAAGCCACAATCTTTCAATTTGTCCTACAGATATTGAGGAAAACTCATGCTAATCTTATAGGCCTGTCTTTAATATGGTGAATACTTTACCCAAAGATATTAATAATGTAATAATAGTAATAAAGGTAAGTACTAACAGAAGTGGTGAGATACACTGGTTGTCCAGGGATTACCCACTTTGGACAATCCCATCTTGATGGAAAAGTCAACCAATGTTAATCTGATCATAGTGTTTCCCCACCGATCAGTTGTGATCTATGGAGGAATTGCAAGTGAGGACCTGTTCACATCTGCGTTTGGGTCATTCTGTTCCCCTCTCCGTATGAGAGACTGCATTTTTCGTGAGGAAACCAAGTGTAAACCACACAGGGTAACCACTTTTTTATGAGGACTAGGTTTCCATTCAGGGTGTTCCTAGTGAACTCCCCAGACGGAAACCCATTCGCAAATGTGAACCTGTGGCCTAAGTGTCCAATTTGGCCTACAGTGCCACCACAGGAGAAACAAAGTATTACACAGTGCCCATTAAAACTACAGTGGTGACAGTTTAATAGGTTGGGGCAAATGGTATGTATTTTTGAATATATGAGCAAATATTCCAGGTCAAGGAATACTTTTTGCTAAAAACATGTGTCAGAAGGAAGCACATGGGGAAGTACATGCAGATAGTACCAGATAGAAATGCATTGCATATGTTATAATGCAACATGGATGTCATATTCTTTGCACCCTGTGCTCTCTGTCACCCCTTGCTGAATAATACACATCATCATATCCAATTCTTGGATGTAATAATGATATATATGCTAGTATTTTTATATTATGGCAAAAAAGTAACTCACATTGATAAAGCAGGCAGTCTGCAGGCAGTATTGACATATCATTTTATAGCAAATGGTTTATTATAACTTGTCATTTATTGATGTAAGTTGATGCTCATTTGGGGCTTAGGAGTCCAATAGGCAGTGAAACTGAATGAGTAACAATGAGGTTTCTGTGAGTTCACATACTAAGATAGCAGTACTCCTTAACTCAGTCCTTGACCACTGGACTCCTCAACTCAATCCTTGACTACTGGACTCCTTAACTCAGTCCTTGACCACTTGACTCCTTAACTCGATCCTTCACCACTGGACTCCTTAACTCAGTCCTTGACCACTGGACTCCTTAACTCAGTCCTTGACCACTGGACTCCTTAACTCAGTCCTTGACCACTGGACTCCTTAACTCAGTCCTTGACTACTGGACTCCTTAACTCAATCCTTGACCACTTGACTCCTTAACTCGATCCTTCACCACTGGACTCCTTAACTCAGTCCTTCACCACTCGACTCCTTAACTCAGTCCTTGACCACTCGACTCCTTAACTCAGTCCTTGACCACTGGACTCCTTAACTGAGAAGTGGCAGGTAAGTGTTTAGAGATTCAGTTCCTCCTGCCTTATAGAATGCTGCCTGCTGAATGGACTACTTTTTCAATGTGCTGGGTTCCCTTTAAACTTCAGTACCTCTTATCTCTAGCAATATTTCTTACTGTCTGTAAGGTAATGTTTTGATATCCATGATTATGAATATAAAAGAACTGTTGATACGATAGATTCTAGCATACTAGCAAGGTTGATCTTGTGTAAGCTTTCAAGTCGGCATGGGCACCTTTAGATGTATAGGAACAAAAGAAGACACAACAGGAGAAGGTGCCTTCATTGTGTGCAAACCATAGAGGTCCACAAGACTCTAATCTAAATGTACTCTTGTTACTTTATTAACACAATAAAGTCCTGGTGCTCTATTCCACCAATGTACTTTGTAATTGAGTGGTATTTGCATATTGACAGCCTGACAATAAAAACATCATAAAGTATGATCAACGCTTGATCTCCCGGCTCAAAGACTTGAGAAGATTACAATATGAAGTTTGTTTTTTCTTCTCCTAGGAATGATGTTTCACCCTTAGAAAAGTAATAAACTACATCCAGAATTAATATACCAGCAGTATTACCGCTCGATAAACAGAAATATATTTTTTCTTGAGATTTTGTCAGGGAATCAAACATAGCGGCCCTATGATGAAGTTGTCCAATGATTATTAATGTAAGACATTTATTTCAGCTGTGAAATTTCTTCTTCTTGTTCCACTCTTATTATTTACTAATTTGTATCTTGGAGAGATGAGCCAAGGATTGTTTCAATAGAACGGCAAAGATCGGAAGCGATTGTAATGGTTTGATGTTCATTAACTGAAGATCTCATTTCATGTTCATGCATCCTCACCCCTCCCCCCCTACACCCACCATATTGATTCAAAGATATCCTTCTCACTCTCTAGATTAAACACTTTGTGATCTGTAGTTGGTTTAATTTATAAGACGAGCGACATTACCGAACTTGACAATCCTCCCATTAAAGTGAAGACTTGGAGAAGATCATTAGTATTCGGAGGCATCCGTGAATCACAGCCTTTGTGACAGCTGAGCTTGTTTCTAATTGTGTTTCCAAATTTAACATAATGGAGAATTTACTTGTTTTCTAAATCAAAGTCGTTTTATCAAATAAATTGCCACATTTTTGTCGACTACAAGGTCTCAACGTTAGGTTTGAGTCAGCATCATTTATATGCAAAGTCTATTCTTGTTGTCTATGTTTCCGTACTGTACATTGCTATTACTTTTTACACTTATCTTCTCATTGGGAACGATGTGTCTTTTGAGTCAGCGTTTATATTGGACGAAGATTATATGTTTTATTATCTTCAAACTTTTTAAAGAGCAAAGAAGTGCTTATCATGGAGGCGTTATGAAGACACATCAAATATGGTTGGGTAGATCATTCTGAAGACATAATGGACGACTTGGGCTGCATGTGCAGGTTGTCAAACAGGATTACTCTAGTTAGCAAGTCCTGATGGCAGACCTTGGGCTACATGTACAATAGTTCATCACTGGCAGTCACATAAATTAAGGTACTTCATAGCATATGTATCTAATATGTAATATCTAATATATGTAGATGGAATAATTGGACATGAATCTTAGCTACTGTCTTTCCTTCCATCATACCTTCCTTCCTTATTTCTTAGAATCTTTCTCCGCCCCTTAACTACATTTCTAACTCATGCTCTTTGCTATTTCTCCTATCAGTTACTCCATCTTTTACATTATTTTCTATTTTGCTCCTTTTTATCTCCACTTTCCATCATCCATTCTATCACTTTCTCCATTCTCTATATTCCATCCTCTCCCCTCTCTCCTTACTGATTCCTATCTCTTTATTTCTTTATCTCCATCTTACTCTTCTATCTTCCTTTCCAACTACCATGCTCCTTCCCTTCCCTACATCTTTCTTTTTCTTTCTTTCTTTCTTTCTTTCTTTCTTTCTTTCTTTCTTTCTTTCTTTCTTTCTTTCTTTCTTTCTTTCTTTCTTTCTTCCTTCCTTCCTTTTTTTCCTTCCTTCTTCCTTCCTTCCTTCCTTCCTTCCTTCCTTCCTTCCTTTTTTCCTTCCTTCCTTCCTTCCTTCCATCCATGCATACATCCATCCTTATTTCTTTCCCAAACTTCCTTCTACTTTCCATCCTAGCTTTACCTTTTATCCTCCTTACCAAATATACTTCTTCCATCCTTACACAACCCCTTCTTCTTTTCGTGTAGCATATTTGTTTAAAATATATGTAAAAAAAAACAAAAAACAAAAAACTAAACATGTTACTCGGTTATCTTTTCATTGGAATGACTTTAACATGACTCATTTTCATTACAACATGTGAAAAGCGATGTATGATCTTTCTTTCGTTTTTCATGTTTCATGCATAACTTATGAAAGTAGCTTCCGTGCATGGTCTGAATACCCCTGGGTAATGTATTCCAAATGTATCTATTATTTATTGTCTGTTACACCTTCTTGTGCTATAAATAAACCATTAAATCATTACACATTTAATGCTGATGCAATATCCATCGTAAAGAGCAAATGGTTAACAAGCCTGTCTGACTGTTGATTTATCATATCTGTCAGACGGTAAATAATCAATAATTTTGACTCAGAGTTGGAAGGTCAGGAAGGATGTCAGTCTACTATTACTTGTAGTGTGAGCCTCAGCAATATAAATTCTATAAATCCTGATACCCGACTACGGAATCTTGGCAGAAATAAAGTCTAAGGAACACATTTTGAACATATTTGGTGTATTACCATTTACAATACATACAAAAAAATAGCAGAAGTTTGAACCCCCTGACCTTTTTTCTCCACCCATGCTGGCACTGTGGCTGCTGAGGTTTATGTTTGCCCTTCTGTGTAGATGTTGAGTGAAATGTCCAAGCGCTCACCAATTTATCCTTATGGTGCCAGATTAAGGCCCATATTAATTTCAGATGGTTAGTAGGATCAACAATCCCTGGATTGCCCTATTAGGATGTCATAGTGATACCAACCAGAAGGGAGTCCAATCTTGTTTTAGGGGCCTATTATACTCACTTAAGACCCAAACTCACCATCAACTGTCAACCATATTGTGTATATGTACATACTGTATATTCCACTCTGCAAAACAGTTCAGTCATTAGTGTAAAGTATCATGTTCTCCGGGGTCTTGAAGCAGCTAATATCAGCTGTGTTCAGGACATATTCTGTACTTAACTACTAATGGTACCATCTGGTAAGTTGAGCTTGTTTGGGGAGTGAGTATTTCATGAGATTCTTTGTGCTTAATGCACATCCAATAGCAAAAATAGAAAATGTATTCAAGAAACAATATTAGAATTCTGAAATCTAAACTATCAAAGAAAAACCAGGGAATTTGCCTACAAGTTGATACAGTGATTTTTCTTGGGATGCCTAGCTGTCAACCAATAATGTAGATTTACAAATATTCAACGGGGGAAGTAGTGACCATTACTGGGGAAATATACACATTAGGGAGAGTGTGTGCCTACATGGGGAAATATAGTATTACTCTGTGTTCATCCATCTTTATAATAAGGGCTCATTATGACTATGGGCATACCCCTTTATAACGTCCAAATGCGCAAATAGCCCCAGTCATCAGTGAACTGGCAGACACACCCCAAACAGTTCTTATGAATTTTTATGATGCTGCAGAATTCTTTGGGACTGCATTGTAGTAAATGTAATATTTAGTACATCAGACTACCATACCTGGTCATATCTATGGAGGAGCATACTGTGTATAGACACTAGGGCTGTGTAGGAGGACCTCTAGTTTATATTATAGAAGTTGTCAAGTGTAGACATGCCTGATCTTTTAGTTCTAATGAAGATAATTAGCCCCAGGTTTCTGCTCTATGTGTGGTCCAGTGTGGGTCTTGAATAGGCCTCAGCCCCAGATGTGAGTCCTTGGATCATTAATGGGCCATAAAAGGCTGTAGAGCCTGCACTTTGGGACAGATCCGGGGAGTGAGAGGAGGTGCCTGGGTCTGTCCTGAGATACTGAAAGTCTGGTGAGACCATACTGTCCATTTTTGTTTTTTCATGTGGTTGGTAGTAAACCACATATATAGTTAGCTTTATACTGTTTAAGTTAGAGCTCGGATGAGCAGGGTTTTGTTTGACATTTTTGCCTGAAGTTAAGGCTGTATTTTAGTTTGCTTATTTTGGACCTGAAGTGTAGGTTTATTTATTTTCCTGTTTTTTCTTAATAAACCTGTTTGCTCCAGATTTTGTGACCCTGTCTCCGACTGGCTGGGTCCGCATCATTGCTGCTCACCTTTACCTACTCCATTATATATATGTCAGCTGACAGGTATCTTTTATCTATGCTCAAAGTACAGTCATTCCATTAGTTGTGTAGATTAGGGTACACTAGCCAAGTGGTTGGCAACACGGTGGTTATTTTTGGAGTGGAGTCTCTAGGTACTATATGTCATACAGTGTTACCGCCCACTTGGCTAATTTATCCAAATTTGCATTAAGACTAAAAGAGCTTATATCTTTTAGAATGGCTGAATGGATATGAATAAACAAAAATACCAAAATTCTCAGGGTCACAGTGCCTATTGGGCTTTTCAGTCTAAATGACAGGTCTTCTTTAAAGGAATCTCAGACTACAAGCATGCATGCTGTTTGCTATACTGTGTATATATTGTCTCTGATAACCCACACAGTTTCTTTGCTTTAAAGACTTTAAAACTCATCTTCATTGTTCTCCCTCTTTTATTACTCATGCGTGGGGGACTCTCACTCTACCAACCCGAGAAATAAATGATTTTACTATTGGTGACAGAATGTGTTTGTATTCTCTTCTCAAATCCTCCATCACTGTTATGTCCGTTTTAATCTGAGATCAGCAATTGCTTCCTGCACAGCGTTCAAAAAATGAAATTTACAGAAACTTGATAGAATGAGGAGGGGGCAATTTGTCAAGTTTGGTCTGTTGGCAGAGTGGTCAAAAATGACCAGTGCAGCACATCTAATTATTCTAGAAGTTCTAGAAGCTGAGACCCCACAATTCCGATAAAGAGGGTGTTTATTCCTTGTTCCGAAATTAGACTGAATGCTGCCGTTGTCTGGATGTAAGTGTGCTTATGCCAGACAGGACACATCTGAGTGGTGCACTTCGACTATCTCCGACACTTCCATTGAAGTGAATGGGAGTGTGGATGTGTCCTATCCAGCAAGGGACACACCTAAATTCAGCCGGTGTCTGAGGTCAGGCTGAATTCACAACACACTCGTTCTCAGGACTGTGGGGGTCTTAGCTGTTAGACCCTTACCAATCAACTAATTATCCAATATCCTATGGAGAGAGGATAAATATTATTTTTGGTGTAACCCCTTTAAGATAATACAGTAGTAAGTATTCCCACAGTCTCATGTAATACTATATTGTGGCAAACTCAGCTACGAAACTAGATCTTGTACACTTCTAGTCTCCTTGATAATATATAGCTTTTCCAACTCAGCTCTATAAAAGTGTACTATTGGGTTTCTGCTACATAGCTCAAAATCCCCTGCTTTGCTTCACACAGTCACAAAAAATAAAAAAGTAACATATTGTCTGTCTATAGCCAACATTAGGGGGAGCCCTCTATGTACACATTCTTACAGTTCCCATTGAACTCTGTCTACAGCAAGATTTTAAGAAAGTAGGGAAATTTTTACCATTTGCAAAGGCATTAATACAGACAAACCTTAGCCCATGGGGCCCCCCACTGATCATGAGAATAGGGATCCCATGTACCTCTGTTTGAATGGAGCAATGGTCATATATGCTGTTATGTACATCTCTATAACGGGAAGCCAAGTAAAGCACTCAGCTATCTCCAGGAGATAAATGAAGCAGAAAGTGATTGTTATTCCAATCTAAAGAGGTTATGCAGAAACCCAGCAATCAGCCAATCGGAAGTAACATGCTGCTTGTGGGAAAACCGCTTTAACTACGTATGTGTGGCAAGGAAAACAATGGATTTAGGCATCATAATACAAATTATTCACCCCCTAGGAAAGTGTTCTCCCAACCTTCAGACCTACCAATTAGATTTGGGGCAACTCCTAGAAAAAAAAAATCCTCCATGACCCACTGTCAAATAATTTTAATTGTATCTGATATCAAATTAGTTTTAACTTTACTCCAATTGCGCAGTATGAATGTATTTTCAAGTTCACCATCTGTCCCCTGCACAGTACAATGACCCCTAAGTGTGTCCCACATAATAAAATACCCCCTTACTGACAAATCAATGAAATCTTAGAACCTACATACAGTATAATGCCCCCTTATGGACTCCATTTAGTACAATGGCCTTTTATGATGCTGACACAGTATAATAACTGCTCATGACCTCCATGCAGGATAATACCCCTCCTCTACAATCACCATACAAAATATTCTTTATTAGAGTCCCCACACAGTATACTGCCCCCTTATAAAGATAAGGATGGATGGATAGATAGATAGATAGATAGATAGATAGAGTAGATATATAGTGTAGATAGATACTGTAGATAGATAGATTAGATAGATAGATAGATAGATAGAGTAGATAGATAGATAGATAGATAGATAGATAGATAGATAGATAGATAGATACTGTAAATAGATACATACTGTAGACAGATAGATAGATAGATAGATAGATAGATGATAGATAGATAGATAGATAGATAGATAGATAGATAGATAGATAGATTAGATAGATCTTTGTGAAACGTAACATAACACATTTCATTAGAAGGTGTGGTGTTGCTGCCACTAAGAGGTTACATAAGTTACATAACCAGTTCACATCCAGCAGTTGATCTATGATATAAAACCCACAGTGGGAATATACATTTATTGTGCGATCTCAGATTCCGGACAAAGTCTCTCTCCCTCTTTCTGAATCTAAATATAAAGCCTGCCAAATCCTGCAAAAGAATGAACTTGCAACCCCAATCACCTTCATGCCAGCGCTGTTGTGTGCCAGATTAGTTTAGTCCTCTGTAAAGTGATTTGATAGCTCTGCTTAATGTCATAGTGAAAGGGCAAAAGCCTGTAGAGGCAAGCAGTAAATGTCTCTCTCCCAAGCAGGCATCACACCTGAGGGCATCATTCTCTCTGTGAAGAAACAGCAACATGTTAGGCTTTCCCGGCTCACAAATGGATTGTAAAGTTAAGCATGGCATATTTTTTGTTGGTGTGAGGCGGCTCAACTTAGAGAATTTTCGTCAAAAACACCTGAACGCGCAGACAGCGTATAAAATATTAAATGCCACCTGAGATTCATAGAGAACAATTGTAACATGCTGCTTTTATTTTACCAAACGTAGCAAGCCGGTGGTAGAATCCCTACAGCGAGGTCAACTGGACGGAAAGAAATATGTGCAAAGAAAATGGAACACTTGTCTAAATTACCATGATAAAAATATAGATATAGCAAGAGAAAAGCAATGCAGTCTTCATACAAGATAGAAATATAAAAAAACCCGAAAACTTGATAATCTTCAGTAGTTGATACCTTGTGTTCAAGTTTTCGTGTTTTTTATATTTCTAACCCACTGGCTAACACGGTACAACAATGAACATTTTCCTTATACTTACAAGATAGACAGAGAGATAAATAGAGTAGATATGATCTGATAGACATATGAGATAGATAGATAGATAGATAGATAGATAGATAGATAGATAGACAAATAGATTGATAGATCAATCAATCTTAATCTTTGCTAGACATGACCAGTTGTGTATGTCATGAGATTAGCAGCTTTTCGCAATATAATATCACAATGTGATATGCTATCTATACTATATTGTTATATGTAGCTTTGTGCGACCACCCCATGGTTGTTTTATACACTGCAGTCCTTCCAGGGTTTGGTGATCCCATTGTGATATTGTATTGATTGGCTTCATGAGAATTTGGAATCCTTAATCAAATTACAGCTAAGTTATGGGTGGATACATCTGTAGATAGATAACTATATTTGGATAAGTTTGGGTTTCAGAAAGCCCCAACACATGCTGTATGAAGGGAAATTAAAATATTTTAAAATTGTCTCTCCCACTGCCAGTCCTCCAGGCAATGATTTTGTTAATGGTCATCCATGGTCAAGACTCATTGCCATGTCTATTAATTATTTAAATGTACTTTTTTTAATAGAATTTTCAAAATTATTAATACAACAAACACAAAAATATCATGGTAATACAAAGCAGGAGCGTATATCACATTGAGGTTAGTTATCTGAGTAAGGTGCAACACAATCCTACATTACAAGACTGTGTTCGTTGATGTCCCTTGACTAAGCAGGTAATCAGGGCATAGCCTTGTAGTTTCAGGTCCATTATTGGTTATCATGCTCATGTTATGTAATATTCCAATCAGTGGCGTAACTGAAGTGTTGTGAGCCCTGGTGCAATCATTTGTCTGGGGCCCCTACCTCATCTCTATGGTGAATTCTTGATAGTTATGGTTATGGATGCGAAGGCATTTAATCCACCTTAGTGTGGTTTGGAGGATCTGAGGGTCTCCTTGTTTTATGTGCCAGATGGAACCTGCAATCTCAATATTGATGGCAGTGCTTGTGGGTCCCCCAAAGTTACTGGGCCATGATGCCACTGCACCCTCTCTGCACGTCTCTGATTCCAATAGATACAGATCTTAGAAAAATCCTTTAAAGCTTAGTAAACCTTCACACAACTTTTGATTTTCTGGTAACATTAATATTAGTATTAAATTTTGTAATATACTTTATTAACACATCCTGGCTCCTTTCTGGGGGAAAGTTATATCTGAGGCATGTTAAAGCACAAAATAGTACATCGTATGAAAAATGAGAGTCTCAATGCTTCCAGTAAAATTTCCGGAGTAATGACAATGGCATATTTTGGCATATTTATTTGCAGCTGCATCTGTACCTGACCGACTGTTGTCAGATGATGAAATCTCTGGAAATAATAAAAGTAGAACTGTTCTTGGTGACATATGACAGCTGAGAATTTCCTCTATCCTATGACACCAGGAGCAATAATCTAGATTTTGTAATGGGCGAGATATAACTATTTGTAGTACTGGATTTCATAGACGGGAGACAAAATTTGTTAAATTATATTACAAAATGTATTAAAAGGGTTTTCAGAGTTTTCATATTGATGACCTATTCACAGGATAGGTCATCAGTATGTGATCTGTCAGGATCCATCATCTGGACCCCACAATGACCATATGTTCTAGTAGCCTCCAGGTACTGCTCCAATTACTTTAATTTTTTTTTCCTACTGGAAACCCCCTTTAAGAAAGGTGCCCTGTCAGGAGCTGGCCCAACCACTACTCTTACATATGGACCCTTAGCTGCTCAGGTCTGTCCCTTCTTAGTGTAATATCATTAGTGTAATGTGTAACATTTCTACATGAAGAATTGGAGAATCTTTCTTTCTATCATCCAGTCAAATTAGACAAATTAGGAAATGTTTATATTGGCAGTGCTGGAATGAAGAGTGCGCCTCACGTGTGACAAATGTGCCCAATTTGATGAACATAGAAGCCATCATAATTCACTCCATATCTAATGGGAAAAGCCATATTTAAAATCAACGATAGAAAGCAAGCTGCAGCGACAGTAGAATGAATCGGTGTGAGGAGCGGTTCATGATAATGTTTGCATTCTATTGTCCCATCCCTAATACAATTTATTACATCGCACAGAAATTAATCAAATCATATTACAGCCAAGTGCCATTATCCATACAAATGCATGGGATTCTGCGGCCGTGCTCATAATGACCGTCCCACTCCTCCCAGCGCGCGGCCAGTGTCCTCCATATCTCAGAAATCACTGTGAGTCTGTGTTTATTCCTACGCTGTGATAGTCTTTAAAATCGCAGTATTCAAGGGGAATAAGTTTAACACAAACCATAACCCCTGCTGGAGAATGTCAACTGGGAAACTAATGAAACCAACATGCCCCCTACTGGCTAGAGACAGAGACAAGTAAATCTAGTGATGGTTGGAGAAAGCATCTATTATAAATACCTCAATTTCAGATGGACACAATTTGTTACCGTATGTGGCCGTGTCCTCCTACAATGATAGAAGTTGGAAGCATAATATTCCATACAGAAAATGAATACACTATTGTTTTAAAGTCATATACACATCTCTTAAGGTCATAGTATATATAGGATATGAGAAGACAATATGATTGGTGGCGGTTCTTGTCATGTCTAGTAGAATATCAGTACTATGTAGTATGTGGCACAGCTAGTGGAGACTATCGCAACCACCCTTCGACAGAAAAGGGGTTATTTGGAGTCTAAAAATTGCTAATATAAGAACTCACCTACTAATTTACATCTACAAGGAATCTGCTTTTTAAAACCTATTCACATGATGCTTGGTGTAGAAAACCATGAGAAGAGATCAAAGGAGAAGCTAAGACTTGTAGCTTTCACCAAAACTACCGGAAAAGAAGAGTGTGCCATAATATAAGGGTTCAGTTAGTATAGCTAAAGGAATGTTTCTGGCTATCGTATTATGATGAGGGAACAATTTTAAGAATATTTTGGGGAATTTTCAAAAAATTCTTTGGCCATTGGCCAAACCCTTGAATTCAGATAGGTATGTAGCTCCAAGGGATCAAAGACATATTCACTTTTATTGCAGTATATCTGCATATGCAGTACTCCATTATCAGAGGTAAATGTAACGCTGTTTGTCCTGCCTCTATCAATCCGGCAGTCCTCCTTCTCTGAGGTCACTGTTCTCCTCAGTCTACAGACATAGATTGGCACGTCAGAGGAACTTCAGAGGAAAATCAGTTTAGACTGAAGAAGTGATAGAGAGAATGGAGCTGCAGAGGTAATAATGTCCTATGTGAACATTAAAGGTGTTGCACCATGAAAAGTATTTATCTGCTATCTATAAGACAGAGGATAAACAGCTGATTGGTGAGGGTCTGACTGCTGAGACCCCCACGATCCTGAGAATAGAGGGTGTACTCCCATACTAAATACAGCCTGATTGCAGTTATGTTGAATGTAGTCGCACCCGAGCAGGTTGTGACTCATCAACACTCCCATTCTCTTCATTGAAGTCAATGGGAGTGCCAATACATTCTGTCCAGAAGAAGCACACTGCTGCGGTAAGGTTCAATTCAGAATGGGGTAAACATGCCCTGTTCTCAAGGTTGGTGGGTGTCTCAGCAGTCAGATCCCCATCAATGAGCACTTTATTCTATATCCATAGATACTTTTCATGAGCTAACCCCTTTAATGCACAGACAGGAATGGGTTCAGATCAATAGTAAGCTCTGATCCCAGTAAACCCCTTTACCAACGTAATGAGGGCCTAATCTAACTCAGTCAATTGCCCTCAAAAAGCCTCCATGTGATGCCCTGTAGAATTAGTAATGCTCTCAAGTAGTATAAAGATGTTTATAATTTGGCCGACAGCTATATACGTCCATATTTGTTTTGGCTGAGGGGAGTAAACCGATGTTAGATACCCCTAGTGGAGTAAGTCCTGACAGAACAAGGATCAGGTATTCAACTTCAATGTCTGATCTCTCTCTACTCTAGTTGGTGGAGCCCCATACATATTAGATGTCCACATGTTTTGCCAAATGTAGGTTTGATCAAATGTTAATCTATTGTGTAAGGGGCCTAAAGACATGAAGGACCCCATCATGTAAAGTGAGACATTTTGTGGCTTGGGACTGGATAAGAAAATGTGTCTGTTCTTTCTTCCTGAAAAGTGTCCTTTAGTAAACAGAAACACTTTCCATTAACAATTATTGCTTTTTGATCAAAGCTTGAGAGAACTACATATTTAAAGAGGTTGTCTGGTTTAGGAAGACATTCAGTGCCCTCTTGTATGTGCTGAAAGTCTTTAGATGACCCAAGATATCTTTGTATCACACAAGAGCTCCTTGACTTCAATAGCCAGTGTGTAATGCTTCCGTTCCCCTGTGGAGGCACTGTAGGGAAACTCAACACTTGACCTGTTGACCAAATCCACAAATTACTACTGATGTCTTTGAGCAACCCTACAATCTGTTTATCATTAAGGAAGTTTCTACCAAATGCGGACAACCCTTATCCACAGATGCCAAATGTTGTTTACAGACTCCACAGATCCTTGATATGGGAAACTTCACTCAAGCTCATCACACACAGCACTGGCCCAAGAGGAACACACTCCAAATAAACAAGTGTCGCTCCCTCAATGAGCTTAACATGACCTTGACTTTCAATCTTTCTAAAAAGCAAATGATGAAATTCCTCCCTGTAAACAATCAGGCGGCAATGTTGTCCCAGAGGATGCAAAAAAAAAAAAATAGAACCTGGTAACAAAACATGGAGATGGATATTTTGCTGTAATAAAATCCTGCACACGAAGAGAAATTCTTCCCTAGATATGAAAATGGAAAAAAACTAAATTGAAATAATATCTATGTATTTAGATAAAACGCATAATGATGAGTGACAGAGCAGATTGTAACATTGCTGTAAATAGGCCGGGACGGGCTGTAATAGCACCGCGTCTGTCATGTTCTCCCCATTTTAATTATAATTCTGCAGACCTCGGCAGAGTTTTTTGTTTGGGGCATCAGAATACAAGGCGATTTTGGTGTATCTTATTAGCTTAAAGAACGTGCTCTATGTATTAACTGGCATTTTGTTATTCCAGACGTAAGACATATTCTGCAACTCAGAGCAAAGAGTCAAATTATCTTAAAATTCATTTTTCATCTATAAATAAAGTTACTTGTCAGCGCTATGTGAAACTACATGTATGAAGATGGAAGGAATGTATGTTTCGCCATACGTTATATACCGTATGCAAATTGTCTCGTCATGACAACGCTATTTGACATAATTATAGGGCAACCATGTCAAATGTCATGGTCTGGTGTTATCAATTCTGTATCATGGAGCTATTGCTATATGTAGTACTCTCATATATTATGAGTCTTAAAGATATGGTGAACTCTCAATCGTGAATGATGACTTAGTTAACAACCTCAATTATTATGGTACTATTGTTGTGTTGCTAATGCCCATACTCACTAGCGTCATGTTACTATCATTTATCATTGATTTTTACATAGAATTCACACAATAATACATACCGTGAACCATAAATCACAAATAAACAAATAGTACCGTCAATTACCATGATACTATTGGTCTGCTATCAATGCTTACTAACATGGCAGTCACAATTATTGTGTCGCTATAGATAGTGCTATCATTTATCACAGAGTTTTACGTAGAATCCACATGATAATACATACTGTGAACCATAAATCATGTATGATATGGGTAGTGGCATCAATTATTATGGTACTATTGTTATGCTGTCAATGCCCATAGTGTTAAAGATAGTCCTTGGAATCATGTTCTTCTTGGTAATGGTACCATTGCATGATCACAATGTTCATATGGTGTTGTCAATTATAAGGCTACATGCCATGATTAAATGACACGGACAGTACATAGATGACATCCCTGTGCTCCCTGTGCCTCCATGGCCGCATTCACTGTGAGAATGAGCCTCAAAACAGACAGGAATAAGAACACAGTGTTGCAAGGCCAATAAGCTTTGTCATATATGGAATTATCAGTTATCGCCTGAATGGTGATCCATTCATTTTTATGATATAGTGTGTCAATTAGCAAGGTGCTGTTGTTGGTGGTTTCAATAACCATAGTTTATGAATCATCATGTACAAGTGGTCCTATAAATTAGCATGGTGTCATTGCCGCTGTAATCCATTATGATGATGTTATTGTAACATTGTTGGATTGCAGCTTATTATGAACATTATTATCCATGGTCATTCTAAAATATCTGTGAAATTTGGTGGAGTTATTGCTGCAGGTAGTGCTATCAGTTTTCTTAGGAGTGAATTGGTGTTGTCAATTATCAGGTTTTTATGAATAGTATTCTCATGTATGGTTATTGCAGTCTGGTTATGTATCAGGTTTATATGGACATTATTACCAATAATCAAGGTGTTGTTTTCCATTTTTTTTTGTCATTTTTCCTGTTTTGAAGAAGCAGTCCATGTTTTTTTCCCTATCACTGCACCTATTACCTGTTTGTCTTTGACACTTTGCTATTCTGTTATGTACCGTATATTTCCCTCAATTCCCTGCAGCTCATCCAGTCCTCTGGAATCAGACACCATCTTCATTTTTAGATTTTCACTGCTCTTTGCTTTTCTAGGAATCTCAGAATGCTTATAGCATATGATCATCGTATGGGCAGCTAGATACAGTACCATCTCTGCCTGCTGGAAGCCAAAGTCTTATCTTTTTCTATATGCTCTTCTAAATACTGTCACTGTAATTCGTGGTGTTGATAATAGAGTTCTCCAATCCAATGAAGCAATGGGGGAAGAACATGACACTCACTTTTTAAAATGCAAATTAGAAATCCGGTTTATTTCATACATAGTACAGTCAGGCAAGCAACTTGAGACATATGGCACCACACAGTGGTGTAACTAATGTCTTGTGTGCCCCATTGCAATCTCTTATCCGGGGCCCCCTTACTCATCCCTACAGCAAATTCATGATAGTGATGGTTATGGGAGATAAGGAGTTTAATCCACCTTAGTGTGGTTAGGATAATCTGTGGGTTTCCTTGGCTTATGGGCCAGATGGAAGCTGCAATCTCAATACTGATGCCAATGCTTATGGGCCCCCTAAGGCTCCTGGGTCCCGGTGTGACTGCACCTTCTGAACCCCTTCAAGTTACCCCTCCAGAACCACATATATTATGCCATCCGCTATATTCTTAAGAAATTGTGCAATTATGCAGATCTAGAGAATCAAAAATATGATAAAAACAACCCAAATATACAATATATATTTAATGAAAGAGAGAGAGAGAGAGAGAGAGAGAGAGAGAGAGAGAGAGAGAGAGAGAGAGAGAATGAATAGGGGAAGGAGAAAGGGGATATAATGAAAATATTGAATGCCACAACATATGGAATGCGTGTGGAGGTGTACTCTAAGGTGGAGAAGAATAGACAAACTACATGAGAGAAGTCATACTTAATGCTGCTTTACTATTTTACATCATACAGATCTGTCCTGATGATGGTCTATTATGACCAAAACATTCTTCTATTTATATAGTGGATAGCTTATATAACATGTTGTGTGATATAATGGGGCAAATGTATTAACACTGGCACATCGTACCAATACATAAAACAACTGTGATATTCAGCTCACCCTTTATATGTTGTCCATCATGAGCCCGGGATGCACGGAACCAGTGGACTTGGACATCGTACCAATCTCTGCCCTGCTTTGCCCACATTTGCACAATGTTACGGTCGAGGTGCACATCAGGGTAGAGAGGGAAGGACAAACTCCCCCCCCCCCCAGTGTCTCAAATTGCTCATTTGACTATATTATGTATGATATAAACCAGATTCCTAATTTTCATCTTATAAAAGTATGTGCCGTGATCTTATTGCTGGTGTCGTCACTTAATATGGCGATATTACGAATGTTATCTTATTATGGTACTTTTGCTGGTGTTATAATTTTGTTATGGTTTATTTTATCAATTTTCACTGTGAAATTGTAGGTCTTATCATCTACTGTGTTGTACTATCAGACGCATGTACATTTTTGCTGGTTTTGTCAATAATGATGTTGTTTTCGCTGTTTTGGATTATCATAAATTAACTGGTGATATTATCAGGTATAATGTTGTTACTTCTATAGGATTTAATTATCGTGGCGTTTTTGTTGTTGTTTTTGCTGCGCTGATTTTGTCTGTAATGATATTATCAGTCTTATTTCTGGGCCCATTATAATTATTGATGATATATAGTTTTGGTGCATTATTATTGTAACCTGAATTATTATAGTTTACAAATTCAGCTCCATTAATATCCATTAATAGCAATTGTAATACATTGTGTGGTTAATCATGGCTTATTATACACATATACAATTCTATATTATACATATACACAATATATGTACAATTTACATCACATTAATATACTATATATAATATACAATAATACAAAAAATAGTCAATTACTAAAAAAAATAAAAAGAAATGCGCCATTTTTGGCTACGTAAACCCGCTCTAATATCCAATCACAGCTCTTTTCTTTATAAACATAAAGTCACAAGCAGAAACTTTGGCCATCAGTGTGCCCGAATAACCTTCAGACACAAGCTTCTTATATAGATTAAAAAATACATACAGTTTAATCCGGAAATAAGTTGTTTCTTATGCTCCATGGTAGATATCCTGAAATGTCACAGCCAGAGTGGCTCAGGCAGTGCAAATAATATTGTGTGATTTAATCACCGTCTAATCTGGATCCTTCATCGTATGCGCAGCTTAACTCAATTAAAACCTCCATACCTTGAAGGTATAAGGACAACAAATAATAAACATGGCGATTAGGGCCGGTAATGACCGCTACATGGTTAGAAGTAAATATATAGCAGTGATGCCAAAAAGGATCAATTATGTTCATAGGTGCCCCCCTAACTAGGGTTACTACATTTTCTGGTACCCCATAATATTGAGGGGGAGATTGAGGAAGGATTTATTTACTGTGGATAGGTTACTGTGCAGCTTTCAGACCTCTCTGTGGGATCTTTGAGCCAATTTTCCTGAATACGTAACAAGGAAAACTGGCAAAGGTATACAAGGGCTTAAATTAACTAAAAATATGAAGCCCCCTGGTGTCCATGGGTACTGATATAAACAAACTATGGTGTCCATGGGTTTCCAAAATGGCTGAAACGGCCTTCTCCTCTACTATTCTGTTCTAACAGTAGAGCACCGTCTTGGGAACCCATGTACATTTGTATTCATGCCTGTATTGAACGCTGTCAACACAGGCACAATATTGGAGGTATATGGTGTCTTGGTAGGAGATGAATCTGGCATCTTGGTAAGCCCTGGGTGTCGCAGTTTGCTTACATTATTATCCATGGGCATGGCGGGCTTCACAATCCAGGCTAAGAAAAGCCCAGAAGCAGCATGTAGTCAACACTTACTTGCCATTATACATCAGCTTGATACAATATATTATCATTTTTTATGACAAGATATTAATTTATAATGAAGGAAAATCTATCTATCATCTATCTATCTATCTATCTATCTATCTATCTATCTATCTATCTATCTATCATCTATCTATCTATCTATCTATCTATCTCCTATCTATCTATCTATCTCCTATCTATCTATCTATCTATCTATCTATCTATCTATCTATCTATTTATCTATCTATCTATCTCCTATCTATCTATCTATCTATCTATCTATCATCTATCTATCTATTATCTATCTATCATCTATCTATCGATCTATCTATCTATCTATCTATCTATCATCTATCTATCTATCTATCTATCTATCTATCTATCTCCTATCTATCATCTATCTATCTATCTATCTCCTATCTATCTATCTATCTATCTATCTATCTATCTATCTATCTCCTATCTATTATCTATCTATCTATCTATCTATCTATCTATCTATCTATCTATCTCCTATCTATCTATCTATCTATCTATCTATCTATCCATTCACTGTATTTTCCTATATTTTTTCTCTTTAATCTATTTTTAGACTCAACACATCCAGTAAAAGACTTATTCTATTTTTTTCCCGTGGTTTAGATGTTGTACAGACAAACATATTATTCAGGGATACTTCATAGAAAGCAAATGTTTGCAGCAGGAAAGTCATGGCTGTATTAAGAGGGAACATCTGCTTTTAACCTAAAAGGGATACAGGAAAATCAGTGAACCTTGGTGTGACAGAGGCAAGCATCAGAACTTTCAGCTGTTTCTCAGGAGATCTGTGAGATCTCTACACAAGTCACGGCTCCCAAAACATCAAATCATTGCAGGAATTCTCCAAGCAGCATTTTCTCCAAGAAAAACTGTACCCTATTTCTAAGAACACAAGCATGTGTTATTTTGTCATGGGGTTTTATAATTTATTTTTTCTTCTGATTATCGCAGGGTTGTTTTGTGCACCCACCCAGTTTAGCTATGAATTCTGAAATGATAGAAAATTTGGTCACATCCGCTCCTCCTATACCCACAGTGTGGTAAAGTGGTAAGCATGGCATAAAACAGTACAAAGTCGCACATTTTTGCACAAAGCCTGGCTTTTACCAAGAAAACCATTTCATTTCCCTTGTGGTGGCACTGCAGGGAAATTGGACACTTTCCATCAAAGTTGACCTATCGCGAGAATGTTTATTGTCAAGAGACCCTTCCTTCTACAGAGATTGTCCAAAGTGGAGAAACCCTTTAACAATCGTCTATTCTAGTCTCCTTTAATGTCGATTCTATTTAAGTACCACAGGCCTTAGTATTGGCAAAAATATTCTTCTATCATTTTTCAATTGTATTGTCACAAGATGAAGACAACCACTCTGTTCAAGGCATCTTTAGATGAAAGATATGGCTGCCACCCTCCACTGATCTCATTGATATCCCCAGTGAGCTCCTACGTTGGATTCTCATGAATATGAGATGATTTCTGAGACAAGGTAGATTTCCTACTTTTTATAAAAGGTGTTCATTTCTTGAGTATTTGCTTTGGCACATTGACAGGGTTTCTCCGCTTTTTTGACAATCATAAGATCTGTAGCATTAAAATAGAAATGTCTTCAAAGGAATCTTCAAAGTGTTATGCTGGTTTTGGATAGTCTATCCTTAAAGGGGTTTTCTGGGACTTACATATTGATGACCTATCCATGATCTGCGGGGTTCTGACACCTTGGACCCCCACCTATCTGATGCGTGAGCAGCTTGTTCTCTTTGCTGTTGATGGTATGTTCTTTGGTCACATGGTACTACAACAACTCAGTCCCATTCAAGTAAATAGGGGATGAGCTGCAATACCAAACACAACTCCTACAATATGTGGTATCTGGGGAAGAGAGTTCTCACCCCAAACCTGCAACCTCTTCTACCATTTAATCCTTGGATCACACACTGAATGTCATCAATAGTCCCAGAAAATCCTGTTAAAAGAAATGTCTGCTTTGGATAATCCTTGTTTATTATAAGGATCCTCTTCACGGGGTGTCCAACTATTTGGACCCTCAATGATCAACTGTAATTGACAGGAGAACCTGGTAGCAAGTGTCTAATTCCTGCACAGCACCTCCACAGGGCACATAAAGTACTACACTGTGTTGACTGCAATTAATGAGCAATCCCTTTACGAAGCGTTATCCACAGGAATGATCAATGATGTGGCCGTCATGGATTGGCTTCTCCTCACTTCTCAGAGTGGATCATGGATCATTCCTGTTGCTAACGCTTCGTATCCCTTTAATCCATTGATGTGTCATGGCCTCTACACTCTATTAACTCAGAATTCCCTAAGGCCGGGTTCACACGGAGTTACGTGCCGCGAGATTTGGCACGTAGACGCCGCGTGACCCTTTGCGTGCCGTACACGCTCCCATTCATTTCAATGGGAGCGGGGAGCGTATGCGCCGCGCTAGTTTGCGGCCGTGCATTTATTCACGGCCGCAAACTAGCGCGGCGCATACGCTCCCCGCTCCCATTGAAATGAATGGGAGCGTGTACGGCACGCAAAGGGTCACGCGGCGTCTACGTGCCAAATCTCGCGGCACGTAACTCCGTGTGAACCCGGCCTTATAGGGTACTTGGAAATTGTGTTTCTAACCCAGACAAGTTTTAAGATATCTTATCAAACTGAAATTGGAAGGTATTAATGTATTCCCTAGACGATCCTTCAGATTGCTCCCTATAGTCATGTCTGGCCTCTGCGCCCCATAACTTGGCTTTGATTCCATGCGCCATCCAGCAGATTTGCAGCGTTCACCATGCCCGGGCACTGATTTACACCAACCTCACTTAATGTGTTTGCGACATAGGGAAGTTTAATAGCAATTTAAATATTTAGTTCCTTCTTCTCTGCCTTCTCGTCTTGCTATGTTTAACTGTCTTGTGGGGAACTAATCTGATGGTGAGAATTGAGCTAAACAAATTGCATTTCTTTCTTTAGGGACAGCGCCTTCTGAACACGCTGTTGTGTCTCATTGAAATGTGCTCGCAGGCAGTAGTCCCTTTTCAGTCAGAAGTAACCTCAGAGCGAAGCATCAATCTGATAAAAGGTTCAGATACCAAAAAAAAAAGTACAATTTGCTCGTTGAAGTAAATTACAAGCCACGGTTGTTTTGTCTGGGGCAAAGGATGATGGGGAATTTCTGAGTCAGGTCATTTGTTATCCCGGTCACATGACTCTGCGCCGTTTTAATTTTTTATTTGATCTTTTAAAGATGTGGAAGAGAATCATTTGTTTCCAATGCTAAAGTGCTGGAATAAGAATGAGGAAACGTTGTGCGGGGAATCATGTTCTGCTCTTCTATTTATGTAGATGAGGGAGGAAAAGGCTGACATGATACTACAGTGACTAACCAAAAAACAAGTGCATGAGCGTGCAGGACATAGAGATTTGTTTTCCCTTTTCTTTCTTTATAAAACAAGCTTTTTGTCTACATGGGGCCATGAAGGTTCAGCTCTGACTACTCTTGCAGGACTTTCTGTCTGCTAGCAGGAAGGGTAGCTGTAATGCACAGAGGCAATGATTTTACCAGGTCTGAGTGCCTGAGAAGTCCTGACTAGAGGTCGGTGAAACTCTCAGTTTTGGTTCATTTCGGGAGGCTCAGGTCCAAGATTTATTTTCGGTTGAACAAGTTTGGTGCAAACCATACCTTAAATTGGCTTAAACTATTGTGTATAAGACTGTCAGGGCTCCTAGGAACCTATATAAAACATAGTGTATAACACTGTCAGTGCTCCTAGGAACCTATCAATTAAACATAGTGTATAACACTGTCAGTGCTCCTAGGAACCTATCTATAATACATAGTGTATAACACTGTCAGGGTACCTATGTATAATACAAAGTGTATAACACTGTCAGGACATCTAGGAAACTATCTATAAAACATAGTGTAGAACACTGTCAGGGCTTCTAGGAACCTATGTATAATACATAGTGTATAACACTGTCAGGACACCTATGTATAATACAACGTGTATAACACTGTCAGGATATCTAGGAACCTATTAATAAAACATAGTGTATAACACTGTGAGGGCTTCTAGGAACCTATCTATAAAACACAGTGTATAACACTGTCAGGACTCCTAGTAACCTATCTATAAAACATAGTGTATAACACTGTCAGGGCTCCTAGTAACCTATCTATAAAACATAGTGTATAACACTGTCAGGGCTCCTAGGAACCTATCTATAAAACATAGTGTATAACACTGTCAGGGCTCCTAGGAACCTATCTATAAAACATAGTGTAGAACACTGTTAGGGCTAGTTCACACGTGAACTGCCCGCGCGGGTTTTGACACAGACAGGGTTTTGTCAAAACCCGCCCGCCGCGACCATCGCTGTCGCGGCTTAACCCTCTGCTGTCGGCTCAAATGAATGAGCCGACATAGGAGGGAGCTGCGGGGGGCGGAAGCCGCGCGACTGAGACAGCGCGGCTTCCGCCTGAAGAAAGGACATGTCCTTTCTTTTCTCTGCTAGCAGCAGCTCGCCGCTAGCGGAGAACAGAAGCCCGGCGGTCTCCATAGACCACCATTATAAGGGGAGGTTTTGGACACGAAATCCGCTGTCAAAAACCTCCCCTTATACTCACGTGTGAACTAGCCCTTAGGGCTCCTTGGAATCTATCTATAAAACATAGTTTATAATACTGTCAGGGCTCCTTGGGACCTATCTATAAAACATAGTGTATAACACTGTCAGGACTCCTAAGAACCTATCTATCCAATTTCTAGTATAACTAATTTGAGTATAATAGGTAGAGGCCCAGTAGAGGTGTAAAATATATATATATATATATATATATATATATATATATATATATATATATATATTTATACTCACCTACCTTTAGTTCCTTTGGGCTGCCTTGCGGTATCTGGCGCTGTCTCTTGGTCTCCTTGGTGATGTCACGCGCCCAGTGTAACCTGTGAGGACTGTGACTAGGTCTCAATGGTGACATTGGTATACTTAGCATCATGACATCAAGACACTTGGCATGCCCATAGGACCGCTGGTGGTCCAGTCACAGTCCGCAGCAGTAACCAATGCCACATCACTTCTCTAGCAGATGGCCAGATACTGCAAGGAGGCCCAAAAGAGACAAAGGAAGCTGATTATAAACTAAACACTGATTTTGTATGGATATAGACTTGCTCAAATCCGTCTGTCTTTTCTTGTCATCCAGACAGACTGGATAATGTTGAGATCAGGGCTCTGTGAGTGCAATATCGTCACTTCCAGGACTCTTTCCACACCAAATATTGATGTGATTTAGATTTCTCTTTTGTTCATTCACTTTGCATTTTGTAAGTTGACAAAACTATTACACTATTATACTTCTATTGTCTTGAAGTATTGAAAGCATTCTTACTTTGCAGTAATTTTTCCACACCTGCCTATACCTTTTACACTGTACATTATGATATATTGTAAAAAGTAAATTAATAAACGTATAGTATTAACCAATTTGCGCCTTCTGTAAACCTTGCCTCCATTCTATTATTTAATAATCAAGCCCCTCCCCTTACTTCATGCTCCACGCCATCTTAGAATCAACAGGAAGAAGAAACTTGAAGATCAGTCAAGACATATTGCCAGTAATGACTTTATAGTCTAGGTCATATTTTCAGCTCTCTCCCATGGCAATGAATAATCTGCATTTACTCTATATCACATATTCCATTCCTCCGAACTCCACATTGTGAGTAATCGCAGCTAAACTATGGCACCTTGCAGAAGCTGTAATTCCATAGAGCTTAGGCATCAGACCAGATTGTAGAGGCAATGCACACCTGAGCAAGCTAGCTGGTAATTAAAGCTGATTTAATTATGTATTAATTACGAAGCTCAAGGTTTTGGATTGTCTCCAGTTTTTCAGTCCTAGACACTCGGCTATGTCTCCATGTAATAAATTAGCATGTGCTATGGTGGAATTGGGTCCTCCAAGTTTCAGTATAGGGGTGACCACATAAGCAATGACTGGGGGCAAAGGAGACAATGTAATCTGCAACCAGAATGGTTTGACCTTAACAAAGACCTACAGGCCCTACTGACATGTCTATTTTAATAAATATTTGTATTCCCCGTCCTATAATATTTCTGGGGCATCTATTCTTAGACGACTGTGCTGTGCCATTCCTTTGTTACCCTTCCTATAAATATATGACTATATTAACACCTTGGCCTTACCCATTCCCAGTTAAATGAGTGTGTCCATTTTTACAGTATGGCAGCCTTTATTTTGTCATAAATTTGTAGGAGGAATAACAAAGGAACATCAGCTATAAGATGCTCCAGAATCCATGGGGTATAACAAAGGTACATCAGCTATAAGATGCTCCAGAATCCATGGGGTATAACAAAGGTACATCAGTGATAAGATGCTCCAGAATCCATGGGGTATGTTCACACTGAGTTTTTTGCAGGACAGATTGTTAGGCGGTCAGCCTCAAAATCTTACTCAAAGAACATTTTCTCCTTTTCATTGACAATGGCACATTTTTTCCTCTACCTGATTTTTTCATCTTCCTATAGGATTTTCAGATTCCCATAGGAATGAATAGGAAGCGGAAGTTTTAAGGCACCTTTAGAGGCATCAAAAAATGCTAAGGGTTCCCAAAACCCTAACCCTGCTTCCAAAAACAGCTTCAGACACCCAGGGGTGAACCTGCCTTTTTCGCCGGCTGACAGAAAGCTGCCCCCCCCCCGGGAGGAGGAGGCGGGGCAGAGCGTAGGGGGTGTGGCGGCGCAGCGTTAGCAGGAAGAGAGCAGGTATGTCACCACTGCTCGGTGACGCTAAGCTAGTCCAGGACAGCTTGTCCTGGACTGGCTTAGGTAAGCAAAAGTGCCGCCCTCCCCGGGGCCCTGGCATAGCGCCGCCTGAAGCGGTTGCTTCAGGTCGCCTCATGGGAGGTGCGGCGCTGCAGACACCTGCAAAAGTGCCTAAAAAAAAGCTTCTAAATCTGCAAAACCTGAAACAGATTTATTCACCCGTCAAAAAACTCCATGTGAACATAGCTTTATTTATGCCTGCTGCTCCATCCAGTTGTCTTATAGTCAGACAAAGGATAATGAGGAGGAGAAGGGAGGACATGATTGAGAATCTAGGAAAGATAGAGATGATTTCTTTACAAATTTCTCAGTTTACTTCTAATATGAGACAAAATACAATTAACGGAAAGAGAGAACAAAAGGAAAAAAGTGGTTTTACATTTATTTTATGTTCATTTTTTATATTAATATTTCTATGCTATTAATGTATTAATACTAATAATACTGTACTAAATAACATATTATATAGAATTAATATTATAGATGTTTTGGCCCAAGTAATAATTTATATAAATCTGCTTTCCCTTTATGAATTCCCTAGTGGCTATTGGTAGTACTGCAGTGTTATAATCTGAATCTCTGAATCAAATGCAATAATATATGTTATTTTCTTTATATAGAATGTGCAAAATATATATCATTAATATATTGAGATAATAGTTCAGTATATGACCTGTCCAATGTGACGTACAATTAACACTTTATAATAGAACTGGACTGAAAAGTTTTCTTTGCCGCCACCTGGTGGTTATTAACAGTACTACTATTTCATTGATTTCTCTTTAATCGTATATATGTGCAATATCAAAATTAATTGAATTTACAGGATGTTCATAGTTTACAAATTGCTTGTACTTTTATCCTCTCTACCATGACAATTTATTGTGTGTAAGGTATTGATGTCCTTATATAGCACTATTTCCCCACTGAATTGTCACCCAGAAAATTGTTTCCTAGTATTCTGTCATAATGTGCTCCATTTCTTATACATATATACCCCCAGGTCCCTGAATTACTACTATGTTGAGCTGTATTTATCTAAGTCAAAGCATTTCCAGAATGCCCTGTAGCTTGTTATTATGCAAAGGGAAAAGAAAAGTTTTGCTTCAAATTAACTATTTCGCTGTGGAATACAGGCGACTTTGGGAAAAGCTAATCATAGCCATGGAAAATGTATATTTTTCTGATAGCAAATGAAAAAGATAAACCTCTAAAACGTGTTTGTTCCTTGTACAGCAAAAAAAAAAAAAAATCTCATTACTTTTTGGTTACCATTCCTAGTCTCCAACTCAAATTTGTATTGTAAATTAAAAATGTTTTAATTACGCTCCTGCTGTCTCTGTGCTATTTCTTGAATTTTTAAACACAATGCACCAGAATAAAGCCAAGAAAGGCTGTCGCCTATCTGAAACTATACTATGAGCCTCGGCGGGGTTACAGATTCCAATACATATTCAATAGGAGATAGATAGATAGATAGATAGATAGATAGATAGATAGATAGATAGATAGATAGATAGATAGATAGATAGATAGATAGAAAAACAATTGTACAGACCTGGTTCCAAGTGATCAGACATATGATCAGGGGCATAGCTACCAGGGTAGCAGCAGTAACAGCTGCCACAGAGTCCAAGACATCAGGGGCCCGGCGACAGCAGCAACTGCTGCATTTTTTTTTTCTTAAAAGGCCGTTACCGGCTGGAGTTACTCCAGCCAGTAACCGACCCTATTTACTTACCGATCATGGAGGGGGCCGCGGGCCCCACAAACACTATTATTATACTCTGGGGTCTTTTTAGACCCCCAGAGTATAATGATCAGTGGCCCAGGAGAGGTAAGAGAACATAAAAAACACTGTTACTTACCTCTCCAGGCTCCAAACAGGCTTTGGGCCTACTCTTGTGACGTCCCTGATGTCACATGACCAGAGCCTGCATCCCGGGTCATTTGACGTCCCTGATGTCATTGAAAATGGCCGACGCCACTGAGGACTGCAGCGGAGTCAGGGATAGGTAAGTAACAGTGTTTTATATGTTTGTATTCCCTCTCGGTCACTGATTATTATACTCTGGGGTCTGAAAAGAAATGGGGCATAATACTGTGTGCAGGGGACACTATGGGGTATAATACTGTGTGCAGGGGACACTATGGGGTATAATACTGTGTGCAGGGGACACTATGGGGTATAATACTGTGTGCAGGGGACACTATGGGGGATAATACTGTGTGCAGGGGACACTATTTGATATAATACTGTGTGCAGGGGCCACTACGGGGGATAATTCTGTGTGCAGTGGCCACTATGGGGCATAATACTGTGTGAAGGCGACACTATGGGATATAATAATGTTCACAGGGGCTACTATGGGGCGTAATAGTATGTGCAGGGGCCACTATCCACTATGGTGCGTAAAAGTATGTGCAGGGGCCACTATGGGGTGAAATACAGTGTGCAGGAATGCAGAGGGGAGGGAGGACAGTCGGGGTCTTCGGCATCAGTCAGGGGCCCCATGTCAAAAGTTCGCCATTCCTAGTTGTGCCACTGCATATGATTGCATGTAGATAATACAACAAACAAACAGCACTCCAAAAAATAAATAAAAAAAAGTTTAGTATTCCATAACATACATAGATAGATAGATAGATTAGATTAGATTAGATTAGATTAGATAGGTTATAGATAGATGGATAGATAGATAGATAGATAGATAGATAGATAGATAGATAGATAGATAGATAGATAGATTCAATTGATAGATGCAGGTCAGATGCTGATGCATGAGACACAGCCCTAGAAATTTCACGTGAGGCATATATTATATTCATTAAAATAGTGCCACCTAGTGACCAAACTGCCATGAACAACTATTCTTCTTTTTTAAATTGCCCAGTGGTGACATACTGTAGCAACAATAGTAGGTAAGGTTGTATAAAGACATACATTCATCACCAATCTATAACTATATACTTTTTTTCTTTTTTTTTATAATCACCATACTATTTATTTCAATTTATTGTGATTTTTCGCTTGTTGTGTTGTATTAACTATTTGACTTCTACAGTACACTACAGTATGTGAGCATTACATCATAAAGTATGATCAATGGAAGTCATAACTACGACATTTTTGAAATTTTTGAAAAAGCGGCTTTCTGCCATAACTCATTGAAACACTGCCACCTTGTGGCCATAGTGCAATCAATATTTTTTCTTCTGTTTTTCAGAGGTCTAACTCTATGTTTCTTAAGATACTATTATTAATCACTCATAAGCAGTGTTGAGTATCTTATTATGCTCTGAGAAAATAGAGATAGGTGAATTATAGGTAAAGAAATGCATACACTTAAGGTACACATTTATAAAGATATAATGGTACGGATTATATTGTGATGCCTCATCCTGCCAAAAACACACCCACTTGAGTCAGACAAATATTCATTGTTAAGTATTCACATGGTAATAGCACACTTTTGACTACACTGTTCCAACCCTTAGAGTAAGGGTTCGTTCACAGAGGGAAAGAGGGGGTGGATTTTGGCGCTGCATCCACGTCAAAATCCGCAATCTCACAATAGAGGTCTATGCAGACCTCTAGCTTCCTTCCATCCTTAATAACTGACCTTTCTTCAGGCAGATTCTGCGGCTGATTCAGCCGCGGCATCCACCTCGCGGCAGCATCCTCCGGACTAGGCCCATTCATTTGGGCCTACTTCGGAGCAGGAAGCCGCGACTGTCAGAAGTCGTGGCAGGCGCATTTTGGTCCTAATCAAGACCAAAATACACCATCCCGTGCCCTGGGTGAACTAGCCCTTACAGTTACAGCCAAGCACAGCTGAGCTACACTGTTTCCATCACAGCGCAGTTCGAGAAACTGCATAGTAAATGCACTACTCTAATTCCAAAGTTACTATTCTCTTCTATGGGAGTTTTCATAGAACAGCAATGCTCGACTGTTCCTGTAAGTCCCACGCTTGAGGTCTGGACTTGGGAGCAATTATTCCCTTCATGGCAGCGATTGGCAATAGCCCTTTAAGGAATTTCAAGTTCCTGGAGTCAGTGCCATTGCTAAGGGATTTTACAAGGACTGATTTTAATGTAGCTGTGTTCAGTGGACTGGTGGATTTTACAGCTTCACCCGTCAACAGGATTGTGCCCATGGGCAGTAGAGGTAGGAGTCAGGACAATATGCGTCACATGGCACCTATGGCAACTGTCTTCAAATTTTTTAGGACTTTCGGTATTTCTCATATAACAGAAGTCAGTAAACTGTGTTAATACTGTATCCAGTGGACCAAGGGAATTAGCATACACTACAGAGATCTGGCCACCGGATGGGGAAGGGTTTAGGGTTCGGTAGCAAGTGCTAGTGTAGCAGACCCAAGGGCCTAAATCACATCCCAAAATGAGATACTTTTCCATTAAATTATGAATGAGCTGAAGGAATGTTTTCTAAAATCATAAAAATATAAATCTAAAAATAAAATTGCAAACAAATTGTAATATTTTTCATAATTTCTCCCTCCTATATATGGCACCACTGTTGTGCTCAGACATCTAGTAACAGGGTTTTTCCCGTACAGTAAAGAATGAAAGACGAGGAATTATCAGAACAATGGCTGGAAGAATTATCCTTATTATAAATGACGGCCAAGGGAATTCCCATAATAAGCATATCTTCTTTTGTAGATTATTTAGTGTTGTTGTGTGTGCCAAATGTCCCCTTTGTGATGCATTGTAAAGTAAATTAACCTTTCCCTTGTAATCCTTCACAAACAAAGGGATTACAAACCTATAAATATACAGAGGAAAGTAAAAGCACCCCCATGTATAAATGAATTACATTCAAGGTGGGAATATATATGTATGGGAATAAAGAGAAGAAGATATATAAGAATGGATTATTAAAATGAATACAATTATATAGCAATTGAATGATACATTTTTATGACGTGTAACATAATATAATTTGAATATAGGCCAGACCTGAGGTAGTGTAAAGAAAGTGGAAGAAAGGCCTATGGGAACCAATCAGATCATTGTAGTCTGTTACATTGTATCAATCTAGACAACGCTCTGTGAGCTAAGCACAAGAGCAGAACACAGATCCCTTTTGGATAAAATTCATAGTTTTTTTCTGCACTGATACATTATAACATAATGTAGCTAAAGCAGAAGCAGAACTAGGAGCCAGTCCCAGACTAATTTGTTCTGTTCACAATACCTGGCCCTCCTATGCTTCTATTGCTCTATGGAACAATGAATGGCTTAGATAGATAGATAGATAGATAGATAGATAGATAGATAGATAGATAGATAGATAGATAGATAGATAATAGATAGATAATAGATAGATGATAGATAGATAGATGATAGATAGATAGATAAATAGATAGATAATAGATAGATAGATAGATAGATAGATAGATAGATAGATAGATAGATAGATAATAGATGATAGATAGATAGATAGATAATAGATAGATAGATAGATAGATAGATAGATAGATAGATAGATAATAGATGATAGATAGATAGATAGATAGATAGATAGATAGATAGATAGATAGATGAGATTAGGTAGATAGATAGATAGATAGATAGATAGATAGATAGATAGATAGATAATAGATGATAGATAGATAGATAGATAGATAGATAATAGATAGATAGATAATAGATAGATAGATAGATAATAGATGATAGATAGATAGATAGATAGATAGATAGATAGATAGATAGGTGATATTTCAGTCACACTCTGAAGTGCCATTTTGTAGGCTGAACTTGATGAGATAAAATGGCCACCTTCCCTTTGGTCAGACCATAGGTATACTTTAATGTTGTTTTGAAGGGCAGGTGAAAGTGTCAGTCATATTGGTCAATGGTCCATGAACTGTGTGAGGTTAGAAACATTGAGAATATATAGCCCTGAGTAAAACCTCCTCACATTGTTCAAAGATGCCATTGCTGACTAGATGATGGTGCTTGTGATTTATCTAAAGTCATGAAGTCTGTAGAGAAATAGAACTAAATTTACTGCATTTTAGTGGAGAAACTGTAATAAATTGTGATTTATTAGTCTTTGATTCTCAGATTTGCACAGCATGCAAAGTAAAGCAGCACGGGGTAATGCAAAATAAAGCCAAAAGGTTCCCTCTGAGAACACCAGGTCATAAAACACTCAGATTTCTCAAGTTTAGAGGAAGCTGTATGTACAGATGTAGCCGAGCTGATCAGGCATTAACTCTTTAGGACTGGATTGTCTGTATCTTTAGGTATCTCTGACATAATGTAAAGAAGTAGGATTATCGCATCCCTAAACAAGCAGATGACACTGGTAACACATAATGGTATCACAATGAATCTTTGTAAATGACAAACAGCAATGCTACACCTGACACACCCAGGCATGCTACATGTTCTGCCAATGCCAAATCTGAGACATGGCTGACCCCCTTCTTATGTGCCTTTTTGTCCCCGCTAGGCATCAGTCTGGGTACGACCTCAGCACCCACTGTACTGCAGCTATGCTATCATGCATGGATATTGATGGCTACCCTATCTGTATACTGATTCTCCAGCATCTATGATTTAGAGCAATGTCCCCCTCCTCCGTGCTCGGGTCACTGTGACACTGTTATAGAGGCTGGTACTGTACTTCTATTATTGTGGATGACTTTTTTAAGGATAGCTAAAAATGGGAAAGGCAACATCCAAGGGGAAGCAGTGTGGAGATCGCACCGTGGGGAAACAAAATTCTTTTTCAGTCCCTAGGACAGTACAGTGATGAAGGGGACATGTTCCTAGGGCACTCCCTGCTGTGGGTCTTGTGGCTGTTGGCGTTTCAGGGTGCCCTTGATGGAAAGTGCAAGTAAAACACAGGAGTCACTGTGGCATCTGAACAGGCGACGGTCGCGGCACAATTTGTTTAGGCAATTTTTTCAGTAACAAGTAGAGATGAGCGAACAGTGTTCTATCGAACACATGTTCGATCGGATATCAGGGTGTTCGCCATGTTCGAATCGAATCGAACACCGCGTGGTAAAGTGCGCCAAAATTCGATTCCCCTCCCACCTTCCCTGGCGCCTTTTTTGCACCAATAACAGCGCAGGGGAGGTGGGACAGGAACTACGACACCGGGGGCATTGAAAAAAATTGGAAAAAGTCATTGGCTGCCGAAATCAGGTGACCTCCATTTTAGACGAATAGTGGATTTCAAATCCGGGTCATATGAGAATGTGAACTTTGTGACTATGAGACAGGGATAGCTGTACAGGCAGGGATAGCTAGGGATAACCTTTATTTAGGGGGGAATGTTATTAAAAATAACTTTTTGGGGCTCTATCGGGTGTGTAATTGTGATTTTTGTGAGATAAACGTTTTCCCATAGGGATGCATTAGCCAGCGCTGATTGGCCGAATTCCGTACTCTGGCCAATCAGTGCTGGCCAATGCATTCTATTAGCTTGATGAAGCAGAGTGTGCACAAGGGTTCAAGCGCACCCTCGGCTCTGATGTAGCAGAGCCGAGGCTGCACAAGGGTTCAAGCGCACCCTCGGCTCTGATGTAGCAGAGCCGAGGGTGCACTTGAACCCTTGTGCACCCTCGGCTCTGCTACATCAGAGCCGAGGGTGCGCTTGAACCCTTGTGCACACTCTGCTTCATCAAGCTAATAGAATGCATTGGCCAGCGCTGATTGGCCAATGCATTCTATTAGCCCGATGAAGTAGAGCTGAATGTGTGTGTGCTAAGCACACACATTCAGCACTGCTTCATCACGCCAATACAATGCATTAGCCAGTGCTGATTGGCCAGAGTACGGAATTCGGCCAATCAGCGCTGGCTCTTCTGGAGGAGGCGGAGTCTAAGATCGCTCCACACCAGTCTCCATTCAGGTCCGACCTTAGACTCCGCCTCCTCCAGCAGAGCCAGCGCTGATTGGCCGAATTCCGTACTCTGGCCAATCAGCACTGGCTAATGCATTGTATTGGCGTGATGAAGCAGTGCTGAATGTGTGTGCTTAGCACACACATTCAGCTGTACTTCATCGGGCTAATAGAATGCATTGGCCAATCAGCGCTGGCCAATGCATTCTATTAGCGTGAACTGAGTTTGTACAGGGGTTCTAGTGCACCCTCGGCTCTGCTACATCAGATTGCTACATCTGATGTAGCAGTGCCGAGTGTGCATCAGATGTGTAGTTGAGCAAAACTGACTCAGCACTGCTAAGTCTCTGCATTCACATAGGAATGCATTGGCCAGCCTTCGGCCAATCAGCGCTAGCTCTGCCGGAGGAGGCGGAGTCTAAGGTCGGACCTGAATGGAGACTGGTGTGGAGCGATCTTAGACTCCGCCTCCTCCAGCAGAGCCAGCGCTGATTGGCCGAATTCCGTACTCTGGCCAATCAGCACTGGCTAATGCATTGTATTGGCGTGATGAAGCAGTGCTGAATGTGTGTGCTTAGCACACACATTCAGCTCTACTTCATCGGGCTAATAGAATGCATTGGCCAATCAGCGCTGGCCAATGCATTCTATTAGCTTGATGAAGCAGAGTGTGCACAAGGGTTCAAGCGCACCCTCGGCTCTGATGTAGCAGAGCCGAGGCTGCACAAGGGTTCAAGCGCACCCTCGGCTCTGATGTAGCAGAGCCGAGGCTGCACAAGGGTTCAAGCGCACCCTCGGCTCTGATGTAGCAGAGCCGAGGCTGCACAAGGGTTCAAGTGCACCCTCGGCTCTGATGTAGCAGAGCCGAGGCTGCACAAGGGTTCAAGCGCACCCTCGGCTCTGATGTAGCAGAGACGAGGGTGCACAAGGGTTCAAGTGCACCCTTGGCTCTGCTACATCAGAGCCGAGGGTGCGCTTGAACCCTTGTGCAGCCTCGGCTCTGCTACATCAGAGCCGAGGGTGCGCTTGAACCCTTGTGCACACTCTGCTTCATCAAGCTAATAGAATGCATTGGCCAGCGCTGATTGGCCAGAGTACGGAATTCGGCCAATCAGCGCTGGCCAATGCATTCTATTAGCCCGATGAAGTAGAGCTGAATGTGTGTGCTAAGCACACACATTCAGCACTGCTTCATCACGCCAATACAATGCATTAGCCAGTGCTGATTGGCCAGAGTACGGAATTCGGCCAATCAGCGCTGGCTCTGCTGGAGGAGGCGGAGTCTAAGATCGCTCCACACCAGTCTCCATTCAGGTCCGACCTTAGACTCCGCCTCCTCCAGCAGAGCCAGCGCTGATTGGTCGAGTTCCGTACTCTGGCCAATCAGCGCTGGCCAATGCATTCTATTAGCCCGATGAAGTAGAGCTGAATGTGTGTGCTTAGCACACACATTCAGCTCTACTTCATCGGGCTAATAGAATGCATTGGCCAATCAGCGCTGGCCAATGCATTCTATTAGCGTGAACTGAGTTTGCACAGGGGTTCTAGTGCACCCTCGGCTCTGCTACATCAGATTGCTACATCTGATGTAGCAGTGCCGAGTGTGCATCAGATGTGTAGTTGAGCAAAACTGACTCAGCACTGCTAAGTCTCTGCATTCACATAGGAATGCATTGGCCAGCCTTCGGCCAATCAGCGCTGGCTCTGCCGGAGGAGGCGGAGTCTAAGGTCGGACCTGAATGGAGACTGGTGTGGAGCGATCTTAGACTCCGCCTCCTCCAGAAGAGCCAGCGCTGATTGGTCGAGTTCCGTACTCTGGCCAATCAGCACTGGCCAATGTATTTCTATGGGGAAAAGTTAGCTTGCGAAAATCGCAAACTGACAGGGATTTCCATGAAATAAAGTGACTTTTATGCCCCCAGACATGCTTCCCCTGCTGTCCCAGTGTCATTCCAGGGTGTTGGTATCATTTCCTGGGGTGTCATAGTGGACTTGGTGACCCTCCAGACACGAATTTGGGTTTCCCCCTTAACGAGTTTATGTTCCCCATAGACTATAATGGGGTTTGAAACCCATTCGAACACTCGAACAGTGAGCGGCTGTTCGAATCGAATTTCGAACCTCGAACATTTTAGTGTTCGCTCATCTCTAGTAACAAGTAACATGGAGGCACAGCTTGTGTAGCAAGCAGTCTATACAGGGCTTCTACATATATGGATGGAAGTGGCATCTGCTATTCACTCCTTCCTCTAGGTCTCTGTCTTTTTCCACTATGGCAAATCTGGGGGTAACGCCAGCTCCAAATCCCCAACTTAGAGATTTTCATTTACTAAAGGGGATAGGCAAGGCTTGTTTCAACCATGGATACCAGATTTCCTTACTGTTAGGCGGTGGTGATCTTCTATTAATAGAAAAGGATTGTTCCTGTGAGCTGTAGGGAATAATATAGTGGGGCAGCCTGACTCGGATCTAACTACTACTAACTAGAGAGCTGAAGGCACTCTCTGAAACATGGCCGCACTGGCTAGTTTCCAAGTCTCCAAGCCCCAACTGGCTAAAAGGGGTGGCTAGGCAAACAAATTAGATAGTTTAGATAGATAGATAGATAGATAGATAGATAGATAGATAGATAGATAGATAGATAGATAGATATGGAATCTCATCTTGGCTTCTCTGATGTCTGAGCATAGAGAGGTACAATATTTTCAGACACTAAATTTTGATGGTTATCCTAGTTAGTCAGCCCATAAGGACATCTTTGTACTTCACCCCACACATATATTTACAGACAGGCTCTGCTGTAGTTATATGTTGCTGAGCAGCAGAGAACACGGATTCCATGAATTATAGTGTTTTCAATCCATCCGAGCAGAGAACCTGCGAGCAGAAAACATTGGAAGCATTTAAAGAGAATTTATAGAGAATCTGTTGTCTCCTGTGAGTAGACAATCAGATCTTGTGGCCATTTTATTCTGTAGCAACAGGAATGCCTACAGTGCCCAACCATAAATAATACACTCCATAAATCATCTGTTTTATTCTGACCAATTGGAAACATCATAACTGGGAATTAAGTGCATCACCTAAATGTAGAATCTTGTTGACTTGTCACATTTCTACTACAAGTACCCCAGGAGAATATTTATCACTCTATCTATGAAAAACAAAGTCAATTGATGCTATGATAAAATAATTATCCTTGTACATATTGTAGGAGACCTTATTATAGTAGTTACATTCTTGTACATACCATAGGAGACTGTATTAGAATAGTTATATCCTTGTACATAGGGGCAGTTTAATAGTAGTTATATTCTTGTACATAGGGAGCAGTATTATAGTAGTTATATTCTTGTACATAGGGGCAGTATTATAGAAGTTATATTCTTGTACATAGGGGCAGTATTATAGTAGTTATATTCTTGTACATAGGGGCAGTATTATACCAGTTATATCCTTGTACATAGGAGCAGTATTATAGTAGTTATATTCTTGTACATAGGAGCAGTATTATAGTAGTTATATTCTTGTACATAGGGGCAGTATTATAGTAGTTATATTCTTGTACATAGGGGCAGTATTATAGTAGTTATATTCTTGTACATAGGTACAGTATTATAGAAGTTATATTCTTGTACATAGGGGCAGTATTATAGTAGTTATATTCTTGTACATAGGGGCAGTATTATAGTAGTTATATTCTTGTACATAGGGGCAGTATTATAGTAGTTATATTCTTGTACATAAGAACAGTATTATAGCAGTTATATTGTACATAAGAGCAGTATTATAGTGGTTATATTCTTGTACATAGGAGCAGTTTTATAGTTGTTATATTCTTGTACATAGGAGCAGTTTTATAGTAGTTATATTCTTGTACACAGAAGGCAGTATTATAGTAGTTTTATTCTTGTACATAGGGGCAGTATTATAGTAGTTATATTCTTGTACATAGGGGAAGTATTATAATAGTTATATTCTTGTACATAGGAGCAGCATTATAGTAGTTATATTCTTGTACATAAGAACAGTATTATAGTAGTTATATTGTACATAAGAGCAGTATTATAGTGGTTATATTCTTGTACATAGGAGCAGTTTTATAGTTGTTATATTCTTGTACACAGAAGGCAGTATTATAGTAGTTATATTCTTATACATAGGAGCAGTTTTACAGTAGTTATATTTTTATTCATAGGAGGCAGTATTATTGAGTTAAATTATTGATCATAACAGCAGTATTGTAGGAGTTCTATTTTTGCACATAAGAGAAGTATTATAGTAGTTATATTCTTGTACATAGGAGGCAGTATTATATTACTTATATTTTTGTACATAAGAGGCAGCATCATAGTAGTTATATTCTTCTACAGAGAAGGCAATTTTACAGTATATTCTTGTATATATGGTTAAGTATTATAGTAGCTATATTCTCATACATAAGAGTAGTATTGTAGGTAGTTATATACTAGTAAATAGAAGAAAGTTTTATGGCAGTTATATTCTTTGGCATTGGGCAAAATTATACTACATAAGGGTAGTATTATAGTAGTTTTAGTCTTCTTCATAGGAGGCAGTATTATAGTAGTTATAGGTCCATTTAAAGAGACTTGTTAGGAACATTGCTGGATTTAGCATTGTTTTCTGTTCCTTAAGTTAACACGATCTCAAACCATTTGCATACCAAAATTATTTTTTTTCGCTTCTACCTCCTGACCCGCATGCTTTTTTTTCTTGACAGAACGTATCAGTGTGAGCCGAGCAGTTGCCAAGTTCTCTGAAGCAGGGTTGAGCCGCGAGCTGAATACCTCCTTGACTTTTGTGTTTTTATATTGAATTCCACCCACTCAATATTGCATATGATAGTTTGCCTGCTCTATGCCCAGATATAATTACCGATACTTTGTGAAGGCAGGTTTCTGTTCCCACCCAGTTCTGTTCCACGTCTTTACTAACTGATGATTATTTACAAACTCCACAGCAAAAGATGTAAATGTTTCATTATCAGACTGCTCCGAGTCTCGTCTGGATGGGATCCTAGAAGACTAAATTAAAAGAGAAACATCTGTTGAGCTTTATCTCTGTTTTACTGTTCAATCTGGTGATGATTTTGGCCTTTTGTGGCCTTTAGATTTATGTTGTTACTTGCTAACTCTCCACAATCTTTAACTCATTAAATATTGGCAGGGGAAGTTGCAGCGACGTCTGTCAGGTTGCGGCACATTTTGCAGTCGTTCCGAGGAAAATGCTTAATCAGTTTGGGGAACAGATAAAGGGAATGGATAATTAGAATACAATTTTTATTTGTTGAAAAGAAATTAACTGTAAATGAGAATTGCAACTGATGCAATTTCAATGCAACACAAACTTTTTATTACTGTACTGTGCGTAGTGCGAAAGAGTCACAGACTGACGATAAGCCACATGGGAAAAGTATGGAATGAAGAGGGGAGTTCTGTGAATATGTAAGTTTGTAGAGATTTGCATTGTCTCAGCTTCTCCGGTTTGGGGGTTCACTTTCGGCAAATCAAACCTAGAAGTCAATATTCAGTGAATAGGGTCAAAGGACTGGACGATCCAACATAGATCATGTTGTCAGCAGGACATTGATCAAAGTTAAAAGGGTATTCCGAAGAAGAAATATTATCTTTTACCTTCAGCAAGGGAAAGAGAGGGTTCCAAGGTCCCATATGTAAGTAGCGCAGCAGTATACAAGTTTGACCACATGGCTCATTCTATAAAGCTATCTCAGTACGTTCATAGTACTGGTCATATGAGTACTATTGCTCCTTTTACACTTGTGAAACTCTGTTGCCATGATCACTGGAAGGGGAGTCCCTGCAGTAACTAACTTATGTATAGACTGTAAGTCTTATTATTGGGGAAAAACTCATTAAAGTGTATTTGAACCTGCAGGGAGTTCAGACCTCCAAGCACCCAGCAATATGCCATATCATTACCAGATGGGAATACTCAATTGATGATAAACAGGAATAAGTAGTAGGGAAGGGATATACTTATCATAGTGTTTGTCATTGTGCTCTTATCTATAGTTATATGTTATATACTATATATATGCTATATATAGTTATATGCTATATATATGCTATAGTTATATGTACTGTTGAAGAAGTCCATGGCTTTTATGTGTGACCAGGGTCAAGTGGATAACCCAATTCAGATCCATCTTGCCCCTTTATCCAATGTAGAGGGAACATGTAAAGTCCCCACTTCTTCACAAGTACTGTTCTTATCAACTAGGAAAGGTTGGGTTGGGTTAAACTTCAAAATACTGTTATTTTCTACAAAGAGTGGATATATAGGCGAGGTATGGTAGGGGAGGTATATAAAGGGAGGTTTGTGGAACTGAACCAGTATTGGAACGGAGAAGAGTTGATTTTATTATGTTCTCACCCTTGTGTATACAGATGTGTCCACCCCTACATTTACTCAGATTTAGTTGAAGATGATATTTCATTACTAAACAAATTCAATACAGTATCATGTTGTGCCAGCAAAACCCTAAACCTCCTGCAGTTCTCTGGCTCACCATAGACACATATAACATAGATATCCCACAACATAGTATCACAAGATCATGTATGGTCATCCCATGCCATATACAGTCCTATGAAAAGTTTGGGCACCCCTATTAATCTTAATCATTTTTAGTTCTAAATATTTTGGTGTTTATAACAGCCATTTCAGTTTGATATATCTAATAACTGATGGACACAGTAATATTTCAGGATTGAAATGAGGTTTATTGTACTAACAGAAAATGTGCAATATGCATTAAACCAAAATTTGACCGGTGCAAAAGTATGGGCACCTCAACAGAAAAGTGACATTAATATTTAGTAGATCCTCCTTTTGCAAAGATAACAGCCTCTAGTCGCTTCCTGTAGCTTTTAATCAGTTCCTGGATCCTGGATAAAGGTATTTTGGACAAACAATTCAAGTTCAGTTAAGTTAGATGGTCGCCAAGCATGGACAGCCCGCTTCAAATCATCCCACAGATGTTCAATGATATTCAGGTCTGGGGACTGGGATGGCCATTCCAGAACATTGTAATTGTTCCTCTGCATGAATGCCTGAGGATTTGGAGCAGTGTTTTGGATCATTGTCTTGCTGAAATATCCATCCCCGGCGTAACTTCAACTTCGTCACTGATTCTTGAACATTATTCTCAAGAATCTGCTGATACTGAGTGGAATCCATGCGACCCTCAACTTTAACAAGATTCCCGATGCCGGCATTGGCCACACAGCCCCAAAGCATGATGGAACCTCCACCAAATTTTACAGTGGGTAGCATGTGTTTTTCTTGGAATGCTGTTTCTTTTTGGACGCCACGCATAACGCCTTTTTTTTATAACCAAACAACTCAATTTTTGTTTCCAAAATGAAGCTGCCTTGTCCAAATGTGCTTTTTCATACCTCAGGCAACTCCATTTGTGGCGTACGTGCAGAAACGGCTTCTTTCTCATCACTCTCCCATACAGCTTCTATTTGTGCAAAGTGCGCTGTATAGTTGACCGATGCACAGTGACACCATCTGCAGCAAGATGATGCTGCAGCTCTTTGGAGGTGGTCTGTGGATTGTCCTTGACTGTTCTCACCATTCTTCTTCTCTGCCTTTCTGATATTTTTCTTGGCCTGCCACTTCTGGGCTTAACAAGAACTGTCCCTGTGGTCTTCCATTTCCTTACTATGTTCCTCACAGTGGAAACTGACAGGTTAAATCTCTGAGACAACTTTTTGTATCCTTCCCCTGAACAACTATGTTGAACAATCTTTGTTTTCAGATCATTTGAGAGTTGTTTTGAGTAGCCCATGATGCCACTCTTCAGAGGAGATTCAAATAGGAGATCAACTTGCAATTGGCCACCTTAAATACCTTTTCTTATGATTGGATACATCTGGCTATGAAGTTCAAAGCTCACTGAGGTTACAAAACCAATTTTGTGCTTCAGTAAGTCAGTAAAAAGTAGTTAGGGGAATTCAAATCAATAAAATGATAAGGGTGCCCATACTTTTGCACCGGTCAAATTTTGGTTTAATGCATATTGCACATTTTCTGTTAGTACAATAAACCTCATTTCAATCCTGAAATATTACTGTGTCCATCAGTTATTAGATATATCAAACTGAAATGGCTGTTGCAAACACCAAAATATTTAGAACAAAAAATGATTAAGATTAATAGGGGTGCCCAAACTTTTTCATAGGACTGTATCTCAGGATACAGTGCACAACAGAAAAGGTAAGGAAGGCAAGGTAAGAAAACCCAGTGGATAAAAATCATTCTCAACTAAACTTTTCTCCTTGACATCATTATCATAATATCATTATTAGTGTTAAAAATGTAAACTTTGTAACAGCCGGCTGCAGGTTCGGTCGCTCAGGACCATTGTTTAAAGCTTAAAATGCTTGCTGAGATTAATGGCAGAAATGTCAGACGTGTCTGCAGCTAATTATTCATTAGCTGCACAATTAATATATGCTGATCATGACATTTTAAGGTTACATGATTTTTTACTGGAATTGGATTTCAGGCTCCTCAAAGAACTCATGTTGTGACAATGTCATTAGAGATGCATCTGATGTTTCTCATCATAAAATATATTTACAGTATTGCCTCAAAAATGGCCAGTGTATGTTCCTTAATATTTAATGGTTGGTTGTTATCCTGGAAAGATTTCTCTAGATGGATAAGAGGTTATTTATGGACATGCAAAAATGTTATATCAGCGAATACACTTTACATTTACGTCACATACTGTATGTGGAAGGGGCTAAATATACCTAGTTTTAGGTAGTATAATACAAGGAATTTAATCAGGCAAGCCCAATAAAAAAAGCTAAATGGTTCCCTGCTTCTAGTATAAGATCCCATAGCATTTAGGATCTGGAAAGGAAGGGACTAGGGTGCCCAGGACAGTCTTGTACTGGAATGTCTTAGCCTTACGGAAAGTCCATCTATATGGAACATGTGGAAACTTTGTATTTATGATCATATTTATAGAAGATATCATTGGTAAGGTATTTTTTATTTCTTCCATAGGAAATATACTTTAGCAGCAAATGTTGGGGCCAGGTTCAAATAGGGATTGTCATCTGCTGGACCTTTAGGGTCTTACAACTATGTGAGAGACTGTACCTACTGGAGAATCCTCTGTTACTCTGGTGGGTTAGTCTAACTTTGACCATAATACACCACCCACAGAAATATACAGTCCAGTCACATCAATGTGACTACCTGTCAAAGTCCAGACTAACCACCTTTGGCAGAGTGGACCGCTGCGAGATGTGCAGGAAGAGAGGGGATGTTTTGATGATGTTTACTGGGATGTTGAGCCATGCCGACTCCAGTGCCATGGCCAGCTGTGCTAGGTTACGCGGTTGAGCATCCATGGCGCAAACAACCCAATTGAGTTGGTCCCACAGATTCTCAATAGGGTTCAAGTCCGGGGAATTTTCTGGCCAAGGGAGTACGGTAAACTCATCCTGGAGCTCCTCAAACCATGCACGTACACTGCGAGCTTTATGACACGTCGCATTGTCCTGCTGGTAGTTGCCATCATCCTGAGGAAAAACAATTCACATGTAGGGGTAAACATGGTCTGCAAGGATAGATGCATACTTGTGTTGATCCATCATGCCTTCCACAATGATGAGTGCACCCAGATGGCTGATGACACGTGCGTTCTGGAATTGGTTATTTAACGTTGACGTCAAAAGTAGGCAGTGGTCACATTAATATGACTGGACTGTGTATTATGGAATGTCTGCTTATGTGCTTTCTGGAGGAAACCATAAAACAGTAAAAAAAAAAAAAAAAAAAAAAAACCTGTTCAGTACAGTAGTCTATGTTCATAGTCATGTACACTAGCGTATGTAACATGTATTTTTACCAGTAAGCATCAAAAATAAAAGAGAAAAAGACATCACATCGGTATTATGGAGGACTCCTATAGATGACACAAAGCAGTTTTAAGCTCTTATTCATTTAGGTTAGGTTCACATCTGCGCTGGTCTTCTGGGGGACCCGAACAACGGAAAGTCTGACCATCAAAACAGCAGTAACCTGCGGACTTCAGAAGACTGCATAGACTGTAATTGGTCCGCCGGGTTTCCGCCAAGTGTCCGCTGTTTTTATGCTGAAACCAGTGGAAAGAAAACTCCTTTTCCCTTCACCGATTTATGGCAGTCTTTGTGGCGGAGTTTCCAATGGATATGATCTTAACCTAAGACTAAACATTTTAGTTGGTATTTCCTCTAGAAAATTGTTACTTCCATTGACTAGGTTCCCCATCGATGGCAAAACAAGTTGGCACTGGCACCCAATAATTACCTGGCACAATTGTTGTCCATATACAGACGGTATGAGATAACCAACTTAAAATAAGTGCACAAAGGATAAGTAAAGACATATCTTAAGATCCATAGAGCATCATTCCCAATTCTGATCACTAAAAGGGCACTGTGTACAAATCCAGACATCATTGATTTCTCTCGAGTTAGGAAGCCTACAAGGTTTAGGCATCCGTCAGATTTCTAACACATTGATCTAAGATGCTGGGACCCACTTAAAGGAGATATCTCAATAGGAAAACCCCTTTAAGTTCAGTGTCACAAGAACAGCCAGTATTTTGTCCCATTGCTCTCTGTTTGATTTAAAGAGATGTTTGATCCAAGGAAAATAAAATATTCCGCTTGGGTTCCGTCAGTAAAAATAGTGCACATTGTTAAAAGCCTGTCTGTCCTTGCCAACATCTCTTCCAACAACTGTTTTCTAAATAGCGCAATTTGTTTTGTTTTTTTCCATAAGTCAGTTTGCTGTAACATTTTAGGAACTCGTAGGAACAGATGTGTGATCTCACAGAACTCTCTTTAAACTCAAATTTAATTTCCCGAATTTGAGAAGGGAATTCCCTGTGGATTTTGGCTATTGTAGAATCACGAATTGTCTGTTTGGATCCAAATCCTTTGCCATAATCAATATTTCCTGATGCACTTCACATGGTGTAAGAGATTACTGGTTTTCTATAGGAAGATGGGTTCATGGTTTACGTTTCATGCTTAGAAATCATTTTAGGTATTTTATAACATGGAAAACTTAAAAAAAAAGTTAAAGGAATTGTGCGGAAGTTGATAAAATATACACTCATTTGTTTAAACCTCCTCCACCTCCTACTTACACCCCTACTTTGATGGTCTTTGTTTCCTGGTGCTACAGGGATTAGAGATGAGCGAACAGTAAAATGTTCGAGGTTCGATATTCGTTTCGAGTAGCCCTTCAATATTCGACTACTCGAATCAAATATCGAACCCTATTATAGTCTATGGGGGGAAAATGCTCGTTTCAGGGGTAGGCAACGTTCAATCAAATTATACTTACCAAGTCCACGAGTGAGGGTCGGGCTGGATCCTCTGAGAAGTCTTCTACTTGCGGGGTCCCCGCGGCATCTTCTGGCTCTTCATTCACTCTGCCAGGCATCGGGCCTGGGCAGAGCCGACTGCGCATGCCCGCACTACAAGCAGACATGCGCAGTCGGCTCTGCCCAGGCCCGATGCCTGGCAGAGTGAATGAAGAACCGGAAGACGCCACAGGGAAGCTGCACGGAGAAGACTTCTAAAGGTAGGAGAAGAACCAGCGTTGATTGGCCAACTGCAGGGGTCCTCAAACTTTTTAAACAGTGGGCCGGAGGCAGAGCAGGTCGCACAGACATCGGGAGCGGTGAAGTGAAGTGAAGTGCGCTCCATGGCCTGGCCTGAGCTCCCCAGGAGCTTCATTATAAATGCACGCCTGCCGGCGTTGTCGGCGGGGCCATACAGAAGTGCTTGGCGGGCCGCATGTGGCCCTCGGGCCGCAGTTTGAGGACCCCTGGCCAACTGTATAGCATTCAGCCAATCAATGCTGGTTCTGCATCGGACTTTTACATTCGAACAGCGAGTGGTACTCGATCGAGTACGAGTATTTCGAATACCGTAGTATTCGATCGAATACCTACTCAATCGAATACTACTCGCTCATCTCTAACAGGGATGACCTGCCATGCATGTACAATACATGAACTGTGAGGCCATGGGAATGGTTGTAGCAGTCAATCCATAAAATGCAACAAGTCTAAGTAGAAACAGCAGCTTTGGATGTGACTATTTTTTTTTATTAACCTCACCGTACTTACCCAATCTTTTTAAACCCTGGACAAGCCCTTTAAGCAGAATTATATATATATATATATATATATATATATATATATAATTAATATATTATATATATATAGGGAGAGAAAGATGCCCATGAAAGATGTTTAACTGTTTTTAGTTTTTCAGCTAAAGAACTTTAAGTAATCTTACAAATACCTTTTGCCTTATGAAAGCCTCCGAGGGCTGTTCTGTAATTTGCTTACTTATATAGGGCTATATTCTTCAGCGCTTTACGGATATGGTCAACACTAGAGATGAGCGAACAGTGTTCTATCGAACACATGTTCGATCGGATATCAGGGTGTTCGCCATGTTCGAATCGAATCGAACACCACGTGGTAAAGTGCGCCAAAATTCGATTCCCCTCCCACCTTCCCTGGCGCCTTTTTTGCACCAATAACAGCGCAGGGGAGGTGGGACAGGAACTACGACACTGGGGGCATTGAAAAAAATTGGAAAAAGTCATTGGCTGCCGAAATCAGGTGACCTCCATTTTAGACGAATAGTGGATTTCAAATCCGGGTCATATGAGAATGTGAACTTTGTGACTATGAGACAGGGATAGCTGTACAGGCAGGGATAGCTAGGGATAACCTTTATTTAGGGGGGAATGTTATTAAAAATAACTTTTTGGGGCTCTATCGGGTGTGTAATTGTGATTTTTGTGAGATAAACTTTTTCCCATAGGGATGCATTGGCCAGCGCTGATTGGCCGAATTCCGTACTCTGGCCAATCAGTGCTGGCCAATGCATTCTATTAGCTTGATGAAGCAGAGTGTGCACAAGGGTTCAAGCGCACCCTCGGCTCTGATGTAGGAGAGCCGAGGGTGCACTTGAACCCTTGTGCACCCTCAGCTCTGCTACATCAGAGCCGAGGGTGCGCTTGAACCCTTGTGCACACTCTGCTTCATCAAGCTAATAGAATGCATTGGCCAGCGCTGATTGGCCAATGTATTCTATTAGCCTGATGAAGTAGAGCTGAATGTGTGTGCTAAGCACACACATTCAGCTCTACTTCATCGGGCTAATAGAATGCATTGGCCAGCGCTGATTGGCCAGAGTACGGAACTCGACCAATCAGCGCTGGCTCTGCTGGAGGAGGCGGAGTCTAAGATCGCTCCACACCAGTCTCCATTCAGGTCCGACCTTATACTCCGCCTCCTCCGGCAGAGCCAGCGCTGATTGGCCGAAGGCTGGCCAATGCATTCCTATGCGAATGCAGAGACTTAGCAGTGCTGAGTCAGTTTTGCTCAACTACACATCTGATGCACACTCGACACTGCTACATCAGATGTAGCAATCTGATGTAGCAGAGCCGAGGGTGCACTAGAACCCCTGTGCAAACTCAGTTCACGCTAATAGAATGCATTGGCCAGCGCTGATTGGCCAATGCATTCTATTAGCCCGATGAAGTAGAGCTGAATGTGTGTGCTAAGCACACACATTCAGCACTGCTTCATCACGCCAATACAATGCATTAGCCAGTGCTGATTGGCCAGAGTACGGAATTCGGCCAATCAGCGCTGGCTCTGCTGGAGGAGGCGGAGTCTAAGATCGCTCCACACCAGTCTCCATTCAGGTCCGACCTTAGACTCCGCCTCCTCCAGCAGAGCCAGCGCTGATTGGCCGAATTCCGTACTCTGGCCAATCAGCACTGGCTAATGCATTGTATTGGCTTGATGAAGCAGTGCTGAATGTGTGTGCTTAGCACACACATTCAGCTCTACTTCATCGGGCTAATAGAATGCATTGGCCAGCGCTGATTGGCCGAATTCCGTACTCTGGCCAATCAGCACTGGCTAATGCATTGTATTGGCTTGATGAAGCAGTGCTGAATGTGTGTGCTTAGCACACACATTCAGCTCTACTTCATCGGGCTAATAGAATGCATTGGCCAATCAGCGCTGGCCAATGCATTCTATTAGCGTGAACTGAGTTTGCACAGGGGTTCTAGTGCACCCTCGGCTCTGCTACATCAGATTGCTACATCTGATGTAGCAGTGCCGAGTGTGCATCAGATGTGTAGTTGAGCAAAACTGACTCAGCACTGCTAAGTCTGCATTCGCATAGGAATGCATTGGCCAGCCTTCGGCCAATCAGCGCTGGCTCTGCCGGAGGAGGCGGAGTCTAAGGTCGGACCTGAATGGAGACTGGTGTGGAGCGATCTTAGACTCCGCCTCCTCCAGCAGAGCCAGCGCTGATTGGCCGAATTCCGTACTCTGGCCAATCAGCACTGGCTAATGCATTGTATTGGCTTGATGAAGCAGTGCTGAATGTGTGTGCTTAGCACACACATTCAGCTCTACTTCATCGGGCTAATAGAATGCATTGGCCAATCAGCGCTGGCCAATGCATTCTATTAGCGTGAACTGAGTTTGCACAGGGGTTCTAGTGCACCCTCGGCTCTGCTACATCAGATTGCTACATCTGATGTAGCAGTGCCGAGTGTGCATCAGATGTGTAGTTGAGCAAAACTGACTCAGCACTGCTAAGTCTGCATTCGCATAGGAATGCATTGGCCAGCCTTCGGCCAATCAGCGCTGGCTCTGCCGGAGGAGGCGGAGTCTAAGGTCGGACCTGAATGGAGACTGGTGTGGAGCTATCTTAGACTCCGCCTCCTCCAGCAGAGCCAGCGCTGATTGGTCGAGTTCCGTACTCTGGCCAATCAGCACTGGCCAACGCATTTCTATGGGGAAAAGTTAGCTTGCGAAAATCGCAAACTGACAGGGATTTCCATGAAATAAAGTGACTTTTATGCCCCCAGACATGCTTCCCCTGCTGTCCCAGTGTCATTCCAGGGTGTTGGTATCATTTCCTGGGGTGTCATAGTGGACTTGGTGACCCTCCAGACACGAATTTGGGTTTCCCCCTTAACGAGTTTATGTTCCCCATAGACTATAATGGGGTTCGAAACCCATTCGAACACTCGAACAGTGAGCGGCTGTTCGAATCGAATTTCGAACCTCGAACATTTTAGTGTTCGCTCATCTCTAGTCAACACTATCCCAAATGGGGCTCACGTTCTAAAGTCTCTAACAATATGTCTTTGGAGTGTAGGGGAAACCCATGTAAACACAGAGAGAACATACCGTACTAATTCCATGTAGATGTTATCTTTGGCTGAATTCACACCAAGGACTCAGTGCTGCAAGGCAATTGAGTCATCGTACTGTCCTCATTCCATAATATACACTAAAGCTTTTCTTCTTTTAAATGGCTGCTGTGCAAACTCTCCACTACCTCAATAAAAACCTAGTAAATGGAGAAATAATTTCCATACAAGTAATTGAAAGAGAGTAAGTCTCAGTTGAAGGAACTTGGACTTCTAAGAACCATTCCTAGGAAACTACTAAGATCTGAGCCCTAGATGGAGTTTTGCTAACTGATGCTGGAAAGCATAACCCTTTATTTATCTTGTAAATGGAATAAAAGTGTTACTTACAGTGGAAAGAGGACTGGAAACCAATATGTATAATTTGCTGTTATTGGCCTTTAGAAAGCTGGATGAAAATCCTATGAGCAATCTGCCATTAGGTCTAGTTGTAAAGGCCTAGAAGTGTATAGGTCTATATACAAAAGCAACACAACCACTCGTTACCATGCATATGCAATAATGTGACCTTATATGTGGCCTATATAAAGGAAATTTGCTTTGATCCCATATAGTCTAATAATCATAATACCTATAATTGCCCACATAAAATGCAAACAGCCTTTAGGCCCCATTGCATATAGCCCCGATTGCATCTGTGCCCCATAGAGCTACACCGCTGGTTGCACTGAACAGGTTGTAAAGTTAAGTGCCACCAGATGTCTGTCACCAGGTTTCCCATCCAATATCTTAACAAAAACCTGTGCAAAATACGCTGTCCATTTGGCTACAGCACATGATAAATATGAACCATTAGGCTTTGGAATGATCCGACTTTATTGCTATATTTAATGGCTATATTTGTTCTTTTCATGGCATTTATGGTCACTGGCAACTATTCAGGAGAGGAAGAGAAAATCTTTTGGCACCTTACACACAGTCGTCAATTGTTATAGTACCTTTCCGTTCCTGAATACATAATACGAATCACTTACTTCTATAAGGGTATGGTCAACAAGTGAGACTCAGAATAAATTGAATATATGTAATTTTAGTGCCAGACAATTTACAGTGATTCCAGCAAAGAAAATCTTCTCATTTCTTGATACATCTTGCAAATCTTACAGTTCTGCTGTTGGCATCTACATCTTGGTTAAACAGATAAATTTGTTGGCAGGCAGGATGCCATCCTAGCAGATGGGCTGGAGTAAAGGCATCTAAGAGTCTTGTTCAACATGAATTGCTGTAAGGAAGAATATTCAACATGATTACCACTTTTAATTTGGGATGTGGGTGCCGACAATCACAGATAATTTATCATTTTGTCCTGCTATTTGACAAAGAGCCAGATTTCAATAGAATGATGGGCTTTATTTAGTGCGATAAATTATGAAATATTTTCATTGGATTAAATAATGAACCATTAAAGATCTTTATATCTATAATGATTTTAATGAACCTGAATAATATTCCATAAAGACCAACATAATATAGAATAAAGAGCACTAAATATTGCAATTAATAATAATAATGGAAATAACAGGAAGCATGTAACCATTGTTCATGCCTTAAAGGATCTGTCCACTTTCCATACGGCCTATTATGACTTTAGGATATCATGTTGATATCCCCTGCTTGTTAGCACCCTCTATAAGTGCAGAGCCATTGTGAAGAACTTCTTTGGCAAACACACTCAACAATGCCATGTCATTTGGATTGGATAGACACATTGAGCATCCTCTTATGGTGACAGCAGATTGTCATGGGTTAGAGATGCCGCATCAGTTCTGGTTAGCCAATCACAGCTTTGTGCATTTGGAATTGTGCTGAATGGGAACATCTCAAATTTTGGTTATATTTGCATCAAATATATAAAGGGATTTTCAGGCCCCCAATTGAATTATAATATTGATTACCTATTCACAGGATAGGCCATCAATATGGGATCCAACATCCAGATCCCGCGCAGATCATCTGTTCTAGCAGCTTCTGGGTGCCGGAATCTTCTATCAATTTTATCTCAACCAAGCAGAGCCAGTCCATACTTCTTAATCAGTAGACACAAGCTTATTCCATTTTTAAAGTCCATGTATTGTTGAATAAGAAAATAGCTATATGTTGCGTGCTTATATGTGGAATTATTGTTGAATATACTACAGAGGCATTTATTTATGGCTATACAGCTCATAAGTAGTAAGAATCTACATTTGAAGGAGGAGGTTGTCAACTTTGTTCATATGCAACCTGCTTGTAAGCAATGTCAAATGAGGCCCTTGCGCCAACCAGAGGAAATGATAATTGGGACTCTCCTTACAGCTATTCAGTACAGGTCACTCCATGCAGAGAATTGGCACAAAGGTCTAATTATTAGGTTATTTGTTCCTCAAAAGTAGACCCTAGTGGCAAATAACTGATTCTAAAGTCGTCTCCAAATGAGTTGTCTATCACTGTACCTTCTTGACCCCCATTATCACATCAATACCAAGGACCATCAAAGGATCCTGTCGTACTCTAATTGGACAGTTCAACCCTGTCTGTAAGGTTGGGAAGAAGGATGATGAACAAGTACTAGACCCTCTTGAACTTGAAATTTGTAGTAATACCACAAACAGCAAGAAGGTTGCTTATTTTACCTTTAAGAATCTCCAAGGTCCAACCCATTTGGCTGTCAAATTTGCTTTTATTGTGCACATACTGTAACATTGTGGCAAAGTATTATGGTGTTGCCACTGCTTTGCCATAATTGTGCCAAATGGTGGCAGGTGAACCCTTACTTTTTTGTATAACCTTGTGTTATATATACAAATATGTTCTTCCATGCTGTTCAAAACTGGTTATCTTGCAACACTAACGTCAGTATATCTCAAGCCAAGAGGAGAGATAAGAAAGGACTCACTCTGGCCACTACCAAAAGAATAAAAAAAATACCGTATCCTTCTAGTAACGGCAAAGACTAGAGAAACAGCATCACAATACAGTAATTAGCTCCATAAATATGTGTTTGTTCAAAGCATGTTCTTGGAATGTGGCACCAGAATTCTGATCATTAGGACGAGCCTCCAGCTGTTCCTTATGTATGTCCTCAACGTACACATGGAAGAGCAGAAGCAAACAAGATACAATTTACTTTGTCGAGTCATTTCCATTAATACACACAGAAAACTTTAAAAGCACAAAGGCAAATACATTGTGTAGTGTTCATTAGAAGACAGGTGTGTGCCTGGCTTTGTTGTCTTTCAATACTGCAGGAACAGATGCGGGTTGACAAGAGACATTAGCCGGGGGATTGTGTTTTATAAAGTCTGTTGAAAAAGGAACTACAAATAGCCAAGTGAAATCTAATTTCTAGCCAAATTAAATCAATGAGAAGTGATTGTTATTCAGTTAACTCCTTCAGAATTACAAAGACATGTAAAGTTGTTGGCAAAACTCGGGGGTACGATGGAGCACGTCTAACTCAAAACAGTAACCCAGGGAGACCGTCTCATAATTTTGAAACATGTTTATTAGCAATCCAAATTGAAGCCTACGCTCTCCTATTTGGCAGAGTCTGAAGACTTGTTTTTCCACCTTCTTAACTATGTTGTTGGAATTAAAAACTTAGTGTATATTACATCAACTCGAGTTGTAATGGGCTAAGAGTTAGGTTGTATTACTTCTGTAGGCTTCTCTACGTTTATCCTGAAAACTGGCCAAATTTCCGTAAGTGACCACTACTGTAAATTAAAATCTGATACGATTCTAGGTTGTCAGTCTGGCCCACCAGTAGGGCACAAGGGGATCGGCCACTCATGGTACAAGAAGCAAGATTCCATATAGAAACATATTCATATAGGATATCTTTATGTTCAGCCAATAGCTATTCCTCCCCATTCACCTATATGTATACTAGCGTACATTCTTTGCATGTCAAAGTAGCATGTCCTATTCAAGCAATCGCGAAAACTTCTTACATTCTTAGAATCCACAGGTATGGTAATTGTATGCAGTCTTTATCCTCCAAACCAATCAATACCTGCTTATTGAAGACCTGGAATTTCTCATGGGGATGTAACCTGGTCTCCTGGTTTCCATTCTCAAATTACCAGCCTGCGTGAATAAATCAACATGTTCCCTGGGATTATCTCCTCTATCCTATCATACAACTGCCCACATAGATGAAATTAAAGCTCTACGAGATGTGAAATTTAGCCATTTTGGTAGACTGTCGTTAAAAAACAGCACAATTGATTGTTCCTGGTGGCTCTGTGATCAGCCAAAAAATACATGTATATACCAGGACTGACCAAATTTGCCAAACCAGTTTGACTTTTCTCTAGTCCCCAGGAATTGATTCATTTAAAACCTGATTTCCTGATCGGCAAGTTTAGTGTCCTTTGTTGATAGTGGCATGGTTTGTCCAAATGATCCCAGAGACGATGGTAGTCAATTATTATATGTATGACGAACTTTAGTTAGAGGGTAATGCATAAGTTGAACAAGTTAAAGTGGGATGGTAGAAACCACAAAGTTGTAGAATTAGAACTTAGAAGTGAACCATGGTGCCTATTGTTTTAAGAAAGCAATTCTGTACACAGTAGAGAAAAATCAATGCCACTCAAATTGTCTTTACTCTACATGAGACATTCTTGGCTGGACATGGAAAAGTTGTGGCAGCACTCCAAAGTTAGTGAAAAAATTGTGGCTATCCTATAGGTTTGTGAGCTCAAATGTTAAATGGGTGTATAAAGTCCACAAGTTTTTCTAACTTTTGCCTGCCTAGACTTCATTTGAGAGATTGAGGATACATGCTTCTGGGGTCTGTTCTTATTTGGATACATAACACAGAGAGATACAGATGTAGCAAGGTTTCTGCACGACACAAACCAACAAGGAAAGTCAATGAAAGAAAGAGATGATAGATAGATAGATAGATAGATAGATAGATAGATAGATAGATAGATGTTAGATAGATAAATAGATAGATAGTTGATAGATAGACAGATGAATAGATGATAGATAGTAGATAGATAGATAGATAGATAGATAGATAGATAGATAGATGATAGATAGTTGATTGATAGATAGATAGATAGATAGATAGATAGATAGATAAATAGATGATAGATAGTTAGATAGATAGACAGATGAATAGATGATAGATAGTTAGATAGATAGACAGATGAATAGATGATAGATAGTTAGATAGATATGATAGATGATAGATAGATAGATATGATAGATAGATAGATATGATAGATAGATAGATAGATAGATAGATAGATAGATAGATAGATGAATAGATGATAGATAGATAGATAGATAGATAGATAGATAGATAGACAGATGAATAGATGATAGATAGTTAGATAGATATGATAGATAGATAGATAGATAGATAGATAGATAGATAGATAGATAGATAGATAGATAGACAGCCTTTCATAGTTGGAATATTTCCATTACATAGAATTATCAGGGAATGAACATCTAGTACCATTTCATACTGAACATATTAGAGGAGGTAATCACTTAGTCATCATAGTATACAGCACTTTCCTAGATTTCTATGCCAGCATGTACAGTATAAGTAGCAATACAAACCCTTCTTTATAAACCAGCAGTGTCACTGTATTACTATTTATTACACACGGTTATGCTAAATACTGTATTGCAAATCTTAATGGGGTGTCTCTCTTTTCTTAACTATTAAATATAGGAAAGCCGACTGTACTTTCTACTGTACCTAACAGAGGGCTCTTATGACATTAGAGTATATATCTACCGCTGAGAATCTGTCCCGAGGCTTTAAATCTCTCTTTAAACTGTCTACAATGCCCCGTCCTTCTCTGACAGTTTGCAAATGAACGCCATATTGGAAATAAATAGGACACATTACAGGTTTTTGCTGTGATCTAAATAGCAGCGATTTTTACAGGATCAAAGAAATAACTGCCCTTGCTTAAGTGAGTTTGGATGATAACCACTTCTATTGCATATTTATTCCACTGTTACATTAATCTGCTCGCAGTATGCTCTTACCATTATGCCTGAAAAGCTATTTATATTTCGGGAAATATATGTAAAATAATCTCTTAACTGTATCTGATAAAAGCTTCGGCTTTATGGTATTCTTAAAGAGCACATTGCCTGAAAGGATCAGGATTTGTGAAATGGAACCTGCTGAAATCTGGAAAGTGGCACTCCCTGGGTCTTAGACAATGCAGATGCCTTTAAAGGGCATCACTTTATGGAGATATTATTATTCAATGCTAGATGTACCTTTAGTGACTTGTAGTAGGATGACCTGTAACTACTGATGGAAAGTCAGTAAGAGGGTCTCCACCAACCTAGTGCCATTTATAATACTTATGTGGCACTGGGGCCTTTAGGTCCCTTTAGAGACCAATGTTTGGTTGCAAGTGGTATCGGTGCACTGGGTAATAGTGTGCGGGTCTCTCTGATACCACACTCGGTATGTGTATGGTATTAAAGAGACCTGCTGTGGGAGGATACAGAGTAGGAGACTACGAACAGCCATTCTACCCATGGGCTGGAAGCAAGAGGATGGAAGGACTTTAGGAAGTGTTACCTGTCGCCTTGTGCCCTACTGGTGGGCCAGACTGACAACCTAGAGATGCACTGGTAGGGCCAATAGGGCGCTGTGTAATCTGAGTGGTCATAAAATGGGGATTGCTGTTGCCATATAAAGAAAATTGTAAGAAATTTTTATGACCTGCAATGTCAATGTACAGAGACATATCTTGCTTGTTCATCTAAAAAAAAGTTTATGTTTGTCACCCTAACCCTGCAGCTATATACCCTATCTAAAGCAGAGTAGCTTGTTAGTACCCCTTTAAGGCCCCAAATTTGATCACAGTTCAGCCGTACTGAATTGAATAGAATTCAGCTGCGACACCACAAACAACCTGTGGCAGGAGTGGCACTGTTTTAGAAAAAGGGTACAAATGCCGTTATAATCTCATGCAACCCTTCAAAGGTCACACCAATTCTATATTTTGGGCAATTTCTGCAAAGCACCAATTCCTGTCACAAAAAAAAAAAATTCTCAAGTTCTTTCTAATAAACCATAGAAGATAAATCACTGTAAATAAATGTTTTTTCTTCTTTTGTTTAGAAGAAGTAAAAGTTTATTAGAAACCAATTTCATGGAATGTGCAGGGGATCATAATATTAATCCCTTTCACAAAAATCCAATACATCTTTTATGGTTGTCATTTTATTTTACAGCAATTACAAGGCCAGGCTGCTGGAGCAGAGATTATTACATGAGCAGTAATTTGCCCTTATTACGTCGTAACAAGGTATAAACACCGGCGCTTCTTTGCTCACAGGTTTTAGTATACAATACACCGGTTGTTAGTTTTACTATATAGACTGGGTGGAAAATTATCCTCCATATCATATTTCCTTCAATGTTCTGAAAAAACTGAATTCTCTACTTTTGATTCATGAGAAATATTTTTTTAAAAAATTCTGTTTTAGTTGCCCTTTACAGTTTCAGACATGGGCACTATTGAGACATTTAAAGGGATCCTATCTTTCAAACACGTTTTTTTCTAACTAACATATCAGAATAGCCTTAAGAAAGGCTATTCTTATCCTACCTTTCGTTGTCTTCTCCACGCCGCTGTTCGCTTGAAATTCTAGTTTTTCTCAGTATGTAAATGAGTTCTCTCGCAGCACTGGGGGTGGCCCCAATGCTGCAAGAGAACTCTCCAGCGCCGCCTCCTTCTTCTCCTGGAACAAGGTCTTCACCGCGTCTTCTTCCAGCAGTGTAACTTCTAGGCCTCGGGCCTAGGTCAAGCTGACTGCGCATGCCCGCCGGCCACGAGAAAATGGCCGCTTCCAATACTGTGTAAGTGGCCATTTTTCTTGTGGCCACAAGCATGTGCAGTCGGCTTGCCCTAGGCCCAAGGCCTAGAAGTTTGAAAACACCGCCGGAAGAAGACGTGGTGGCATTCCAGAAGAAGAAGGAGGCGGCAATGGTGAGTTCTCTCGGAGCATTGGGGCCGCCCCCAGTGCTGTTTGAGCTGCAAGAGAACTCATTTGTATACTGAGAAAAAACGGAATTTAAATGGCGGCGCGGAGAAGACATCGAAAGGTAGGAGAAGAATAGCCTTTCTTAAGGCTATTCCGACGTGTTAGAAAAAAAATGTTTTGTAAAGATAGGATCCCTTTAAAGGGATTGTCTTACAATGGACAATCATTAAAAATTCAAAGTATAGGTGATAAATCTTTTATTACTGAAGAACCCAGCAGTGGGACCCCATCGTTTGATAAGTTTGAAAGGGATTGCTGGGGATCCCTAGAGGGGGACATTTTTTGATCATATTATTGCTAAGGATGTCCTTTAATAAGTAAGTGTTGTTCAAAGTGGATAAACTGTTTAATAAAGAAAGTTGATTATTTTTTGTTATAGATGCATGGGTGCCATAAAACATGCCTGCAAAGGTAGACATACCCTTTAAGCCATATGTATAGAACAGGTTTATTTCTGCACTTGTTTCCGCAGTCTGTTGAAGATTACTTAGGAGTCATGATCTGCCCATTATAACAAGAGTAAATTTAGCTGGTACCGGAGATTGGAGAATATTATACAGTATGGTGCACCAATTCTGCTTCCCTTACCTCTAGTAATGAAGCTATTACAGACGTTTCCATTTATTGAGCTGAGTTAGAGACAATTTTCAGAACAAATTAATATAAAGCACCAGTGAGTAGCTGAAGAATCTGCTCACTTATTTCTCAATTACGAGGCCACCTACCAGGTCTCTATCAGGATTAGATTAAAAAGTCTCTTTGATTGCCGAGAAAAGGAAAACATGAATTCAACTTACCAAATCTGTCAGCCAAGCACCAAATAGAAGAAGAAGGATTTCACCGAATTGTTAAAGCTTATTAGTTAATGATCATCCTCACCCAGCCTGGGAGGTTATTTTCAGCCTGTTTTCCTGATTATTTGGAATCTCATAGACTCTTGTAATAACCTGTTAAATCTCATCCTCAAATGTCTTGTTATTATCAATGTTTTTTCTCGGTTAATTTGTATCCTCAGCGAGTCATGTCGAGTTGTAATTGGAGAATATTTTATGTAGAGACTTAAAGGAACACCCCTGGTAAAATTCATACACCGGCGCAATGTCCTAATCGTTTGTAATATTTAGACAGTGTACCAAATTTACCAAAGTGTCTCATGCTGGATAATAGATGTGACACATCTCAAGGCTGAGGCCACACATTGCGGAAAAGCTGCGTTTTATCTGCAGATTTTTCTGTGTTTCTTGAGACAAAGTCAAGAGAGGATTTGTCAGAAGGGGTTTTTTTTGTTACATTTCCCATTTTTATGGGAAAGTCAGTCTAGGCTTTGGTTCCAAAAACACATCAAAATCTGAAAAAAAAACCTCCATAGTTTTTCCACATGTGGCTTCAGCCTTAGGCCAGGCCCCAATGGGACGTAAACACCGCGATTTTGCGGTGTTGTACAGTGCAGGCAAAGTGGATGGGTTTCATGCGAATCCCATCCCCACTTTGCGGAAAAGATCGCAGAGCGGATACGCTGTGATTTGCAAAGTCATTGCAGCTTTGCAAATCGCAGCATGTCAATTATATCTATGGAAACACCGGCAGCTTTCCCGTAGATATAATGTTAAGAGAAAGTCTGCATAGGACAACTCTGTGAACTTTCTCTCAAAAGCGCTGTGGAAAGAACTGCAATGCGATCACGCAGCAGTTCTTCCTGCAGCGCTTTATCACTGCATTTATGACCCGTGTGGCCTTAGCCTTAAACACCTTTCTCTGACTTTGTGTCAAAACTATGGTGTATATTAAGCCATGCCCCTTTCTATCTAAGGCCTAGTTCACATCTGCGTTCAGTATACCGTTTGGGGAATTCACTTGGGGACCCCCTGAACGGAATACTAAACACATTAAAAAGCGGTGAGCAATGAAAGCACACAGACCCCATAGACTATAATGGGGTCCGTGTGTTTTCCGAGCACAAAAATGGATCTTTAACCCCAATCTAGTTTTGTATGGTTGTACACAAAGTCTGCCGCAATATCATGTTTAATAAAGATGTAGTTACGTTTTAAGGCCCTGGCCCCACATCGTCTGAACGCTGCAGTTTTTCCACTGCAGAAACGCGGGGGCAAAAACCGAAGTGTTTCTTAGTACCTGAAAAATGGATGGTATACTGGCTAATCCAATCAAAACCATGCAGAAAAATATCTGCAGTGGACATGATGTGATTTCAAAAATCGTTACATTTTTGTAAATCACAGCATGTCAATTATACTTATGGTAGGCAGGGACTTTCTGTGAAAAGCGATGGCGGAAAAACAACTGTGCATTTCTGCCACGTTTTTTCCCGTAGTGCTTTTTCCCTGGTTTCCCAATTATATCACCGTATATTTTATAGGGGTTGTGCTTGGTATTGCTGTTCAATCCCCTTCAATTGAATGAAACTGAGCCACTGTTGTCTGTGCCGTGTCACAGATAAGCATGATACCATCAGTACAGGGAAGAGGCTAGGAGCACTGCACCCTCTTTAAACAACCGTTCCGGAAGGGGGGTTGTCAATATATTCAAGTAGTTACATGGATTGTGTAGGGCTGGAGGTGGTGTAGCATGTCACAAGGGTTCAAAACATCCTCTCAGGTCCTGCACTTGGTACAACGCAGCACAGAGCTTTTTCCGACATTAGGGACTGAAAGTCACATTCATATGGCAGGATCATCAGACTGTACGGTATTCTATTCATTGCATACAAAGTTGGAAATGATCATAAATGGAAATTATTAAACCTTTAATTTACGTGTGATGTCATATGTCAGAATTTTTTCTTTATGTTTCTGCATTTTATCTAATTTAACCCTTTTTCATACTTTGTACTATACGTATAGTGTATGTATATATGCAAACAAGCCTGAGGTCCCTGTTTTATCATAGCACCAGATTTCAGCGCTGTGGGAATCTTGAGCGAGCTGCTCCATCTTGTGGATATAACGTCTCGTCATCTCTTATCCTTTTAGAATTGTCAATGTTATGTTAGATAGATAGATAGATAGATAGATAGATAGCGAGATAGATAATGATATTGTATTATGTGTTTTATACAGTATACATCGCCTATGTATGCTGATATTCTGCAGCAGCTGAGGCATGTGTTAGGATGTTCAGCAGCAGCTGAGGTGTGTATGCTGACATCCTGCAGAAGCTGAGGTATGTGTTAGGAGATCCTGCAGCAGCTGAGGTGTGTATTATAATGTTTTGCAGCAGCAATGGTGTATATTATATTATTCTTAGGAATCTGAAGTGTATATTCTCATGTTTTGCAACAGATGATGTGCGTATTAGGATATTTTGCAACTGCCGAGGTGTGTATTATGATGTTTTGAAGCAGAGGTATATATTATAATATTCTACAGAATTTAACGTGTATATTCTCATGATGTGCAGTAGCTGAGCTGTATATAATGATTGGAAATGGGCGAACCGACTCATGCCAAGCCGGGTTCAAGCAGATTATTTCAATTTGTTCTTTTTTTTATACGAATAGAGATTCTTGCTGCATGGTGGTCCAAAGAATGTAAGAGGAACTGAGTATGATTTTTTTTTTTTATTTTACACCTGGGCCACCACCTATTATACTCTGGGGTCTGAAGAGACTCCACAGTATAATAATTTCACTTTCAGCTTGACATAACTCTGGCTGTGTTTGCCTTAGGCCTGGTTCACATCTGCGTTCGGAATTCCATTTGGGGAGTCCACTTGGGGACCCCCCAAATGGAATACCGAAAGCATTAACAAAGAAGCAAGAAAGCACACGGACCCCATAGACTATAATGGGGTCCATGTGTTTTCCGCACGGTGTCCACACAAATCAAGGGTAGAGGAAAGTACTGCTTGAAGTATGAACGCAGATGTGAACCGGGCCTTAGATAGTTAGAAATTGGATAGTAGCCCTGAGAGTGTTCTACACTATGCTTTAAGCCATTCTAAGGTGTGGTTTGTACCAAACTTGTTCAACCCCAAACGAATCTTGAATCCAAGGCACCCGGAGAAAAAAAATGAAAAGGATCCTGAGAGTATGCCCATCTCTAATGTTTGGCAGCAGCAGTGGAGTATATTATAAAATTCTACAGAATCTGAAGTGTATATTCTCATGTTCTGCAGCAGCTGAGGTGTGAAGACATTCTGCTACAGTTTGGGTATGAACAATCATTAGGTTCAGACATTAGCATGTAATAATCAAACATTATTATGATACACATGTCAACAGCAAATTACCATTGACATATATTATATCCAAAATATTGCATACACATTCTGCACTAAATCACAATTAGGTGCTAAAATCCTTTAAAAGATCTTGTAAATCCTGGGAGAAGTTAATGTTCCTTTATAAAGTGTCACCGAGTGTACTTTGATGCAGCTGAAGCTGCTTTTCCCATTCATTATAACAGCAAATAATCCCCTAATATGAAATGTGAAACAACAAATAAATGCAGAAAATCCAAATCTCTGAGAATTCATCACAAAAATACAATTACATAAGTGTATAGTTTTATGAACGTGTCTCCAGTAATTTATTTACAGCTCCTAATTTATCATTTGCCTATTTTCCCTAATTAAATTCTAACCTGCAAAATTGAATCTGGTCTCATCGGTATGCTCCGCTCACTGATGGGATAGATCAATCTTTTCTACTTGTCTTAGCTGTTACTCAGTGGCCTACTTTTATTCTTCTGCTTCTTAAAAGTGATTTGTTTTTATTCATTTCAACTCCTTAAAGGGGCTGTTTGGTTTAGAAACCTCCTTCAAATATCCTGTTAGAGAAGTTTAAGCTAATAGAGGGGTCCCCCACTTTCAGGAACCTCATTTATTACATGATTTGTAGAACGGCTACAAACATGTGCCCTTCCTTGCCTCTTCTATTAGCTGGGCATGTCCAGAAGAGATAGTGAGTCCTAAAATATTGCAACTAGCTTTTTAAGACAACATGATTTTGCAATATTCTGATACAAAGTGATATGCTATATTGCCTAGCATGTTACAGTGCTGTTTGGAATTGTTTACATGAGAAGTTGCAGTCCTTAAAGGGATTGTGCCCAATTTCTATGTTATACCCTATTTACAAGATAGAGAATAACTATCTGATAGGTGGGGACCAACTGCTGAGACCCCACTGATCATGAGGTCTCAGGTCTGACCAATTGAGGTACCTGTAGTCAGACTGGTCAGATCATATTTAGTCTTTGTAAGGGCGGGTTCACACCTGCGCCCGGTCTCCGCTTTGTGGGTTTCTGTCTTCTGCCCGAGAAACGACAGGAGATGTAAACCTGGCGGTCAGGTTTCAAACTCATTCACTTGAATATGTTTGCAAAGTGACTGCTCATGAGCATCTTGTGCCTCTCCGCGGCAAAACCGTTTTTTTTTTTTTTGTTTTTTTTTAACTGGACACAAAATCCTGCATGTATGACTTTACGTCCGGCTAAAAGAAATGGTTTTGCCACAGAGAGGCACAAGAGTCTCACGGGCGGTCACTTTGCAAACCCATTCAAGTGAGTGGGTTTGAAAACTGTCTGCCGGGTTTCCGTCTCCTGTCCAGTTTCTTGGGCAGAAGGCGGAAACCTGCAAAGTGGAGACCGGGCGCAGGTGTGAACCCGCCCTCAGGCTCATTTAGCCGTTTTGTTAAAGCCTATGCACATGGCAGAGTCAAAGCACAAAGTTCATAAGAATCTATAGTAGTTCAACAGTAACAATTGCACCCAGAGCCTGTAACCTAAGGGGGGCCAAAAGCTCCTCTGCAATATAAGAGTAATAATAAATAGCACATGGCAGGGGGAAGTAATGGAAGAAGGCCTGCTATTGAATTTGCATTAAATGGGTTGTCCTGTTATGGACAGGACAGAGAATAAGTGTCCTATCACTGGGGGCCTGAGTGCTGAGTCCCCCAGTGATGAGGAGGATCAAAAATCCTCCTTCAGAATGGAGCACCATTGCATTTACATGACGGATGTTTCATTCATATCTATGGAGCAGTCAGTACTGTAATCTATTTTGTAGCCCGCAGCCCCATAGACATTAATGGAGCACAAGTCACACAAGTGCACTGGTGCTCCATTGACAAGGAGGCCTAAGGGAGACTTAGGTACCCCATCCTCTTTTCCTGTGGATAGGGTATAAGAGTCCATAATGGGACAACCTCTTTAAGGACCAGAAGCTTTAGGTTAAGTCAATGGTGTGATACCTCCATACAGCACTGTATTATGGCCTGAGTCTGAACATGCAACCATTTTTTCTAACCTGAAACCTCCAAAAAACCCTCAATGTGTCCTATCTAATGGCTTACGACTGCATCCGCCATATGCGTGAGGTCTTAGTTATCCATTTCTGCTTGGGTTACCATAATACTGCCCCCTAAAGACAGGAATATGGACCTGAATCTTTAGTATAAGTTTCCTTTCCCTCTGAAATCAAATCATGCACTATAATAATGCGATGATATCCTGAGGGAAAAAATGAAGATAAACACCGGTATATACAGAACAGCGAGTGAGAAAATATCCGTCTCCTGATAATATTATTTACTGAATGTCCGTCCAGTCTCTTAGAAGAAGTCTATGAGGCACGGTTTGTAATTATCATGTTTTTCTGCCTCGTGTTTGTAAATTTTATATACTGAATATGTATTATTTATTACCAAGTGTCGCGTGGAAAATTGCCTATGTGCACAAACCTCTATTATTATTGTCATTTATTTATAAGAGGCCAATATATTCTGCTGAGCAATGGAGCAGGGAAAACGGTCATAAACTATCTGGATTAACATAGTCTGGTGGAAGAAGAACCTGTTCTAAGAAGCTCACAATCTTACACTCAGCAATGGCTACAGATTTTGGTGGATTATCGGGTGGAGATTAATGAAACTGCATATATTGCCCATGGCAACCAATCACAGCACAGCTAGCATTTCTGTAAGTGCTAGTAAGGATTGAAAGCTGCGCTGTGATTGGTTACAACAAAGACACTTTAAGCAATTTTTCTACATCCCTGTCCCTATGTGTTTCAATTCTGTACACATTTTAAGATCTCTACTTGCTGTCAGGGAATGGGCTGATACTTGTCTGCTGGGTTCACATCTGTGCCATTATATCTCTGCAATGTTGGCACATAGTACTGCCGTCCTGTCACTGCTCTCAACATGCTAGTTTTAGGCAATACTTGTAATCCCCATAAAATAACAATTCTGGGTCATCTTGTCTTAGAAATCTCCATTGCTGCTATTCCTCCCAGACATGTATGAATAAATTGACAACAGGTGTCACCATTCTGTCCCCACACAGTCTGATTCTGTCAGCTCCAATTGGATAGTGTGTATATTCAGTCGCAGTTTATGCACACATTTCCAGGAGGAATAATAGAGGAAGAACACAATGTAGAGTTATGATAAAATATGCTACAGACTTGTTATTTTCTAGAGAATACTAGTATTTATCTGCGAGCTATGGGCCTTTTAAGAATAGGGACTCAATTATCCCCATTATATTAGTAATACAGACGTTAAAGAGGTTGCAGAGGATTAAAAAAAAATTATATTAGGCTGGGGAAGGTGAAAAAAATAATTTAAAAAACCATCCTCTCTAATATAAGAAGGATTATAAATAGCACATGGTAGGGAAAGGGATGGAAGAAGGCCTGTTACTCAATTCGCATTGTAGGGGTTGTCCCATTATGCAGACTTATTCCCTATCGACAGAACAGAGGATAAGTGTCTCCACGCCGAGTCCCCCTGGAATGAGGAGGATCAAAAATTCCCCTAAAGCCTCCTTGAGAATGGAGCACCAATGTGCTTATGTGACCAGTTCTTCGTTCATTTCTATGGGACTGCCGGGACTGTATTCTCTCGCAGTGCCCACAACCCCATAAAAGTGAATGGAGCACCAGTTAGACAAGTGCACTGGAGTTCCGTTCACAAGGATGCCTAAGGGAGACTTTCGGTAACCATCCTTTTGTCCTCTTGTCCAATTAGCCGTCTCAGTGGCCGAAGAAAAGGACATAGGATGTTACATGTAGCAAAGTCCCATGTTTTCCGCTGAGGCCACCAATTGGCCTCAGCAGTCATGTGTGGCGAGGACATCTGCCACAAGAAAACACAGGAACAACAAGACTGGACCGCTCTAGGAGACATTGGAGCATCGGGGACATGTGAGTATGTGGTTGTTTGGGGGGGTTTTTTCACCTTCCTCGCCCTAAAATAATTAAAAAAGATTATCCTGGACAACACCTTTAATGTTATATAGTTGTTAACATTACATACATTTTGTGAATATAACACCCCTCCCTCCACATCTATCATTTGTGTTTTCTGGGGACTATGGCACAGTACTCAGGGGTGTAGCTATACGGGGTGCAGAGGTACTGGTTACTACTAGCTCCTGCAGGCTGAGGGGGGCCCAAAGACCCTTCTACAGTATAGCAAGACATTACGCCAGTGTTATACATAGCAAATAGTAAGTGGGGACCCTGTCGGAGATTTGGGGGTGAAAGAGCTTCACTTTATACCACTAACTGTACTTCATATGAGTATCTGCAGATCATTTCATGACCATCTGGAGAAATAGCAAAGCTTGTCATTTCCAATCCACACTTCAAGAGACTTCATGTGCCACCCTAGGCCCTGTGTTCATACTGCACATGAGTCCACAGACTTTAGTCTAGAAGCATAAGGAAATGATTTCCATTCCATTTCATATGTGACCCCTGGATAATAATGTATCTCTGAGAGCATATCTTAATGGGGAACCCTGAAAACATCGCTCTGAATTAAAAATGTGCCAAAAAGCCACTGTACCCGAGCGCATTTATCTTGTTAGTGAGCAGGAAAACGCTCGGCTCCTTTCTGAATGTTCTCTTAGCTTCAATTTGCCAAAATAATTTAGATCACGTAATGTCAGGTTGGATTATCAGTGATACAATAAGATGGAGGCTTCTTTAACTTGTTTTGACTGGCGAGTGTTAAACGTCATGTAATGAAACATGACTGGCTGCATTAGGAGGCGAGCACACAGCATTTTCTCTGCTTGTGATCTTCCTAGCTATATGACAAGTTTTACATAGGCACAAATGGGATCACTAACCATTATTACAGAGCTAGCCTCAGTTTCACAAATGCAAATATTTTAAAGGGGATCATCACAATTTTAGTATGAAAATTTATATGCATTTCTCTGCTTTTTAGCTCTATGATTAATGGCACTTTGTAGCCAGAAATCTACCAAATTGTCTTTCTGTTTACACTGGACCTTGTGTTGACTGTAGATCAACATGAGATCACAACCATCTCACTAGTAAGTGAATACATAAAGTATGTAACTCATTACTAACTAAAAGAAGGTAAACCTTCAGTAGGACGCTGTTAGGATAGCAGATGCAGTTCAGAGCCAAAGTAAGAACCAGTACTAGATATACCGATTAATATGGTTAACATAGCGCCATGTGTTCAACACCCCCCGGGCCGTACCAACTCCAACACCACAGTGGTGTCCACCAGAGCTCCAGATGGTGAGGATGGACTTGGCTGCACTGCTGGGGAGAGTGGCATAGGTTGGGAAACGCCAAACACACAGTATACCACAAATGACGGCAAACCAGACACTGAGATTTCTTACTAGCAGATGTTTCGGGTTGCAGTGTTGGTCCAGTGATCCAGACGGCTGTGGCTGGTGGTGGTGGCAGAGAGTAAATCGTAGTCCTATGGTCTGGGTCAACAGGAAGAGGACAACTCAGTACAAAGGGAAATCCAAATGGAACATCAGGCAGGCTGAGTCGGTAACAGGAATGGTAGCGAAGTACTAAGAAGAGTTCAAGAAGCAGAGGTCTAGAGGCAAGTCGAGGTCATTAACAGGAACAGGCAAAGTATGGAATCAGGAGGCAGAAGGAAGGTCAAAGGTGAAGGCAAAAAGGGTTAGAACACAGGTAATCAAATCAGGAGGAACGCTTACTACCAGGACAAGTCAACTGAATAGCCAGCGGCAGTCCGAAGCCAGAGCCCTCGTTAAACAGGCTCCGGCGTGCCACTAGTCCCCTGTCCAGCTCAGGAGAAGATCAGCAAACTCCGCACAACGCTGCAAAGGTTCTGGCCTGTCTCCCGAGACATGCAATCGGGGACTCGGGAGTGCAGCGAGGAGAGGGCCGTCTGCCTCCGCACAACGCTGAGTAGGCTCCGACCCTCCCCATAACAGACGTTGATCAAGCTTTGCCATAGATGGATCTCAATAAATGAGAGAAATCTATATATTATTATTAGAAAACCTAAGCCTAATTCACGTCAATGGAGTTGAGCTGTAATACCAGGCACAAACTGTGAACAGAGGTGCCGCTCATTTTAGAACGCCAGACAATTCCTTTAATCAAGACCATTGATAAGTTGCTTTGTTTTCTATTTTAGATTCAATGAATGAACGGTTGCAAAATGCTGCACACCATCTAATATAATTTTACCAACTTTATAGGAGTGGGGGGGGGGTTTCTCCAATTTTTTATCTCATTAAGGGGAGCATTTATATTTTCCCTGGTTCATTAGGGGTCCAACAGAGGTCCTTCAGCTCCATCCCCTCCATTTTGAGGAAATCCCCATCCTTATTTTTTTCTCTTCATCACATCAGATATCAGATTCCTCCAGTTCTTCCATTGCTATAGAGGCAGAAGATGAATTGCCAAATTCCCTGGGCTTTCTTTCTACATTAATTAGAACATTTATGTTATGTAATTACACTTCTTTATCTATTACGAGGAGTATCCCCTCCCCCTTTGCTATTTCGCGTATTGAAACAGTGTGAAGAAGAAAAAAAGGTTTTCCTATTAAAGATGTCTCAATCAATTTAAAAATATACATTTTCTACATTGTGCTAAATGGAGATCATATCTCGAGGGGAAGAAATTCTACATCTATCACTAAGGCAACGGCAGTGTTTAAAGGGAAAACAGACTTCAAATGGAAATTTTTAGATGTATGTACCTTGACTACATAATGTTTGTTTTATTGCTTTTTGAAGCCTACGGTGGGGGTGACATTAAGTCAGATCAGTGGACTCGTAGGTGCCCTTACAAGTGGTTACACAGTCTTGGCGAATATGGAGCCACGGTAGACTTCAGTTTACATTTCATTTCATAGGTGTAAAATACAATTGCATTTTATATACTCAGAAGGCTATGGGGTCGCAGAGGTTGCAAAATGAGCCTTATGTCCTAGGGCTTGTAGATATACTCTACCACTGTAAATGGTCCGCTATACAATGCATATATTTTGTACATTATTTCAGCATATTTTTTATTTAAGACTGGCTTATAAATAAATATAATATATAAATAAATAAAATATAAATTTTAACAATTTCCCACACCCTTCCATCATGTCTTTTTAAGAGGTTTTCCTTGACTTACAAATTGATGACCTATGTGATTATTGGGGGTCCAGCATCCAAAAACTTTCCCCATCAGATATTTGAAAGGCCTTGGTGCTTACAAGTGCTGCAGCCTTTTCCCTTGAAAATCAAATCACATTCATTGGTCACATGGTACAAAAGAATTTGAAGTTTCAAGTACATGGGACTGAGCTGCAATCAGTGGCATACATCACTGGCATCAATACCAGCATAGCAGCGGTAGCGGCTGCCATAGTCCCCAAGACATTAGAGGGCCCATCGGACCCCTAATGGTTTGGTTTTTATTTACAATAGGCCGTTACCTGCTGGAATAACCTCAGCAGGTAACAGGCCCTATTTACTTACCAATTATATTCTGTCGTCTTTTCAGACCCTAGAGTATAATAATCGGAGGGCCAGGGGAGGTGAGGGAACATACAAAATACAGTTACTTACCTCTCCTGTGCCATGACAGTCTGTGAGCCTGTTTGGTGACATCCCAGATGTCACATGGGCAAGCCCAGCGTCATTATGCATAGCAACACCGGCCTGGCTCGGGTGACATCTGGTCCAGCATTGAAGATGGACGAAAGTAGCGGGTAGTGCACTGGAGCCAGGGAGAGGTAAATAACATTGCTTTTTATGTTTGTATCCTCCCCTGGGTCTCCGATCATTATATTCTCAGGTCTGAAAACCACCCAGGGTATAATAATTGTTCATGGGTGGTCCACAATGGGGCATAATACTGTGTGCAGGGGATACTATGGGGCATAATACTGTGTGCAGGGCCATTATGGGGCATAAGAGTGTGTGCAGGGGCCACTATGGGGCATAAGAGTGTGTGCAGAAATGTGGTTTGTGTGGGGAGGGGGGTGTTGGGGTGGGCCCCATGTCAAATGCTCGCCTTGGGGCCCAGCCATTTCTAGTTACGCCACTGGCTGCTATATGAAGCATAGTCTCTCGATGTATTTTGCTAGGCTTAGTATTCCGTAAAGAGGTTACAAAGCTCCCCACAACACAACAATCTATTCAACCAGCTAGTTGATGGGGGGCCAGGGT